>NC_073312.1:48988973-49624778 GCF_027595985.1 Sorex araneus
AATGCCCAGTGTTCCCTGCTCATTTTAAACATTGAGAAACCCTTGCGCCAGTCATGCCCCCTAGGGGGAGCCCCATCACTGGAGCCCCTTATCTGGTCTCTGGCCCCGGTTCTGCTCCCTGTAATCTTCTGAGTCTCCTTGTGTGTCCCCCAGGTACTGCGGGCAGGGGATCACCCCTCACTAGGGCCTGCAGTTACCCCTCAGCCCTCCCCTCCTTCCTGCCACTGAACAGTGAATGGCTTTTTGCACTGGTGTGTGCCAGACACTGGAGGCCCCTGATGGGCTCAGGGAACACTGAGGATGGTCTGGGGGTTCTGAGGTACTGCCTGGCCCCTAGGCAGAGGACAGGTGAGGTGCGGCCCTGTGAGGGCTGAGACAGTCTGGGAGCTGACCCTCACCCATGCCAGGGGCATGTAGCGGGATGCTGTGGGGCTCCTTCCCTACTCAGCCATGGGGTGGGCCAGCTCTCCTGAAACCCCTGCTCCTGGATCTTATTTAAGAGTCAGAGGAGATAATAAGACTGTCAGAGAAAATCTCAGCTTGATCAATGATCACCAGCTAGGGACTGGGGGCTGGGAGCGGACACACATGGATAGCTGTGACCCTGGGCTCCAGGATGGTGAGTCAGATGTGCCCGTCTCTGCCTGAGCCCAGGGGCACCCCTCCCCACCAGTCCCTCTCCCCCAGCTGGGTCACCTGCACTGCAGCCACTCCACCCCATGTACCTCATTGTCCCTGCCCCCAAACATGTGCCCGGACAGCACACACATGACCAGTGAGGCCAGTAGTCAGAGCCAAGGTCATCCCGCCTTCATGTCCTGCCTGGCCAGAATCCAGGTCTCCTGATTCTCCAGAACCCTCGACTCTCCTCACTGGTCCCCTCCAGCTAGGACTGGACAATGCCAGGCCATGAGCTCCTGGGGCCCATTTCTGTGCCCTGGCAATGAGAATTTAGGGGGCGGAGTGGGAAACTTGGGGATGGGTGTGGAGCAAAGACCGCAGTGGTCCCAGGTCCTGCCAGGTACCTCTTGCTCTGTCTGCCACGGTGTAGGACTGAGAATTTGCCACCAGATGGCGCCACAACCCTGCACACTGGCTGCCGGTTTCAGGGCCAGCACAACTCCCCCCCCCCCCACATCCCATGTTCTACCCTGAGGGGCAGCTCCCTGGATACCTGTAGCCAGGGGAGGGTCCACTCAGGCTGGCGTTTCAGCTGAGACAGGGGATCTGGGGGAGAAGACCCAGCCCAACTGATGGCAGCTTCTGTGGGTGCCAAGAGCAGCTGGCAGGAGTAGGGATCAGGGCCTCCCAGCTGGTTCCACTTCAGTGAAATAAGCTGGCTGCTTTCCCAGGCACCCCTTGCTTGCGCCCACCTGAGGGGCTGTGGCAGTGGGAGCCCCTCCCCTGGTTGGTCTGTTGCCCTGAGTGTTCGTGGAGGGTGGTCCCAGGGCGTGGTGGAGGGTCCCAGGGCTCTGTGTGGGAGGTGGGATCCAGCTCCTCTGATGCCCTCCGGGAGAGCACACACAGGGAGAGGCCAGCGGGCAGGACAGGGACTGGGTGGGTGCCCACATATCGTCCCTCCTTGTCCTGGTGCATCCCTACAGGCCATGGTGAGAGTGGCAGCAAAGAACCCCCAGATGGCAGCAGAGATACCCAGGACACCCAGCCGGTGTCCTGGGCGGGGCTGGAGACACTTTGCTCCTCGCCTGGTCCTACAGCTAAAGGGACAGGTTACCGGGCTCGGGCTAGTTGTCCGCCCACCTCTCTGGACTTCAGCTCTCTTCCCTCTTGGGAGCCCGTGCCCTGTGCTCTCCTCCAGCAGAAGTTGTGGGGTTCCAGGAATGTCTGGGAACCTGAGGGACCCAGTAAAGGCTGGGCCTACTGGGACCCAGAAGACAGGGGTGGGGGCAGAGTGTCAAGACTCAGGTATGGGTGCTGCACTGCCCCATCCAAGGTAACTTCTGGAATGTTCACCTTGATGCTCATGGAATGGAGATGAAGGCAGTTCTGTCTCAGCAACCACACCCAGCCTCTAGCCAGCCCTGCACCCTGCCAGGCCCAGGGCGGCATCTCTGGCCTTGGAGCCCGGCCTATTTCCCCATTCTCATGGCACCACCAGGCACCAGGGCAGGGAGGGAGAGGATGTGGGGACATAATCATGGGGTGCAGGGCATCCAGTCCCATCCCTGCCTGTCCATTGTCCTGCAAGTTGGCCCTAGCCCCTCCCATCTGCCTCTTTGCCAGAGGCCACAGCTCACCCTCTGTGAGCAGTGAGATGTGTACACACAGGCACACAAACCATGCATGATATATGCATACACACAAGAATGTACACACGTGCCTGCACAGACACAAATGCACTCACACAAATACATATCCACACACAAAAGCACACATGCATTTATACAAAAGCACACATGCATTTATACAAATACACATGCATGCATGTACATACATGCACGATGCACACATACAAGCATGTACACACATGCCTGTATAGACAAATGCACACACACAAATACATGTGCACACAAATGCACACATACATGTACATGCACAAGTGCACATATCACACATACACACACGTACACACATGCACACTCACGTGCATGATTCATGCACAAGCATGTACACACATGCTTGCAGGCACAAATGCACACATATAACATATGTGCATACACAAATACATGTGCACACATGTATGCACATGCACGAGTGCACACACACATTTGCACATATGCACATACATGCACATATACAAACATGCACACAGCTCTTCTTAGGCAAAAAGTCTCGCTGTTCTGTTGTAGTCAGGGTCTGCTGAGTGCAGCCTGCAAACTTTCATGGCACCCTCAGTCCCAGGTCTGGAGCTTTATCTCCCAACACCCAAAAGGCCTGCGGGCCAGCTAACAGAGTCAGTCCACAGCTAAGTGACTCCCAAACCCAGTTCTGGGATTAATGTCAGTAAGTGCACAGGTAGGTGATCACCCCCCGCTCTGCCCTCCGCCCCCCCCCCCACTTCCCGCTCCTATACCATGGCCTTCCACTCCAGGCCTCAGGTCTGGCTTTCTGCTGAAACACCCCCACTCTGCTCCAAACACCAAGCTGTCCTCTCCCCTCCCCCCAGGGACTCTTCTCCGTGCTGGGCTGGGGGGAGGTGGCACCCCTGGGCAGCAGGGAGCATTCTTCTTAGGGAGGCTGAGTTCTCACCAAAGGGCAGTATCACCCCTTGCTGATGCGCTGAGTGTGAGACCGCTAAGGAGAGACAATTCATTTATCTCCAGAACTGGGCACAAGTTATAAAAATGGTAATTTCTTGGAAATTCAATTACGTGTTTTCATTGTTACCTCGGTAATCAAGGAAATGATTTTTAAGAAAGGCTGTGAGATGATAGGATCTCGGGGCGGGGGTGGGTGCGGGCCAGCGGTACATCCCGGACAGAAGGAGCGGCAGGCAGGCCGAGAGGGCCTGAGCTGTCCAGCCCCTGGCCTGTTCCTGTCCTCTCTGGGGCCGCCTGAGAAGACTCAGGAAAGGGAGGTGCTGAGGTCCCGGGGCTGCCCTAGACTCCTGGTGTCCTTCAAGGCCTCTGTGTGGAACAGAGGGGCGTCTCATTATGGGTTCAGACCTGATTTTTCCCTGAGTGGTGCCTTGGTGCTAAATAACATCCCCAGGATTAACAGTGCTGGCAGCCAACAGCGGTAGGTGATTGGAAACGGGTTTTATGGCCCCGCGGGTGAAATTGAACTTGCATTGGACGTGTATTTCCAAGATGGGATTTTCCTCCCGGCAAAGGCAGCACGTTCCTCGATAATTACAGCCGTCGGGCCCCCTTGCCCACGGCGCCTGCTGAAGAGCTCTCGGTGAGCCGCTCAGCTGGATTGGGGTCTCAGGAGAAAGAGGGGTTTCTGCCCGCCACCCAGTTGTCCCCGCCAGAGACCCCCGTCTCCTGCCAGTAAAACTCTGACAACCGAGGGAGCCCTACCCCTGGGGGTGCAGCTGCCTCCTGACCCATTTTCCAGGCTCAGGCTCTCCAGGCGGCAGAGGCCCAGGCGGTGTCGGCAGGGCTGAGGTGTGCCTGCGCACATCCCATCGACTGTGGGGGCTGAGCCCCTCAGACACCGGCCGGGGCCTCACCGCTCAGGGGGGCAAGGGGTGATTTCAGCATCCCACACCAGGCCCGACTTTCCCATCTGCCAGTCAGACTCAACAGAAGGGGATGCCCGGAGTCCTTAAGAGGGACTTTTCCAAGAGTAATTAACTTCGATTCCCTTGCAGTACATATGAGACTATTTTTTCCCTTTCCAATAATTGAACTTATTTATTTTTAAGTAAGATTAAATGTTCCCGGTGAGCTCAAGACTTACTCCTGTCCTGTCAGGCCTGGTCAAGGCTCTCATTTCTGCCTCCTGCAGATTGTCCACCGATCAGATATTCTCAGGGCTTGGGGACAGGACACAAAGCTCTGGGGCCCAAAGAATATTTTAATCATCACTGTCATTGGGAATGTGGTCATTATCACCATCACCTCCATCACGTCCACCACCTCCCCTTCACCATCCCCATCATCACCTCCATCACCTCCCTGCATCATCACCTCTATCACCTCCACCACCTCCCCGCATCATCACCTCCATCACCTTCTCTCCATCATCATCATCACCTCATCACCTCCACCACCTCCCCGCATCATCACCTCCATCACCTTCTCTCCATCATCATCATCACCATCATCACCTCTACCACCTCCCCTTCATCATCCCCATCATCACCTCCATCACTTCCCCTTCATCATCACCTTTATCACCTCCACCACCTCCCCTCCATCATCACCTCCATCACCTCTCCATCACCATCATCACCTCATTACCTCAAGCACCTCCCCTCCATCATCCTCATCATCACCTCCAACACCTCCCCGCCATCATCACCTTTATCACCTCCACAACCTCCCCTCCATCATCCCCATCATCACTTCCATCACCTTCTCTTCATCATCATTATCATCACCTCATCACCTCCACCACCCCCTCTCCACCACCACCATCATCACCTGCAACATTTCCCCTTCATCACCTCCATCATTACAATCATCACCTGCGACATTTCCCCTTCATCACCTCCATCATCACAATCATCACCCTCCCCTCTATTTTTACCACCATCACTTCCATCACCTCCATCATACCATCATCTCCATCACAGCCAACACCACAACAATCTGCATACTCCTCCACTACCATCATTGACGCTGCTGCCTCTGTCATCACTGTCACTTCCCCCAGCACTGGAGCCACAATTACTGTGACTGACCTTCACCAGCAGGTCTGCCGCCCTGCACTGTGGGCTCCTGCTGAGAGTTAGGGTATATCCAACCTGCCTGTTGGATATACCACATCGGGACCACATCGGGAGAAGGGAGAGGACAGGCTGGACAGGACTTGGAAAATGTGGGCCCTTGAGGGTCCAAGCTCACAGAATCTTTATATGTCTCTCCTGTCTGTGCATGTGGTGACCACCTACCCCCACAGTAGGACCCCAAGGCCCTGATTTGGGAGGTCCATCGGACCTAGGCTCCCCAAGTTAATTTTTCTTTTTTTCTGGGCCATACCTGGTGACGCTCAGGCTTACTCCTAGCTCTGTACTCAGGGATCACTCCTAGTGGGACTCGGGGGGCCATATGGGGTACAAGGGATAGAAACTGGGTTGGTTGTGTGCAAGACAAATGCTCTATTACTGTACTATTGCTTTGGCCCTCATTCTTTTTAAATGTCCAGCCAGACTGGACAAGACTGAGAGGCCCAGAATGACTCCAGTCAGTGCTCAGCCCACTGGGGCAGCAGTGCTCAGCTGGTGGTGCTCACATTCCCAGCATCACACTTGGGGGCTGGCCTAGCTATTTTCTGGGGCCACAGTGATGCTGGTACCACCAGGGCTGTTTCTGGGGATGCTTGGGGGCCACACAGAATCGGGACTGAGCTCACGGGCTTGTACACACTTGTGTTATCTCCCTGGCTCCCAGCTCTCTGCCCACTATGCTGGGGTCGAAGCCTCGGTGGCTGGGAGAGTGGGTGGAGCCTCACTGTCCTTGCTTCTGTCCAGCCCCCATCTCCCAGCTGGCCTGTGGGCTCTGGCCCTCTTTGAAACTAGGGTCCAGCCACCCACCCTTTCAGACAGAGCTTGGTTGAGGGTCTAGGGGTACCTCAGCCTGCAGGTCCTGCCTCTGTCTGAGCCTGGCCACTGGGGAGTCCTACCTCTGAGCATCGTCTGTGCCCTCTGGGTGAGGTGGACAGCGGTCCCTGCAGCCAGCCACCAAGGCAGAGAGTACTAGAGCCTGTGAATCCCACTGGTACTGCCGGGTAGTGGGCAGTGACCTGGGAGCCTGTGGGAGTAGGTCCCTGTGGTCAGTGCACCCCCACAGTACACACTGCATGTCAGCTTCTCTGCGTCCTGAATCGGGGGGCTCCCCCATGTCTGGAGCTCCTGAGACACTGGCGACTGCAGTGGGAGGGGGTAGGCAGGGAGACTGGGAGTGGGGCTGGGGGACACATGAGCCTGGAGCAAGGGCTCAAGGGTTGATCCAGGGAGCACAGTGGGCATTGCCCCGTGGCAGGCACTGGGCATCTTCCCCATGGAGTTCCAGAAGGCCTCAGGGGTGTTTCCATGTGGGGCTGTATTGAGTGTTGGGCTTCAGGCTTCAGGTGGACCATGTGTAGTGCCTGAGGGGGGCTTGAGGGGGGCCAGTCTGCTAGGCAGCACCACTGGGATGGCTCTCCCCACCTGGGGCAGCCCCCGGGCACCTTCCCCCTCACTTGGTCAGAGAGGGGATTTATGCCTTAAACCGCCTTCGTGTTTGGGAAATATTATTAACAATTAAAAATCTTAAATCTTGGTGACACTCCCGGTGGCCAGATAATTAATACAAGAGCAGATAATAATTACTTAATGATTAATACCTACACTTAATAGCCTGCAAAGTAATTGCGATAAAGGGAAAGTTAAATGAGAACCCATCACCATAGCTGATGCCTGGCCTGGGGCTGGCTCTTTGCTCTGCCACGGGGCTGACTCCCTGGCCTCTGCTCCCTTGCTGGGGATGTGGGTTCCAGGATTGAGAGCAGGACACCCCCTGCTCCTTGCTCCCCGCCAGTCACTCCTGCTGCCAATAGTGCCTCTGAGCCCGGTGAGTCCCCCCACGCCCCTCAGAATTCTGACCTGCTCTGTGTCCAGCCCAGGCCTGCCTCCACCACCGATTCTCACTAAAGTGTGAGTGGTTGCTCAGCACTACCCTCATTCTTTATTTACCTATTTATTTATTTACATTTTTATTTAGTCACGGTGATTTCAAAAGCAATTTAGGGCTGGAGAGCGCCCTAAGCTCTCTCCCTACAGCAAGTAGGGCTCTTGTCTTGCCCATGACAAACCTGGGTTTGATCCCTGGCACTACATATGATCCTCCTAACTCTGCCAGGAGTGATCTCTGAGCACAGAGTCAGGAGTGAGCCTGGAGCCCTACCAGGGATGGCCCCCAAAGAAAAACAAACCAGAAAAGAGAGAGCAATATTTATAATCGGGTTTTAGGCATACAAAGTTCCCACTTTCAATCCCACCCCCACCCCATCCCTCCATCAATAACCCCAGGTTGCCTCCCACCCCCCAGTCCTCACAGTGACACTGTTGATTTCAGTTTACTAAGCTTCTATTTATTTTATGCCTAATTTATTCCCGAGTCATCAGTTTTTGCTTCTTTGGTGTCTCCTGCGATATTTTCCTTCTGTGTAACCTTCCCTTCAGGGTTGGGCACAATCTGCACTTTCTCAGTAAAAATCATCTCTGTGTGGTGGGAGAACTCATGTGGGTGTGAGTCTGTGCCTCTTGGGTGCTTTGCTCACCTGGAGGTGCTCGAAAACCCTAAAACCAGCCTTACCACTCTCTGCATTTCCAAGCATGTGCAGTGAAAATTCCACACACTCTGCCCCCCGCCCCCATGCTGTGTCCAATGTCCAATCTCATTGCTCTGCCTTGGTGCACCCCACAACACCACCACTGTAATTAGAGAGCACCCTGTCTCCATTATAATTAGCATGCACTCCCCTCCCCCCCCCAGGTGCCACCAGTAATTAGCTCACATCCCCTCTCCACAGTCCTCAGCCCAGGCGGGCGATTGCTGCCTCAAGCCCCCTCCCTGCATCCTTACGGGTTGTCCCAGGGTCACGGGCACTAGCCGCCTCCTCCCCTCACTGGATTCAGGGGAGACCAGGACCAACGGCGGGTCTGGGGCCCCAGGGCAGCTGGGAAGGCTCAGAGTTCCCTGCTACTGGGAAATCCTGTGGCCAGCCGCTGCTCACCATGAAGACACTGAGGGTCCCCTGTGGGTGGAGGCAGGGCCCAGGGAGGAGCTGTCCTTACCTCCATCCGAACAAAATGGCCAGGGCGGGCTCCTCGGAGCCAGAGGCCTGGAGGGTGTGACCGCACTGTCCCCTCGTGGCAGAGAGGCTTAGTGGGGTGAGGTGTTCTGAGGATACTCAGGCCCAAGCAGTGGCTACGGGGGAGTGGGGTCCCCACCGCTATGGCACTGATGGTCTGTGAGTTTCCACTGGGGCCTGGACACTGGTCACCCGCTGGCTCTCTCCACCCACTGTCCACCCACTGGCACTCCTGAGGCGCCAATGCTCCCCCACTAGTCAGCAAGAATTTGGGGTGAGACGGGAGATTCAGAGATCTGCCTAATCAGGTCTCCGCGTTAATAATACATTCCTGCTAATGACCTTCTCTGCCATGAAATCTGTCAGCTGCCTGGTGGGGGTGGTGAGAGGCAGCTGAGCCCACGGGGGTGGGCTGGGGTCCCCAGGAGCGGGGTTTGCTGGGAGGCTGTGCTCCTGGCCCTGGCATGAGGACGCCTGGGGGACTGGAGGTGTGGGGTGCAGCCCCAGGTCGACTGGGAGCCTGTGAGCAAAAGTCTGAGGTCTGTGGGCTTAAGCCCTGGGTGCAGAAACCAGGACCACTCCCCAGTTCTGGGGTGCAGCAACACAGGACCCCCGGCCTGCAGTGCAGGACCACTCCTCAACTCTGGGGTGCAGAGACCCAGGATGTGAAACTGTTAGAACGTGGGTCCTGGGGAGGACGGGTTGTGGGTTCTTGTGTTCTGTGGGGAGGCGGGAGAGAGCAGGGTCCAAGCACTTCCTGTGCTGAGGCCCTGGGGCTGGGGGGCGGGGAGAGGAGGGGTCATACCTGTGCCCAGTCACTCCACCTTCCCCTTGGTTTCCCCCCTGCCTCCCCCTCTATGCGGTTAGACCCGGCCTGGACAGAGCAAGGTCGGCCCTGCAGGGCCCACAGGAGGTACCCAGGCCACAATCAGAGGCTACCTGCCCCACCCTGGACCCCGGGCATGAGAGTCCAGTCTCCGCCGGCCCCTCTGTGGCTGGCCAAGAGGAGCTGTTGGTGGGCAGGGCCACAAAACTTCTAAGACTTAATTAAAATCAATCTCCAATTACTCAAATGCTATTGATCCCAGTCTCAACTGATGAGAAAAATATGATCACCATCGTGGGCACTGTTGATGGGGGAGCTTCAATGTGTGGCTGGGCCCGGAAGGGGGGGTACCTGCTTTTGGGGTCCAGCCTGGTGGAGAGGTCATCTTCAGACCCTTTCTGGAGGGACCACCCTGCCACTGCCCCCGCCCCCCCCACTGCTGCTTGGTTTCTGCAGCTCATCCCCTGGGCTAGCGGGGCCACGAGGTGGGGTGGGGTGGCGGGGCTGCTGGAGTGTGGGTCTTGGGGAGGTGGTGGGGATGCCCTGAGCACTCTGGAGTCCTCCCACTATTGCCAAGGGGACCGCTGGCCAGTGGCCTGATGCTATAAGGGCAGGGGTCCTAGGTGCCTGGCCAATCAGCTCTCTGTGGTAGTACAGAAGGACCCCATCGCCTTAGCATAAGCCTCTTACTCACATGGGTTTAGAGTCCAGAGGCCCAGGATCTGAGTCCCTCACTTCCAACTCCTTCATCCAATATCAGCAGAGGAGAATGGAGGGAGGGAAGGACACGTTAACAGAGATAGAACATCCGGGAAGAAGGAGGTGATGATTCTCTGGAATTTAGAAGTGGCTTGGATAAAGAAACTGGAGACCTGATCTGGACTCTGAATCCCAATAGTTCTGGGGCTACCGGGTAACCATACCCACAACAGCCCAAAGAGCAAGCCCAGGGCAGAGGGAAACCCAGGAGACAGCTAAGAAGGGTAAGGAGTAATGGGGCCCACATGGTCAGTCGAAGGCTTGTCTTAGAAAAGAAACTGTAAGGTCCTTCCAGGGCATAAGCACAGAAAAGGTTGCATCAAACTCATCCTGCATCCCAGGAACACGCCCACAGGAGGGCTGCAAAGGAAGCTCCCTTCATTCATGTCATTCACGCTGGAGGTGGTGGAGGGCAAAGGTGAGGCATGGGGGTAGGGGGCACTCAGGCAGGGGGACAGAGGTTGTACTTGTGGGCTGCAGCAGCCAGATCTGTTACCTGTGTCCTCTGCCCCTGGCCACTGTGCTCTGCTGTCCCCCGGCCCTAGCCCTTGTGGGTGATTACGTGAGAGCGAAATCAGGGAGCAGAGCGTGGTCAGTGCCCAGTGGGGGTCTGGCTTCACAGGGTGGGGCTGCCAGGGGTGAGGAGGCTTCTGGGCCAGGCCTGGGCACATCTCTGCTGTGAATGTCCATGGGGTTCCGGGGTTCTGCCCCCCCAGAGCTGACCCGAGGGGCTAGAGAGTCAACATACAGACAGGGGGATGGTGGAACCCCAGAACCCCGCATAGCCTTGGCTGGCCAGGCTGAGGGCTGTGGAGCTGAGGGTCAGAGGCAGAGGGTCCCGGGCTCACTGGGGGGTGGGGAGGTGGACACCTGCAAGACCAGGTGCTTCGGCCCCTTCTGAAGGGCCAGACGGCCCGCCTGCCTGGCTACTGGACGGAAGGAGAGAGGCTTTCAGCCAGGCCCCGGCTGGGATGTGCTGAGTCTTTTGTTACTTTAATTAATGCCCAGCTTCCTGACGCCTAATTAAACTGGAATTGCTCCATGTCCAATAGCCGAACGTCCCATTAGATACAAGTTAATGTAACTGTCGCAGCGGCTGTAAAATGAGTCTGGTGGTCCCCTGGGAGGGGCCTGAGCACAGCACAGAGGGAGGGCACCCCAATGGTGGCTGGGGGGGGGTCACTGGCACTGGGTGCATGGGTGCCCTGGTCCAGGGCATCTGGTTCCTCCCTGCTGGCATGCTGTTTCCCCTCCCCCAGGAAACTCTTGCAGTGTCAGGAAAATTGGAAAAAAGCTGAAAAATGAGAGCACTTCCCCCCCTCCCCCGTCTGGGAAATGCAGAGGACCCCCGCCCCTGTGGTTCTTTTGTGGGTGGGGGCAGGATCCTGGGATAGGATGAGGATGACTACTCAGGGGCAGCCCCTGGTCCCCTGGGACACGGGGGGGATGGGAGGGCACTGTTGAGACCCCAGCATCCTGTGCCAGGGCATTTCTGGAGTCACCTCAGAGTCTGGAGCTGAGGCCCCACCCCAGGTATTGGCAGGGAGGACAGGAGAATCCCCCCTGGAGGCTCCTGGCAGTGCCCATGGTGGGCAGCAGGCTTGGGCCAGCTCAGGCTCCTGGTTGGGGGACGCTACTGGACCCCCAGTCCAGGCCTCCACCAACCTTGCTGCTCACCGTCCAGGCTGGTGTCCATACAGAAGGGAGTGGGGAGGGAACCTGTGCTTAGCAGGTGGCAGTGAGTTCCTCGGTTCCCCTCAGGGATGCCTGTCACATGACCTGGGAGCCCAAGGGACCGCAAAGCCATGGCCCTGTGCCCCCGCCTCAGCAGCTATGATTTGCTTCTCCAACGAGCCCCTCGGGCCCGGGCGGGCGGCAGTTGCTGCTGTTTGCACAGAGCAAATCCAGGGGTGTTTGCTCAGCGAGATTGTTTCTGCCCAGGCTCCCGAGGGACAGGCCAGGATCTGGGGGTGCGTGGAGGGGGGCCTGAGGGCACTGGGCATGCCTGCCTGCTGGACAGTCATGGCCGGACCAGAGCCTGGGGCCCTGCAGTGGCCCCCACCACACCCAGGCAGCAGGCCTGGTCTCAGGGGTGGTGGGCTTACCCGCTTCCCTGCAAAGGGGACCCCCATGTGGGCACAGGCAGAGGGGGAGACTGCACTACCCAGGGGCTGCCCAGGGCCTGGCTGGGGGCACAGGAGGGGCCCGCTGTGGCCATAAAGTGTTTTGCTTCTTTTTGTAGAAAAGATGCCAAAAAGGCAATCTGTGGGTCCTGCTGGCCTGCTGGTTCCTGACGGGGCTCCGAGGGTCCTTTGCTTCACCCACACTACACTGGGCCCTGCCTGAGGCACCCCAGAGTCTTAAGGTGCCACTCAGGCTTTCCTGGTCATGCCATTGACTTTGACCCCCCTGGTCTCAGTGACCCAAATATCCACAGAGCAGATACCATGCTGGGCCCAACTTTCCTCCTGCTTTGTGGCCTTGAGTCCTTATCTAAGAAGTCTCAGCAGCACCAGACTGCCTCGAGTGGGGAGTTCCTTTAAGCTGGGGCAGCCAGCCTACCAGTGGACCCCTGACCTGGGGGTCAGTGGGGGTCAAAGTTGACTCCGGGCTCCTTCGGTAATCTGACTCTGGCTCCCATTTGACATGAGTGGCACAGAGGATGGTGACTGATGTGTCACACACTTTCAGACTCCTACCCATGCCTCAAAACCCACAACAGTGAGGCCCCTGGGGTTTCCTGTTAATTTCACAGCACCCGTGCCCGGCTCCACTACCGCACCTGCCACTTGGTGTACAGTTTGGTGTGATCAAGGAGAGGTCACACAAGGGTTAGTTGACCCTCCTTCTGTCTGGGCGCCTTGAGCAAGCTGCTCAGGGCAGGATGGCTGGGCCCATTCTGGGCACCCCAGCACTCAGAGGAGAAAGCGGAGCCTCGGGAGGGTCCCGGCTGGGCAGGGGGAGGGGCAGCAGCCCTGCAGGGGTTGGTGGTGGCAGCCGAGACTGGCTGGGGTGGGGGGAGGCGGCCTGTCTCTCCCCCTCTACCTCCCCTTGTTTCAACAGCAGCGGAGGAGAAAACAAGGACTTTAAGCCTGTCACAGATAATTCATCCCGTGCATTTTACTGCTGCCACTGCTGCGAACACTGGGCTCCTGTCGGAGCCGAAAGATTCATAAAATGCATGTGAATTTTTATGTTCAATTATCCCCGGTCCCAGCTTAGGAACTGTGAGCTGCCTCCACCCAGCCCCAGGCCCACTTCCCTGTCACCCAGCTGCAGCAGAAGTCCGGAAACCCCCTTCCCAGGCCCCAGCTGCCCCGGCAGGCTCTGGAAGCTGGACGCTGCCTCTGCTCCCCCACAACACACCCACCCCCGCAGAGGGAGTTGCGGGCTTCGGGTCTACTTAAGGGCCCGCCAGAGCCTGGAGAAACCTGTCTCTTGGGGTCAGGCCCCTCCGCACCTTGGTTTTTCCTTCCTGAAAATGGGTTTATGAGGAACATTTGCTAAGACACTGTGCGTCAGGCAAGGGCAGGGGGGCAGGATGGACTGCAGCCAGACCCAGGGCGTGTGGGACTCCTGGGGAGCCTAGTGGGGGGAGGGGGGCCCAGAGGCGTGGCCAGAGTCTCCTCACCCCGGCTGCCCAGGGGCGTGGCCACAGTGGGCGGAGCACGCAGCCCCAGCGCCTCATCATTGCGGCCTCACGTCCCTTCATTACGGCGCCTGCAGAAGATGTTCTCTGATTAGTCTGCTGAATTATGAATTAGGTTCCGGGTCCCCGTGCAGCTGTTCCCGGCTTGTCATCCCCATCACTTTATTTCCCCATCTGCTTATAAAACCAGGAGCGTGGTCCTGCAATAAACACTTCAAACACTTTTTTTAGGGGCTAATTAATTGTGTTGCATTTCTCCGACACAGCATGCAGGCTGGACCTGCCTGGAATTCCCAATGCGGGTGCACGCCCCAACCCCCTCCGAGTGCCCCAACCCCCTCGAGTGCCGAGTGCCGAGTGCTGAGTGCCGAGGGGAGAGGGGGAGCGAGCTCCGAGCCTGAGGCTGCAAGGGACTTTCCCAAGCACCTGCCTTCTCACGCAGCGCCCCCAAACCCTGTTCTGACAGGTCCGTGGATGCAGGAATGAGTCAGGGAGGAGACACTTTCTCTGGGATCCCCCTTAACACTGTCTGGGTGCAGGCCCCCTCGACCTGCAGGGTTCCAGAGCCAGGCCCTAGATAATCAATCTCTCAGCTTACCTGTGACACATTCAAGGTCAAGTTCATTATCTGCTACCACCCCTCCCCCAACTGACTCCAGGACCCCATCTGATCCCTAGCATCCAACCTTCTCCAGACCCACTCAGACCCCACCCTCTTGCAGAAGACCTTCTCTGATTACTGAGCTGAATTATGCAGGCTGGCCTCCCACCTGCCTCCCTCCACTGTCAGCCTTCCCCCATTGGTGCATGTCTCTGCCCCCCACCCCCGACCCGGGTCCTGTGACCTCTCCCCCCTCCCCAGAGGCCTGTGGGATGGCTCTTTGCGCCCCTTCAGAGGAAGCCTTGGAGAGCCGCCTCTGCTCTGCGCCCTGCACCCAGTGGTGGAGGAGGCTTAAAACAGTGACATTAATAAGAAAACAAAATCATAATTATCGAGTTACAAAACACAGAGCTCGGAGACAATTAAGTCGCGGCAGCCATTCTGCTGTTTGCGGAGCCAGGAAGCAGCTTTTTATCCCGTCACTGCTTGATATGGGCTGTGAATGGAGTCATCAGAGCTTTGTTGGGGACCTGTGACTGGTATCTGGGTCCCCATGAGGCCCCAGTGTGTGGTGTGACGTGACCCCTCTGCAAGGGACAGCGGTGGGGGGTGGCAGGTGTCTGACCTGTGTCCGCTGCACCTAGCGTGCTCTGTCGGGGTCAGCCACACTAGTCACCTGCTTGGACCCCTCTTACCTCCCACACTGGGGTCTGTGGAGGGTCCTGGCCTGTCTCTACCCAGCTGGCTGCCCCATTGCGTACAGGGCTGGTACCCTCCCCCTGGGCCGTGGCCCCCGTTCCTGCTGGCCCCATGCTCGCTGCTAGGGCTCTGAACCAGAGTATATGCTGGGGTCACCTCGACAAACTCAGGACCCCATTTTCTAGCTGTACCCACACATGGGGGGAGTCTTTGCTCCTGACTCCATCTGTCAGGGCTTGGGGCATTTGGTGAGGAAAGTGCCCTGTGGCCCCCACATCGGAGGCGGGGCCCAGCCTTCCCAGCCCCTGCTGAGCCTGGAGCCCCTGGATTCCTCTCTGCCCACCGAGGGCACAGGGCCACAGCCGGAGGGGGCAGGGGACGGAGGGGGTGAAGCCCGGGAAGCCCCGTGGAGAGTGGACCCTGGGGATGGGGAAGAGGAGGAGGCCATTAGGGCTATTTGGCAATTTGGATATGGGGGAGCGAGAGGTGCTGGGGCTTCGTGCCACTGGAGTCCCTCAGAGACCCTGTGGTGCACACACCTACTTAGGGGTACAGGCGGGGAGCGTGACTGACATACCTAAGGGAAATAGAGAGGGAGGGGTGAGCGCCCACCCTCTCACCCACTCCCCTGCCCGGGATGGCCCTGACCTGCCTACATCCCAGGAGAAGCCCACTGGCTGTGGGACCCCTGAGCCCCCATTTAGGGGAGCTGGCACGCCTTCCCTGCCTGGCTTGGCGGGGCTCTGCTTGGAGTGTTTTTATGGGCTGTTAATTGTTATGCTTCCATTTAATTCTGGGTGTCATTCCATGTCAGCCAAGCCCGACAGGCTGGGATTTATGCCTCCAAATTATGGGGCTCGGGTGTTCAGAGGTAAAACAATTACCCATCAATCAGCCACCAACCGGCTTGCTCCTGGGGCTGCCAGCCCTGTTAGCAGTCTAGGGACCCTCATGGGGCAGGGCCAGCAAAGTGGGGGGCCCACCTGGTTGGCCTGTCCCTGGGGGGCTCTGCCTCCGGTGGGGTCTGGCCCTCTTGCCATGCAGTGTAACCCTCCCTCTTGCTTCCAGGCACCACAGCCTGAGACTGAGACACTGGGGTGTTTGCGCTACAGAAGAAGCCCTTGCCATGCGTGGGTACCTGGCCTCCCTCTGCTGGGACGCCTGCCCCTCCCACCCTTGCAAATGAAGGGGCCGCAGCTCCCAAACTGTCTTGGCAAAATCTGGTTTCCTGCTGGTGTTTCCAAGCACTGGCTCCAGGGGCAGAGGTGGAAGATCGGGTCCACCTGTGGAGGGTGGGCAGTCCTGAACGGCTCTCCTTTATTGGAGGGGGGAGTTGGGACCACACCTGGCGGTGCTCAGGGCTTACTCCTGGCTCTGCACTCAAGGATCACTCCTGGTGAGGCTTGGGTGACCCCGTGGGATGCAGAGGATCGAACCCGAGTTGGCCACGTGCAAGACCAGTGTCCTATTCCCTGTACTGTCTCTCTGGCCCCTGGTGGGCTCTCCCCCCTCCCCCCAACTACTAGGGCCCCCACACTGGGGGTGGTCAGGATGTCCTCGGCCCTGTGTGGGCCTGGGGATTGACTCAGGATCTCATGCCTGCCCTGGGCGTGCTTTAAGCCCTGATTCATCTTCTAGGCCTTTCTCTGAAGATCCTGAACATCAGGGCGGGTATATGCGGGCTAAGCTCTGTCTCATGCTCTCAGCCACTGGGCCCTGTCCTGGGACCCCTCGGGGGGCTCATCCTGAGGAGGTCAGTTAGGGGGTTCCTGAGAGTTTGGGGCAAGTGTGGGAGGTGGCAGTGGGTTGAGGGGCTGTGGTCAGGTGGGCGGATTGTGGGTCAGCTGGGAGGGCACACTGGGCTGGGACCCCCATGCTGGTCTGGTTGGACTCTGTGGTTGGTTCAGGTCCTGGGCTTCCTCTGCTTCCTCGTCCTCTCAGGGGGCTGTGCCATGGGGCCTCCAGAAGGTGACACTGTCCTGGGGGATCCTGCTGACTGTTCATGGTGGGCAGTGGCTGCTCCCCGGGGGTGGCTGCTTCCTCCTGATGAGACAGCCTGCCCAGGTAGTCTCCCTCAGCTGCTCGCAGGCCACATCTACTCCGGGCTCACTGCTGCCGGCCAGGGCTGTGGTCTCTGCGGCCTCTGTGGAGGGGTGCCCTCTAAGCCCCGGATCCCAGGGGCCTGACCATGGCTCCTCCCAGCCTGGCCTCACCCTCCTCAGCCCCTCACTGCACTGCAGGCAGCAGCTACCCTGGGGTAGCATAAGGATAGCCCAATGGTGGACAGGGCCTGCAGGCCTGAGCCCCCTCATGGATGGAGTTTGGAGTCCTTCCAGGGGTTGTGGGTATGGGGGGGAAGATCAAGGGGGATGGGGATGGGGATGGGGATGGGACCAGGGATGGGTGACAGAGATGGGGGAGGGGCATGGGAGATGGGGCCTGGGCTGGGGTGGGGGACGGTGTGGGGGTGGGGCATTTAGATGCAGTCACATGGATGGGATTCTTCCTGAGCCCTTGGGTAAGTCACTCTCCTCCCTGTCTCATGGCAGAATATATTTAGCAGCAGAAACTTCTATATTTCGTGCTTCGGTCTTTCCAATTGGCATGAAAAGTTCCATTTCTCTTTTCACGGCCCTTTCCTCACAGGGTTCTGGTACCCCCAAGCACTGGTGTCTGACCTAAGGTGGGGCTTGTACTGGTAGGGGACATAGGAGGCCGACAGGGACCCGCTGCAGGCTGGCTGCTCTCTGGGGTCAGCCTTGGGCAGAGGCGTTGTCCTGTGCCCATTCTCTGAGGGCTCGGTCCTGGCACCCTGGCTTACCCTCTCACATGTCCCCTGCTGAGTCCCTCCCATGCCTCCAGGGGGTCTTGGAGGGTCCTGCTCTGGGCTCTGATCTCAGGGGCTGGAGGGGTGCAGCAGACCCCCACGCTGGCCCCACACCCCTGTGTGCGTATGTCTGTGGGGGCCCCGGTCTCAGCACCCCTTGCTCTTAGCTGGTCCGTGCACAAGGCTGGGCTGAGCTCGCCCTCCCCAGGGTCAGCCCCAGCACCCTGCTGCCGAAGCCTTAGCCTCGCTTGCTGGATGCCCGGCCGGGCACTGGGCCTCTCCTGCCACGCTCTGGCAACCGCGCTGGCATTTGGAGCCTGGGGAGCCGCTGACAGTACTTGTGATCATGCTGCCAACCGAGGAGACACCGACAGCCCATTTGGAAATGTCAGGCTGGGGGAGGGGTGCTGCCCCCACCTCAGCCCCACCCCCACTGTGTGAGGCTGGATGGGCTCCAGTCCCGGTAACGGAGCCCGGGAGAATGCCAGGAGACATGGCTTAGCCAGGAAGGCTGGCAGGGGGCTCCGGGCCCAGCGGGACACTGATGGACGGGCCTGTTCCTGCTGGCTGCGCCGCCCGCGGGGCCCCCGATGCGGAAGAGCGATGGTGCGGGCATCCGAGGGAGGTCACCGGCCTCGGCTGATTTCCCCAGAGCTCTGGCTGGCAGCAGCTGCCACAACCAACCGTGGCAGGCGGCAGGGTGGTGGGGCCAGGGCAGGTCTCTGACTGTGGGCTGTCAGCCGGATCAGCCCCGTGATGGGGCACGGGGGCCACAGGTGGGATGGGAGGGTCAGGGCCCGGGAGAGGGGCTGGAGGGAGGGGAGACAGACTGGGTGGGGGGAGGTAGGGGAGAGGGTGTCTGGGGAAGGGGTTCCTTGGGACAGAGTGGGCCTGGCACCCTGGAGGGGTCTAGCTGGGCTCTAGTCCACCCTTCCTCCTCATCGTTGGTGCACAGCCTGGACAAGCTCCAGCCGCATTGCATATGGAATCTGGATGCCAGTGAGGGCCCCTGGCTGCCCCTCCCCAAGCTTGGTGGGCAAGTGCGTCTAGTGGTCTTGTGGTGGGGCCAGCTGGGGGACCAGGAGGGCCTGGTGCAGGGGTTCCCCACATGCCGCCTTGGAAGATGGATATTTTGCTGTGGGCAGCCCCCCGGAAGGCTCCTGGCCTGTGACCTCAGAGTTCTCTGTGGGGTGCTGTGTGAGCCCTGGAACCTCCCTGCAGGCCCTATGGCCTAGGCTCTCCTGCAGCTCTGTGGGGCCCCTACTTCTGGGCTCCCCTCCCTGTCTCTCTGTCCCCCGCTTTGTCCCTCGGGGTACTCTTCCTCAGACCACTGGGGATCATCTGGCTGTGTGGGCACAGCCCCCAGGCTGACCCAGTACCCAGCCCAGTGCCCTCTGTACCTCAGTTTAACTGTACCCCTGGGGCTAAGGGTGCCTGCCTGTGTAGTGGTCAGAGACCCCAGCAATGTCCCACGGAAATTCCCTCTTGTTCCACTTGGGTCTGGTACTCTGAGACTTGTCCAGCTCCATCGTAGGTCTTCATCTCCCTCCACAAAGTGGGATGTCCATAAGGATACCCAGAGATGAACACAGGATCGTGGACAGATCACACTCGCCACTGCCCCCATCCCAGGCTTGCCCAGACTCTGTCCATGTTCTGACTCAAGGGTCCCCCAGGGCGGCCACTGGTTCAGAGCTGATCTTGGTGCAGCCCAGGGTCTGTGGGCTCAGCCCTCTGTGCTGGCAGCTGGGCTCAGGCCAGTGAGGTGGGGCCAGGTGGCTGTCCTGAAGTCCCTGCACAGGATCCTGCTGGTGCCGAGTGCTCAGCGGGGCCAGATGGCTCTTGGCAGGACCTGTGCCCCATCCTGTGGGCCCAGCTGCCCCAAGCTGGCATGGAGTGAGGTTTTCCGGGGGATGGGGATGGGGCCTGGGGTTCAGGGCAGTGGGGGAGCTGCAGCTGCAGTGGGTCTGGGGCATGCGGTGGGCTTGGGCCGGGAGTACAGGGACCTTCTGCCCCACCCTGCCTTATTTTTTCAGCATTTCTCATCGTCACAAAGGGACAATGCATGGGAATTCCCTTTGCATAGGAATCAGAAAGGAATAGAGCTGAAACCTGCACCAGAGAGTGAGAAGATGCGCTGGAGCTCCTGGCCTCTGCCAGGGGGGCTCACAAGCCTCCCCCAGAACCCCCAGTTTTCTATTAGCACAACCTCATCCGCCCTCCACCCACCATCAGCGACTCTTCAGAGAAGGGTTCATTGGCAGCCTGCGCTCCAGCTGGAGGACCCATCCTTCACAGGGTGCAGCGCCGGGCTGGACATTGAGACTAGCAGGCCAATGAGTGCCGACCCAGCACCCCTGGGGCTGCAGGAAGTACCATCCGGCCCAGGGCCTTGCTGGTCCTATCCCAGCTCTGTCTCTGGCTGGGCCTCTGGGCCTCGTGGGTCTGGGGGCCTGTGAGCATTCCTGGAGCAAGTGTGGAAGTGGCAAGTGAGGGAGCCTGTGGCCCCAGCATGTGTGTCCCCCAGAGGCTTTCAGGGTGTTGCAGGGGATTCTCTGCCTTGCTGAGACCCCCATGAAGGTCAGGCGGGGTGACCTTTCAGCTCGTTCATCTTCTGGGACTCACACGAGTCACCCTTGGGCTCCAGGACATGTGGAACCAGACATGCAGAGTGTCCCAAGGGGCCATGGTCCGGAGGCTCCGCAACTGGGGGGTTCAATCATGGTCACCTACCGTTCTTGGTCCTGTCCCGGCTGCTGGTCACTGCACTCACTGGGGATCATTTGAAAGGGGCAGAACCACCCCCAACAGAGCCCAGGCCCCCCGTGAGTCCAGAGTGTTGTCAGGGAGACCGTGCATCTCAGTGACCCCCACTAGTCTGAGTCCCGCTTTCCTGTGGGGAGGACCCCAGAAATGCCAACAGCCCCCTCAATCCTCCGTGGGCCCTAGGGCCACTGCCCACCCCAGCATGGACGACGCAGCCTGTGCTTAGGTGCCTATGGGGTGGGGTGGGTGCTGTGGTGGGTGTGGATGCAGGGGGGCTGTGGAGCGCAACATGATTGACCCCCGAGTTGTGGAGCCTCGGACCGTGGCCCCTTGGGACACTCTGCATATCTGGTTCCACGTGTCCTGGAGCCCAAGGGTGACTCGTGTGAGTCCCGGGAGATGAATGAGCTGAAAGGCTCTTTGGGGAACCCTGAGGCCTGGGTCTGGACTCAAGGAGGAGAGGGGTCTGGAGGGCATTTGTGGACACTCTGGAGCCTGGCTGGTCCTTAGCCCAGTGGCACCTCCAAGCCCAGGACAGCACGAGCGGCACAGTGGGCTGACAGCCTCCGGGCAGGAAGGGGAGGGTGCTGGGATAGGGCCATGGGGTTCCCCATCCATATGCCCTGGGACCCCCCAAGCCAGGATAGACCCCAGTGCCTGTGATGGATCCCCCGTCCTCCGCCCTCGAGCAGGGTCCCCACATGTAGACAGGGCTGCACCTGGTCCCCACCCAAACACATTTCTCCTGGTCCCACAGGAAAAGGAAAAGGGTGGGGGCTGGGGGTGCCCTAAGCTGATGAGCCAGGGGTTCTGAGGGACCCTCTCCCCCAGCCCACCCCACCTCCACCTCCTCTTGTTCCCTCAGACTCCACTGCCAATGGACCCCTAGAGAAGGTGGGGGTATCTCTGCTGTGTGGCAGGCGCAGAAAAACCCCTTTAGCTGGTGGCTTTATTCTCAAAGCTGCCTCACAGGGCTTGGCGCCCTCCAGGGACAATGAGTTACCCCAAACCAAGAGGGGACAGGTTTTCAATATTCCTAATTCCTTACTAGGATGCCCTACAGATCCCTAAGGGAGGCACCTCCCTCAGCAGCCGCCCACCCCTGCAGTGTGGGAGGTGGGGGGCTTCTGGGGGACGGGGAGAATCATGTCCTGGAAGCCGGCCCAGTGTCTGCGTGTACAGGAAAGGGCAGCTGCCCCCTTTTCTGGCTTAGCGGGATGTGTGCGTGGGGGGTGTAAGGCATGGCGCCGTGAGTCAGGCCCACGGGAGCACGTGACTGAGCTCAGACTGGGCCCCCTAGCCCCCCACCTCCCATCCCCAGGGCTGCCAGGTGAAGTGTTGGCCTCGCCCTGTCCTTGGGGTGTGGTGGCGGCTGTGAGTCTGGGTGGGAGCTGTCCAGCACAGGTGCTCATTCATCCAGAGAGCGGGCTCTGTTCCTGGGGCTGCCCATCCAGGGCAGAGCCAGGGGAGGAAGCACTCCCAGGGGACCCCGCGTCCCCCAAGCTTCACCCTGTGGCACCTGTCACCCTGAGCAGCTCAAGGAGTAGGGGGCGAGCCAGGCAGGGAGAGCCCCCGCCCCGCCCCCACCCAGGCTCCCTCTGGGGGAGGCAGGGCCAGAGCGGGAGAAACAGGAGTGGGCCTCTCTGTCCTCAGCGCCAGTCACTTCCTGTGCCTCACTGATGTGACAGTGAGGGGCAAGCTAGGGCCTCTCGGTCCCTGCAGGTAGTAGGAGGTGGACCCTGTTCTCTAGTAAGGAGGAATGATGGGCGCTGCATGTCTGCTCCCACCCCCCTTCTCTGGGCGCCCTTGTGGGACATGGCCTTGTGGGACTCTAAATGCAATGTTTCCTTCTGGTGTGTGTGTGTGTGTGTGTGTGTGTGTGTGTGTGTGTGTATGTGTGTGTGTGTGTGTGCGCATGCATGTGTGTGAGCTCCTTCTATTGCTGCCTACGATGCTTGTTTTCCATTTCCAGTGGAGCTGTAAGATTTCCTTTCAAAATATAATCACTTAAGTGAAAAAAAAAAATCCGTTGGAAAAAAACCCTCTAGTGAGCAAGAGCGATGCAGGCGGCTGGGCGCGGGGGGAGCAGAGTGCGGGCCTGGGGGCTGGGAGGGGCGGGGAACCCCATTATCAAGACACCCCCTCTCCTGGCTGCCAGGCCATGTCCACCCCCAGGTCCACATAGCCCACTTCCCCCACAACCGTACCCTAGAACTGCCCCCCCCTGCATTCTATTTGCCCATTAGCCTTTTGGCACGATCCTCCATTGGAAAGGCAATAGGAATTGGAATTGGGGTGTTAGAGGGAGAGTCTGGGGTGTCTGAGTCTGTTGGGGGACTGGCTTCCCAAGTCCACCTTAGTGAAGACCATCCACCCCAAACAAGGGTAGATCCAGCCCTTCAGGGCCTCCTCCTCACACCTCTCTTTTTTGGGAGGGGGCAGGTGTGACCTTTCTGCCCGGCCAGAACTGGCACGGCTATGTGCAGTGTCTGGCTGACAGCAGGCACTGTTGAGGGGGCCAAGAGGGCACACCCCGCTGTGCTCAGGGCACACTCCTGGCTCTGTGCTCAGGAATTACTCCTGGCAGGCTCTGGGGACCATATGGGATGGCGGAGATCAAACCTGGCTTGGCTGTCTGCAAGGCAAACGCCCTCCCTGCTGTCCTATTGCTTGTGTCCCCCGCCCCCCCAGCCATTTTGGGGCACCTACAGCCTTCTGAGTGCTGGGCTTTCACACCCCCTATGTCTGTCCTCACTCTCGGCAGGTGAGGTGGGACGCGAGGCCCAGGTCAGCCCCCAGGATGGGCAGAAGACCCCCGGGTGGGCAGAAAGAGGGGCAGCCCTGGACACTGCTGTGTCTGTGCGGGTAACTGTCCCCTGGGCCATGAGTCAGGAGGTGGCCTTCAGGCCTTCAGACCCGCCAATGTGAGTGCTACCAAGGCTAGTTCACCACAAACCTTTGTTTTATTTTGTTTTTAGGTCACACCCAGCGATACTTAGGGGTTGCTCCTGGCTCTGCACTCAGGAATTACTCCTGGTGGTGCTCGGGGAACCATATGGGATGCCGGGATCAAACCTGGGTCGGCCATGTGCAGAGTCCTCCCCACTCTACTATTTCTCCAGCCCCTTCCCAAAAACCATTTCTGCAAATACTTTAGGTGGAGGGGCCTCGGCCAGCTGTAAGCCCTCCTGCAGACTCACACCTCCTTGTACAGGAGCCCTGCCCTGCTGCAGGCATCTTCATCCTGCCCTGGCCTCTGGACTATCTTTCCCTTGCTCCCGTAACATTGCTCCATCAGAGTCATTGTCACCTCCTCCTGGCTGCCCTCCAGTCTGATCACACAAGGATGAGAGCCAGGAGTAAAGGCAATGGACCAGATAGAGGCCATGTGGAGAGGAGGGGTGTGTAGACTGGGCCTGGGGCACCCTGGCGTGTGGAGGGGTGAGGACTGCCAGTCTCAGAGACTGCCTGAGATCCCAGGGCAATGATGCCTGGAACAGGCTGCCACCCCCACCTCCGTGGCCACCCCATCTCCAATTCTGTCGCTCTGACGGTTCCTGTGCTGAATCTGAACCCAAGCACCCAGTGGTCCCTGGGCACCTTCTGCTCCAGGCATGGGGGAGGGGCAGGGATAGGGCTGGAGGCAGGAGCAGTGCTGAGGGGCACCGGCTGCCAGCAAGGCCGAGTCCCCGTGTGGCTCTCTATGTGGGACCCCTGAAGGCAGGACCTCTGACAGTCCCCCGTGGCCTCACGCTTCGGGCAGATGTCCGGACTGATGTCCAGGCTCCCGGGAGGGGCAGGGGACCCGAAGGACCACAGACGATATTGATGTTATTTCTGCCCAAACAACTAAATGGCAGATATTAATTCCAGGCTCTGTGGGAAACAAGTAAATCGATGTCCGTGGATCGGGAGGACAGGCCCCGGGGGCTGGGGAGCGCGTGGCTTCGCGGCAGGAGGGTAAATAAAGCTCTTGACAGGGGGACAGTGCTCAGGGCAGTGGTGCCTGATCACGGGCTCCCACCAGGAGGGGACTGTCCTCCCCACGTGCCCCTCCTTCTCTTGTGGCTATTGACTCAGCTTGTCCCACTGGGATCTGGGTGGCCCCAGCAGGGCTGGGCACTGCGGTGGGCACACAGAGTGCTCCCTCCCTGGCCCCTGGGCACAGCACACAGGAAGTGCCCGATATAGTGCCCGGTATTTGCGGGGACAGCTGCTGAGGGTCACACCCCTCCTCCCGATGCATCTTCTGCTCCCCAGGCCCCCCTTCCCTCCGAACCCCCACTTCAGTCCTTCAACCTCAGACCCTGCAGCGTAAAGAGGCCTGATGCCACAGTCCTGGACCCTCAGGTGGGGGTGGGGGGCAGATCCTTGGGGGGCACCTGTCCTGGGCCCTCAGCCTCTAGGAGTCAGCGAGGTCCTGTTGTATAGAGAAGAGGGCCCAGGCAGCCTCCTTCCTCAACCCTTTCCGTCTCTGTCTCCCTTTTGGTTTTTTTGGTTTGGGGTCATACCCAGCGATGCACAAGGGTGACTCCTGGCTCATGCACTCAGGAATTACTCCTGGCTGTGCATGGGGGATCATATGGGATGCTGGGATTTGAACCCGGGTTGGTCGAGTGCAAGGCAAACGCCCTACCTGCTGTGCTATTGCTCCAGCCCCTCTGTCTCCCTTTTGGGACCCAGGCTGTGGGATTACAGTGGGGTTACAGTCTGACTAGAGCCCCCCGTGCCCCATGAGGCTGTGAGCTGTGGGTGGCTATGTGCACAGAAGGTCTGTGTGGTCCCCAAATCCACGTGCTAAAATCCTGCGCCCCTAGCCAGAGTCCCTGTCACAGAGGGAGCCACCCCACCTGTGTGGCCCCTGGGCCAGGATCCCCGAGGCTTCCCGCTCTGCCCAGGGATGGGGAGGTCTCCTACCCCGTCTCACTCACCCCGGACTCTCAGTTTGTCCCATTGAGCCCCTGCCTCCAGCTCCCTGCTCGCCCCCAGGCCCCAGCCCTGAAGGCTGTCTCAGCATGAATGAGTGGGGCGCTGCCGGGGGACCACACCGGAGTCCTCTTATGTCCTGCCCCCTTCATCTCACTGGTCTGGGGGCCACGGGGTGAGTCTACGCTCCTGTCCTGAGCACTCCTGACCTGAAGGTCTGGGTGCCACGTAGGCTGGGGGCTGCTCCACTGCCTGTTGGAGGCGCCTGTCTTCTCATCCCACGGGGCCCGTGGTGTTATTTCCTATCCCTGGCCTGAGTCCTGCATCGCTTGGCTGGAATGGCCACATAGGGCCAGTTTCTTGCATGGACTAAAACAAGAGATGGGGCTGGAGCAATAACACAGAGGGTAGGGCATTTTCCTTGCACGTGGCCAACCTGGGTTCGATTCCCAGCATCCCATATGGTCCCTTGAGCACTGCCAGAGGTAATTCCTGAGTGCAGAGCCAAGAGTGACCCCTGTGCATTGCTGGGTGTGACCCAAAAAGCAAAAAATAAAATAAAGTAAAGTAAAATAAAATAAAACAAGAGACATAGGGCTGGAGCGATAGTACAATGGGTAGGGAGTTTGCCTTGCACATGGCTGACCTGGGTTCAATCCCTGGCATCACATTTGGTCCCTTAAGCACCTCTAGGAATAACTTTTGAGTGCAGAGCCAGGAGTAACCCCTGAGCATCTCCAGGTGTGACCCAAAAGTCTAAATAAATAAATCACACTATATCACTGTCATCCCGTTGCTCATCGATTTGCTTGAGAGGGCACCAGTAACATCTCCATTGTAAGACTTGTTGTTACTGTTTTTAGCATATCAAATACACCATGGATGGCTTGCTATGCTCTGCTGTTCGGGCAAGATACTCTCGGTAGCTTGCTGGGCTCTTCGAAGGGGCAGAGAAATTGAACCCGGGTCAGCTGCATGCAAGGCCAATTTAAAACAAAACAAAACACCAAGAGATGTAACATTCTACTTCCAGGGGCCAGAGAGAGAGCCCAATGGGCTGAGCACTTTTTTTTGTTGCTTTTTGGGTTACAGCCAGCGATGTTCAGGGGTTACTCCTGGCTCTGCACTCAGGAATTACTGCTGGCGGTGCTCAGGGAACCATATGGGATGCTGGGTATTAGAACTCAGGTTGGCTGCATGCAAGGCAAATGCCCTACCTGCTGTACTATTGCCTCAGCCCCGAGCATACTTTTTAAAACTTTTGCTTGTTTTCGGATCACACCTGGCAATGCTCAGGGCCTAGACCTGGCTCTATGCTCACGGATAACTCCTTGCTTGAGCGGGGCTCAGGGGACTAGATACAGTGCCCAAAATTGAACCTCTGTAGTCACATGAAAGGCAAGTGCCTTACCCACTGGACTATCTCTCTGGCCCTGAGCACATGTTTTGTATGATGTGGAAGTTCTGGGCTCAATTCTGGGTGCACTGCATGGTTCTTAGAGTACCAGTCCGGGGTCTCAGGGCTGCACTGAGACTGGAGTTGGTGAAACAGTGATCTGTGCTGGCTGAGAAGAAGGCCTGTGGAGGGGTAGGGACGTAGCTCAAAGAAGTGAAGGCCTCCTTTGTAGGAGTGAGCCTGAGTTTGATCCTGGCTCGGGTGTTCCCTGAGCCCCACTGGGGACACTCCAGCACCCTCAGCACTGCCGAACAGAGTGGCACTGCATGTCTGGGCCCAAGTTTCCAAGCTCAGGCCTGCAGAGCCTGACCAGGTATCACCATGGGGGACCCCCGAATTGCTGGGGGAAGCCTCCGGGACCAAACCCCCTCTGCTGAGAAGCAAAAAAAGTGTCTGGAAAGCTCACCCCGTCATATCTGTGAGTTACTGGGAATATGAGACAAGGGCCTGACACCTCCCTCCCTCTCCGCACCCCCACCCCCAGCCTTGTCTATCAGTAAGACGCTCTCGGATAAGACTCATGAACCCAGAGTCCCTACACCTGCTGTCTGCAGTTTACAGCTGCCTACAAGACTGATGTTGACTTTGAAGTTATGAATAACACGTGTCCTTCATCAATGAATTAACAACGTGAGACCCAACCTCCTTTAGTCGACTTGAAATGTGAGGCGTTAACTAGATGTCTTCTCTTTGCTAAAGAACAACCATGTGTAACTTACCTCTGGAGGCTGAGGCAGGGCCCCCGAGTGCGTGCGGGGGCAGGCGTTCACTTAGGAATCTGAGGGCTGTCTCCAGGGACTAGCTTAAGAGTTTGCCTCTGAAAAACCTCTTTAATTAAGTTCTCTTTTATTACACTTAAATGCTTCTCTTTTTTGGGGGGTTTATTTGGAGAGGCATGCCTGCTGGTGCTCAGGACCTACTCCTAGCTCAAGGCTCAGGGGTTTTTTCCTGGTGATACAGGGACCACAAAGTACCTGGTTTTCACCTGGGGTTCCCACCTGCAAAGCACATCCTTAACCCTTCGAGCAATCTGTCCTCTTAAACATTCTTTATTTAAAACAACGGTGGTGGGGGTATGTGTGAGATGGAGCGATACTACAGCAGGTAGGGTGTTTGCCTTGCACACAGTCAACCCAGGTTCAATTCCTGGCACCCCTTATGGGATTCTTGAGTGATTCTTGAGTGCAGAGCCTGGGGTAACCCCCTGTGCATCATTGGGTGTGGCTCCCCAAAAAACACAAAAAATGGGGGTATATTTGGACCACACCTAGTAGGGCTCAGGGATCACTCCTGGTGGGGCTCAGAGACCACATAGGGTGCTAACAATCAAACTGGGTCTGCCATGTGGAAGACAAATGCCCTATCCGCTGTACCAGTGTCTCTCCTGCCCTCTTAAACTTGAAACATGCTTCTCCCTGGTGGTTATTTCAGCCGACACCCCTCAGCAGGAGAAGCGCCCTGTTTCTGGCATGCCTGGGCAGCTCTGGCGGATGCCCGGGCAAGGAGCATCCTACCACAGGAATCAGAGCCGCGGCTCATTCACCAGCACTCTCACCCCTGGCCTGCGGATCCCCCTTCCCACAGAGCCAGCTGGGAGCAGCCTCTTCAGGCAGCTGCCCTCTGGGTGACGCTCTGCTTCCTACCCAGCTCCAGCACCTGCCCGACACCCGCAGGTGCCCCATGCTGAAGGGAAGATACTCCCTGCTCCTGGGTGGGGGTGCTGCAGGGAGCCCCACTCCCACACCCTGGGGTTTTGGAAGAAAAGCAGATTCCCATGGGGGAGGAGCTCCCTCTGGGAGAAAGCTACTCTTACGTTGCCTTGGCTCCTGGGACGCTCCCCTGGCCAATGGCAGCCGCTCAGACAGGATGCCAGGCTGCGTCTGTGGATTACTCGAGTGAGCAAGCACCCAGCCCGGTCCTGAGTGTGAGCCAGGAGTGAGGTGTCCTGGGGGTGCAGGGCGGGTGCCAGGGTTGGAAGCCTGGTGGGGGGCAGATGCGGCTGGCAGCCTGGTCTCCATTCATCAGTGTGAAGCTCCTCTTCCCCAGCCTTTGAAGCTGCAATAAATATTGATTTGGGTAAATCGATGCATTTCCAAGGACCTGGATCGATCGCAAAGTTACAAAGATCAGGGCAAAGTCACCCACGTGTCCAACTTTGGATCTCAAAGGCTTGTGGGGGCTGAAAAATACCAGCCACATATTGGGGGGGGGGTGTCAAGAGCTGGCTCCCAGGACGGTCCAGCGAGGTGGGGGATGGGTGAGCAGACCTAGACCTCTACTCCTTACGTGACCATGGAGAACATGAAGTGACTGTGCCCACTTGGGTCTGCTCACCAACCCTCCCCCAAAGCACATGAGAGCTGCCCTGTGCCTGCCGCTATTGATTGGCCCAGGACAGGACCCTCTCCTGAGTCGCCAAGGTGGAAACCTCACCTCAACGCTGCCTCTTAGGGGGCTGGAGAGATAGCGCAGGGAGATCACTCGCCTTGCATGTGACCGCTCTGGCCTTGACCCTGGTTCCATCCCTGACACCGTGTACGGTCTCCTGAGCATCACAAGGGTGCAGCGTAGAGCCCCAAGCTGCCTCTTCCTCTCTGTCTCCTGCCTGTTCCTCCCCAGAATCCTACCTCCCCTAGGATCCCCAGGGGCCACAGAATGGCACCCATAAACACACTCCAGAGGCAGCTCTGCCCACTCAGTGTCTCTCTGCTGCTGCCCCCTCAGTGGTTCCCCACCTGCTCCAGCCTCCCTCTCAGGTTGCTCTCCTGGAACCTGTCCCTCTGTGCTCATGCCCGTCATGTCCTGTCCTGTCCACCAGGACCTCTGCCCTCCCTCTGTCCACCGTTCACATCTCCCTCACTGTCTTTCTTCTGAGCTCCCCGCTGCCTGGAGCAGCTGTCCCCAACAACCCACGCTGGGGTGGCCCTGGGAGGATTTGAAAAGCACAGTGTGGACAGTGACCTCTGGCCCTCCCATCTGTCTCACGGACACTCCCCTTTCCCCCCAGCCTTGGCTCTCCTCCCACACCTCCATTGTCCCTCACATCCCCAGCCTCTCTGCCTCTCTCCTCTGACTTCAAGGCTAGATCTGGAGCACTCGCTTTATTGATGAGAATCGGGGGGATGCAGATGCGCTGTTTCCAGCTAATAGACCCAAATCACTCCTCGCCACCCCATTAGTGGGGAAACCAGCCTGTGTACATTACGCACCGCCTAAGTGGGAGCCCAGGCAGCGGTTTTATGACCTCATAAAACTTTGGGAGTTTATTGCTATTGAACAAACATGTAATCCGATGCTTCAAGTTCAATATATGTAGCCGACAGCATCTCTGGTCGCCCGCTGCTGAGGCTCCTGTGAACGGGCTGGGGCTGTGTAGGCTCAGCTGCTGACATCCAGGGGCTTTTGAGCCGATTGGCGATTGATTGGCTGCAGGACAGGGCAGGATTTATGGTGGCCGTGCATGGCGAGGGGGGGGCGGGGGGCTGCTCTTCTGCATACTGAGCAGCACAGCAGGCGGGGGTGGGGAGGGGAGGAACAGCTGTCTAGGACGTGGGGGTCCTGACAGAAGGTTAGCCCATAGCCTTGGGCCAGCAGCTGGTCGGGAGGTACTGAGAGAGCTCACAGTGCAAGGAGGGTGTGCTACGGGCAGGTGGGCAGGGCCGGGCTCCTGACAGGGAAAGGTAAAGGGACAGTGTAGAGAGTGGCCAAGAGCTTATACATCAGAGGCCCTCCTGCCATTCCCCCAGTCATCCACCCCATCCCGAAGTGTCATGTTCCATCTACTTGCCATCCACACACCCCTGTCCATTCATTCATTTATCCACTCACCCACTGTGTCCATTCATTCATCCACTCACCCACCCATCTGTCCAGCCACAATCACCCTATTTGCTCATCCACCCAACCGTCTATGGAATGTCTCTGTTCATCTGTCCATTTGCTCTCCGCTCACCTGCCTCCATGTCCTCCCAAGAGCATCCCTTCATTGAGGGGCAGAAGTCCTGAGAATTGGCTGAGCGTCAGAAACCCTAGGGGACTCACCTCACGGAAGGCTTCTCTTTCTTTGACCCTGGCCAGACCACCCCAGGCCCCCTCACCCTGAGCACCAGCCCTGGGGAGGCCCTTCCTCATAATTGTATATTTTCATGCATTTATTCTACGTAGTGGAAATCCCATGATTCATAGTGATTCCTTGATTTCCTTCCCCTTTGCTCTGTGCACACACTCTTCCAAATTCCTGGGTGACTGCTTGCCTTTTTTCTGCAGTTTTTATTCCACTTTGTTGGGTGTTGTAGCTATTTGCTATTTTCTTTTCTTTCATTTTTTGGGCCACACCTGGGGGTGTACAGAGGTAATTCCTGGCCCCCTGCTCAAAGATCACTCCCAGTCATGCTCAGGGGACCACACAGTGCTGGAGATTGAACCCAGGGCTCTTGCCTGCAAAGCATGTGCTCAGCCTGTTGTGCTCTGTCTAAACCTGCTTCCATCTCCCCCACCCCCTTCCTTTTTATTTGGCAGGAGGATTGGTTTCATACCTAGCAGTGCTTAGGGGTCACTCTTGACTCTGTGATCAGGAGTGACCCATGAAGGTGCTCAGGGGACCATTTATGATACCTGGGATTAAGCCAAGGCCTGCCACTTATAAGACAAGCACCTTAACCCCTGTCCGATTCATCCCTCCTGGTTTTTGCAGTTACAAGAAAGATTGTGGGCCACACCAGAGTCTGTGGGCTAGGGCTGTCCCTCTGAGTCAGAGCCCTCACCTCTGACCCCAGGAAGGGGTGTTACTAGGTAAGTGGACACCAGCCCCAGTCCACTGACCACCCATCAGTGAGAATAGATTTATGCCTGCTTCAGAGGCAAAGGCGCATTTGGTGACGCTCAGGGATGGGGGTGACTGCTCACATCCTGGGACACAGCCTCATCCCATGCCAATAGTTGGCACCTGCTGGCAGTGTTAGGTCCGAGGGCCACGTACTATGTTAGTGGCCTCACTCTTGGTTGAACCCATTGATGTGCACTGGCCTTTTAACTGCTCAGCGGTTCCTTTTGAGCCACCTGCAACGTTGCTTGCATACCAAGTACACTCATCTTTGCCTTTGTTCTTAGAAAGTTCTTTCCTCAGAGGGAACAGGCCAATCAGTTTGTTTCTAGGTCCTTTCGATGGGTTCCGTTCTTTTCTGCCAGTCCTCCTTGCCTCACCCCCCACATCTGTGGACCCCCACACTGCGGGGGAAGATAGCTGGGAGCCCTCCCTCCTTCCTCACTGCCACAAACATTTCTCCAGAACCACGAGGTGATGGCTAGGCTGCAGTGGGTGCTCCCTGGCTGCCTCAGCATACAGGTGAGCCAGGCAAACCCCGGGGAGCAGCTGTGGGTGTGAGGCACAGGAGAAGCTGGGCTGAGGGGCGAGTGGTTAGGTGGGGTCATCAGGTGGGGTCATTGGGCATCAACTCAACTAACACACTGATGGCCCCGCTCAGGGCCTGGTACCACTGTGCCACAGGCGTCCACAAATGCTCCCTGGCCTCTTCCTAGTGTCTGAGGTTGTAATCCATTACCAGCACTGCCCACCAGACCAGAGGAACCCTCCTACACACCCAGGCCCCCAGCTCACTACACACAGCTCACCCCAGAGCAGCCCCAAGTTCTAGGAATATTTCTTCCTATTGAGGACTTTGGGGGCCCCTTGTCATAGGCCTCTGGCCTGTGGGCTATTTGCCCCCTGCAGGATCATCCTGGGACTAGGAAATGGGGTGCTGGTTGCCAGGAAGCTCTCTCCAGAGTTATGTATCTCCAGGGATCCCTGCTATGGGCCTCTGCAGTGCCGAGGCTGGGCCCCCATGGCAGCCCCTTTGAGGAGCAATTGGGTCCGAGGGGCTGGTGTTATTCAAGGAACTGGCGGTATTTGCTTCTCAGGGACTAAGATGTGCTTCTGAAATGAGCCAAGCCAGCCCGGCCCCTCCTGGTGATTCTCTACAGAGGTTCCTTCCCTCCCAAGAGCAGAAATTTAGACCTTATCAGGACCAAGTCCTTTCCACTGTCATAACTCATCACCACGCTGCTCAGGTCCAGCAGAGGTGGCACCTGACACAAATGACCTTGGTGGGGCTGTGGGGGCTCAAGGCAGGAGAGGAGGCAGAGCTGGAGGGAGACTCATCACTGTCTCTGGCAATGAGCGCGACCGGGCACTCAGCCCCCCTAACTGGCAGAGCGAGGGACGGGGCTGCAGACAGATGGTCTCCATGGAGCTGACTCAGGGGGCCTGGGCCAGTCTCCTCTGGGGGCAGGCCAGGGAGTCTTCCTGGGCATCACCTGACATAGTTATGCTGCAGACACAGGTGGGGCCAATGCCTCTGAGCCCCTGAAACCAGGCCTATCAATAGATGGGAAAAGTGGGGTCAAGCAATATGGGGTAGGGCCCCAGGCTTGACCACAGAACCCTGTGCAAGGCAAATGGACCCAATGGAAACGCACATTTGGTCGATCACACAGAAGAGACTTAGAAATCAGGCTGTGTGCCATGTGTGCGCCTGACACCAGCACTGGTCACCTTAGTTGAGGTCCAGAGGGAGGGAGGGCATGGGAATCCCTGGTCGGAGACCTTCAGGGGCCAGGAGTAAGTATCAGGCGGTGGGGACCCCAAACTCGACAGGAGTCTAGTGACAACTGGACCCTAGCACTAAGATGCTGCCGACACTTCTGAGGGTCTAAGGTGTGGCGTTGGAGGCTGCGGCTTGAGGGAGAGTGGTTCAGGGTTGGAAGGGCAGAGACCCCTGACTGTCAGTCTAGAGGACCTGACCTAACTGCAGGGTGGCAGGTCAGAAAGGGCCCAGGAGCTGCGCCTAGAAGGGAGCCAGGTAGCAGGGCAGGGCGGCTCCTGGAGCTGGGGCCCACCGGGAGGGAGGCTCAGGCTCTATGCAGACAGTTGCCTTGTCATTCTGGTTTTTTTTTTGGGGGGGAGGGGGGTCACACCTGGCAATGCACAGGGGTTACTCCTGGCTCTGCACCCAGAAATTACCCCTGGGGTGCTCAGGGGACCATATGTGATGCTGGGAATCGAACCCGGGTCGGCTGCATGCAAGGTAAATGCCCTAACCGCTGTGCTATCACTCCAGCCCCTGCCCCATCATTCTGACTGAGGAGCAGCCCATTAGCTCTGGCGGGGCTGGCACCCGTCCAGGGCATGAAGGGCGAGAGCGGAAGGCAGTGCCACCTGCCAGCGATTAGCGCGGACAGGAGGCCTGTGGCCTGCACCTGCCCACTCATAACTTCTTTTTTTGTTGTTTCTGGGCCACATCTGGCAGTGCTCAGGGCTGACCCCTGGCTGTGTGCTCAGGAATCACTCCTGGTGGTGCTCAGTGGACCATATGGGGTGCCGACGATCGAACCCGGGTCAACCCTGTGCGAGACAAATGACCTTCCCCTGTACTGTCTTTCCAGCACCGCCCCTGTCTGTCACTTCCAACTCTGTCCCCTCACCTGGACCTCGGCTCCTGTCTTGTGGAGGTTGGTGGGAGTGAAAACGGTGGGGGGCGAGCATTCTGGATGGGGGTCCAGAGCCAAAGTATAGCAGTACCAGCCCACCAGGCCTGGCCACCCGCTCCACCCTGCACCAGCCCCTCTGCATGCACTTTGCCTGAGTCTCATGTGCCCCAGGGGCTGAAAGGTAGAGGGTCGCAGAGTGACCTCCAACCTTACCCTCCGCTTGCCAGCCAGTCCCCAGCCCCCCGCAGCTGCGGCATTGTGACTGCTCCCCTCTGACTGCACCCCACTCCCCGCAGGGGCCACCCCCAGGCCTTTGAAGGTGGTAGGTGGGGATTGTGGGGCTCATTCTGTCCACAACGCCTCTCCTGGCTGTGTGCAAGGCTGGGGCCTGGCCTGGACCATGTTCCCAGACCGTGTTCTCACAGAGGTGAGGGCATCTCCCCACACAGGCCTGGAGGCTCCTGGCAACCCCCTCTGCGCTCGAAAGTCACTACTACGGCAGCCTTTTCCACCCGGAATGACCAAGGCTGCCTCCGTAGTCACCCTGGGTACTGCCGAGGGCACCGGCCACTGTCTGTGCCCCACCGGCCTTTCCCTGGCTGACTTGCTTGCTCTCCCCCCATGCTCCCTGCTGTGAGGCCCTAGGGGACCCAGAGATCTTCCCGTGGGAGCAGCCCAGCCCGTGGCTCATGGGGTAGAGCCTGGGAACTGTCAAAGCAGCTCCAGGATGGGGTCCCCGCGGGAGGCCGCTCACCTGGCTGCCTGTTGGCGGTGGGACTGCTGGGCCATCGCTCCTCGTCCTGGCCCCGAGCTGCGCTGAGCCCCCGCTGCCCGTCTCTGCTGAATTATGGGTTTAATAGCCGAGCTGGCCGCCCAGGATGCTCCGTGCTGGCTCAGGGGCCCTGGGCCGGGCCAGGGCTGCCACCTCCGGGCACCCGCCTGCTCCCTGTCAGCGGGCGGAAGCAAACCAAGAGGAGATTTATCTTGCCCGACTTTACGAGGTACTAACAGAGAGAAGGCTGAGAGGCAGCAGCTGAATAATTGATGGGCCTGTGCTCTCTGGCTCGCAGGGGACCAGCCTGGCTGGGGTGGGAGGAGGAGGAGGAGAAGGAGGAGGAGGAGGAGGAGGAGGAGGAGGGGCGCGCTGACCACACAGGGCGGGGACACCAGCCCCTGGTTCAGGAGCCCCAGACACCTCTGAGCCAACGCTGGGTTTTGCTAGGGGCCAGGGATCCCCAGGGCCAGGGCCCAGAGAACCCAGCGCTGGCTCCCCTTTCCTGCAGCCCGGCCCATCTGCCCAGCAGCCCACTGCGCCGCTCACTGCCACTCACCTCTCCTGTGGCTAGATGTGGTCCCCAAAGGACTCTGGGCTCTGCTTTCAGATGTGTGGAGGGCCGGGGATGGGGGGTAGGTCATGGCACCCTCAGGACCCCAACCTCCCTGCGGAGGCACAGCCAACTGCCTCTCGAAGCATCTGCCTCCATTCTCGCGGTCGGCTCCCTCTCCCTGCCCCAGTGCAGCTCTGGGTCTCATCTCTCAAGGACACAGGAAGTCGAGGACTGATGGGGGTGGACCGAGTTTCCTTCCTCCTTCCTTCCTTCCTTCCTTCCTTCCTTCCTTCCTTCCTTCCTTCCTTCCTTCCTTCCTTCCTTCCTTCCTTCCTTCCTTCCTTCCTTCCTTCCTTCTCTTTCTCTCTTTCTCTTTCTCTCTCTCTTTATTTCTCTCTTTCTTTCTCTCTTTCTTTTTCTCTTTCTTTCTTTCTCTTTCTTTCTTTCCTTCTCTCTCTCTTTCTTTCTTTCTTTCTTTCTTTCTTTCTTTCTTTCTTTCTTTCTTTCTTTCTTTCTCTCTCTCTCTCTCTTTCTTTCTTTCTCTCTCTCTCTCTCTTCAGGCATTGCTCAGAGCTTACTCTTGGTTCTGTGTTCAGGGGTCTCCCCTGGTTACCACTGTACTATCTTTCTGGCTCCCCCATTTGGAGATTCTTAGGGGGCACACACAGTGGCACTCAGGGACTGCTCCTGGCTTAGTGCTCAGGAATTCTGCGGTGCCTGGTCTCAAACCCAAGCTTCCTGCCTGCATGGCATGTGCTCCAGCCTGTGGCTTTCTCTCTCCAGCATTTGTTTGCATTTTCATGAAACCCAAGTTTGCCATCTTCCCACCTGACTGGTCCAGGTGGAAAGGGTCCCCAGGTGGGTTCTTTCCTATGGCCCCCAGCACAAAACCTGTGTGGCACAGTCCCGTGGCTCCCTGGGCTGTCCATCAGGTACCCCAACTCATCTGCACGGAACAGACTGTGCTCAGGTCCTGTCTTCACGTCTCCTCTATGCCCAGGCCTGTGGTCAGTGCCTCTGACCCATGTGGTCTTGCAGGATCAAGGCCTCTCCCAGGTCTAATCCTCTTTGTTGCCAGAACAAAGAAAATCAGAAACACATGGGTCCTGGGCCCCCACAGGGGGACACGAACAAACCAATGAGTCACACAAACAGCAAATGAGCTGAGTCACAGCCCTGCGGTGGCCATGATGCTTCTCTCATGGAAAGCCCTGGCCGGAGACCTGAGGGCCTTGGGGGACACGGGCCTGACCTGTCTGTCCACAGTGTAGACATAGATGGTATAGGAAGGCCAGGCGGGGGCAGGCTGAGCTGACGTGGACGCTTCCCTGGAGTTTGTTTTCAATTAACACTTGTTTAGTGCAGTTTCCCTCCGTCAAATCCACCTTCACGTAGCTGGCACCCTCTTGGCCCGGCGTAATCTGTTGAGCCTTTGCGCAAATAGAAACAGCTTTACCGCTCTCTAAACACGACTGATCCAATTTGGGTTTTGGGGATTGGAGGTGGGCAGTGCTGGCCCACACATGATCTTCTGGAACCAGGGCTTGGCACAGTGGCTCAAAAGGTGGGTGGTGAGGAGGTACCCTGGGCTCTTGTCCCTGAAACTCCTCCTTGAGGCACTGGGAGCCTTTGCATTCAAGGCAGGGCAGTTTCTGGGGTGCTCCTGAGCTCGAGGGGGCCTGGTCCTGCCCAGCCTGCACTCCAGGACATCACTCCATCCCCACTGGCTGCCTGCGTGAAAACAGATTCGGCGCATGCACAATCCCCACCTGGGGCCCTGGACACCCCAATTCAGCTGTGAGGACGGAGTCTGTTATTGGAGCTGACACTGAAGACCAGAGCAGACACTCCTTGGTTGAAACCAGACTGGCTCCCCTGGTTTATTTTATGGGGGGAGGCACACCCGACAATGCTCAGGGGTTACTCCTGGCTCTACGCTCAGGGGTCATTCCTGGTGGTGCTCGGAGGACCATATGGGCAGTCGGACTTGAACCCAGATCAGCTGCATCCAAGGCAAACGCCCTACCTGCTAAATGATTGCTCTGGCCCTATATTGGGCTCCTGGCATCTTGCTGTCTCTAGCGGCTAGCCCTGCCTCAGTGACCCCACCCCCACACACTCCTGGCCCTGTAGGGGGATTTAGACTCCCTCTACCCCAGGGCCGAGCTTAATTGTGGCCTTTGAGGGGCCCCGAGACTAGGTTTTGCCCACCCGCCCATGGCAGAAACCACAAAACCACCCAGAACTCTCTCAGTCCCAGATGACAGATTCAATTCAATTCCACAAATATTGACCGTGGCCATCTAATCCGCGTGTCTCCCGCACAGATTCATTCCTTGGAGGGGCCCAGCACCATCCCCCTGGTTGGTCCCGGCCTCAATAATGTCACCAGAATACGATGAAGGGACTGAGGCCCGAGCAGGTGGGGATCTGACCTCTGTATGTAGGCGGGCCATGCCTGGGGCTGAGCAGGGACTGGCTGACAGAGAGTGTGGGTGGCTGGGGGAGACATGGCTTAGGCACACTGAGAGGTTCCCACTCCTGGCAGGCTAGGGCTGTGCTGGGGAGGGGCTGGGACTCTGCTGGCACCACCCGGGGGCAGCTGAGTGAGCCCAGCCTGGTGTGCTGATTTAGATCAGGACGGAAGCAGCGGGTGTCTCTGCCCCACAGCCACAGAGGTCCAGCGCATACAGCAGGAGCTTAGCATGTGCTCCAGGTTCCTCCTGCCCCGTGCTCAGCTTGTGTGTCCCTATCCTACACCCTCCTTCATCCAGCAGCTCCACGTTGCTCCCCAGAAGCTTTGCCCAACCCTCACCCTCTGTGTGGGCTTAAGGCTGCGCGCGCACGTGTGTGTGTGTGTGTGTGTGTGTGTGTGTGTTGGGGGAGGGGTGGAGAGGAGGCAAGAAGGCGAGAGTGTCCAAGTCAGGGAGAGGCTCACCTGCTGTGGGAGCTCAGAGTGCCCCAGGGCCAGGACCAAGCAGGCTGGAGTCTGCCTTGGGGCCCCCTGGCATCTGGTTCCTGGTCAGACCCAGAACCCACTTTTAGGTTCACACCCTGGTGGTTCTTGAGCCCATTCTCTGGGGCCCCCCTCCCCACCAGCATGGAAGGAGGGAAAGGTCCTCCACCACAACACTCTGCTTCTCAGGACCCCTCCCATGCTCTCAGGTCAGGCCACCCACTCCCACCTCCAAGAGACAGGCTGGAGGGGAGGCCCCGAAAGGCAGAGCCTGGACAGCACCCCCACCTGCACTGGGCCTGGCGACAAATCTCTGCAAGGCTGCGTGACTCCGGTGTGACCCTGGCCACAGGGACACTGATGGGAAACGGAACTGATGGATTCAAGTGGAACCAGGAGAATTGATTTTTCTCCTGGTTTTTAAATGCTGTTCTCCATCAGAACATCAGCCCCCAGGAAGGGCAGCCTGGGGACACAGGCAGGCATGTTCCTGCCCAGTCTTAGGGAGACCCCGGGAGTGGGGCTCTGGGCTGACCCCTCCCCAACTGGTGGGATGCTACTAGGTCAGTCCCATCTCTTCTGTGCCTCAGTGGCCTTAATGTGACTGGGAAGCTGCTGATACATCCCATTCCTCCTTCACCCACACAGATGAGCCCTGAGGCACGGTGAGAGCGAGAGGCCCCCTTGCTTCGTGTGGAGTAGAGCCCAGTAGGGGACGCTATCCCCAAACACGCCTGGCAGCCCCTCTGCCTGTGGCCTTCTCTGCCCACTGCCTTTCTTGCTGGCCCATAGTGGGGACACAGCCCAGGCCTGACCCCCAGCCCACCCCCCTAAATGTTCCAGCAGAGCCAATGGGCCCATACAATGTTCCCTGTGAATCTGGGGGTGACTGACGACAGCCCTGGGGTGGGGGCGCTTCACACACAGCGCCGGCTCCTCACGCTGGTGGGTGGCTGCTGGGCGGGTGGTGTTCGCGCAAGGAAGACTGCAGGCTCCGAGGTGCCAACCTGCGGCTGAGCAGCGCCCAGGGAGGGGGCCTGGCCAGGAAAATGGGGAGACTCTGACCTTGGCCATGTATAGCCAGGTGAGCTCATCAGGGCCTGGGGTGGGGGGGTCACAGTCAAGATAAGATCCCATGGGGAGGGAGTGTGCAGAGGGTAAGGGAGGACCTGGGTTTGAGCCCCAGGAGTCCCTGGGGACCACCAAGCGTGATCCCTCAGCGCAGAGCCAAGAGGGAGCCCCAAGAACTTCCAGGTGTGGCCCCCAAACAAAACAAAACAAAACATCCTGTGAGGGCCGGGGCTGGACAGATAGTAGAGGGGTTAAAGTGCTTGCCTGGTGTGTGACCAGCCCCAGTTTGATTCTTGTCACTCCATGGTCCCAGTCCCGAGCCCCAGCCGGATGTGACCTCAAAGCCCCCAAACAGCAAATCCAGATTCTGGGAGTGCTCATTCAATATGTTGGATTCTGAGTCCTCAGGCCACTAGGAGCACTGGAGGACCCTCATAAGGGCAGAGCTACCCAACCCTGCCCCCATATCCCTCTGGCTACAGGGTTAAGGACCCTGTGCCTCTGGGGGAATTTGGAGCTTCTGGGTGCCCCCCACCCTGGGGTGCCCTTCTGCACGCCCTTCTCAGCTATCCCAGCAGCTCAGGTGGATGCCGAGAGCCCGGTGAGGCGTCTCTGTTGGTGTTTGGGGAGAATCAGCAGCTCGAGGCAGGGAGGGGCTAGCCTGTGTTCCCATTGGGGCGTTTGCCTGTCTGGGGGGGTCTGCACCTCGCCCCTGGGCCCCTGGTTCTTGGCGCTCCCCCACGCAGCCCTGCTCGCCTGGCGGGGCCCCCAGCCGCCCCCCAAACCCGCCTTGGGGTGCGAGATTTCACAGCGGCATTCTTCTTGCCAGCTTGTGGCTCACGTAGGGGATGTTTCCATTTTTACAGCAGAAAGAAACGATTCCAAGTACCTCAGCCACCGCCAGAGCACAGAGGCCTCCTGGGAGCCGATGCCACGTCAGGTGCTCTGGGGGCGCAGGGAGCTCTGCCAACCACGGCCCTAATTGCTGTCACTCTGGGAGCTGCTCCAGCCTGGGGGGCTCCGAGTGACAGCGATGGCATGGGTGGACGGGAGCCTGGAGGAGGGTCCTCAGGGCAGACTCAGCCAGTGAGGGTCCCTTCCCTATCTGCTGGTGGCAGCACTGTGCCTCCAGGCTTGGGGGTGGCCACAAGAGGGTCCTTGGGGCTGGAGGAATAGCACAGCGGGTAGGGCGTTTGCCTTGCACGCGGCCGACCCGGGTTCGAATCCCAGCATCCCATATGGTCCCCTGAGCATTGCCGGGGTGATTCCTGAGTGCAGAGCCAGGAGTAACCTCTGAGCATCGCTGGGTGTGACCCAAAAAGCAAAAAAAAGAAAAAAAAGAGGGTCCTTGCTAGGAGACACACATGTCAGGGGCAGCCAGATGGCTTCGGGCCTGGTGCTCCTGGATCCAGGTTTGGCTCAGTTCTGCATGTGGCCATCTCACAGCGTCCAGCTCAGCCCACAGGTCTGGGAACCCCAGGAGTCCTTGGCGGTAACATCATGGGGCACCAAAGGCAGGACCTGTGGTGGGCATTAGCCCTGCAGAGGCAGGCCAGGATGGGTCCCGGCGGAAGCCCCGAAGCCCCAGTGTGGTGGCTTGTCAGCTGGGTCAGAATCGCTCCTTTCTGTCTTATGGCTCAGAATCCACAGTGGGAGATCAGAATCCATGCTTTGTCTTATAAGTCCAGGCAGGGTCCCCCATGCTCAGAAGCTCCCATAAGCCCTCTCACACATGGTGACATGGGCTGGTGCTAGTACTAGCGGTCAAGTCCAAGGCCACGGTGGAACCAAGCCTGGGGATAGACGGGGAAGGTCTCCCTGTCTGGGGAGCAGCCGAGTCGGGAAGGACAGGCTGACCACCCAGCTTGGGGACATGGGGAGCAACGGCACCCCTTAATCCCACATGGCAGCCTCAGCACCCAGGTCTTTGCCGATGCAAGCACTCTGCAGGAGCAAAGTCGCCTGCGTGACTCAGGGTGGAGACCAAGGAGGGGTGGGGGCGGAAGCTGCCGCTGTCATGGGGACTCAGCTCGGCTTGGGGTCTTTGGGTCGGCCTGGGGCTCCATTCCTGATGTGGTCTCCCTTAGTAGGTGTCTCTGAGGCTGTCACAGCTTGGGGAGGGAGGTGGACAGCTCAGCCTGTAGGCCATCTCTGAGCCTCGCTGCGTTCTGCCCAGCCCGACCGTGGGCAGCAGGTTGGGTCCCTGGGGCCTCCCGTGTGCCACCTGAATCCTGAATGCTCCCCGGGAAGGTCACTCCTACTGCCCACGGGGTCTGGGCCCCTTCCCTCCTGCTTACTGTTTTGATACACACCTGGCAGTGCCCAGGGCTTCACCCTGGCTCTGTGCAGGATCTTGCCTAGAGGCACTCAGTGCTGGCTGCCATGTGGGAGCCCCTCTCACTTTTTTCTGAGCCCCCCCAAATGGGGACTGAGTATCAAGACCACACCTCGGAGAAGTGGGGAGGGCCGGGCAAGGGTGTGTGCGTGCTGGGAGCAGCAGCCTGCCACTCATGCCCAAACTCACAGCAGCCAGCTCTGGCCCGGACCCCTGCCCTGCTAAGCTCAGGCTCCAGGAGTGGCCGCATCCTCAGTTCCATGCTCTGTAGCTTGGGACCTTCCAGGTGGGTGCAGGGGTCCCTTTCGTCAAATCCAGGATGCTTCCCACCAGCTGCGGCAGCGGCTGGGGTCGCCCTTCCCTAAAGCCCTTCCCACCTCCAAGAATACCGGTTCATATTATAGGGGCATCACTATAACCCCTGCCCAGTACTGCTGTGGCCACACCCCCAGCCTGCAACCCTTCTGGCCTGGGGTCCCTGAGTGTCCAGGTGGTGTGGCTGTCCTTGCTTCTGCGCTGACTTAACTGTCTTGTCAATAGCAGCTGGTGACCCTAGGGCTGCGGCATCCCTCCTGTCACAGTCGTGGAGACGGATTCTCCTGCCTGTTGGACTCGCATGGGGAGTCCCCCTGGGAAATCAAGCTGCATAGCCCGGCTAGTGATCACTCTCCTTCGTCCACACATCCTCGGCCGCAGAGTCTCCGGTGTGCCTGACAGATGCACCAGGGCTGGGATGACGGATGAGCTAGAGTGAAGGGTGAGGTGCGGGTGAAGGATGAGTTGGAGTAGGGGTGGTGGAGAGCTGGAGTAGGGGTGGTGGATGTACCAGGGCCCTGGATGGTGGAGAGCCGGAGGAGGGGTGATGGAGACCTAGAGTAGGGGTGATGGAGAGCTGGAGCAGGGGTGATGGAGACCTGGAGTAGGGGTGATGGAGAGCTGGAGCAGGGGTGATGGAGACCTGGAGTAGGGGTGATGGAGAGCTGGAGCAGGGGTGATGGAGAGCTGGAGCAGGGGTGATGGAGACCTGGAGTGGGGGTGGTGGAGAGCTTGAGCAGGGGTGATGGAGAGCTGGAGTGGGGGTGATGGAGACCTGGAGTAGGGGTGGTGGAGAGCTGGAGCAGGGGTGATGGAGACCTGGAGTAGGGGTGATGGAGAGCTGGAGCAGGGGTGATGGAGAGCTGGAGTAGGGGTGGTGGAGAGCTGGAGCAGGGGTGATGGAGACCTGGAGTAGGGGTGGTGGAGAGCTGGAGCAGGGGTGATGGAGACCTGGAGTAGGGGTGATGGAGAGCTGGAGCAGGGGTGATGGAGACCTGGAGTAGGGGTGGTGGAGAGCTGGAGCAGGGGTGATGGAGACCTGGAGTAGGGGTGATGGAGAGCTGGAGCAGGGGTGATGGAGACCTGGAGTAGGGGTGGTGGAGAGCTGGAGCAGGGGTGATGGAGACCTGGAGTAGGGGTGGTGGAGAGCTGGAGCAGGGGTGATGGAGAGCTGGAGCAGGGGTGGTGGATGTGCCAGGGCCCTGGATGGTGGAGAGCTGGAGCAGGGGTCATGGAGACCTGGAGTAGGGTTGATAGAGACCTGGAGCAGGGGTGATGGAGAGCTAGAGCAGGGTTGATGGAGACCTGGAGCAGGGGTGATGGAGACCTGGAGTAGGGGTGATGGAGGGCTGGAGTATGAGTGACCGACATTCCAGAGCTCTGGGTGCAGCACAGCCCTACACCCTACGGAGTTGTAGAGTCTCCTGGTGCCACGGGTCCTACACAAGGCCATAGCACAGTTGCCCTGAACCCAGCACTCTGTCGGGGCTCCCCGAGCCTCACATTGATGCTCCCTCTGCAGGTCTCTGGGTGCCCTCCCTGCAGAGCTACTATGACTCTGGTAGCTCTGTCATGGGGGCGGGGGTAGTGGTCCCTGAAGCCCCAACAGCCCGAGGGAGAGGCTGCTCTGCTCACTGCGGTCTGACCCCCACCAGTCAAGGAGGAGCTGGCCCAAGCAGAGGGGTCTCTGGGCCCCTGCCCGCCATATGCCTGGCTTCACATGGTGACCTGCTTTACAAGGAGCTTTAGTACTTATTCAGGGCTGGAAAGATTAACAGATTCTGCGATGACCTCCAGTGAGAGGGTCATCTGAGGTACATGGACCTCCAAGGAGGGAGCTTGACTACCAAGCACATGGGGCCTCTAGGGAAGCAGCAGGGCCCGAGAGAGGGCTACAATGAGCAGTGGTTTCTATTACTTCATTTCTGTATCCTTTTCTTGGCTGGTGTTCTGGGATAACCTGGGCTCACAGGTGCCCATTGGCACTCCCAGGCCTCCCAGATGCTCCCAGATGCTCCCAGGCCTCACAGATACTCCCAGGCCTCACAGGCGCTCCCAGGCCTCCCAGATACTCACAGGCCTCACAGGGACTCCCAGGCCTCACAGATACTCCCAGGCCTCACAGGCGCTCCCAGGCCTCCCAGATACTCACAGGCCTCACAGGGACTCCCAGGCCTCCCAGATACTCACAGGCCTCACAGGCGCTCCCAGGCCTCCCAGATACTCACAGGCCTCACAGGGACTCCCAGGCCTCACAGATACTCCCAGGCCTCACAGGCGCTCCCAGGCCTCCCAGATACTCACAGGCCTCACAGGGACTCCCAGGCCTCACAGATACTCTCAGGCCTCACAGGCGCTCCCAGGCCTCACAGATACTCCCAGGCCTCACAGGCGCTCCCAGGCCTCCCAGATACTCACAGGCCTCACAGGGACTCCCAGGCCTCACAGATACTCCCAGGCCTCACAGGCGCTCCCAGGCCTCCCAGATACTCACAGGCCTCACAGGGACTCCCAGGCCTCCCAGATACTCACAGGCCTCACAGGCGCTCCCAGGCCTCCCAGATACTCACAGGCCTCACAGGGACTCCCAGGCCTCACAGATACTCCCAGGCCTCACAGGCGCTCCCAGGCCTCCCAGATACTCACAGGCCTCACAGGGACTCCCAGGCCTCACAGATACTCTCAGGCCTCACAGGCGCTCCCAGGCCTCCCAGATACTCCCAGGCCTCACAGGCGCTCCCAGGCCTCCCAGATACTCACAGGCCTCACAGGGACTCCCAGGCCTCACAGATACTCCCAGGCCTCACAGGCACTCCCAGGCCTCCCAGATACTCACAGGCCTCACAGGCGCTCCCAGGCCTCCCAGATACTCACAGGCCTCACAGGGACTCCCAGGCCTCACAGATACTCCCAGGCCTCACAGGCGCTCCCAGGCCTCACAGGTACTCACAGGCCTCACAGGTGCTCCCAGGCCTCACAGATACTCACAGGCCTCACAGGCGCTCCCAGGCCTCACAGATACTCACAGGCCTCACAGGGACTCCCAGGCCTCACAGATACTCCCAGGCCTCACAGGCACTCCCAGGCCTCCCAGATACTCACAGGCCTCACAGGCGCTCCCAGGCCTCCCAGATACTCACAGGCCTCACAGGGACTCCCAGGCCTCACAGATACTCTCAGGCCTCACAGGCGCTCCCAGGCCTCACAGGTACTCACAGGCCTCACAGGTGCTCCCAGGCCTCCCAGATACTCACAGGCCTCACAGGCACTCCCAGGCCTCACAGGCACTCCCAGGCCTCACAGATACTCCCAGGCCTCACAGGTGCTCACAGGCCTCACAGGTGCTCACAGGCCTCACAGATACTCCCAGGCACTCCCAGGCCTCCCAGGCACTCCCAGGCCTCACAGATACTCCCAGGCCTCACAGGTGCTCACAGGCCTCACAGGTGCTCACAGGCCTCACAGATACTCCCAGGTACTCCCAGGCCTCACAGGTGCTCAAAGTCTCTCACAGACTCTCACAGGCTCTCTTAGGCCTCGCAGGCCTCACAGGAGCTGCCTGGCCTCACAGATACTCATAGGTGCTCATAGGCCTCATAGGCCAACCTTGGCTGAGCTGCTCAAGAATGTGGGTAGAGCCCTGGGAGTTCACACTTCAGTAGTAATGCCCACTTACACGCCTGTTGGGTGGCACTCATTTAGTTGGGTGCTCACACAGTTATGCTTTTTATTTCTTCTTTCATGTATTTGGGCCACCTCTGGATGTGCCCAGGGCTGCTCTGGCCCTGCACTCGGGGATCTCTCCTGGCAGTGCTTGGCTTGGGAATCATATGGAGTGCCGGGGATTGAACCCACATCAGCCATGTGCAAGGCGAGTACCTTACCTGCTGTCCTATTGCCCTAGTCCTCACTTGCATTCCGGTTGTGGTGCTCATACATGCTTGGCTGGGGATCACGCTGCTGGTCGTGGACTTAGGCAGCTTCAAATGTGGTGCTTGTCAGGGGTCACACACTTTCATTGTGGTTTTCATGTGCACCTGGCTGTGTGTCCAAGAACACACTCATCTGCTGTGGCCAGACCTCAGAGCTGGGGGGACCTCGTTTGGAACATGTGAGCAAATCCAGGAACTAAGTTCATGGCTCATGCTTGCTGGGCAGGTGTCCTTAGCCATGAATTTTCATTTTATTTTATTTTTATTTCTGAGGGACTGGAGCGATGGCACAGTGGGTAGGGTATTTGCCTTGCACGCGGCCAACCTAGGTTTGATTCCTCTGCCCCTCTCGGAGAACCCTGCAACCTACTGAGAGTATCCCGCCTGTATAGCAGAGCCTGGCAAGCTACCCATGGCATATTTGATATGCCAAAAACAGTAACAACAAGTCACACAATGGAGATGTTACTGATGCACGCTCGAGCAAATCCATGAACAACGGGACTACAGTGCTACAGTGCTTATTTCTGAGGCCACACTGACTATGCTCCGGACTTACTCCTGGCTCTCTACTCGGGGGTAATTCCTGGTGAGGCTTGGGAGACGATGAGGAATGAACCCAGGCATCCAAGGGAAACGAAAGCACCCTACCTACTGTATTTAGTTGACTTTTAAAAATATTTTGGGGGGGCTGGAGCGATAGCCCAACAGGTAGGGAGTTTGCCTTGCATGCGGCCAACCCAGGTTCGATTCCCAGCATTCCATATGGTCCCCTGAGCACTGCCAGGAGAGATTCCTGAGTGCAGAGCCAGGAGTAACCCCTGTGCATCTCCAGGTGTGACCCAAAAAGAAAAAAAATATTTTTGGGGGGCCCACATTTGGCAGTGCTCAGGGGTGGTGCTCAGGGCTCTGTGTCCAGGGCAACTGCTTAGGAGTTACCACTGATAGTGCTCAGGGAAACACATGTGGTGCCAGAGATTTGAATGAGGGTCTCAGCCAGAGCACAGCATACGAGGCAAAGGGTTCTCCTGTCCTATCTCTGGCCCACGAAGCCCCAGCTTTCCTTCCTGCCCCCTCTGGCAGGGGGGCTGCCTTCCTTGCACACCTATCTCTGGCTCTGTTGGGTGCAGGGCACCGTCTCCTACAAGGCCAATGTAGAGCTGACAGTGTGTGTGGCAAATGGTGCCTGGGCTTGCTTTAGTCCATTTTTTTTTTCTGTTCTCCTTGTATACTCTTTTCCTCCCTCTCACCTTTATTTATTTATTTATTTATTTATTTATTTATTTATTTATAAACTGAAGTGATCCATTTGTTAAGTTACAGGATTGCGGATTGAAGAGTCACTAGGTAGACCATCCTGCGGAGCAAGTCTAGAATGAAACCGAGACCTTTTTTTTTTTTTTTCCAATCTATTTTCTTAAATGTGAGAGCACATAGATTTGGTTGGAAGGGGGCATTTTTTGGTGGGGAGAGGGCGGGTTTATTTTTTTCATGTGGCCAAATGCATGCAACATCAGGAGAGCTTCTTTCGCCATTTTGAGATGAGCACGTTGGTGGCTTTAAGGACACACCAGCTTGCACTAGCATGACCCTCTTCCCCGACACCCCACCCCTCCCAGCTCCAGGCCCCGCTCCTCTGTACAGATGGGAACTTGGTCCCGGTACACAGCAGCCCCTGGCTGCCCCCACCGTCTGTCTCTGGGTCTGACTGGGCAGCTCAGCGCTTACCCCACGCCTGGCCTCCTTCCTGCTCCACTTTACACCTCAGTGTCTCCTGGAACCGTTTCTGTGCCAGGCAGCAGTGGTGATGTAGCACGTGCATGCCCTGCCCTTCCTTTGGGAAGGCTGGAGTCTGATTTTTCAAACCCACTTTCATCTCGGCTTCTTAAGTTACCCGGCCCTAGGGAGGAAGTGAGCCACTTTCCCCATGTGTAGACCCCTGAAGAGTTACCTCCCCACCCCACCCAGGGCATCAGGTCACAGGGGAAGCCCAGGGCTCCTCCAGCCCGAGCTGTAAAGTGTCGGTGGGTCTGACATCACCTAGGCTCCCATGTCAACCCCCAGGACCCAGGGAAGGGTTTCAAGTCAGCATTCAAAGGCTCCCCAGCTCACTTCAAGACCACAGGGGCAAGCTGGTTCCCGGACATGGGTGCCTTGGGCATCCTCCCCGTGCCTGTTGCCACTTTCCTCCATGGTCAGCCTTCTGACTGACTAGTCCTGAAGCTGAACCTATGGCCGAGCTACCTGGCTTGTATTCCAGACCTCCCTCCTGGGAGAAAGAAACTCCATCTCTTGCTTCCATAAGAAAAATTCCAGGGAAGCTTCTTGATTGGCCTCTCTAGGATCACATGACTCTCTTTCTGCCCAATCTCTGTGGTGTGGTTTGAAGGAGGGGTGTTGTGATTGTTCCCACCTCGTCCAGATGCAAGGGGCTTGAGTCATCCTGACAAAAATTGTCTCCTGCAAAGGCTTCTGCCCCACTTTGCAGAGAAGATGGGAGTGGTCACCTTGGCCCTTAGAATGATACTTGGCCTCCAAGGCACTTGAACCTGGCCTCTGTGATTGCAGAAGAAATGGTCATTCAGGGTGGAGGCACACTCTCCCGGGTCACATAGTGAGTTACTGGCTGACCCTATGCCCCCATCCTAGGTTGTACCACCTCCTCCAGGAAGCCTTGCTGCTTTGGTGGAGTGAGGTCTTCAGTGGTCGCCACCTTTTTTGTCCTTAAGTGTCTGTCCCCAGAGCTCAAAACAGGGCAGGTGCTTGGTGTAGAGTGACTGAACTCAGCTGATTTCCCCAGAGGCTTATGGATCAGAGGCTGCATGCTAAGCGTGGTGACCCTGCTCTCCTCCCTGCTTCCTTCCCTGACAGCTCTTGCCCACTACACATAGGCTCTCTCTGCTCTCCACTGGTTTCTGGGTGCAATGCTCCCCTCTGGTTTCTTCCCTCAGACCCCAGAGCCAAGGCACTGAGCCACTTCTCCATCTTGGGTAATTTTGGGCGGGGTGCAGGAGGGATTTGCCAGCGAGTCTTTGTCCCTTTGTGGCAGGCTGCAGGCCCTGAGCTGTCCAGAGTCGTGGTCAGCAGGACCCACCCGGCACTGGGCCTCCTGTGGATGCCAGCCCTGTGCCCGAGTGCCACACAGGCAGCATCTCTTTTGTAAATTATAAACATTTGTAAGTGTTTATGGAGCCCTGGTGTGGTCTTGGCATGAGTGGCTGATGATTCAGGGGGGACATGTGGGAACGACCAGAGTTATAAATAGGGACCCGCTGAAACACCCCGTTATGGAGATTTACACGAATCCTTAAATATTGGAGATTAATTTTTTGAAAACATCTATAAAATAAGAGATTTATACCTAAAACAATACCATATACTGTGACAGGAAGGGATTAGAGTCAATTTATTCATGTATTAGTCAAAAACTCAATTTCATATATTGTGTGGAAAAATTAAAACCCTTTCTGCATCTTATTACAAATTATGCATTCTCCATATATGGAGATAAATAATTGATAGCATTACAAATACTTAATCTGGAAAATATTTATTAGTAACAGACAACACATTTTTCATGTGTTTTGTTGAGGACAATATTGCGCACTTTAAAAAATTAATGATGACTTTTGGTGAGGGGAAAAATGACTACATCTTAATTCTTTTTGTTTAGCATTGAGCCCTGGCCAAGGAACCACAACTGGGCAGAGTCTCTGGCCTGTGGCCTGGGGCTTCACACCCCAGCCTTTACCTGCGATCAGACACATTGGCCTGAGGCCCCGGGAAGGTGCATTTTGGAGAATGAAGGAAGGAACGTCAGCATATTGCTTCTCTTCTGCTGCCCACACTCTCCTGGGCTTGTAATTTAAAAATAAGTGTTTCTGACTTCATCTCACAGAAAGTACCAAGTAATGGGATTTGAGGAGAGACTCACAATCAAAAAATGAATGCAGGCTGTCTCCCGGCCCGGGGAGCAGCGGTCACACACAGCAGGCCCCTGGGCTGTGGAGGAAGGTGGGATGCATGGGGTGAGGGGCTCTTAGCCTGTCTTCCTGGGACCCCCCCCCTTCCTTATCATGCTACATTTGAGGTGTATTTGGGCCCCACCCTTCCCCTTCTCTGGCGTGCAAAGGAGGAGATGAAAGGAACCGAGTGTGGACAAGAGAATTCTGACTGGACACTGGCATCTCTGCCCTGCTCTGGGCCCGCCCAGGTCCCTTTCTCCCTCCCTGCCCCCCAGTTGTGGAAGCTGGGCTAGGGAGGGGTGGAGCTGCGGGTGGTGCCCCCCACTAGGCCTCATCTCCGAGTGCCCGTCCACCCCAGGAGCACCGGGAATAAATAACTGCCATGTTTATTAAAAAATAAATTTGGTGCCTAGCGGAAGTGCTGTTTCTATACATAGAAAAAAAATGTTTAAAATAAAACCCAAAACAGTTTTAAAGGCGCTGTGACATTAATTATTCATCGCTCGCTAATGAAAACACGCCTTCGCAAGCAATGCACCTCCCCCCTCCAACAGGGGTCCGGGGGCTTCCCGACAAGCCCGACCCAGTGGGACAGTGCCCTGGCGTGACCTGTGCAGCAGAGCCTGTGGGCTGGGGCTGGTGGTCTTGAGCCTCAGTGCCCCCTTGTGTAAAATGGGGATGATGGGACCAGAGCAATAGTATACAGCAGGTAGGGTGCTTGTCTTGCATGCAGTGGACCTGGATTTGATCCCCGGCATCCCATATGGTCCCCCAAGCGCCGAGCACCACCAGGAATAATTCCTGAATGCAGAGCCAGGAGTAACCCCTGAGCATCACAGGGTGTGGTTCCCTCCTCTTCAAGAAGAGGAGGGATGAAGATGGTCTGTTTAGTGAGCTGTTTAGCAAGCACCTGCTACATGCGAGGTCTGGACTGCTCTAAGAGGTCCTCTTGGCCGCTACCCTTGCGTGTCCATAGGAGCCAGCATGCACCCAACATAGCGGGTGTGCTGTGCTGACTAACAAATGGCCCTAAACCTTAAAGCAACAGGGGGCGGGAGTGGTTCTAAGTTGTTCAGCAGTTGAGGTGGACAGCGGCTACCTCCCGGGGTGGTGCTGGATGGCAGGAAAAGTGCACCCAGCCCGCTCCAGCCCACAGTGCTAGGGCCAGAACTGAGCCTGCCGCTCACCCGCACACATGCCAGTGAGTCTGACTCTCTGGCAGGAGCAAGATAGAAACACTTGAGAGCAGCAGCAGGAAGTTGTATCCCAGCCTCCGTCTCCTCCAAAGAAATCCCAGGGCAGAGAAGCGATGAGGCCAGTGAACACTGCCAGGCACCTCTTAGGAAACTGGCTCGGACCCATCCGTGGAATCTCATCTACAAGATCCTGGGTTCTTGGCTCTAGCCACTACCTGGGTAATCCCAGGGCACTGACACATTTAGTCTGTTGTTTTTCCTTCCTTCACTCGCTTGCTCAGTCCCTCACTCATTCATTCATTTGCTCGCTCGCTCACTCACGAGCTCTGAGCTGGTGCATGCAGGTGGGGTGCAGATCATGCAAGGCCTGGCTCCCAGTGGAGAGGTGCTGTACCCCAGGGCAGCTGTGGAGATCCCAGCCCTGAGGGTGGGGGGAGGTCATTGAAGCTCTGGCTGAGAGGTTGGGACTCGATGGCCCAGCTCGGCTCCCAGGATGCCTGTGCGGAGCTGACCTGGACACCTCACCTGCTCCCCACCTGCAAGTGGAGGAAGGGAGCCAGCCTGGACCAATCCCCACGGCCCCCCAGCAAGTGGGTCTGGCCTGAGCAGCACTCGGCTGCCTATGAATTTCCTGTCTTCTCTGAGGCCGGAGTGAGCAGATGGTGGGTGGCACCCAGGATGCTTTCCTGTGGTGGTGGGGGAGATGTCAGCATGGGCACCAGGGCCTCCTCTAGGGTGGGGGAGGATGTCCAGCTCAGACCCCATGCCAGCCCCCAGAGCACCACAGGGGCTCCTTTCCAGAGCCGCAGTCACAGGGAGGCGCTGCTGAGCAGCCCTGCATGGGGACAGGGTGGTGGCAGCAGGCCAGAGTGACACATCCCCTGGGAGAGACGCATGCTCTAGGGCTCCATCTCCTTCTGTCCCTAGACCACCTGGGGGTCCTGCCTAGGGGAGACCGAAGTCATGACCTCAGAGGCAGACATGTGTGTACATGTGTATACATGTGTGCCCACTCAGAACCCGCCCTTCCATGTGTCCACGTCCACACACAGCAGACTCAGATGCATGCTCATAACTTGCCCGGATGGTGCAGCAAGTAGGTACTTGCCTTGCACACAGTGAGTGGTCCCAGGTTTGATCCCTGGCATTTCGTGTGGTCCCCCAGGGGCCCATCAGAAGTGTGATCCCTGAGCACAGAGCCAGGAGTCAGTCCTAAGCACAACCAAGTGTGGTCTAAAACCAAAAGCAAAAACACTTGCCGTGAGGTCTGCAGAGAGGACAGGGGGCAAGACAGGCAAGGGCAGGTGCTGAGCGCTTGTTGGCTCTTGGGAGCGCCACTCATCTTCCCCATTTTGCTGTTGATTTTGATTTGGGGGCCATACCTGGTGGTGCTCAGGGCTTACTCCTGTTTTGTGCTCAGGGATCCACTCCTGGCGGGTCTCAGGGGACCATAGGTGGCGCCAGGGATAGAGCTGGGGTTAGTTGTGTGTGCAAGGCAAGTGCCTTAGCCCTTGTGACATCTGCCTTCACCCCTCCTTAACTAGAAACCACTGCAGCTCCCATCCAGGGGGAATTCTGCAGCTCTGCTCACCCCACAGAGCTTCCGGGAGCTTTTGGGAACCTGGGATATGGGTAGTGAGGGTCCCTGAAGTTGGACCCTCCAGAAACCACCCCCTACTCCCCACTTGGCAGCAATGCTGGTCAGAGGGACGAAGAAGGAGGAAGAGGTGGGCAGGGAGCCCTGTGTTCCATGGGTAACAGAGACCAGGACTCCAGACAGATTCTGGGTCCCCGGAGACTCTCAGCCGGAGTCTAGAGGACCCCTCCACCGAGGGCAGGTGAAACCCAAAGTCTAGAGGCCTTTTAGGTTATTGGTATGGACCCTCAGCTCCCAGCACGGGAAGAGCAACTGCTCTGCCAGGGAAGCGATTTATTCGCTCTCTAAGAAAATAACAGCTGCTTAGAGAGCCCCGCAGGACTCGCTCCCTGGGGAGGCAGCACCGCCCTTTCCAGCCACCCACAGGCAACCCAGAGGAGGAGCTGAGACAGACCTATGGCCGGCTGGGCAGAGGGAACCTCAGTCATCTCTGATCTCCATTCATAGGGCCCCCAGCACACAGACGAGGATTCCCAGTACCCAGATGAGGGTCCTCAGTACCCTCATGTGCTTTTGGCTTTGCACCTATAGGCCTGGCTCCTTCTCCCAACCCCTTCCTGCCCTGTCACTGAGATAGGGCAGGAGCCTGGGGGATGCTCTCGAGAGGGCTACCTGGGGGAGGGTGGGCTGCGCAGTGAGCCTAGAGCCAGGGAAGGAGGGAGTCTGGGGGCACATGCCCCCCACCCCAGTTCATCTTGGGAGAGGCAGGGAAGGTCTCGAGAGGCTCTGAGCAGGGACTGCTCGGTGTGGGGCCTGGGGCACCCTCCAAGACAGGCAGCCCCCCAGGGCACCCCACACTCCCCAGTTCCACCAGTGCCCCCCCGAAGGAGTCCCAGGTTTGCTGGACTTTCCCCAGCAAACACCGGCTGGGCCTTGCAGCTCTGGAGAGTCATGAATCTGTGGTACAGAGCTGGGCCTTGGCTTCTGGAACCTTCTGGGAAGGTGCAGCCAGGGATGGGAGCAACAGGGAGGAGGAAAGGGCTGTAGAGGCCTCATTGGGTAAGCACTGTTTGCTGCTCAGAATGAGCCCCCAGATGGGGGCAGGGGCTGCGGGAGGGGACCAGGCCTCTATCTGCAAAGCCAGAAGCACATGAGGGTACTGGAGACCCTCATCTGGGTGTTGGGGACACTTGTTTGGTGCTGTGTGCCCTTGTCTGGGTGCTGGGGGCCCTGCCTAGCTCCCTGTGAGACTCAGCTGCTGGCACGTGAGTTCCTGTCCAAGGTGCCCTGGAAAGCTCTTGTCCACACCTGGCACCATCACTCCAGGCACTTGGACTGGGGAGAGGGCCCGAGGGTTTCAGGGTGGGACCCCACCAGAGGTGTCACCCTGGGAACTCACTCCATCTAGACTCACCCTCCCATTCTCCAGGGAGGGGCCTGACCCCGATTTTTTTTGTTTGTTTTTGGGGGCCACACCGGACTGTGCTCAGGGCTTACTCGTGGCTCTGCAGTTAGAGATGACTCCATTCATGGTGCCAGGGAATGAACGAGGGTCGGCTGCATAAAGGCAAGTTCCATACCCATTGTATGAACTCTCCAATCCCCTGAGTTTTTCTTTTCTTTCTTTTTTTTTTTTTTTGCTTTGACGCCACCCAGTGGGGTTTGGTGGCTCAGTGTTTGGGGGTCACTCCTGGTGCTGAGAAGACCTTGTGGTGGTGGGGGGTAAACTAGTTCTCCTGCGTACAAAGCCCGCACTCCAGCTCTTTCTCCCCAGCTCTGACCCCAATTTTTGGTTGTTTTTGGGTCACACCTGGCAGTACTCAGGAGCTCCCCATGGCTCAGGGATGGGTGGGGCTTTAAACCCAGGCATGTACCCTGTATCAGCTATGTACATTCTTCAGTTTATTTTGATTTTAGGAGGGCCACAGCTGCCGGGCCGCAGGGGCTACTCTCAGCTCTGCTCAGGGGTCACTCCCGGTGGTGCTTAGGGGACCTGGTGTTGTTGGGGACCCAACCCACGCCTCCCTCATGCAAACAGAGGGGCTCCAGTTCATGGAGCTGTTTCCTTGGTCCTGATCCTGCTTTCTTTGTTTTGTTTAGTTTTGTGGCCATATCTAGCATGCTCAGGGCTTGCTCCTGGCTCTATGCTCAGGGATCACTCCTGACGGGCTTGGAGGATCATCTGGGATCAAACCCGGGTCCGCTGCATGCAAGGGGAGCACACTCCCTGCCGTGCTATCACTCTCACTTCAGACCCCACTTTTGGAGCAAAAGCCGGAGTGTGCCAGGACTGGGAAGGCAGGCTCAGTGAGGAGGAACTCCCCAGATCCCCCAAGACCCAGCAGCTCAGAGCTGACAGGAAAGAGGGTGACTTTCCATCCGGGGACCCCTCTGTCCTGCAGCCTACCCCACACCAGCCAGGCATGCCTGCTTCCCCCGAGCCCAGAGGCCCAGCGCTGTGGTGGGAGCCCAGAGGAGTGGTCTGGGTCCTGGCCAGGCCGGGGATCCCACACCCACTCCCTCAGGCTCCATCCCTCCTGCCCCTGCACGGAGCTCCCAGGGAGCCGGCAGGGCTTTCGGCAGCCCCAGCCTCTCGCCCGCCAGGCTTTACTGAGCAGAGATTGTGCCGACGTTGCCAGAATGGGCATGAAGCGTGTGCATGGCTGTGTCAGGGAGAAGACCCAATTAGGAAGGGAAATTGGGGGGAGGGAGGCCTGGGAGCCATGCTGGCTTCCAGGCTCAGCGGGCAGGAGGCTCAGTGCTGGGGAGATGTTGCGAGCACTGGAGAGGGGAGCTTTCCCAGGAGCCCCCTGCACCTCCCCACCCAGTGCCCTAGGTCTGCAAGACTCTGATGCCAATGTGGGGGAGGGGTAGGGCTGTAGAAGTTCAGGTGGCTGAGGGCTTGTGGGGGGCAGGGGGCGCTTAGGAACCCCTCCCACATACTCAATTGGACTCACAGATTACTAGGTTTTGTGGGTGCAGGCAGCCCCACCCCCAAGCTCCTTATATGCCCTGATGGTCAGTGCCCCTTTGGGGGGAACAGCAGCCACCCCCAGGCACAGCTGAATGAATAGCTAGACCCAGTCTGATGCCCTCCTAGTACCAAGGTGGCATGTGGATCTGCAGGGAAGGGAAAGGCAGATGAGTGACAGGGGGCGGGGGCGGGGCGTGAGGAGGGGGTGGGGGTCCCCATCTCAGTCCTCCTCCTCCCTCTTTTTTCCCCCCAGACCCTGGGGCACAGAGGGTCCAGAGAGGGGCTATGGAGTCACTGACCTCCAGTGCAGCTTCTCCCTGCCACTCAGGCCACCCCAGTCCTACGTCCTACTCGGCCCTCACTGAGGCCGAGCACTTCCTGTGCCCAGCAGGAAGTAGTGGGACAGGAAGTGGAGGTGATGGGAAGTTGGTGTGACTGCTATCATGGGGACAGAGGATCACTCATCCTCAGAGCCGAGGCTGTGGGTGTTCTAGCTAGGGCAGGAGGGTTCGTGAGGTTCCACATTCTCCCCCCACCCCCAGCCACTCCCCATGGCCGAGGGCGGTGGGGGGGGGGTGTGGTGGGTGTCATTCTCCCTGTGCTTGGACCCTGCTTGGGCCACAGGGGATCCATGAGTGGCAGGTGGGCAGCACTGTCCCGCGTTTGGGCTTCCTGCCTACTCACAATACTTCGTCTCCGGGTTCTGAGCCAGAAAGGCCCCAAGTGACAGGCCCAGGGGGTCCCCCCCCACTCCATCCCCCTTCACCTGGGCCAGAAGCCCCGTTCTCCATCCCCCCTGCAGGATTGCTGGCGCACAGTTCTCCCCACCCCCTCTGTGAGTCCATGCTCTTATTAGCAGGTTTTCCCTGATTTTGCAAGTCAAATTGTGCATTATTGAGCGCACGCCCGCCCGCCGTTCTCAGCTCCAGCTGGAGACACAGCCAGTGGAGCTGCAGGCCATCTGGGAGCGGGGAGGCCTGCCTAGGTCACGTGCCCGCGGCACCCGTCGAGGGCCGAGGCTGGCCGCAGCCTTCTACAAGTGCCTGTCCTGGGCCACCCCCACCCCCTTGCTAGGCTCAGTGGGAAGACCCTCCCCCGACCCCTGGTTTGTCATGGTCATGGGCTGCAGGAAACCCACCCCACTAGGGTAGCCTAAAGGAGTCCCTGGTGGGGAAGAGGAGCCGGTCACAGGCAGCAGCCCAGGTCCTTCCTCATCTGACCTTGGGCTCTGGGTCCGGCTCAGGCTGGTCCTACCCAGCAGAGGCTTCTCGGGGTGTCACGGATGACTCGGGGTCCTCTCCACACCAAGGAAGTCTTCCCAGGAGAGGCTGGTGGGTGCTTAATCCTTGCCTGTCCCAGCAGAAGACCAGGTCAGCTTCGGCCACATTGGGGTAGGGTGGAGGGTGGGGACCTGAGTCAGGACTAATCTGGGCTCGCTGACATGGCAAGAGGTTTGCTGAGTTAGGGTTCAGCCTCCAGGGCTGAGTGGGTACAGTCCTGGATGGCCTCCAGGAGGAGGTGGTCCCAGAACTGGGTTTTAGAGCATCGTAGGACTCATCCGGTGGAGAATTCTGGGTGCCAGACATCGTGTGTGCCACATGGGATGCCCACGCCAGTGGGTATGGACCGAGGCTCCCTCGAGATGTCGCCTCGGGGACGCTGGATGCTGGCACCCCCCTCACTCTGCCGCGCGGCAGTTCTCACCACCCCACGTCCTATTTCTGGAATGTGGCGTTGGGCGCTTCTGTTTGGTTGTGTTAATTGGGATCAGTTTTTACAGAATGAGACTAATGGGGTGGGAAAAATCTGCAAAAGTCTTTGTGCGCCAGTTAACCTGTGTGCGGGGAGCAGGCTTGGGGGAGGGGCATTCTGGTCCCGGGGACGCAGTTGTCCCCATCGGACCAGTATCCGGGCCACTGAATAGGGCTGCCACTGGCACGGCCCGAGCAGTGAGGGCATAGGCAGGAATGGGGTGGGGACCCTGCCCAGACTGAGGGGTTCTGAGTCAGGAGCCTGACCCTATGGTGCCTTTGTCCCTGAGGTCTGGGACAGGCCCATGGTTGGAGAGTGGGGACGGTGACCTAAATGACATTGACTCACGAACCATAGGGTCACAGTCCCTCTCCCCGCACAGAGAAAGGGAGTCACTGAAGGCAGGGTCTGGGGAAGAGGAAATGGCAAATGGAGGACGGGTGTGTGTCCAGAGGGGGTGGCCCCTGGAGCAGGTGACCACCCCAGGGAGAGCCTCGGAGCCCAGACCCGGCTGCTGCCCAGAAACAGCAGACAGGACTCAGTCCCACAGTGGTTCCTGGATGGCCCTTCCTCTGCCTTCCGCTGGATACTGCCCACCCCCCCAGAGCCCCCGGCACCCCCAAAGCTGCAGAGCCCCTCCACCCACATGCTGGCTTCGGCTCTCCCCCATCACTTTATTTTTAATAATGGTGCCGCATCGGGCTGTCTCTGTACGGTTCTCTCCAGGCTGCCACACCCCAGGTCTGGAACCCCAGAGCCCCACCCTGTCTAGTGAGGTGTTCTCTGTGGGGCCTTCTTCGCCCTCAATTGTTGGCATTCATTTTTCTCCTTTCTGGGGGTATCCTAGAAGCGTCGGTGTGTCTCCCCTTTGCAGCTGCAGTGTGGTTGGTGGTGGGGCTGCCTGGTCCCCCTCCTTCCCCGTTCCCTCTTCCCCAGCTCCCTCTCCCCACTGCTCCTCTACCCGCACAGAGATGGATGTTCCTTTATTGCCCATAAATCTCCGCACAGCCCTTTGAGGAGACACCTCAGAGGCCTCCGGCTCCCCCGTGTTTGTAGCTGCAGGTTTAATTAGCCCGCCCCGCAGAGGAGCAGCAGCTGTGGGCGGGGGTGCCGGGGAAGGGCCCCTGCATTTGGTCTGGGGTGACTGGAGCAGGGCCCAGGGTGCACCGCTCCTCCCTTGCTCGCCCATCTGTACGGAGTCAATCCGCAGGACTGGCCAAGGAGACCCCAATTCTCAAAGCCTGGGTGGTCCAAGGGCGAGGCCACAGCTGCACCTTTGCAGGGGGACTCTGGAAGGAGGCCCGTTAGTTCTACCTGACACAGTGTGGACCAGAGATGGGGCCTGTCCCTCCCTGCCTGGGCCAGCAGAGGGCAGGACACAACCAGAGCTGGACACCCCGTGGCTGGTCAAGGTGAGACCCATCCTGGTCAGCAGCTCCCCAAAGATGAGTCTGAGTGTAAGGCCCAGAGGGCTCGCCTGCAGCCTGGGGGGAGGGGTAATGTGGCCAGCCCTGAGTCCCCCCCAGGGGTGCGTCCAGCTCGTTACAAGGCCTCAGAAGGGTCCCACAGCCCCTCTGGAGCTGGGAGACCAGCTAGTAGCTGTCCGAGGCCTGCGTGCCTGGAACGCACCGCCCAGCCCTCCCCCGGGGCTGCTTCCATGCCGTCAGCCAGATCATCTGGCGCTGGCCTGAGCCGGGCCTTTCTCCAGAGGCACTGTGAGCACCAGGGACCTCTTGTATGAGTCTGTGAGATACAGGGGAAGAGAAAACCCAGGGTCAGAGAGGAGGGCGGCGTCTGCAGGCTGGGATCCCCTTCTGGACCCACAGTCCCGGCTTTGTCAGATGTGGGTGCTGCGGATTGACGGCCCCACTCATCTGGACGGGGATCAGCCCAGAGGAATCAAGGGGGGTGACTGCCTGGAAGAAGGGGGGCTTCTCAGGTTTGAATATTGAAGCAGAGCAGTCTTGGGACGAGGGCTCTGGATTTTGTTTTGGTCACTAGGGCTGGGATGGATGTTGCAGAGGAGGTGAGGCAGGGGTACGGGGGCTGCCTAGCCTGGCTCCAGGGGCGCTGTCCAGTGCAAACTTCCAGAGCTGTCCCCTGGGGCTGCCCTATTCTGGAGTGAGGAGTCCTGGGAGTTATCAGGCTGTCGTTTGCAGTGCTAGGGCAGCCTTAGCCCACAGTAGCGAGTGAACTGGGGTTCGAGGCAGCACCAGGGTCCCATGGGACACGGGGTGCGAAAGGTGGGATCTCCTCACTGTGGGTGTGGGGGCTCCCCAAAGGCCAGCAGACCGGAAACAGCCCAGACCGAGTGTACTCCTAGGCTCAGATGACACCCAGTTTCCAGGCCAAGGGACACCATGGATTGACAGGGGCCAGGGGAAGGGGCTGGAGCCCAGGATTATGTGACCTCCCAGCACGAGGCACTGGGGTGGGGAGAGGGCCTTGTGCCAGCCATGGTGTCGGCCCCCTGCCCAGACACTCTGTGCTGCAACTCTGGCCCTGTGTCCTTGTTGGTGCATCACAGTCTCCTCCTCTGAGGACAGGGGGGACCCAGCCACGTGGAGGGGCAAGCACACAGCCCTGAGGAGGCGCCCCAGGCCCATCAGCGAGCTGCGCTTCCCCATGCGTTTCCTTCTAGTGTGTTCTCGTCCCTCTGGACATCAGCTGCTAAACATTCTGCTGCTTCTATTATTTCAAAACTAATTTAAGGATTAAAAAATAATTCTTCCAATTACTGTTCACAGCTCTGGGCAGTCAGCTAAACAAGGGCTGTGCTCCTGCCTGAGGACCTGAGCCAACACGGGGAAACAGCAGTGGCCCCCGAGCCCTTCAGCCTCCCCCAAGGGAACAGGCACACCTCCCCACCCTCCTGGGACAAAGAAGTGACCCCCGAGAGCAGCGCCTGATGGGGACTCTTGCTTGCCCTGCAGTGGCTCAGCCTCACCGGGTGTCACCCACCTCGAATGTCCTGCACACTAGGCTGGAGCCTGCACAGGTCACCCACACTGTGGCTTCGCGTCCTCTGATGGGGCCAGGAGTGGCCCAGAAACCCAGGAGCGGCAGGGGATGGTGAAGGGGGGGTGGTGGCTGATGGGTTCCGCGCTGCTCCTTGCGTTTTAATTACCTTCCCATGCAGGTGTCGGGGGTCCTGGAGGCTGAGCGGGACCTGGCAGTCCTCTGCGCCCCCCATCCTCAGGCTCAAGAGCTGGTGAGTCAGGACTGGGGTGGGGGGCCGGGCTGAAGGGGAGTCCGCAGCCCCTCCCGGCCATGCTGGCGCTGGTCGGTGATCTCATCTCTTTCCCAGGCTGTAAATATCACCCAAACGCTCACGACTCCCAAATTGTCCTCCAGCCTGGGCCCTTCTCCGGAGCTCAGCCTGCACAGCCCACGCGACACCCCCGCCCAGATGTCTCCCGGGCCCCAACCACGGAAGCCGCTCCGCCCGCACCCCCAACCTTGGGACGGGTGTGGAGACTCAGGGCAGGAGCCCTGCCTGCCACCTCTGCTGCTGCCGGAAATGCACACGTGGCTGGTGGCCACAGCCCTCCGCACCCCCTCCCACCCTCCTAATCTTGGCTCTTGTGTCCCTCATACCCCAGTGTCTGCAGCAGCCTGAGACCCCCAGCCCTGAACCTGGGAACAGTTCCCAAAGTTGGGGGACCCCCACACTCCTGTTACTGTTCACAGCGGGACACTCTGTGTTCAGGACCTTCCGGGATCACCTGCTCCTCCATCAGCAAGATTCCCCGACCAGGGCGTCCCTTTCTCTTCCCAGCAGGGCGGGAGCAGGCACAGAGGCCCAAGGAGGTGGGGCCAAGGGTCAGGTGGGGAGGCCAGGAGCCTAGTCCCAGCTCCCAGGGGGCGGAGACCTGCTGCTTCCTGAGCTGCAGTGGGCCCCAGCCCCCAGCTGCAGGCCGCTGGGGGTGACAATCTCCAGTCACAGCGCCCGGTGAGGCATGCGCTTTGCAGAGGTAGTGAGTGCCCTATTTTGGGAGGCAGGCAAGTGGAGGAGCTCAGGTGGGCCCCAAAGGCTCTTTGCAAATAGGTGTCTGCAGTTTGCATGGGCCCAGAAAGGTGGGTGGGTGGGGACAAAGGGCTGCCGGGCAGTGCAGGAGCCTCAGCCTCAGCGCAGAGCCCTTCCACGGCCCCCACTCCCACCCCAACCCCCGATTTAGCAGTTTACCGCATCTTCTTGGGAGTGGTAGGGGCTGTGCAGGAGAAAACTGGATAAAGACGCTGCTGCCTCCGCTCCCTCTGCCCACCGACGCCCAGGCACAGGCTGGCACACTCCAGGCCTGGTGGTGCAGGCAGAGGGATGGGGGCCCAGGTGGTGGGCCTGCAGGCGCACCTCAATACCAGACCCCACAGAGCTGGCCCTGACTGCGCCCTGGGAGGGGGACAAGGGAATCACCTGGGCAGGGAGGGGCGGAGAGGGGGAAGTAGAGGGCTTGTTGCTGAGCTCATCTGCCCCCACACCCCCCACCACCCCGGGCTTCTGGAGCCCTGGCCGCCCCCACAGCCATCTGGCACCACCATCCTTTCTCCCCCACTGCCTCCCCCAGACGACTGTTTTCTTCCCTCTCATCCCCCCCAGCACCCTGCCTGGGGGGGCGGCTGGGGGAGCCGGCCCACCCCTCCTGGTCCCTGTGGCCTCCTTCCCTTTCTGAGTCCTCACTGACCCAGCAGCAGAGAAAACGTATGTATGCACTTCTTTTTTTTTTTTCCTTTCAAGTTTTGGGTCACCCCGGTGGGCTTTGGGGGTCATTCCCGGCAGAGCTTGGGGACCGTGCTGTGTTGGAGATGGAACCTGGGATTCCTGCATGCACAGCAAGAGCTCCAGCCCATTGAGTCATCTTTTGGCCCAAATAAATTCAGGGAAGTCTTTTTTTGGTTTGTTTTTGTTTTGGGGCCGCACCCATCGACTATTCTCAGCTCAGTGCTGGTGGGGCGGGGGTCACTCCTGGTGGCTTTTGGGGGCCTGCAACCCTGGGGATGGAAGCTGGGTCTCCTGCACACACACCACATATAGTTGTGTACGTGTGTGTGTGTGTGTGTGTGTGCATGCATGTGCACGTGTCTGGGTGTGTGAGCAGTAGGCAGGCCTGGGTCCTGGTGGGGTGCGCTGGGTGGGTGCACCTGAACCAATAGGGGGTTGCAGGTGTAGAGTGGGATCATGAGCAACCGGAGGTGCACATGGCCCATGCCCACCTCACCCCACAACTTTCCACCTGCCAGGGTCCTTGGAGATCCTCTGGGGACCACTTTACCCCTGGGGCAGGGCTAGCTGTGGGGGAAGGCTGTGACTTCTGAGCCCTGTGTGGCCCAAGGTAAGATGTCCCCACAAACCAATTCACCCAGCTTCCTCCAGCCATGTCTGCCCTGCACACACACTTCTCCCTAGGCGCTGCCCTTGTGGGCTCAGTCACTGGGTGCAGCGTGGCTAGCGGTGGCTTGCAGAGTCAGTCACCGCAGCAGGTAGGCTGAGCTAACCCGCTTCCTGGGCAGCTACCGCCTTGGGGCACGCCCAGTCTGCACCAGTCTATACACCAGGCAGCTCCTTGCCCCCTTCATCTGCCTATCAAGGGGGCCAGGCACTGCCCTTCGAAGGCCCACCTTCCCTCTCAGCAACCCCCCAGCCCCTCATAGCCCGGGAGGCCACAGCTTTAAGAAAAGAGCTCTTTATTCCACGTCGTCCGATATTTTTACACAAGTAAAATAAAATGCATATCTCTATATACCGCGATCCGAGCGCGAGGCTGCGTTCTGGAACAAACGCTCCTCCGCACCCTGTAAACATGATGGGGGGGGGGTGGAGATGGGGCGGGCGGGAGGGGTCCGTCGGGGAGAGGCCTGGCTGCCCGCTGCTGGCTGGTGGAGCGGAGGGAACCCCGTATGTACACACACCTGGAGGCCGAGGAAGGCTTGGCGGGGCGCGGCGGAGCTGTGGGGCCCGGTCAGCAGGGCCGCAGCACCGTCCACAGCACCACAGCGAGGCCCAGCGGGGCGAGGCTGCAGGCGGGGCTGGGCAGCGCCCCCGAGCCCTCCGCCTCGCCCGCGCCCGCGCCCGTGCCGCCCGCCTGACCCAAGCGGCACTGGCTGCGGGTGCGGTTCTTGCGGGAACAGCCGGGCCTGCGGCGAGGCCCCGAGGTCGGGGGGCCCGGGGCCTCGGAGCCCTCGGGCGGCAGCGCGCTCAGAGGGGGCTCGGCCGAGCCGGGCAGGGTCCCGAACGGGGAGTCGTTGATGTGTCGCGGGCGCGAGCCATTGCCCGGCGGGCCGTCACCAGGCGGCAGCCGTCCTTTGAGCGAGTTGCCCGCCGAGCCCGGGCTCCTGCCCTCCAGCACCGAGGCTTTGTCCGCTGCGTCGGGCTGGCAGCACTTGGGCAGCCCCAGGGGGTCCTCGGCGGTGGACCCTCCGGTCCAGACAGCTGCGGCGCAGCCCTCCAGGTCGGGGGCGCTCAGGCGCTTGAGGTCGCGGCCGGCCAGGCGCGGGGGATGCGCGCAGGGCAGTTCGGACGAGGAGCCTCGGAACTGCTGCAGCCAAGCCCAGAGAGGGCGCGCCCGGCAGTCGCACACCCAGGGGTTGTCGTTGAGCCGCAGGTACTGCAAGGAGCGCAGGGGCGCCAGGGCGTCGGCAGGCAGCGCCGACAGGTTGTTGGCGAACAGGTAGAGCGTCATGAGGCGGCCCAGGTCCCGGAAGGCGTGCGGGTGCACGCGGGCCACGCGGTTCTGGTGCAGCAGCAGGCGGTCGAGGCTGTGCAGGCCGCGGAAGGCGCGCTCGGGCACGCTGGGGATGCGGTTGCCGTGCAGGAAGAGGTGTGTGAGGTTGCCCAGGTCGCGGAAGGCGTCGTCGGGCAGCGCCTGCAGCCCGTTGTCCTGCAAGTAGAGATACTGAAGCGCGGCCAGGCCGCGGAAGAGGCCCGGGCCCAGCTCCTGCAGGCCGCAGCGGTCCAGGTGTAGGGTGTGCAGGCGGCTCAGGCCGCGGAACGTGGCCGGGTCCACGGCTCGCAGCTGCGCGTTGTCACTGAGGTCCAGCTGCTCGAGGAGGGCCAGGCCCGCGAAGGCCGCGGCGTCGATATGGGACAGCGCGTTGGAGTGCAGCCACAGGATGGTGAGGTTGCGGCAGGCGCGGAAGCCGGCGGCCGGCACGTGGGCGATGCGGTTTCCGTGCAGGAACACACGCTGGCTGGAGGCGGGGATATCCACGGGCACGGCATGGAGGCCCTGCTGTGGGCAGCTGGTCGTCACCTTCGGCTCATTGTAGCACACACAGGCGCCGGGGCACGGGGCTGCCACTTGCCATGCCTGCAGCCAGAGCATCCAGGCCAGCAGCCGGCTCCCTACGGGCAGAGGAGAGGGCGGTGAGCAGGTGGGAGCCCTGAGAGGGCGCAAGGCACAGGGGCTGCAGACCTGGTCCCTGTGCCCCAGGAAGCACTGCACGAGGTTGACTGGCTTTGCACGAGCATTGCCCAGGGACATGCTTTTGCCCGCCTGGAGCCCTTCTGGGGGACGCGTTGATGCCTGCAGATGCTTTCTTGAGACTCCAGGGACCACAGTCCCCAGGGCCTGCCCCATGGGTCCCAACACTATTCCTGGCCCGCCCCCTTCCCTGCCAGTCCAGGTTTGCACAGGAACCCGGAGCCTCTGCTCATGGCCTGACCACTCAGCAGGCAGCTGTGGGGCTTTGGGTGCTGCCGCCGAGGGCACTGCCAGACTGGGGAGGTCAGGGGTTGGGGGACTGTGGGTCAGGCCTGCCCCTGCCACAGGACTGCCCTGACCACTGCGGGAAGCTGGGCTGTGATGAGGAAACTGCAGAAGCCACAACCTCCTCCCCCAGCAGGGTCTGGGGATCCCCCTAGCACTGCTGGGGGTCATGTCACAGGGCTCCAGAGCTCTGCACTCTCCCAGGAGCAGGGGTCTGGATGCCTGAGGGCAGGGGCAGCTGGTCCAGGAAGCAGGAGGCCGAGCACAGCCCTGCCCCCAGGCCCTTCCAGGCAGGTGCCCGCTCCAGACACCCTCCTCTCAGCACTTCCTGTGCTTCCTGCCTTGGCACGGAACACCTCCTCCCCTCGGCCTCATTCTCTGCTGCATCTCCAGGGCCAGGACTCCGCCCCTTCCAGCCAATCAGCCCCTGCACCACCCGCTGCCCTCCGCCCTCTGCAGGACCTTTCCATCTGGCTCTGGTGACATGACCATGTGGAGGGGGCTCCAGGAAGTCCTGCTTCAGGCTCCCAGACCCCCCCACACAAACACACACACTTGCTCTGTCTCTGGGAACCAAATACACCCAAGGGCAATCTGGGCCAGGAGCCCCCACCCCACCCCTGGCTCGGGGGCTCTATCCTCCTGGTCTCGCCAGGAGGGGCCCCAAGCTCCAAGCCTAAGCTTCGTGTCTTAGCACCCCAGCCTTGGAGCCAACCCTTAGATGCCAAAGAAGGTTCTTTCAGCCTGCAGGAGTAAGTCTATTAAAATGTGAATCCCCTTGGGAGGGTTATGGCTTATCAGCTAACACTTGAGTTATCAGCTAGCACCTTGGCTGACAGCTAGCACCTGTGCTGATAGCTCGCACCTCCCTTGGCAGCTAGCTAAGAGCAGGATTCTGCAGACAAGAGGCTGGGCGAATGCTGGGGCTGGAGGCGAAGGGAGGACCGAACCCCGGCCAGCCTCCCCTGCCCAGCATCCTCGCCTTGGAGCAGCGGGGGGCCCTACACTGGTTCCGTCTGCCCCAGATAATGCCGGCACAAGTCCCCGAGCCCAGCCTGCATGGTCCTGGGCGTGGTGCTCCTAGACTCCAGCTCCTGGAAACAACCCCCCCATACACACACTGGTTGAGGTGGGGCCGGGGGTGCTTCTCTGTCCTTTGGACCATTTTGTGGGTTGTCAGGGATAAGGCAGCCCCAGGAGAGGGACCCAGAGAGGCAGGCCTGGCCCCACGAGCGCCTCCCCCAGCTGGCCACGCGTGGGAGGCTGTGCGGGGCACCTTGGCCTGTGGTTCTGTGAAAACTGCTGACATGCCTCGCTCGCTCTCTCTCCTTCTGGGGCCTCCTTGGGAAAGTCGAGCCTGATTAGGCTGGCTCCCACCAGCATCTCACCTGCTGTCACGGGGCAGGACTGTGCTAGGAAAACAGCACTGCTGTCCCCGAGACCTCGATGTCAGCATGGGACAGGGGACATCAGGGCCTCACCAGACCAGGCTCTGGACTTCCCCACTACCCGTGGGCCACATCCTGGCAACAGCAACAACGGCACCAGGCCATGGAATGGGCCACACCTCCGGTGCTGCTAATGGTCCCCATCAGGACTATACCCACTGTGCCGCCTACTGAGCCACATTGCCACGGCCCCTGTCCCCTGGCTACAAGGCAGGCCGCCGGGGGCCCATGAGCCTGGCTGGGGTCCAGCTTCACTAGAACCCACAGTTCCTCTATCCTCCCAGGCAGGCTTCCCCATCCCCGGCCCCCAGGAGACTATGAGCTCGGTACTTGGGGAGCCTGGGGTTACCCCCACTCGAAGAATGCTCTGGGCAGGGCTCCAGGGCTGGGGTTCGCTGTGGCGGGGAAGGGGGAGCTGGTGGCAGCGTGGCCTCGTAGCTCGGCTCTGCCAGAACGAGGCACCGAGCAGAGGCGCGGCTCCCTTCCTGCCGAGTCAACTGCTTTTGGGAAACCAACTTCTAAGCCCCTGCGCCCGCCTGCAGCGGGAGGCCGCCGGTGGGCTCTCTCCTTGCCGCAGCCGCAGTAATTGGCTCCAACCCGGCCCCCCTTGGGGCCTGCCCGCTGGTCTCCATGGCAACCCCTCCGCTGAGCAAGCAGAGGGGGCATCTTTTTATGAGATAATCAAACCCAACTTTTCAGCATGGGTTCAGACACACAGCAGGGGCCCTGGGAACCCAGGAGACGCCCCCACCATGTCTCGGTCCCTCCAACCCCACCCCAGGCTGAGCTGGGCCACTCCCTGACGCCTTCCCACCTGCACTGTTGGCTGCAGCCCCTCCCTCCAATGCTCATGGCTGGGGAGCACTGACCTCTGCAGCCCCAGAGTGAGAGGGTCTTCCCAATTTCCAGGCAAGCTTGCCCACCCAGAAGAGCCCTCGGACTGTGCCCAGGCCCACCAGCCTCCCTTTCCCAGTTCCCAGCCTGGCAGCCTTCACCTCTGTCTCACCAGTCATGCGCCAGCATTGTGGGATCCCAGTTCTTAATGTCCGCACACGGGCATACATGACTGGGGGCAGCGGGGGGCAGGAACCAGCCCCTCCAGCCCAGCCTGACTCTCACACGGGACATCGTGGGCATGCACACCCCCTCCGCACCCCTGCAGTCCCCCATAACTCCCCTCCGCAGCCCCCCAATATAGCACCCAGATCACACTCCCGCCACCCTGACTTCCTGACTTCCACACGGGTCTTCTCTTCTCGCAGACTCAGCGCAGAATGGATGGGTTCGGGGGCTCCTTGGGTACCTCAAGGCTCTCGCCTCTCCCTGATCGGGATCTGGCTGAGGAGCAGCCACCTGAGGGCAGAGGTTAGTGCTGGGGGTGGGTCCTCCCATGTGATGGGGGCAGGAAAGAGGCTTGGGGGCACTGGGCATGGAGGGGGTGGCCCCAGAGAGCACCCCAATGCTTACTTTGTCCCATCTCCCGTGAGGCAGGTGAGGGGGTGCAGGTCCCTGGGACCCTGGGCTGGAGGAGGGTGTGGCTCTGAGGTTGGCAGCTCAAAACAGCAACACCAGAGGCTACAGGTGGGGGGAGGCCTCGTGCGTTCAGGCTTCACCACTCCTGGGACCCCCCCCCCCCCATCCCAGCCCAAGCCTGCCCTGAAACCTGGCAGTGTAGCTCTCAGTCCTACTTGGTGGGGCAGTGCTGGCTGGGGTCCCTGGTGGCCCAGAGCAGCCCTGGGGTCTCAGTGCTGGCCGTGGTGATGGGAGGGGAGACACTCTCTCGGGGGCTCCTCAGAGGTCTGCCAGCTCGCTTAGCAAGGTAGGAGCGTGAGAACCAGTCTCCTCTGCAGTGCCAGGAGCCTTCCAGCTTATTGGTGGAGAAACTGAGGCAGCCACCTGGTAAGGCCAGAAGGGACCAGGGAGTGTGAGGGAGGGGCCACAAAGCACAGCTGACCAGGCCTGGGGTGGGCTGCTGTGTGGGCTCAGCAGCAAGAGTCCAGGTTTCAGGACGGCGGTGGGGTGTGGGGCCTGCAGTGACCAAGAGGGGACCTGTCCAGTTAGGCTCTGATGGCTGCCCCTAGGCTGGGGTCTGCTGGTGATGAAGGGGCTGGGGGGAGGGGGGCGCAGCTGAGGAACAGCCAGGACACCAGTCAGTTCAGGGCCCACCTGGACACTGAGAATGTCCCCGTGTAGAGCCACTTGACAGACCACAGGAACAGGAGCAGGCCACAGCACTGCGTGCCAGCATCAGAAATAGCTGTGGGTGGGGGTGGGGAGGTATCATCGGCACGTGGCAGAGGGTCAGGGCATCCCGCAGCAGGCTCGCACCCCCCCTCTGCCTGCTCACCACCCCGCCAGCCCCCCTGCGGCGACTGGCTCATCCGCCCACCCCGCACCGGCCATCTGTCCCCCTGGTCTCACTCGCTTCTCACATCACCACCCACCTTCCTTCCGGCCGGCCTGTGGTCAGGCATGTGCGGGCCAGCGCACCCGGCCTGCTTCCTGGGCCTCTGGCCTGGTACCAGGTGTGGGGGCAGGAGCTCCCCACACCCCTTCCCTGGGGTCTGGTATCCCCTGGGGTGTCAGTTATGCACCCCAGAGGTCCCAATCCTTAGCTGTCTTCTCAAGCGAGACCAGGGAGGGCAGGTGGCTCAGTCACTGCTGGGTTATCTGCCCTGGCAGGTGGGCGCCGGGCCCAGGGCGGAAGCAGTTCTGGGCCAGCGTGTGCACAGTGACGACACAGAGGACAGATCTGCTGAGGCACAGCCCAGAAAAGGTGGAAGGGGCAGCCCCAGCCCTGCATGAGGGCCAGTGAAAAAGCTGGCATGGTGCCCGAAGGCCAGGGGCCAATTATATTCCACTTTACAGATGAGGACAGTTAAGTGTGGCGGCCCCAGCCCCAGAATTCTACCCATGGTGCCCACAGGCTAAAAAGCGCTTAAGTTTTCCCTTCCCTACCTACCACTCCACACTAAACCCAAGCTTCATCCCCTGCCCCTTCTAATCTCTAGTCAATTCAGACCCATGGTGGGGAGCCCCAGGATCCCCCCAAGTCAAAGAAAGCAAGGCTGGCAGGGATGGGGTGCTGGTGTGGGCATATGACCCCATACCCAGCCTGCCCTGGGGCAGGTGAACGAGAAGCTGAGAAGCTGCCCAGTGGCCAGGTGGGGCCACGTGCCCAGCAAACACAGCAGGTAAGCCCCACGACAGCCGAGAGACCAGATGTGAGTCCTGGCTCGAGGCACTTGCAGCCCAGCCAAGGGGCCACGGGCAGGCAGCCGGGGACATGGAAGGAACCACGTGGGGGATGGAAGAGGCTGCGGAGTCCTGAGTTGGCTCTGGGTGTCAGGGGTTGAGCTGCCACTAGGATGAGATTCACGTAGACTGTGACAAACGCTCAGGACTGGGCCTTGGGAGTGCATCCTTGGTTAAGACTGGAGAGTGAGAAGTGTACACTGGTGAAGGGACGGGTGTTGGAGCATTGCATGACTGAAACCCAAGCATGAACAGTTTCGAAACTGTGTATCTCTGCTTTGTAACTGTGATCCAGTAATAGAAAAGGTGGGGGTAAGGGCGGAAGAGTGGACCACCAGGGCCTTCCCGTCCAATGTCTACTGCCCCAGTGACCACTCTAGGGAGTCCTGCACTGGGGGCTCTGTCCAGCTGAAGATTTGCCTGACCCCTTCCCCAAAACTGCTGGGACAATCCCCTGCTTCCCAGTCACCACCAGCACCACCCCATCCCTTGAGGCCAGTACCTCCACCCCACTCCATCAGACCAATAAACATCTTCCACCTAATCACCGAGTTCCATTCCACAGCCCCTCCGCGCAGTCCGGGGCTAGTTCAATATAGGACACTAGCCAGGAACTGGCACATCTTTCTCTTCCCTGGGTATGGGCTTGAGATGGGAATGTGAGGGTGCCATGGGGTGAAAGCCACACCATAGCACATCTGAGTCCCATCCATCCATATGTCCTGCCACTGCCTGTCCAGGACCGGGGTCCAGTGAGGCAGTGCAGGGGTGAGCCCTTGCCAACCCACCACCCTCCTCCAGACCCTGCATTCGCTCCTGCATGAAGCTGCCCATCCCTGGGAGCACCCCATCAGATAGCACCCATGTAAGGCAGGAGGGCACGTATGAGAGGACACACACTTCGGGACACATGTCCTGGTGGGTCCTTTTGGTACTCGCTCACGGAACATGCAGCTGACATGGGCTCCCAGGCCTCTTGGCTGCCAAGGCGCCAGGGCACCAGGGGGCTGCTGCCCCCTGCAGCAGGGAAGACAGGCAGGCAGGTCCCCAGGCACACTTGAGCTCTTGGCACTTGTCAAACATCACGGACAAGGCAGGCAGCAGGATGCGCCCCACTGTGGAAAGACACGAGTGGGCCTTTGGGGCTCTTCTTATCTGCTCACTGCTCTGGGTCATGAGGAATGAGCAGGCCCCAGCACCCCAAGTTGTCCTGGGAGAGAGGGGAGTGGGGGAGGGGGAGACAGCACCTATCCAGACCCTGCAGAAGTTCCATGTGGCCCTCAAGGGTCCCAGTGAGAGATATATGGGAAGGGGACCTCGGGAGACAAGGGCTTCTGGGGGTGACAAATGATGTCTTGGCCTGAGCTGCTGCCCCCTGCCACCCCCAGCCAGGTCAGACACTCAGTATCCATGCTGATGCCAGAGGAACCCCCCTTCTAGAGCCCATGGGTCCAGGTGCAAAACTGCGCAGCACCTGGCAAACAGGGGTGTGGCCACTGCCGTTGTTTGTAAACAGTTGTGCGGGCCTGTGTGTTGACTGTGGCTCTTTCTGGCACTGCCAGCACGGCCCACGCAGCTGAGACCAGCTCATGTTCGTCCCTTGCCAGCACAGGTTTGCTGACTCGCTTTGTGCCAGAGCACCGGGAACGCCTGCGCCATGGGGGTGAAGCCACCCTCCCCCGTTCTGGGGCACGAGTCACCCAAACCCTCACCTAGTGGAAAGGCCTCCCAGGGGGCTGAGGGAGGTGAGGACCGAGGGTGTGAGATGAACAGAAACAGGGATGCACAAAGGATGCTGGGAACAATCAAACATGCACCAGAGGACACCAGAGGACACTGCCAGGGGCTGCGGACAGCATCCTGGCAAGGGGGTCACAGTACACACTGCAGAGTTTATACAAAGTAGCATCAGGACACAGATCTGGGGGCAAGGGATGTGGGTTGCAGGTGGGCAGATGTCTGGGGCTACAGTCCTACTGCCCAACACCCCACTCGCTCTCCTCCATGACCCTTTTTGAGCATCTCTGGGACTGGATGGTCCCCTGGCTTCCCTTTGCTTCCAGGAATTGGGGACACAGCAGGATGTTTCTGAAGTACTTTCCAGGGTGTCAGGCCCATGGATGGGAGGGCACCTCAGCCTGCCCACGAACCCCGCTCTCAACAAAGCATCCAATCACCTTTCGTGTTTCCCTTGTAAATGGCACCAGAAAAATGACTCTGGAAGAGGTGACGATGCAGATAGAGGCCACAGTGACGGGACAGGGAAGAAGAGGATTTAAAACAAGAACAGGGTGCGATGAAGCAGGAGTCAGAAAGCAGAGTGCCCTGGAGGAAAAAAATAGAATTGCTAAAATTTCAGAAAATCAATAGAAGGATTGGGAAAGAAGGTCAAGGAAATCTTCCAGAATGAGAGACACAGAGAGAGAGAGACAGACAGAGAGAAAGAGAGAGAAGGTGAGAGAAGAAGGAGAAGAAGAGGAAGAGGAAGCGGAAAGGTTGGCAGTGGGGTGGGGGAATAGGAGAGTCAGAAGTCAAATATAGGGTCAACAGCTGTCTTGCAGGAGTTTCAGTGAGAAAACAGGAAGAGAGGAGAGAAAAAGTCCTCCAAGAACTAATACCAGAAAATCTCTGGGAGTACATGCCCTAGCCCTCTGGCCCTTCCTCCTGGGAAAAGCATTGTGGAGCAGAACAGGCAGCACCCTCAGGCCCGGGCACCACACGAGATATCACCTTGGAGCATCCAGGATGAACTCCAGACCCAGCCACAGCAGTTGTGACATTGAAGGATTGGTGTGACTCTTCCTCTTTCAAGTCAGGGATGTACTTCAGCTAAAACCAGGGTGGAAACTCAAAGAAAGATATATATGAGGCAACAGGAGAAGCCCTGGACATCTGTGAGGGGTTGGCGCACCCTGGCTCAGGTGGGCACAACAAGGCCTGAAGGCTGGAGGGAAGCCAGGCAGGGCTGGACAGGTGGCTCAAAGGGCTGAGCACGCTCTGCCTGCAGGAGGCCTGGGTTCAATCCCTGATAGCCCATGGCCCCCCAGAAGTGAGCATCCCTTCCCTGAGCACAGAGCTTGGAATAGCTGCTGGGCATCTCTGGGTGTGGTCCCCCAAACAGAGAAAGATAGAGTTTGGGCTAGCGAGATAGTACAGTGAGTGAAACAATTGCCTTGCAAATGGCTGACCCCAGTTCGGTTTCCTGGCACTACAAATGGTCCCCTGAGCACAGAACCAGGAGTGATCCCTGAATACTGCTGGGTGTGGCTCAACCCCTGAGTACCTCCTCCACCCCTTACCTCCGTCAAAGACAAAGTCAATTGTAAACTCCAGGAAAAATCAAAAGCTATACAAGAGCACAAGATCGCCAAAGCCCAGCCTTTGCCCCAGCCGTGTGTGTGTGTGTGTGTGTGTGTGTGTGTGTGTGTGTGTGTGTGTGTGTGTGTGTGTGTAGCGGGGAGAATACTCTCCAGACCAGACCTGGCTAACCAGCAGGCCCACCAGCGGGCCCCGGTGGATCCTGGTGCTATCTTTTGAAAACCGCTTCGTATTTGGCACTGAAGCCTAGAAACAGACACAAGTATACTGGAAGGGCGTGTGTCAGCAGATATGAGATCACAGGGGTTAGAGGCAGGCATGGCCAAGGGGGTGAAAGAGAAAGGGGGCTAGGAGGTGTTTGCAACACCTGAACCCCACACTCTGCTCTTTAGCCCCCTGTTCAGGTGTGACCAAGGATGCACGGGGGCGGGGGGGAGGGGGGCCTCTGGGAACACTCTAGGCTCTTGAGTCCAGACACCTGGAGGTCCAGCTGTGTGCTTGGTCCTTCCCGGTCTTGCTGGGGACCTCCTCCCCTGGGCCCCGGCCCCAGTCCCTGCCTTGCTCCTGTTTACACATCACAGCCTCCCCCACAAGAGGAGGACACTTGGGACCCACAGCGTCGAGGTGGATAAGCCAGAGGAGCCGCCTACACATGGGCCACCGGGAGCAAGATCTGCAGCCCCCGGGGAGGGCACCCCCAGCCTCCGGAGGGCCCAGAAAGGCGCCCCTCAACTCTCGGGAAAGCCCCAATTTTATTTCTGCACGCGGACCTGCAGCAGGCCGGCTAGGGCCCCGTGAATAAGTAATTGCTCTTTTATTAACGAGTGATAAATTATTCCTATATGATTGTGTGTGATAACTCTTCCTTATTTGAAATCAATTTGGGATGGAAATTGTTGGCGGCTTCTCACCAGCACGGGTGGGAGGGCCAGGCGCCGCCACCGCCGCCTGCAAAAGCAGGTCAGGGTATTTCGGCTACTTCCGGAGATGCTGCAGGCACGCCATGTGCGGAAGGAGGGGGCAGCAGTCTTTCCTCAGTGTCTGCTCAGGGGGGCTGGCGGGTCAGGGTAGGTGCCCCTCCACACCTCCTCCAGCCTGACACCCACTGGGAGCCCCCCAAACCCTGGCTCACCCACCCCACCCCACTGGACCCAGAGCCCAGATGGCCCCCTGAGCCCAGGGTGGGCTGAGATGGGGAGTTCCCGAAAGGCCAGGGCCAAACCATGACCATAGTGGGCACTGAGGCCCTGGTTGGGCCATCGGGGCTCAGAGGGGCTTCAGGAGCCACTCATTCCCCCACCGCCCACCGTCCTGTGACCCCAGGGACTACCTGGCCATTCACCCCACACCCCCACACCCTCACCCCTCCCAAACAGTCTTGCCTGTCCAAGAAACCAGACTTCAGTTTATTAAGCTCCAAAAAGACATCTGCCTTTTTCCCTAAAAATGTCCCAAACGATTTCCTCCAAAAATGACCTTAATATCCCTCCTCCTCCCTGTGTCTCCTCTCCAACTCAGCACGTGAAGGGCCCTGATGCAGACAGACCTGGGCAGGCCCCCAACTCTAAGCACCTCCTGATCTGTGGGCACTGCCCACAGCAGGCACTGGACAGCCACTGAACAGAGCAGGCAGGACATGCATCTGATGGACATCTGTCACTCCGGGCCTTCAGGGCCCCGGGCAGGCCCTCAGGGACCAGGGCACGGGCCACCTGCTTGGGGAGTGTCCACACCCACTCAGTTCCCCACCCCTTTGAGAATTTAAAACCTCCTACACTTCCTGGGGTGCAGCCAGATGCCCCTGTCCCGGCCAAGATCACCCTATCAGCACTGAGGCCCAGGGTGAGGATGGGTCATCCTGAGAGGGTGGGGGTATTTTGGTGAACTGGCTCCTGGGGTGCCTGACTCCCCACCTCTGTCCACTACCGGGACGCCTCCACCCCTGTTTACCTCACTCCACCCTTCCTAGCTGGAACAGCAGGCTGGGGTATCAATGATTCCTTCTGGTCAGTCTCTTGGCTCTGAGCATCAGGGGCGGCCTGTGGCCAGTCACCCAACATACAGCAGGTGCTCCGTAAGTGTCAGGAATGCTAGAAAAGTCCACCACTTTGGGCAGGTCTGGGGCTTGGGGCGGTTGTGGATAAGCATTACTCAAAGACAGGTCTGGGGGAGCCCGTGCGAGCACTGACACTCTCTCAGGGACATGGCACCAGCACCCAAGGCTGGCACTGCCAGAGCCTTGGTCTGCCACAGGCTGAGTGTCTGTGCCACCTCCTGCCCTCCCAAGTGTATACAACGGAGCCTTTGACCCCCAGGAGAGGTTTCTGGAGATGGGGCTGGAGGGTGGGATCTCCATGATGGGAATGTAAGAAAAGACTCCCTGGGGAGACAACTCAAGGGGTGGAGCAGGAGCCTGGCTAAAGGAGGCCTTGGATTCACCCTGACTCTGGGGCTGGAGTGATAGCACAGTGGGTAGGGCATTTGCCTTGCATGTGGCCGACCCGGGTTCGATTCCCAGCATCCCATATGGTCCCCTGAGCAACGCCAGGAGTGATTCCTGAGTGCAAAGCCAGGAGTAACCCCGTGCATTGCCGGTGTGACCCAAAAAAGCAAAAAAAAAAACAAAACAAAACAGATTCACCCTGACTCCATTCCTGATCCCTCCCTGATCCAATCCCTGACCCATCCCTGATCCATCCTTGATCCAATCCCTGATCCAATCCCAATCCAACCCCTGATCCATTCCTGACTCAATCCCTGATCCATCCCTGACTCATCCCTGATCCAATCCCTGGATTCAATCCCTGACTCCATCCCTGATTCTTTTACTCCATCCCTGATCCAATCCCTGTTCCAATCCCTGATTCATCTCTGACTCCATCCCTGACTACATCCCTTATCCAATCCCTGATCCAATCCCTGAAACCAATCCCTGACTCCATCCCTGATCTAATCCCAGATCCAATCCCTGATCCAGTCCCTGATCCAACCCTGACTCATCCCTGATCCAATCCCTAGATTCAATCCCTGACTCCATCCCTGATCATTTTACTCCATCCTTGATCCAGTCCCTGACTCCATCCCTGATCCATCCCTGACTCCATCCCTGATCCATCCCTGACTCCATCCCTGATCCATCCTGACTCCATCCCTGACTCATCCCTTATCTAATCCCTGATCTAATCCCTGGAACCAATTCCTGACTCCATCCCTGATCCTATCCCAGATCCAATCCCTGATCCATCCCTTTTCCAATTCCTGATCCAGTCCCAGATCCAACCCTGACTCATCCCTAATCCAATCCCTGGAACCAATTCCTGACTCCATCCCTGATCCTATCCCAGATCCAATCCCTGATCCATCCCTTTTCCAATTCCTGATCCAGTCCCAGATCCAACCCTGACTCATCCCTGATCCAATCCCTGGAACCAATCCCTGACTCCATTCCTGATACATCCCTTACTCAATCCCTGGTCCAGTCCCTGAATTCAATCCTGGCACTGAATACCCAACCCGGCCCTTGTCCCTGCAGGATGTGGCCCCTATAAAAACATTTACAGAGAAGAAGTAAGCCCCACCGCAAGCTGCCGTGATGTGGGGGCCAGCGGGGAGGCAGCCGTGTGCAAGGCAGGACGCAAACTCTCCCCGCGCCCACCACGCCAGCACCCGCTCAGCCTCCAGAACTGAGAAAAACACATTTCTGTGGTTTGGGCTGCTCAGCTTGTGGCATTTGGTGTGGCACCCCCAGCTGTGAAATACCACGGCTTCCCGAAAAGGCGGGTGTCTCCAGCACGGCCGCCGCGCCAGGCTGGCATAGCCAGGGCTGCTGCGTCAGTTTGTTGGGGTCTCACATGCCAGCGTCGTGCTGGGGACCCAGTCCTGCTCTGGGGAGGGTTAGTGAGGCCAAGCTCAGGACCCCGTCTCATGGAGTCCCTGCCACCATGTTGAGACCCCCCTGGGGTAGGCCAGAGACTCTGGGGTTTATCTCTGCCTGGCTGGGGCATAGGTGGGTGTCTCCAGCCTCTGGACTATCACCTGGGAACTGATGACAAGACCCCCACTCTCGGGGTATGGAGGGCCCAGGAAATGCACGATTCACACACCCCACCGGGCAGCATGCTCAGGGGTCTCTCCCTGCAGGGGTCCCTTAGGCCACCCTGGAACGGACCCAATGCAGAGAACCGTCCAACTCCCCCAGGGTGCATGGAGTCCCTGGCCCTACACCTGCAGCCCTCAGAGCCTGTATTCATTCCCCAACCCCCACCAGGCCTGGCTCTCACTGTCCCCCAGCCCGGGGTCCCTGCCACTGGCAGCACAGTCATGCCTATCAGCCCTCCTGTGATCTAAGGGTGGGAGCAGAGAATTGGGAGCTCCCCTCCCCCACCCCAGCTTCAGGCCACCCTGGGGGCAGGTGGAAAAAAATCCATTAGGACTTGGGTGTCACCCAGTGACATCCGCGAGCTGTGTAGATGGGAGATATTCACCAGCAGAGTTTTTCTTTTGCCAATTTTTGAACAGGAAGCCAGACACTTGTCACACCTGTCCCCGTGTCAGCCTCTGCCTGACATAAATTGGGGCTAAGGCAGGGAGATGAAAGATGGCCTGGACACAGGGCAGCAGGCGGGCTCTGGGCGTGTGTGGGGGCGGGGAGCGTGGGCCGCACCCTGTCCCCAAGGCTCTGTCTCAGTCCGCTCCACTCCCTCCCTACCCTCGAGTCCCACCTCACCCCGGCTTCTTCGTCTTCAGGTCCAGGAGCCCCAAGCACTGGGCTCTCTTCTCCCCAAGTCTCCCAGACTTCCTGTTTATCTGGAGTCCCACACAGCCATCAGCTGTTCATGATCCGCTGTCACATGTGAGCCACCAGTGGTACATGCCAGTATCAAGAGGTCAGGGAAGCCTTGGTGGGATTTCCGTGAATACCACCCCACTGGCACCCACTAGAGCACTTCTCTGACATGGCACCATAGATTTTGGGGTGCTACTGGAGCACCCAGGGGTCCTCGGGTGTAGAATGTGTCACAAGTGAAAGATGGCCTGGACACGGGGCAGCAGCTCAGGGAATGTGTGGGGGCGGGGAGCGTGGGCAGCGCCCTGTCGCCACGCCCCATCTCGACCCCCAGCACGGGGTGGAAAGATTTCTCAGAAGTCCTGGCTGAGGGGGCTGGAGCAATAGCAGAGTGAGTAGCGTATTTGCCTTGCATGCAGCCGACCCAGGTTCGATTCCCAGCATCCCATATGGTCCCTTGAGCACCACCAGGGGTAGTTCCTGAGTGCAGAGCCAGAGTAACCCCTGTGCATCACCAGGTATGACCCAAAAAGGAAAAAAAAAAGTCCTGGCTGAGAGGGGTGAGGGAGAAGCTAGGGGGGGCTGTCTAGGGCCCCCCGGCCACCCTCATAGCATCTAGTGCCCAGCTAGCCCTGCTGAGGATGGGGAGGCGGGGGGGGGGGGCGGCGGGGGAGGGCTGGGCTGGGGCCTCACCAGGAAGGCTGCTCTCAGGGATCAGTGCCCAGACCCGTCATTCCCATCAGTCCCTATCACCTAGGGACCCCCTTCAGTTGGGGTTCTCAGCACCCACAAGGAGACCTAGTAGCAGGATCTCCTCCAGGCTCACCCACCAGACATCAGGGGGGCTCCAGCGGGACCCACATGGGAGAGGAGGTGGAGAATGGGGCCGGGGGACATAGAACTGCACTCTGCTCCAGGAAGGGGACAGGATGGGCGTGGAGCCCTCCCAAGCTTCCCAGTAGAGGGCGTAGAGGCAGTGGAGGCTGGGGAGTTGGGTGCAGCCGCAGGGGGTGGGTTACCCCTCACGAGGCTGGCTGGACTGGCCTACCACTGGGACTCTGCTTCCTGTCATGTTTTGGGGGCCCAGAGGTGCTTTAGGTGTGGAGAGAGGTACATAGCCCCTGCCTGCACCCCACCCCACCCACCCAAGGACCAACAGGAACAAGGGTCCATGGACGCCCCTCCCAGTATACCCCAAGACTGGAGCAAAGAAGAAGGTGACCCAGAAGCATCCTGATGACAAAGAGTTTTACTTTCTTAGCCGGGCTGGGGATCCTGGGCGCCCTCCCAGTAGAGTCAGCCCCCACTCAGACTGCCTTACTGCTGGCCCTGCCGAGAGCCTACAGACCCCATGGCCACATGCGTCAGCCTTCCCTCAGCATGACCAGAAACACACGCACCCCCAACACACAAGGGGCCCAGACTAGGGCACCCCTTCTGGCCCCCGGGGCTCAGCAGAGGCTCCCCCAGAGGGGCGTGCTCTGGCCACTTGCCCTCCCCACCCGCCTGGTGGGTCCCACCACAGATGTCTTGGGTAGGGTGACCAGAAGGACTTGGACGCCCCACTATTTCACAGCAAGTCTTAGCCAGGGCATTAAGGGGGTGGGAGGCCCCCATGGGAGGAAGGGGCCCATGGGAAGCACTTACCTCTGACCCCCTCCCAGTATCCCACGTGACAGGTAGGAGTGGCCCACCCAGGTCAGAGTGGACGCTGGACCACAGCCTGGAGGCTCCATCTGCCCACACCACCGCTTGCGCCAGCCCAGGCTCATCCAGGGACACCTTGTGCAGAGTCTCCAGCAAACGGCCTGCACCTACTCCTGTGTCTCCTGGGGGGCCAGCTCACTGCACCCCCAGCCAGGCCGGGCTAGACTCAGGGAAAATTGTGCGGCAGATACAGTTATGTGGGATCAGGAAGCTCCCCAAGAAAGGGCAGAGGGAAGGTTCCTAGGAGACCCCTCACACCCCAGGCAGGTCTGAAGAGGCAAAAGTCTCATCCTGGGGGCTGGGGGGGAGGCACGGGGAAGCCAAGGCAGGATGGGGGTGCTGACATGTTTCAGGAAACAGCTCAGTGGCTAAACAGAGCAGCCGGGGTTGAGCCTGGGGGATGGAGTTGGGAGGTATGGGGATGTATAGCCCTCAGAGAGGGACATATGGGGATGGGTCTGCAGGCAGGGGCCAGAGCTGGCCTGACCGACTTTTGGGCTCAGGGGGAGAGAAGAAACGGGTTCCAGGCATTGGGCTTGGAAGTCCGTGGTGGAGGGACAAGTGGCGTGGGGATGGCCATGTAAGGGGCCGAATCTGGGGAGCTGAGGGGGAGACGCCCAGGGTGGGCACCCAGGCTGGGTGGCAGCATCCAGTTAGGTGTTTGCTGAGTGGCCTCCGGATCCTAGGGAGATTCGGAGCCGGGTCAGGCTGGTGCGGGAGGAGGGGCTGCTCAGCCTGAGGGCTGCAGATTCCAGCCGACCTGGATCCCTTTCCTCTCCCACGGCCCGGCGCTGCCCCGCGCGCTCTGTGGAGAACCCAGAGCCGCGGCACGTGCACCTGCTGCCCCATGCTGGGCCCTCACAGTGTTTCTCCCACCCATGAGGGTGCTGAGCTGGGGACCCGGTGTCTGGCAAGAGCCATGGGTCACAGATGACCGGGAAAGGACAGCCCTGCCCAAGGTCACTCACGAGCAGGCACTGCACAGGCTGATCCAACTGCTGCCCAGACTCGGTGGGGGGGGTGGAGGTTGGACTCCTGGCAGGTCCCTGAGCCCGCCCCATCTGGGCCCTGGCAGGAGGCGAATACAGGCAACATCGCAACAAGGTCACCATGGCTGGGACAGAGCGAGGACATGGTGTGGGGCTGAGGCAATCCAAGAGGGCTCCTGGGAGGAGGTGAGGGGCCCAGAGTCCCACCTTGGCCAAAGGCCCCCCACTTCATACCTCACCCCCTCCTCAGTGGGCTCCTCCCCATCTCCAGCCTCAGCCTGACATTTCCCGTGACATTTGCTGCCGAGAAATAGAGTCATAAACCCAAAGGTTACATTTGCACACTGCCTCACACTGCCAGAAGTGGGGTCCCTCCGCCCACCAGGTGCCAGGCGCAGCGGAGGAGGGGGATGACCCGCCCATCCCTGTGGGCCCTTGCTGGAGGCCCACACGTGGACCAGCGCTGCTGTTTCCCAAAGTGGATTCCTGGGCAAAGCACGTGGGGCCCAGGAGCGCTTTGCCCTGGGGGGCCCATCTGAGGTGCTGGCCGGTGCCCCTGAGGCCCTGAGACCCCCTTGGTAAAGGCGCTTCCTCAGTGCCCCCTTCCTTCTGTGCCAGCACAAGCCCGCGTCCAGCCTGCCCACCACCACGTATGCCCCAGGCCAGAGGGTGTGCTGCCTCCTGCCAGCCACAGAATCCCACCTAAAGTCCCCCCACCCCAGTCTCCCCCAATGCCATTGGCGGGCAACACCTGCCAGGGCCCAGGAGGGGCTCCACGCTGAGGAAGCTCCTCCCCGGGCCCCCTGCAGCTCAGCCTGCAGCCCACCCGCAGCCCAGCCTTCTCGGCTCGGCCCAGGGCCCTACAGCCAGAGCTGGGGGCCTGGGGACTTGGCCGCAGGACCACAGGCTGCTCAGAGCCCCAGACTTCTCCCTGCCAGATAAGGCCGGGCAGAGGCCACATGGAGGAGGGACTGTCAGGAAGGGACAGAGGTGGGGGCAGGGAGAGAGGACGCCCCCGCCCCCCCACTCCCCGCACCCCACGTGGCGCTTCCCTGACCGGGGGAATCCAGGATATGTAGATTCCCGGGACAAACTCAGCCCCAGCCCTGGACAGGTGCGGGAGGGCGAGGCCCGTAATAGCCACCCTGGTCCGGGGGGATGAGGCGGGGCCTCCAGGAGGACAGCAGGCTGCGCAGGGCCATATGCTGAGCCAGGCTCCCTGCATCCCGCCATGCGGGCTCAAGGCTGGGCCCTGTGGGGGGCAGGGGCTGGACGGGAAAAGAAAGGAGGGCGCCTCCTGGGAAAGGGATTCCACACTCCCCGCCAGCCGCCCAGGATGCACAAGAATAGTTCCCGACCTGCCGCGAGAGCCAAATGCAGCAACAGAAGAGGAAACCGTGGCACAGAGCAGGAGGGGGTGGGGTGGGGGGCGGGGACCGGCGGGGCCAGGCACTCCGTGACACTGCAGGCACTGCAGGCCCAGCTGCTGGGGCCACGTGCCACCCCCCGGGGAGGGGGGGTCCGTTTGTAGCTGCGGGGATGACCTGTCCTTTGTGGGAGAGCTCAGGGGAGCAGGGCTGTTCCCCCTCAATGCTGACCCCGAGGAGGGTCTCACAGGCAGGGCCAGATGAAAGAAGAGATGGTGCACGGGCAACATGCCGTCCAGAGTGAAGCAGCAACTGCAAGGAAGCCCCGTTGGCTCTGCCAGGCCATGGCGTGGGGGACCCCGGGGCTGCAGCGGCTGCAGTGGTGAGGCAGGAGACAGCGTGGGGTGGGAGAATGCTGTGGCCCCAAAGGAGAGGTTGGCGGGCCAGCTGGCCCGTTTCACTGCACTTTGAGGGCCCTGTGTGGTGGGAGGGTCTGGCAGCCCCAAGGTGGGAGGGCAGGGGCGGGGGGACGGGTTGGGGGGGGTGAGTGAGAGGGTCAGAACCCAGCAGGCATGCCACACACCAGGCAGAGCTCAGAATTTGGAGCCCAAGGAGAGGAGGCTCAGCCTCCCTCCCAGACCCCCAGACACACTCCTGCCCTCACGCACATGCACGCACACTGCCACACACTGTCACCAGGAAACTCCTTCCTCCTGCTCCTTCTCCCGATCTCCTTCCCTGCACAGACTGAGGCTCCAGGAGACCTTCTGGCGGGTGCCCAGGAGAGAAGGAAGCGCAGCCCCAGGGCTGGATTCCTTCAGCCTCCAGCAGCTCGGGAGCCCCTCCCCCCCTCCCCTCCTGGGGCTGCACCAGCTCCCTGGCATTCAGACAAAGCCCTGAAATCAAGGCGGGGCAGGGGGTTCACCTGGGAGGGTCCCCTGGCCTTGGATAGGGGAGGGGCAGCATAGAGAGCGGAGCCGGACTGTGTATCTGTGACGGGGGCACAGGCCCGGCCTCTGGAGTCAAGTGCAGGGCCTGGGCCAGTGCCCTCTGGATGTCAGGACTTCCCCCCCACATTTCAGAGCCACAGCCCAACAAGTGGTGGGGTGTCTCCCTCAGATCCTGGCGGAGACCCAGGCGCCTCCAGCCCCCTCCCCAGGAGGGTCTCACACAGGGAGGGGCCTGGCTGGGAAGATGCCAGCTTGCAAGACATTTCGGTGACCAGCACCTCCCTGCCCAGCCTTCCCCGAGGTCCAGACACCTCTGTTCCCCCATCTGCAAGCAGGAGGGAAGGGTCCAGGAGAAGGTGTGGGGAAGAGGGGGTCGGAAGTGGGTATTCTGAAGGCACATGTGCTGGGTCAGAGCTCCCTGAGCGCCTCAGCCTTGAAAAGCTCCCCAGCACCTCCTGGGGGTGGCCTCAGGACGGGCCCCTGTCACAGGTGAGCTGTGGAGGGGGCGATGGGGAACACACCCAAGGTCATACACGTGTGGCTGAGCCTCGCACCCCAATCTGAGGCTGGTTAGGTCTCAGGCTGCCCCCACCCCGGGAGCCCCCTGCTGGGGGGAGCTGGTCAGGCACACCAGCTGGCCTCTTCTCTCAAACAGGAGACGGGGGTAGATGGTGCCCGCTTCACAGACAGAAAGACTGAGGCTCAGCAAAGGACAGACTGCTGCCTGCCCTGTCATGGGAGCTGACTTCAGGCCTACCCCTGTGTCATCCCAAAATACCCTGTAATGGCACTGCCATCCCCATTCTGCAGACAAGGACACTGGTAATGGTGGCAGGGGATGCAGGCAGCGTCTGGTCCAGTTTCTGTGGCCTCTGGCCCCAGTTTTCCCCACCATAGCATGAGTGGGTCCCCAACACCCCTTCTCAGAGTCGGAGGCAGATGACACACCCAGGGACCCCTCAATAAGGCCCCCATCTCGGAGAGACTGAGGCACCTTCTGTCTTCACAAAAGGCTGGATCTTCGAGGATCCCCCAGGGTCAGTCCTGAGGGGGCTCACACTTGCGCCAGCTGAACCAGGTAGCAGTGGCTGCTGAGTCCACGAGGGGCTGTCCTGATGGTGGCGCTCTCCACCCGGAGGCTCATAAGGGGCCTTTCCAGCCCCTGTGGGTCCCTGTCTGTCTGCTGCAGCGGCTGCCACAGCCACAGGGAGCACGGGGGGGAGTTGCTGGGAGCTTGGAACTAGGGGCCGTACCACATTTCCAGCCTCTCTGCTACTGAGTCCAGCCAAACTGGTCACTACCTGCCTGGGCACACAGAAGTGACCACACTCAGAGGCAGAGGCACCTGCCAATGTGGCCTCAGGCACCCAGGGGCTGCAGCGGAGACGCACGTGCAGCTGCATACTGAGTTACAGGCTCACGCATGCACACTCGGACTTGGGGGGTGGGCGGGAGGGAAGGGGAGCCTCCCAGGACACTCCCAGAGGCAGGGGCTTCTGCAAATAGCCAAGGCGTGCCCAGCCTTCTGCGTTTAGGGTCCCTCGCGGTGAGCGCAGACTGCCCAGAGCTCCCCCTCAACACATGTGCCTGCAAGCGCCCAGAGCGGGCGCTGCCGAGGGGCCCCAGCAAGCCCAGCGGCGCGGAGAACACAGCGGCACATGCTATGTGCATGCATGTGTGCCCGTGGGCGTGCAGGCAGGCGAGGACACTGACGTGCACTGACAGCGTGTGTGCGGCATGTACGCGCACATGCAGCGTGCGTGTGTGCAGCCCCTGTAGACTCGGGCACGTGCAAGGCAACGTGGGTGCAGCCTGCGGCAAGGTGGACATCAGCAGGGCAGTAGGGGCGGGCACCTGGGGAGTGCCCTACAGCCAGGACTCCCCTCACCCGAGGTCAAGACACCCCCCCTCTCCTCTCCAACACCCCTATTCTCAGGACCTCACAGCCGCGGGGTAGGGGTCCCGGGAGGGGCCGCTTTGAGTCGCTGCCCCTCCAGGGTTGGGTTCCTCCGCTCGGCCCCGCAATGGCCCTCAGGCTGCGGATCGGAGGTGTTCCGGAGGTTCGGCGCGCTCTGTCCACGCCCGCCCGGGTGGGGCTGTGGGGGACAGCGCTGGCCCAGCCCCGCCCCCTCACGCCCTCTGCTGCCAACAGTGGGCCCCATTCATCCAGCTGTGGCCTGACCCCGGGGGGCGGGGGGGGGGGGTTTGAAATGACAGGACCTAAGCCGAACTGGAGCGGTACGAGGAAGATCGTGGAAGCAGGTGGACCCCCCACCCACCCCCGCCTCGGTCGGGTCTACAATCCTCATTAACCCCTTCGCGACCGGGGCGCGCAGAGACCGGACCCCACCCTTCCCAGCCCGCGGCCGCCACCTCAGCCCCGACCTCGCGTGCGTCTGGGGGGGCCCCCGACCCACCGACCCCCCGGTCCCGCCGCCACCGCCAACTTTCCCCGGGAAGCCGCAACTTTTCCTGCCGCCGCGGGCTCCGCCCTCCCGGGCCCCCCTCCGCCCCCCCCAGCACCCGCGAGCCCCGAGCCAGGCGCGGCACTGCGGTGGCCTCGGGGCGGCCGGGTGACCCTCGGGACGGCCGCCGCGGCAGCCCGGGACAGGGGCCCTGCGGCTCCGGGACGGCGGGCGCGGGCGCGGCGCGGCACTCACCTCCCGAGGACGCCCTCTTCATCTTCGGGGTCGGGCGGGGCGCGTGCCGATCCGAAAGTCGCTCGGGGGCCGGCGCCCGTCTCCCCGCGGCCGGGGCCGCATCCAGGCGCCGCCGCTCCGGCCCGGCCCCGGCCCGGCCGCGGGACGAGGCTGGGCGCGCTCGGCTCGGCGCGCTCGGCGGGGCTGGCGGGGCTGGCGGGCGGGCGCGCAGGGCGCGGAGGGCGGCGGCGCGGCGCGGCTGGCGGGGCGCTCGCGGCGCGGGCCGGGAGCCGATGAATGTTTTATGGGATCATGTGGTTTGACGCGCGAGGAGCCCGCCCGGTCCCCGCGCAGGCCGGGGCGGGGCGGGGCGGGGCGGGGCGGGGCCTCCCGGCGGGCGGGGCGCTCACCTGCGCGCGGGCCGCGCGGGGGTGCGGTGGGGGATGCCCGGGCCGGGAGGGGCGCGGGCCGCGCTGGCCGGGCCGCAGGAGGCGCTCCGCCCGCCCGCCCGCCGCACCGGCCCCGCGCGCTCCCAGACAAAGGCGGAGCATTTCTGAAGAGGCGGCGGCCCCTGCAGGCGGCCGTGGGGATGGCGCTCCGCCCGGGAGGGTTGGGGGCGCCCGAGCCAGGGCGTGGCGGGGCCCCGACTGGCCCAGGTGTGCCGGTCCGGTCCGCGGTACGGACTGCCATTGAGTAGGGCTTTGTCTGGACGCCTGGGCATCGCCTTTCGCCAGGCGTGTCCACTTCTTCCCTAGCCTCCGGGAAGAACCTCGGAGCCTCTCTCTTCCGCTGTCCAGCAAACCGTGTGCTGAAGTGGGTTTGCTCCGTTTTTCACTTGAAATAAGACGCCCAAGAGTTTCATGCTGCGTTTCCCTCTTACCCCCATCCCCGCATGCTCAGCATGGTCCTTTGAGCACCAGAGCTGCAGGGGGGAATCCCCGCCCCCACTGCACAGATCCAGCACTTCCCCAGGCGGGTCCCCTAAAAGAAACCCCTCAAAGTCTCAGAGACTTCTGAAGGGTCCCCCTTTTTCAGGGCCCTGGGAGAGGTCACCCCTATTTCTTTCGTGTCCCCAGCTGTTACCTTCTGTGGAACTGTGGAACGGGGACTCCATACTGGGATTCACTCTGAGCCCAGCACCTCAGCATCCCAATTTACAAAGCCAGAGAGACCAGTGACTCTCACTGGCCCCCATCCCCCAACATGGGACCTGCCCATCTTCCTTTCCTCTCCTGCTTCCTGTCCACCTGGCTCGTGGAGAAGTTCCCGAGTGCATCCTGGAGCCCAGTGCCCACCCTGCAGGTACAAGGGCCATGAGGCTGGACAGCTGTGTTCTGGTCCCCAAACTCATACCAGTGACTGCAGTGTCCTGGCTTCCCCATCCCAGGATCCCTAGCAGTGCTCCCTGCTGATATGCAGCCCAGAGACTGTGGCTGGGAAGCCCCAGGCCTCTGGCTCGCCAGACCATGGTCCCCTCCTACTGTGAAGGTGGACTGGAAGAGGTATAGGCCTCTTAGCCCCCCACAGCTGGGCCTCTAACATGGACTAGAGGCCGTGTTGCCTATACCTTGTGGCTACTGCACTGTGTCCTGATCACATACTGGCCCGAACCTCGGTTTTCCAGAGCTTTGTAGGAGACATGAGAGTCTTGGAGGCATAAAGGAGAGGTGGAGCCCAGGTCCCCCACCTTCTCACAGATAGATTGCCCCCACTCAGTGGTGTCCTCCATAGGTGCTGGCTGCTAGGGTCACCAGTGGGTCATCCCTGCATGTGGGAAGTGGACCCCCACCTCATTGCACAGACAGGGAACCCCCGATGAAATTCATAGAACAGCAGGAGATGGAGCATGTCCCCTGGGCCAGCAGTGCAGCGCGTGTTCCAGGGGCCCTGCGGGCTGTGCTGTGACTGCCCAAGTGGGGCCAGTGGAGCAGGGTCCTGGGCTGGAGGATAGCCAGGATAGCCAGGATCCGGGACAGGGCTGGCCCACCCCTGAGACCATCCTCACCACCCGCACTGCTCAGAGCCCCATATCCCCTCCTGCTGCTGTGGGGACAGCTATTCTGGGGCATGGGCATGTGTGGGAGGAAATGGGGAGCAAGTGTTGGGATGTGGAGTCAATCCAGCCGCCAAGCCTGCGTGTTCCTGGCTGTTCCGGGCTGGACCTGGGCCTCTTCTTGCCCATGTCTGCATGGTGGGTGCAGGTTTCCTGATGCCGGCTTCCCAACCAGTGCCCTCCTTTGGGGAACAGTCCCTCCCCATCAGGGGTGCAGTTCCTGGGTGTTTGCTGCTGTTGAGTTGAAGCATGCAGGCTAGGCTGGCTGGGCGTTGAGCGGGTCTGTCTTCCTGGAGCTAGACACTGCTTGTTGCTCAGACTGGAGATGAGGGCAGGGTGGGGGGAGGATGGAGGGGCAAAAGGCCCATACAGGGTAACTGAGGGGTGGGGGTGGTGAGGGAGGAGGGGCTTTCCCTGGGTAGGAGGATCTGTCACTCCTGCAGGCTCTAAAGGGGATCGAGTGACAGCTGCTGAGGGACATGGGGAGCACTTGGCAGGCTGCAGCCTCTGGTGGAGGGACTCAGTCAGACTTGGGGGTCAGCCCCTGTGAGAGGAGTCAGAGACCCCATGAGAAGAGCTTAACTGATCAGTCCCTCACTCACTGCATCTGTGCAGATGGACCCAGCAGGGCGGTGCTGATGGCAGCCCATTTGGGCCACCTGAATTTGAGCCCCTGGGGTTTCTGGACACGGGGCCGTGGCAAGCAGACATAGCTCTGCTGTGAGTAAACAGGCCTGTGGCCTCTGGACTGGGCTTCCAGCTGAACTGGCCCCCAGCTTCCCACCCCCGCACATCCAGAGCCCAGCTCCCTCCTGCTGGCCCTCCTCACTCCACCCTTTTCTTGAGGCTGTGGGCTGTCTGGTCCTAGTCCTGGGAAGCAGACACCCAGAACAGCACGTCAGGCATTGTGATCTTCCCAGCCATGTGACCGCGGCCCCTCAGAGCAGACACTAATGCCCCTTGGGCAGAGTCACCCGGCCACACCTTGGTACACTGCTCCTGTTGTCTGCAAGGGCTGCAAGGGACAATGTTGGTTATAGATGCACACCTCCAGCTGGGACAGGGTCCCTTCGCCATGGCTGGGTCTGGGCTAACGGGGACCCTGGTTAGCCTGTTTATTAAAGGCAGCCACTCTCCTGACACCCCCATCCACCTGGACTGACAGAACTGTGGGGCTTAGCTGGGCATCCAGTCCCTCACTGCCTGATCGGGGAACAGTGGGGGGGATTGTGAGGAACATCACCGATCGCATCCACACACCCCGGGAATCCACCCCAGCCCAGGAGAGGCCTGCGAGGTGGCTGCAGGCCCTTACAGGGAGCCCGAGCCTGCTGCCCCACTCACTGCTCCAACCTGACCCTCAGGTGGGCAGCTGGGAATGTCTCCTTGTGCCAGGAAGCCGGGGGGCACCAGCTTGCCATCTGCCCTCACCACAGAGGGTGGCTCCCTGCCCAAGGCCCGAGGGGATTCTGTGCCAGCATGCCAAAAGCACTGTCTGTTTTGGTCCTGTGGCCTAAATGCCACTTCTACAGCATGTTCTTCAGACAGGAAAATGGAGGTCGGGGCCCTGAGGTCCCCACCCCGCTTCTGGCAGCCTCTCTGGCTTCTCCACCCTCTCCCTTCTGCCCACCCTAGGCACATATGAAACCATCATGCATCTGCAGCTCATCTCTTATTCATCAAAGTCACATGTCAGCCATGGGGCTGGCTCGGGGACCAGCAGGGAGGGAACAGCAGCCCCAAGAGGCCCCCTGGGCTGCAACCTCCACACCGAGTAGGGCCATCCCTGGGGGCCCCAGACAGAGGGGGACAGCCACCAGGCTCCTGAGTGACCGTGGGAAGGGCAGCCCGGGCTGGAGCTGGATGGGACATTTCTGGTTCCCAAGAGCCTGGATGGAGCTAGGGTCCCTCCACCCCACAGGGCCCTAGTTATGGGAGTTGGGTTCAAGGCTGTCCCCTGCCCATTTGGGGAATTGGATCCTTCCAGGTCACCCACCAAGCAGTGACAGCTCAGTAGTAAGGTGCTGTTCACACTAGGAACCCTCAGGCTGGGCCAAACCTTGGCAAGGGCACCCATGAGGGCCCAGGGGGCCTGTGTGGAGAACCAGAACCTCAGCCTTCCAGTCCTGGTCCTTGGGTTCCTGGGTCCCTTGAACCACCTCAGGCTTCTTCCATCTGCAGGGCATATAGACGGGTGCCGTGTCCTGGACGAGAGGCCGAGGGCTCAGTGCTCCCACTGAGAGGGCACCGTGGGGTCCTTCCTCCTTGTACCCCTCACTGCCTTCACCCAGTCACTGCACACACCTCAGGGAGTCTGTGCCCAGACCTCAGGGTGCCGGTGACAAAACTGAACCCCAGAAGGATAGCCTCATTCCACCCTCTCTGGGAGAGGACATCTTGCTGAGGAGGATGGCTCATGCTACAAAGTCACCCCAAAGACCAAGGGGGCCAAGATATTGGGGGAGTGGGTCAGACCCCCTGGCTCCCGTATCCTGACAGAGTGGCCCAGCCTAAGCCCTGGGGTTCTGTTCCCCAATTGGCTTTCTCCCCTCCCCCCTCATCCCACACAGCCACAGAGCTGTGCAGTTTGGGGACCACAGAACCCTCATCCCATGCCTGAGTCTGGCCCGGGCTGGGGTTCAGGCCACCCCTGAGCAGGCTCATGGGCACGAAGCTGGACAGGGACTGAACCAGTGCAGAGGTGACACCCTGGTCTCCGGCCACCCTCCAGAAGGGCCCCAGGGCTGGGGCTCACCGGACTGGCTTTCCCTCCCGTCCACTGGCCCTTTGCTGGTCTCTTGCTCCGGTTTGCAGCGCTGGGTGAGGAGGGGGTTTGGAGGCAGTGCAGCCGCAGGCAGGCCTCTGAGACCGGGTATTTTTAGCCAGCATTCCTGCTGACAGTCCAGGCCGGCAGAGGTTTGCTGCCAGCCTCAAAGGCGCTTCTCACAGCCTGCGTCAGGACCTCGGGGTCTGCCCAGTCCGGTCTAGCCCGGCTCAGGGCCCGAGTCCACTCCCCCATCCCGGGGCAGCCACACCCAACCGGCTGGGGGCTGGTCCCTGGTGAGGCTCCGCTGGGAGACTGGCCACAGGGGAGACCAAGCCCGGGGCCTGGGGTGCAGCAGATGACAGACCAGAGAAAGACCAGGGAACTGCCCATGACTTGGGCCCTGGGTTTCCAGTTCTCACTCTTTTTTTCAGGGGGAGTCATACCCAGAGGTGCTCAGAAGCCCTCAGAGGACCATGAGTTGCAAAGTATCCAACCAGAGGTTGGCTGCATGCAAGGCAAGTGCCTCTATTCCAGTATTGTCTCTCTGCATCTCCCCAACCACTATTTACTTATTATTTTTTGGTTTGGAGAACATACCTGATGGTGTGTCATGGGATCACACAAGCAAGTTTCGAACTCAGGACTCGCACATGCAAGGCAGGCTCTCCAGCCCTTCAAGACACTCCCAATTACTCCTCTCCATCCACCAGCCTGGGATGGGCTCTCTGGGCTCAGAAGTCTGTGCTGAGCCTGGGCAGCATCAGCCCTGGGGTTGCTCGGCTGCTCCCTGCCACCAGCTGACCCTCTGAAATAGGAACAACCCTGCCGGGGCTGCCCACTTGCTCTGGCCCCGGACACAGCTAGCCTGTTCTACAGGTCAGATTTGCAATGCCCAAGGTGACAGAAGGTCACCCCCAGGGCCCCCAAACCCTCTCTTTGGCCAGGACTGCCTCCGTGCCCCCTTTCTAGGCACCTGTGAGGATCCTAACTACAGCTGCGCCTCCTCAGGGCATGGCTGGGCAGGAGAGTGAGCACCCCCAACACAGAGCCTTGAGGGGAACCAGCAACTGGGACCCAGGCTGGTCTCTGTTCTAGCTCGAGCTCAGACTGCTTGTTCTCGGGGCGAAGCAGAAGGAGCTGTCAAAGCAAATCTGAAATTCATAAGCAGAAGCAAGCCCCCGAGCCCAGAAATGAAGCCTTGAGAACAAAGAGGGGTGCTGAGATCCCAGAGCTGGCTGGGGGCGTCCAAGAGACTTGAAAACCACAAGCATTAGCCCAGCCCATGGACAGGCAGATGATAGGACAGAAATTCAGTTCAGAGAAAGACTTCAGTGCTGAGATGAGAAGAGGACAGGTCAAATTCAGGAGGGAAAAATGGATTATTCCATAAATAATTCAACGTATACGATAAACACACAGTTTTTGGACAACTGAAAAGACATTTAGGGGAAGAACTTTTGGATCCTTACCTCTCTCCTCGAAACAAAAACACGTTGCAAATGGACTGAAGACTTGAAAATGTTACAATGAAATCCTAAAACTGCTAGCAGAATTTTTTTAAATTCCATAACTTTGTATCATTCTAAGAATTATACCTAGAAACCATAAAAATATGGGTATATTCAACCTCCAAAGAACCAAGGGCCAAGGCAGTAGGTGGGGGAAGAGATAAAAGCTAAACAACAAACTTGGAATTTCAGCAATTCAGCTCACAAAGGGTCTGTGTTCTTTGTAATGAATTCTTGCAAATCAATAAGAAAAAGACCAACCACCCAAGAGGAAAAGGGGCAACGTCATGACGTGAACCCATCAGAACAGGCTCAGCCTCACTCTCCGTGGAAAGTGCACATCTAATTACAGTGAGGTGCCTCCCACCACCCGCTAGCAGCGAGGGCACAGTTGAGCCAGGCAGAGACTCTGCACCCGGCAGGCTCTGGGAGTACTCCTGCTCATAGGGCTGGAATAGTGATGAGGGGACAGGACAGGTTTGACTGGGTTGTCGGAGACTGGGTGATTTCACATCTCAGCAGAGGGATCAAAATAGAAAATAAAAGCATCTAGGAGACAGTCCCTCCAAGGCTATGGTTAATGGAGAACAATAGCCCTGGAGTTAAGGTGTATGCCTTGCGTGTGTGACACCAATTCAATCTGTGATACCACCTGGTCCCCAAATTGGGCACAGCTCTGGAGAGCCCCCCGCTGAACACCCTGGGATGGTCCAGGTAATCCCCAGCACTCCGGGGCCCAAACAACACTACATCCTCAGGCTCTGACATTGAACCCCCAGTTGGGTTGGCCAAGAATTGCTGGGAGTCGTGAGTGCCACTTGGGACTGCCTCCCAGGACTAGAATGCATGCCATACATGCCTTACATGCTTGCAGGTTCAGTCCCCAGCACTGTGTGATCCTTGGATAGGGCCAGATATGTTCTTGGTGGTTCCTCTGAGTACTGCTTAGGAGGTCTCCTGTACCCTCCCCCAAAAAAGGTAGAATATAACATATTAAAAGAAAGCAGATGACACCATCTCCTCCTGGCTGCTGCCTCTGACAAGACAACGAACAGGAGTGACCCTCGCTGCCCCCTTGTGCCCTGTGGGGAGCTGCCAGGACTCCAGCCGCATAAACTGGCTTTGTCATCATTAGTGCCCGTTAGCAGAGCTGTGCTTCAATTTGTATCTGATCTTGCTTCTCAGAAACAGTGCTAGCTTAAAAAGGAGGTACGTGGTGACTCTGACAGCCTGACCCCTGGCTAGCACCCTCACAGGGGTCCAGGTAGCTTCATCAACACTGCCTCAATCACACCTTGGCCATGGCCCCAAGTCCCAGCCAGCCAGCAAGTCCGAGGCCCCTCACAGTCTAGAGACATGTGCCTAGGCTCTGCCCTCACCCACTTGGGCTCAGTTCTGAGGGTGAAATAAAGGTGGGCCCTACTTCACAGGACATCAGGATCTCTGAGGGGCAGGATCTCAGGCTGGTCCGGTGGCCCCTGAGTTTGCAGGACTAGGAGATATCCACCTGGAATCATTGCCAAGACAGTGATCAAGGAGGACTGCCTGGAGGAGCAGGAGTGAGATTGCACAGTCCTGGGGACCCAGACTGCAGCCCATCTGTAGGCACCCACCTGCCGGACTTTTGCCTGTTCCCACACACATCCGCCTATATGTGAGGAGGGGATCGGGGCGAGGCCGAGCTCTGGGCGGTCCCTGAGGCTCAGTTTCAGGGGCCAGGGAGAGGCAGAAACTGCTCTCAGTCAAGGAAGGTGTTCGGGTTCCACCCCAGAACTCCCCAGCTCAACTGGTCCTAGCAGACGTATCTGGGAGCAAGGTCACCTTTTCAGCTGAGGGATGATTAAAGGGGCAGTTGGATGGGGCAGGAGGTGGAGGACTGAAGGGGAGTTGGGAGTGAAAATGGGGTGGGGGGCTAGAGCAGGGGCATGTCCAGAAGCCTCTTTACCTGCCAGGTCAGGAAATGCATCCTGGGTGCCCAACAGGGATGGAGCGTGTCCCCTGGCCCCATGACACAGCACCTAGGACAGGGAGACCCTGGTAGGGACACAGGTTTCTGGGCCTGGGGGGTCGGGACCCAAGAGCATCTGACCCCAGTCAAAAGCGGGGCAAGATTCTGCTGCCTGCTCATCAGCTGCCAAGCACAGGGTGGCAGAGGGAAACTGAGGCCCAGGAGGGTCCCCAGAATACACAGGGAATAAAAAGTGCGAAAGGGTAGCAGGGAGGCATGCAATGGTCTTTTCTTTTTCCTGAGAAAGCCCCCAGATACCCTGGGGATCAGGAAAGGGGGAAACATCCTTGGGGGAGGTGGCAGCTACAGGCCCAGCCAGCCACACTGTGACCCCGAGTCCTTGGAAGCATCTTGGTAAGTAAAGTCAGGCCAGACCCAGAATAGTGGGCAAATGAATGGACGGAAAACACAAACTTCAGTTGATAATAACTTCATCAATATGGACTTACCGATTATCTAACCTGCTAAATTAATCTGTCAACTGAAAGGGAACCTCGGGGCATACTACGTGGAGATTCTTGAAACTGTCCTCTCAGGGTTTGTTTGTTTTTTTTTTTTTTGGTAGAGAAATGTTCAAAAATAAAATTGTTGTTTTTTTAAAGACATTTTAAAGCAAAAGAAAAAAGTGGGGTTTATGAAACTAAGTCATGTACCACCTCCAGGGGTGACCCAAGGCACCTCGCAGGCCCTGTGTGCATGTCCACAGTCCCCTGGGTGGGCGTGGAGAGGGATGGCCCATCCTCTGCTCTCCCCAAGGCCGTGGACCATCCTGCACACACAGGGGGCGTGTAGGTGTGCTGGGCCTGGCGGGGGGTTCGGAGTTAGGCCAATGCTGGGCACCTTGGACCTAGCCTCGTCGGTCCCATTGCCCATCCCCCTGCCAGGGGTGAGCCGTGTGCAGATAGCAGATGTGTGGTGGCCAATCTCAGCCCCTGAAGGTGGGTGGTGGGTCCGGGACACAGGTCCATCTGTCTATCTTTGCGGGGCTGTAGCCTAGACTCTGCCTCCTACATCCTTCTGCTTCTTTGCAGAGAACCATGGGGCTGCAGATGATGCTGAGGTTAGAGGGTGGCTGAGTGACCTAAGGGAATAGGGGCAGGGACAGGAGCAGGGACAGGAGCAGGAGAAGGAAAGGGAGCAAGAAAGGGAGCAGGAGAGGGAGCAGGAGCAGGAACAGGAGCAGGAAAAGGAACAGGAGCAGGAATGGGAGGTGCAGGAACAGGAGCAGGAGAGGGAGCGACTGGCACTCACCCAGTGTAGGCACCGTTGCACTGTCGGTCCTGGGGTAGATGCAGTGTGCTCAGGGGCTCTTGGCCAAGTCTTCCCCACCAGGGAAGGGCCAAGGGGGCTCTACCAGTTACTGGGATGGCAAAGAAGCACAGGGTGGCCTTGGGGACACCTACTGTCTCATATCTAGGAGTGATGGGGATAAGGATTCTGCTGACAAACTCTGGATCCACCCACAAACAGTGGGTCTCAGAACCAGCCCCAGCCTCCTCCCTTCCAGGCCCATCATGGGACTCAGGTAGGTCTTCTGTGGGTGTGTTCAGTGACCGAGAGGCCCCAAGTCTAATTCTCTGTGCAAGGCTGCACCCCCAGACCCATGGATCTAGAATTAGCCTTTTCCCTCCTGGGCTGGGTGCTGGAGGCCTGAGCATGAGGGCTCCAAGGCTGGTCTAAGAGAACCGCTGCAGGGTCTGTGCATGCAGGCCAGGGCCAGGGACCTCCTGAAACTGCTTTTGAAGCACATGAGTCCCCTGGGTCTGGACCCCTCCTCACAGCTCGAGCACCTCCCAGCAGCCCAGCTCCTTACCGCTCCATCTCTGGGCTTAAGATTTCAACAAATGCGTTTATAGGGGACATGTTTGGAGCAGTCAGCCCTGATGAGCAAGGGTCACGGGCGGCTGACAGGCACCTCCTCCTCACACAGCCTGGGAGACCCACCTCAGGGCCTGATACCCCCTCTCCCCCATCACCCAGACCCTCATCTGTACCTGGGACACTGTGATCCTTCTCTGCTGCCTTCAACCCAGCTCCGTCCAACCCCCTTAACTTACAGTGTTAAGTGTGACACTGGGGGTGTGACACTGCCTGGTCCCTGGGGACCCCTCTGTTTAAAAGGACCCACCCCAACCTTCACAGAGCTGTAAGAGAACACGCAACCCGGAGATTCTTCTTCCACAGAGCACCCTTCCCCCATGGGGGCAGAGAGCAGTGGGGTCACTGGTTGCTGTGCTGGGCAGCCCCTGGTGCATAGCCTGGCTCCTGGTACCTGTCATCTGGCCTGGCCTGTGTAACTGTCCTGTGTCCTCACACCTTGCCTAGCTCTGACCAGAACTGTGTTGTCATCTGTGCCTTCTGTGGCAGTGAGGGTGGTCCTGGGCCGTGATCCTGGCTCCCTCAGGAACCCCCAGCTCCTGCCCTGGACTGGGGAGGGGTCTGGGATGGGGCACACTCACCATAGTCCCTGGATTGGAGCTAGGGAAGCAGGGGGTGACAAAAGTGACCGAGGGTCTCTTCCTGGGCCCAGCACATCTCTGGGACATCTGGGGGCACACTGCAGGGTGGGTGGGCACTTCTGCTGTGCAGGAGAGGAGACTGAGGCTCTCAGTCCCTCGACTCACAGGCTGCTGGGGCCCAGGGTCCCTCACAGCCCCCCTCACTCACATCTCCAGGTGAGGCTGGGGCTGGCTGCCACCAGAAAAATCCCGCTGGAGATCTTGCTAGTGACATGAGTCGGAGGAGATGATTAAAGGGGGGAATGTAGGGAGATTAAACACCAGAACGGAACCCAGGATGGAGAGAAAGTGCAAAAGCCTCAAAGACCCCGCTCAGCAATATCCTTGGGTGAGTCAGAGGCAGGCTCCATGCGGGGACGCAGGCGAAGCAGAGGGGCCTGGATTAGTCGCCCCAAAAGCAGCAACACCCCCACCCACCCACCCACACACACACACTTGCCAGCCACAGGCTGCTCAGGGCTGGAGAGGGGGCAGCACCACCCCCAGGTGCATCGCTGTGGGTGCCCAGGCAGAGCCCACCTGCAGGTCACTCAGAATCCCACAGCTTTATGGACCCAAGTGGAGCAAGGTCTTCCTGGGGTTGGGCATGCCTCAGTTTCCCTCCAGGTAAAGGCTGCTCTTGCAGAGGGGTTGTACAGAGAGAGAGGAAATTGGTTCATCAGCCCTGGCAGGGATATGGGGGATGGAGAGAGGAGACAGGGGCCATCTGCGAGGCTTGGGCGACCACCCCGGCTCCCCCCTGCCCCAGCCTGCCGGAAAGAAGGGAAGCCTTGAAGTGCCAGGCCTTTGAATCGCCATCTCCATGGTAACGCGTGGGCACAAAGGGCCGAGCCGTGAGCAGGCAGCAGCGGAGGCTGCGCAGACAGCAAGGAGAAAGGGGAATCTTTTATTTATGGGGAGGGAGATTCGGGGAGCTGGGCGGCACGGGACCCTGGCCAGGCTGAGGTCTTGAGGTGGTGCCCTCTGCCCTGGTCTGCAAAGCTGAGCCCAGACACTGGAGCCTGGGCAAGTGGAGGGCAGGGCAAGGGCCGGGGCTCTGAAACGGTGGGGGCGTGAGGCTTGCATGCGCTTCGCCTGCAGCCAACAGGGGGCGTCGGCGCCGCTCTGCGCCTGCTCCCCAGTCTCTCTAGGGCACACGTGCTGGGACAGGTGCTTTCCAGGTGCTTGAGCAGGTGCAGGCAGTGAGACAACGACGAACCCAGCAGGATGCTACCGAAATAGACGTGAGGCAAGGACTGCGTCAGCAGGTGCCAGGGCTCTCAGAAGAGCAGCAGGAGGCACAGGCCAGGGCCACAGTTGCACAGGTCCAGCGGCAGGAGGAAGCGGCCATTCTCTGTACAGGCACCAGCCCCTGGCCTCGGTGCACTCCCCACCTGCAACCCCCAGGCACCAAGTGTGGTGGGACTCACCTGCTCTGGAGGGGAGCACCACCCCACTCCCCTTGAGCGTCTCCGCTCAGTGCTCACACCTGAGCTGACCATGTGCTCAGGTTGCCATGAGGGGATGGTGTTCTGAGACAGAGACCTGTGGGCAGAGCTTCGACCACGACCCACTGGGGCGGGGGGGGGGGGACAGAATTTTATTTTATTTATTTGTTTACCTCCATCATGTTACTCTCCCTCACACCTCCAGGCAAGGACACCACTTTTCTCTCCTGTTAAATTTCTGGATGGGATGAATAGTTCCTGAAATTGGGGGATCTGCCCAGAGATGCAGAGCCACTGGCGAGCCATGAGGGGCAGCCATGTCCTGGGTGTGGTGAGGAGGCAAATCAACTAGGCTGAAAGGCACCGTGAAAAGTGCCATCAACCTGGGCGTGCTGGAGCCCAAGGCCCACACCATCTGGCTGAGCGTCCAGACCTGCAGTGCCCACCCCCAACTCGCCGCCATCAGACTCAGATGTCCTGTAGGGCTGAGGGGAGCTCTTTCCCCCTGGTATTTGGGACCACCTCTCCTCCCTCCCGCCTCTGCTGCCAGCCTAACTGGGCCAGTTTCGTCTCCCACATATTCAACAAGGAGACAGAGGGTGTCTCCAGGGCGCCAGGCAGGTAGGAGGGGAAAGGAAGGAGGAAAGGTGGGGGCCAGAGTGATAGTACAGTACAGCGGGGAGAGAGTTTGCCTTGCACGTGGCTGACCCAGGTTCGATCCCTGGCATCCCATATGGTCCCCTGAGCACTGCCAGGAGTAATTCCTGAGTGCAGAGCCAGGAGTAACCCCTGAGTATCGCCAGGTGTGGCCCTAAAAGCCAAAAAAAAAAAAAATAGGTCAGCAGGTGTGCCAGGGCCCCAGGCAGGTCGAGTGAAGTCACACCCACCAGGAGAAGGAGCACTGACCATTCTCCCCACAGCTCTGTGACCAGAGTGAAACATGCCCTCTGATGCAGAGATGGGACCCTCCATCCAAGGAAGCCAGACTGATGATCCCAAACCTTCCCCCATCGCTCTGCCATCATGATGCCAGAGGCAATAATGATGCATTCTGCTGCAGCCATGGCCCACTGCAGGTCCAGCCCGGACAAGCCCCAGCTCCTCCTGGTGCTCTGAAAGGCTCATGCCTGTTGCTGGCTTCCCTGAACCCAAACCACCCTGCCTGCCGTGTCTGTCCTGGCTGAGCTCCCTCAGATGGCCCCCAGCTAGAATCCTCTGTCCCTCCCAGGAGAGAGAGGGTGACACGGGCTGTTCCATTCTGTCAAGGGGAAAGTGCCTCTGCTCATCATTAGCCCTCTCAGCACACACTGCCCCAACCTCGCAGCACTGCTGGAAGGAGGAACCTGGCTGGGGACAGGCCTGAAACTGCCCCCCTCTACCCCCTCCACCCTCACCAGCCCTCGCCCTCAGGAGCTTCTCCCCAGGAAGGGGGCTGGATCAGTCTGCTCATGTGCACTGGAGGACTGGGGACCCGAGCCTGCGTCTCTCCCTCTCAACATCCTCCCAGCAAAGATCTACTCAGGGCTGCAAAGTCCTGGCCTCTTTTCCGGATGCTCCCACAGACCAGGCAGCTGGATGCAGAAAGGATACCGTGGGGCTGGAGCGATAGCACAGCGGGTAGGGTGTTTGCCTTGCACGTGGCCGATCCGGGTTCGATTCCCAGCATCCCATATGGTCCCCTGAGCCTGGCCAGGGGTAATTCCTGAGTGCAGAGCCAGGAGTGGCCCCTGTGCATTGCCAGGTGTGACCTAAAAAGCAAAAAGAAAGAAAGAAAGAAAGAAAGAAAGAAAGAAAGAAAGAAAGAAAGAAAGAAAGAAAGAAAGAAAGAAAGAAAGAAAGAAAGAAAGAAAGAAAGAAAGAAAGAAAGGATGCCAAGTGTAGGGCTGCTGCCCTGGGGATGAGAAGTGGCGGGGGACGTGCAGGGTTCCCCTGAGCAGGGCACAGCAAGGGGCTGAAGGCCTGGTCTAAGGGCAGGGATGGCACAGGTGTCCCCACATCCTTCTCTAGGGACTCTGGAGGGATATTCTCCTCCCAGGTCGGTGACCTCCAGGAAGCTTCCCGCCACCTGCACACTCTCTGGGTGGGTATCCCCAGAGTCTGGTGCTGAGCCCTTGGGGCCACTGTGCCTTTCAGGGAGTTGTTGGGGACCATCATGAGTGTTCGAGGGCCAGCACTGTCCACACCACTCTTGCCAGCTTCCTCCAGAGGCAAAAGGCCTAGCAAGGGGCTTCAGGGAGCCAGCTGTCCCCCGAGATAGGTGAGCCGGCAGCTATCAGGGGGTGTCTGTGTGCTCAGGACTTTGGCATGCAGGGGGCTAGGTCAGGGCCCTGGGAGTGAAATTAGATGCCCCTCCCCGAAAGCCTCTTCTCTTTTCTGTCCCAGAAACCACCATGACCCTCCCTCCAGAGCTCGAGCTGTCTTGAGAGGCCCAGTCGCAGCCAGAGGACACTTGCATTCCTCCCCGAGCCTTGCTCGTGCCCAGTCCTCTCTCCCTGCTGGAAACACAGGATGCTGGAGCTCCCCATTCGAACAGACGGCTGCGATGGAGAGGCAGCACAGGGAGTAAGGTGCTGCCTTGCATGCAGCTGATCCCAGGTTGATCCCCAGCATCACATATGGTCTAACAAGCCCCACCAGGAGTGATCTGAGCACAGAGCCAGGAGTAAGCTCTGAGCACCACTGGGTGTGGCTCAACACATGTCCCCTTCATAGATAAATAAAACAGATGTTCCAAGACAGGTAAATGGTACAAAGGATTGGAATTCCTGCCTCGCTTATTCTAGGTCCCAAATTTAATCTCCATCACAGGTGGTAGCCCTGGTGGTTCCAAGTACCACTGTGTTGCATGATGCAGAGGGGCCTGGGCCAGACTCTAGGCTGTGCCGGAACAGGGTGAGGAGCGTGACGTGTGTGTGGTATGTGTGTATGTGTGTGTGTGTGTGTGTGTGTGTATGAGAGAGAGAGAGAGAGAAAGAGAGAGAGAGAGAGAGAGAGAGAGAGAGAGAGAGAGAGAGAGAGAGAGAGAGAGAGAGAGAGAGGGCCCGTGCTGGGGCAGAGAAGCCTAAGTGGTAGGTGACTCTGCTGGCAGCTGGGCTGGGGTAGACTGCGGGAAGGTGAGGTGAGGCTACTCCCCTGCATCAGGGGCGGGGGCTGGGCTCTGTGGCTCTCTGCTACCCTCTGCTGGCTGTCTCTGTCACTGCTGTCCCGCTCAGTCCCCTTCAGGCCTAGGACCTCCAGCCCAGGGGCATGCCAAGAGCCAGAACACCGTTGAATTGCTGAGGTCTGAGGGGAGGGAGCACCTTGCCAGTCCTGTGTCCAGGAGCCTCTGGTGGGCTTTCAGGGGCCAACAGTGCATGTTCCCATGGAAAGTTTGCAGCCTGGGGGACAGAAAATCCCATCTAAGGACCAGAGGTAGTGGAAGGACATTGGTGAAGGCTCTTGGGCACTTTGGTGATGAAAGGCAGTAACTGTACATCAAAACCACAAATGAGGGGCTGGAGTATAGCACAGTGGGTAGAGCATTTGCCTTGCACGCGGCCAACCCGGGTTCGAATCCCAGCATCCCATAAGGTCCCCTGAGCACCTCCAGAATTCCTCAGTGTATGAGCCAGAAGTAACCCCTGTGCATCACTGGGTGTGACCCAAAAAGCAAAAAACAAAAACAAAACCCACAAATGACATTAACACTATTATAAACATGTGACCTAAACTATAATAATTTTCTTAATTTTTTTTTGTTTGTTTTGGGGCTGCACCTTGTGGTGCTCTGGGGTTACTCCTGGCTCTGTGCTTAGAAATTACTCCTGGCAGTACTCTGGGGGACCATATGAAATGCCAGGAATAGAACTCGGGTCAGCTTCGTGCAAGGCAAATGCCCTGCCTGCTGTACTACCATTCAGGCTCCTTACATTTATGTTGTTGTTGTTGTTAATGAAAGAAAATCTCACCTCAGCTTTCTGCCCTCTGGCTCTTCCTCCTCAGGCATGGGGGAGTCTCGAGCAGGACATCCGGCTCCCACATTCTGCCTTGACTCTCCTGAGCGCAAGCCTTGCTGCCCACTCCCCATCCCCCCAAAAAGGCCCCCTGAGACGAGTGTGCTCCCCAAGCTCAGGCAGGACCCATGGGCTTCCTTTGCCTGGACATATTTGGTGCGTGGTTCAGATCAGGCCCCGTCCCCTGGGCTCAGCCCGCATGAGGCCTCGGGGTTCAGCAAAGGCACAGCAGGGCTGGAGCTGGGCTGTGGCAGCATAGCTGGGACGGGAGGTCTGGAGACGCTCACCCTCACCCCCACCCCACTGCCCTCTCTGAACTGGCTTCCTGCTGTGGGGGATGTTGGCCATGCCCCGGACTGTCCCTGATGTCCGAGACTCAGAAGCTGATCCTGGTGGCCAGCTCGGTGAGCACTGCTTAGTGAGCACTAAATGAGTACTCTGTGAGCACTAAATGCTGTCACTGCTGTCCCAGGTTTGCATAGTGGTGGTGAGGGGCGACTCTCAGAAGACTGGGTGGTCCCCAGACCCAGCCCACCTGCCTGATCCGGGCTCCCTGGTGCTCCATATAAACAGACAGAAGGACATGCAGACTGACTCTGGGCTGGGATTGGCAGCTAGAGGCTGAGCTGAGGATGGAGTTTGGTTTGTTTTGGGGGCCACCACCCAACAGGACCCAGGGGCTCCTCCCAGCTCTGTGCTCAGGAGTTCCTCCAGGTATTGTGGAGCCTGGATCAAGCCCAGAGGCCACCAGCAGTCAGAGCACGCGTTCAGCCCCTTGGGCTGTCTCCAGCTTGTGGGGCAACTGTTGTTGTTCTTTGGGGGGTCACACCCCAAAACAACTCAGAGCTTATTCCTGGCTTTGCTCTCAGGGGAATCACTCCTGGTGGTGCTTGAGGGACCATATGCAATGCTGGGGATCAAACCCGGGTCAGTGCGTTGCAAGGAAAAACACCCTACCCACTGTGCTATCCCTCCAGCCCTGTGTGGGGCATTTTGAAAGCACTGGGAACATGCCCTCAGTAGTACCCAGGGGTGCTCTGTGCACAGGAGTTGTGCCCAGGAGTGATGCCATGGGTGCCTGCACTGAGGGCTGTGGTTCCGTGCTCAGGCACTTGGTCTGTGTACACATGCGCACATCACACCACAAAGGTTCGGGAGAGGCGGCTGGCTTTCTGCCCGCCTCCACATAGGGTACCAGCTATCCACTGGGCCCTGCTGCTCCACCCCCCATTTTGGTCCTAACTACAGAAGCATGCACCCGCTCTACCTGCAGAAAGGAAAGGCGCTCAAAGCATGCAAGATGAGGGCGAACTCTGGGTGGGGAAAAAGAGTTAAGGTGGAAATGGGGGCCATACTGGGGTGTCCCCCTCCCAAGCTGCTGTTTGAGTGTTGATTTCCCTGCCAAGCCCTCCACAGCCTCTGGGCCACCTGTCCAGGAATCCCTCTTGGCAGTGCCTGGGGCAGGAGAGATCTCCAGTTGGGTGCGTGCAAGGTAAGTGCCCTCCACCCTGTTCTATCAGCTCCTGGCTTCTGTCTTTTATGTCCTAGAGTTGGGTCCTTCCCCTTGAGCCCCCATGCCCCTGCGGGCTCCTGGGTGCCCACCCACTCTAGACTCTCCTGATACATCCCTGGTCCTTGGGAACTTGCAGGGGCTCACATGGAGGGAGTCCCTCATTCCACATGAGGGTCGAGGCACAGGAACACCTACAACCACTTGCTGTCCCTTCAGTCCCACCCGCCGGCAGCCCCTCCAGATATAACACAGAGGTTCCTCTCCCCTGTACCACCTTAACAGAGAAGGGGGAGGCCCAGCTGCCCACCCCCCACCCCCACCGCACCTATCTTCCTCAGCACCCACTGGTTGTAGGGGCCTTGGATGTGTGTGTTGCTAATGGAGGTTCCCAGACTTTTGTGAAGCAGGGAGGAGAGAGGTGGCAGCATCAAGAAGGAAATCTACCGCTTTCCCTCTCTCCTCTGTCACCCCAGGAATGTCTGGAGACTAGAACTGATGGAAGAACAGAACTGGAAGTCTGTGATGAGCCCCTGAATGGTACTGACTTCACGTCTCACCAGCCCCCCACGGCAGCCATCGGGCTCCTGGACTGCAGGGCAAGGGAGATGCTCCTGCCACCCAGTTTCTCAGGGAGCCGTGGACTCAGGCTGGAGCGAGGCATTGCCCTTTGTAGGAAAGGGAAGGTCCACCCTAGGCTTTACCCAGGCTGTTCGGGTCCATCGTATTTCCCCCACAGAAAATAATTTTAGGAGGAGGCAAACTATCCCAGTAAAATGGCTTTTGTTTAGAAATTTTGAGGAAGGGGACAAAGGGAAGGAAGAGAGAGGGAGAGAGAGTAAGGTGTTCAAGAGAGAACATGGCTTCTCCAAAGTCATAGAGCCTTGGGGCTGGAGCGATAGCACAGCGGGTAGGGCGTTTGCCTTGCACGCAGCCAACCCGAGTTCAAATCCCAGAATCCCATATGGTCCCCTGAGCACTGCCAGGAGTAATTCCTGAGTGCAGAGCCAGGAATAACCCCTGTGCATCGCCAGGTGTGACCCAAAAACCTAAAAAAAAAAAAAAAAAAAAAAAGTCATAGAGCCTTGAAAATACACATCCATCCGATGGAGATGCAGGCAAGCCATCCGGAACCCAGAACGGGCAGGGCCCTTGGCGCCTTTGCAAGATGGGTTTTATAGAGCTTTTCCCAAGCTGCCCCCATGGGGGGCTTTCCACCACCTCGTTAAGAGTCCATTGCTATGGTGTTAAGGAGAAGAGTCTGGAACTTTTGATGGTCCCCCTCCATGTCCTTATCATGGCTTCTCCTCTGCTGAAGTTTGCCCTCCCCTGCAGGGGTCAAGGCTTTCCTAAGCCATCTCTGGCGTCAGCTCCAAGTCTTATCAGGCCCTAGTTCCTGTGTCTACTACAAAGTGGATCCTGGTAATAATGCCTTCAGCTATTTAGGGCTGGTGACAGAATAACTTTTTCAAATCCCACCTTGGGTTTATCTCATCCCAAGAACTCATTGCCTGGGGGGTTCCCCCTAGCTACCCTCCTACCTGCTTCCCTTGGACAGCAGGGGGCTGAGTCCTTTCCCAGGAGCGGAGACATCAAGGGCACTGGGGAGGTCAAGGTCAGTGCGGCCCTAGATGGATGATGCGTTTTAACAAGCAAGCCTGGCCTGAGCCAGAAAGTAAAATCCATGTCGCGCCCGTCTTGGACTCAGCATTGGGGACTGGGATGGAAGCTTGGCGGCCCACCTGGCTGCCAGGGTTTTCCATCTCGGGCGTGGCTGGATGAAGGGATCCAACTGCTCTGTTTTGGCTCTGGGGGCGTTGGGAGGGGGCTGGTTACTCTCCAGCCTACAGCCTTGTGTCCCTGCTGGGGAGGCCTTGAATGGCCACCAGACTCCTGCAAGGGGCCAGCCTGGCCAACAACAGCTCAGCTCTGAGAAGCACCCAGAAGTGGGGTGTGCCTGGGGCTTGCATTTTCTGCTGATGCTGATAATTCCGAATGACAAAAGAAGCAGCGTGGTGATTTATAGTGTTATTACTTTGGTAAAAAATGAAGGCTTATGATGAAAGAATAATTAATAAAAAATATTATATAAACAATGGAGTTAGGATGAGAGAGGGAGACAGGGAGAGAGAGGAGAGAGAGGGAGGAAGAGAGAGGGAAAGAGAAGGGAGGGAAAGAGAAAGGAAGGGAGAGGGGTGAGGAGAGAGAGAAAGACAGAGAGAGAGAGAGAGAGAGAGAGAGAGAGAGAGAGAGAGTGCACTCAGCGGACCGAGCATGCGCCCTGATGCGGGATGCCTCAGATTCACCTCTTGGCTCAGCACTGAAGGGGAACTAAAAAGCACAAAAAATTAAAACCAAAGGAGCTATCAGCTCATTTCTACGGCTTCCCCTCCCTTCATGTCAGGGACATGTGTCCACACGCTCCCTGGCCAGGAAGTCCTTTGTCTTCCTTGGAGTAGCCCGTTGTGTCCCAGCATACCCTGCTAGCTCTTCCCTGCCCAGGAGCCTTGGGGCCTGGGACCAGATGCCCCCCCATATTGCGTGTGACCCCAAAGTGAGCAGTTCCATCTCATACACATTCCGGGAGGATAGCAAGAGCCTTGGGATCTAGGGGGAGGGGGTGCTCGCTATTTGCTTGCTTAAGGAAGGTAGATTTCCAGACTGTTGTTAAGTGTTTTGATTTCTGAAAAGGTATGTGGGGCAGGGACAGGCCGGGGGACCCAGTGAGTTTGGAATCTGTGGTCTCCAGAGCTGCTGGGGTAGCCTGAGGGACCTTCAGCCACGGGACACGCGACCTCCCATCCCTGACCGCACCTGAGGGTCACTGGTCACTGAAACTCTGGTGCACCTGCATGAGAGGGATCTGGGCAGGGATCCCCTCATGTGCCTCCATGCCCAGAAGAAGCTGTGTTTGGGTACCCCTAATTCTGGAGCGAGGCCTGATGGGAGCTTGAGGGATCAGGCTCACCCCTGACTGCTGGAGAAAGTGGAGAGGGCGCGTCTGTTGGAATGGGTAGGAAGCAGGGGGCTCAGATTCATCCCCGCCCCCGCCCTAAAGACTGTGAAGGCTGGAGGCAGGCTCAGGGGCAGTCAGCTGTCCCAGAAGGAGCGTCCACACAGCTGTTTGGGGTACTGTGACTAGAGGCCCAGTTCCCCCTCACCAAGCCAGGGTCCGCCTTGCCTCCGACTAGCTACCACCTCCTCCGGGAAGGCTTCTAGTCCTGCACGGGTGCTCAGGAGGGTCAATCAGTGCCAAGGCTGTTCGGCACTTGTAGCCAGGCTGGAACCAAGTCCATCTCCATGTATCAGGGACCTGTTCCTTAGCAGACAGACTGCCAGGAGTGGAGATCTATGCAAGTGGTATTGTGCCAGGCAGCTGGCAGAGGGGAGGCCATTTTTACCTGTGTCCAAAGTCACGAACAGCAGCAAGCCTGGGAGGAGCCCAGGGGACCCGAGATGAGGCAGAGGCCTGAAAGAGTCTGAGCCAGGGGGAGCCTCTGCTTTGGCAGGGAGGGGGCTTGAGGCTGGAATCCAGCACGTGAAGAAATGCAGCAGCTCCGGCGCCCTGGGAAAGGCACACTCTGAGGCGTGAAGATCAGAGTCACGCTCACAGCAGCCATGCAGGGTCCCGGGACTGTGGGCCCACCCGTGCCCCCCACCCCCAGCACACACAGACTGAAGATGGAGACAGCAGGCAGCAGCTCTGGGCCAGAAACCGGGTCTTCTGTGAGCAGTGATTAAGATCCTGCGTCAGGATGCATTGCCAGGAGTCAGCGGGCTCATCTGGCTCCTGACATGCTCCACTGACCAATCAGAGCCCTGCAAAGGCACCGTGGGGCAGGAGGGGTGCAGGTTAGTGCCAAGGAGCTGAGAGGAAGGGGGACCCCAGCCCTGAGACCACTGCATGGCAGTGCCCTCCACAGCCTTCCTGTGTGGTGGCTAGTGGCCCAGGCGGTGGGGACAGGTGACCAGACACTGTTAGAAGAGCAGGTGATCCTGAACACAGTCTGGGAGACAGGACCCTCCAGGGAACTGCATCTTTGGTTTGCAGCCCTCCCTGCAAGCCCATGCATGTGCTCAGAGCCCCAGAGGTGGGTGGGAGGTCAGAGGTGGGTGTCAGGGGTGCTGTGGAGGTGATCAAGAGCTGGGTGGTTGCTCATCAGTACTCTAGATTACCCGGCCCTCTCTGCTCTTGTGGGACTTCCCAGGGAGCGGGGGCTGGACACTCCACATGGCAACTCCAGGGTCAGCCTGGGACGTGAAACCATACCTACAACGTCTGCTTGGGGGGGTCTCCAGAGGGGAGCAGTGGGACAGCCACACTCGCTGTTTTCTTACAAAGCTCTGTCTGTTTTGGGGGTGGAAGTCATAGTACAGCAAGTGAGGCGCTTGTTTTGCATGTGGCTGACCCGGATGATACCCCAAGTCTGTCAGGACTGATCCCTGAGCACAGAGCCAGGAGTTAAGTCCTAAGCATTGCTGGGTGTGGTCCCCCAAAGAAAACAGCAAACAAAACCCTCTGTCTGTTTTAATCTTATTATTTCAAGAAGCTGGGGCTAGGACTGGAGCCTTGCACGCGGCAACCCCGAGTTTGATCTCCAGCATCCCATGTTGTCCCCATATGGTCCCCCAGCACCACCAGGAGTAATTCCTAAGTGTAGAGCCAGGAGTAACTCCCAAGCATCACCAGGTGTGACCCAAAAAGGAAAAGGAAACAAAGCTGGATGCAGGGTTTAGTGAGCAGGAGCACAAACGTCGCATGTGTGAGGTCTGGTTGCTCCCTGGCACCGAATATTCCCCTCAGCATTACCAGGAGTGACCCCCAAGCACCAAGCTGGGGAGAGTCCCCTGAGAATTGCTGATTGTGGCTCCCAGATGAAATACATATATATATATATATATACATACACACACACATATATAAACACTTAAATCACTGTCACTGTCCTCCCGTTGTTCATTGATTTGCTTGAGCGGGCACTAGTAACGTCTCCATTGTGAGACTTGTTGTTACTGTTTTTGGCATATCGAATACGCCACGGGGAGCTTGCCAGGCTCTGTGGTGCAGGCAGGATACTCTTGGTAGCTTGCCGGGCTTTCTGAGAGGGATGGGAGAATCGAACCCGGGTCGGCTGCGTGTAAGGCAAATGCCTTACCCGCTGTGCTATTGCTCCAGCCCTAAACACTTAAACACTTACATATAACACTTATATTTAAAAACACTTGTATATACACACATATATACACATTTAAGTGTTTAATAGCAGCCATGGAAAGAAAGGCCAAAACAGTGGCTGCTGGCTGGCTTCCTCTTCACAGGGGGCGGGGTGGGGGGGGGCAGGCCTGAGCCAGGGTCTACATAACCAGCCTTTCATGGCTTTGGACACAGGGGACAGTGGCTTCACCTTCACCAGGTGCTTGGCAAGATGCCACCTGCAGTTTCCTGTCCGGGCGATCCCCTGGCATAGGGATGACCTTGGTAAGTGTCCCAGTGTTCCAATGGCCTTGGCACCGGCTGAGCCAGTGTGTGATTTCTGGAGCTGGTCTGGGGTGACATGGGGGTGATGGACTCCGTGGACCTGGCATGAGGCAACTGGGAAAGGTGGAAGGGGCTCTCTGGGATCAGTGGTCCTGGCTTCAGGTCTTGCCCTTGGGCATGACACTTACCTTGAGCCTCAGTTTCCCTCAAATAAGATAGGGCAGACATTGTAGCTACTATAGGGGACGGGTGAAATGTTGGTGTTGCCAACAGAGTCAACAGTGATTTCCTTGGGAAGGAACCTGGGAGTGCGTGGAGAGAACTCCAAGGACTAGAGCACATGTAGAAGCGCTGGATTCAGTAATAGCACCAGTGGGTCCTGTAGCTCTCCTGGGAATGACCCCCAAACAGAGAGGCCCTGAGCACGGCTGCACATGGCCCCAAAGCCAAAACAAACACACCTGGGAAGTCTCAGTTCCTTACCTAAAGGTTAAAAGTAGCAAATGTTAGAACTCATAGAAAGTCCAGGGGTTAAGTTCTTTGCCTCGGGATTGTTTTCACAAACACACAGCAGAGTCCTGGGATCTAGCAGATAATCTGAGCATCAGGAAATGCAGTCATATTTGACTAGCTCTAAAAAAAATAAATAAAAGGAATAAAACTGCATAGCTAAATAGCTCTCCAGCAGAAGCTGTAGATGCCCCAAGGAGCGGATAAGAGAATAACGTGCCGGTGAGGGAGTCCCGCGCGCCAGGCAGGGCAAGCTGGGTGAGTTTGTTGCAGACCGATAAGGGAAGACAAGCCCCAAATTAAACAAATGTGAATGAATTCCACTGTGTGCAGACAGAGCAAATCTATCAGTAAAAGCGGGCACAGAGCAAATGGCAAAAACGCAATAAATCAGAATGAATTCCGACGCAGGGAGCCGCGATTCGGTCTAATATTTCAGGAAGTACTGGAGAAAGGCACACAACAAAATAATAACTTTGACAGAGTTCCAATGTCATGCTCATGGCTGCAGTGAAAACAGATATTTCACTGGGTCTCTGCAGCAGATGGGACCCAGGAGGGACACTAAGGGAGTACAGTCTGGGAGGAGTGTGTCAAAAAGTGAGAGTGCAGAGGGTGGGTTAACATCCTTCAGTGACTCAGGTGACCACATGCTAACTCTGACCCTCGCTGTAGTATCCCAACCAGCTCCTGACCCTGCTGAGTGGCCCAAACTTGATGGGGTTGGGAGAGTGACTACAAGTCCTAGTCCCTGAGGTGTGACCATTTCCCACTAGAAGCTCAGGACCCCACACCCCTGATCTGAGAGTTTCCTCTCTCCCTCAGCAGACCTCCCGGGGAACCTCCCAACTCCTCTAGCCTATCACTCACTCCCACTGAGATCTGAATCCGGGGCATGTGCCAGCTGCTGTCCAGCAGAGAGGAGAATAGGTATTCACAGAATAGGTGAGACAAGACATTTCACGGTTTCATGCGCAGCAGGGACTGCTGGTAGTGCTATAACTGAATCTTTCTCTGTTGTACCCTAATAACTTAATTCGGAGACAGCTCGCCTATTGTACAACTTACCCCATTCAAGGGTATGATTGAATAGCTCCTAAAACTTTCTCAAGGTCGGGCTGGAGAGATAGTACAGAGAGCAGGGTGTTTGCCGTGGACACGACTCACCCAGGTTTGATCTCCAGCATCCCATGGTCCCCCAAGCCTACTAGGAGTGAGCCATGTGTACAGAGCCAGGAGTAAGCCCTGAACACCATTGGGTATAGTCCCCGCAAACCAAAACAAGATGGAACAAAAAACACAAAACTTTCACAAGGACAAGCAAACATCATCCCTATTTAATTGTGGAATATTTTTGTACCCCAAATCTATACCCGTTAGCAGTCACTTCCCATTCTTCCCATCTTTCCCTTTCCAGAAAACCACAAATCTAATTTTTTGGAGGGGGGAGCGCACTCAGCTATGATCAGGGCTTACTCCTGGCTCTGTGCTCAGGAATCACTCAGGGGCTTGGGTGGGGGGGTCATATGCAGTGCTGGGGATGAACCCCAGTTTGGCTGCATGTAAGACAAATGCCCTACAGTCTGTACTATCTCTCCAGCCCTGTTCACAGACCTACTTTATATCTTTATGAATTTGTCTACTCTGGACATTCAAGTAAACAGAATCATACAGCTCATGGTCTTCTGTCTGGCTTCTTAACTTAGTATATTATTTCCTAGGTTATTTGCATGTAGCCTGCATCAATATTTCATTCCTTATATTCCACTTGTATTCCACTCCACTCCTCCCGTTCAACACTTCATACAGACATTCCACTGTCTGAATGCACCACAGCTTGTTTCTCCATCCACTCATCAGTGGATATGCAGGTCACCTCTCCACTTTTGCTGTTGTGAATAGTGTTGCTGTGAGCTGGAGGAACTTGTCCCTGGCCTCAGAGCTGCCTGCCAAAGGTAGTTGCTCTGCTAAAGGTGGAAATTGACTGAAATAGAAATTCACTAGCTTGTTTTTTTATTATGCTGTTCTCTGGAGGTTCTTTACTAATGCTAGAGTTCCCAAAGTAATTTCTTAGGATAATTCCTTTTAGTTTAGTTGCTGTTGGGTGGCAGGAGAGTTTCTTGGAGTTTTCTATACCATGATCTTCACTACTGTTACCCTTGAGCCTTTTGAGCCACCGGGTATAGAATAAACTTACTCCAAGAGTTAGGGGTAGTAACTAGGCAGTCTAGAGGTACCCAGGGGAGCCTGGCGGTCTGTCCGTTGGGCGGGCAGAATAACTGGGAAAACCTGTGAGGAAGAGTTGGACAAATCCTTAAAGGACCTCAGTCCTATATTCTCACGTGGCCTCAGCTGTGAATCCTGGGGCTCGCGCCTCGGAGGAGCCGGGACACGCATGTTGCGGGGTGACGGGGTGGGGGTGGGGGTGCTGCGGGTGGCTGGAGCGCCCCTCAGTTCTGATCCCTTGCAGAGAAGTTGGAGCTGCGGGTGGGCAACCAAAGGGACCGTATTTCGCTCGGAGCTGTGGCCACCGGTGCACAGGATGCCGGACCACGTGGAGCCGTTATCGGGCTCGTGGGGTGAGTCGGCCAAGGGATTCTCATCATTCCCAACATTGAATGAACGGGGCCTCAGGGGAAGAGTGTGTGGCGGCTGAGACACAGGAAAGGTGGGGGCGGAACTCCTAAGAAGGGCTCGAGCCGGGGGCGTAGCCTCCTTCTCCCGGGGCGTGTCCGTTAGAGAGGCAATGCTTTCCGCAGAGAAAGGCGCTCTCCTGGGGTGGGAGGGGGATGCCCAATGGGGGCGTGGCTAGAGTTGGGGCGGGGTTTTCTCCAGCAGAAGGCGCGGATGCCGGGGAGAGGCGGGGCCTGCGACTGGAGGCGTGGCTATAATGCGGGGCGGGGTCTCCCAGAAAGGCGCGGATACCGGGGTGGGGCGGGGCCTGCAGGAGAGGGGCGGGGCCAGAGTGAGGGGCAGGGTCTCCCTGAGACGGCGCGAGTACTGTAGCGGGGCGGGGCCTGCCGGAGAGAGGCGTGGCCAGACTGAGGGGCGGGGCCTCTCTGGGAGACGGCGCGGGTCCTTTTAGGAGCGCGGGACGGGCAGGCGCGGCTCCAAGCGCGGGCTTGCGGCCCCTTTAGAGGCCGACGGGGTGCCTCTGTGTGGCCGGCCCGAGTTTGCCGGGAAGGCACTGCTGAGCGCGGGGCGGAGTCGGGGGGACGGGGCGGGGCCGGCGGCGTGTACTTAAGCCACGTTCTCTTGGCCGACGTCCGGCCATGGCTTTCAGGCGCATCTCGTCGGTGCTGCGCGCCGGCACCCCGTGCCGCGCCCCGCTGTCCACGGCGCCGGCCACCCGCGAGCAGCCCGCCGCGGCTCCGAGGGTCGCGCAGGGGCGCGGGGCCAAGGAAGCAACGCGGCCACCGCTGCCCCCCGTGGACTTCGGCAACACGCAGGAGGCGTACCGCAGCCGTCGCAGCTGGGAGCTGGTGCGCAACCTGCTGGTGCTCCGCCTGTGCGCTTCGCCCGCGCTGCTGGCGCACCACGAGCAGGTGCGCGGTGGGCACGGTGGGGGCGGGCAGGTGCGCAAGGGTGCTCAGGGGTGCGCGGCCAGCGCCCCGCGTGCTCCTCTGCGAGTCCCGGGAAATGGGGCCGGTAGCCTCAAAGTCAGGAAGGGAGGCGTTTCCTGCGCTCGTAAACTTTCGAGCCTCATTGGTTTGAGCCTCATAAACTTTCCTATATGTTCTCTACTGCCGGTTGCAAACGAAAAACAATGTATGTTTAGGCTCTAGTTCGATCCTAGAAATTTAGCATGGAGCGTTCTTCATGTTGCCTTCGGGGAAGTCTGGTTTGAAGCCCTCTAAGGCATGGGCTTATTGCCTGGGTCCCCGAGTTCTCAGAAGCTGTGATCCAGGGGTTCCCCAGACAGGGCCACTCTGGACAGCCTTGGCGAATAAATGGGAAGCCGGGCAGACATCCAGCTTTGAAAACGTTAACATGGCAACTTTGAAACTCTCTGTACTCAGGGGAAGTAAAGAAGCAGAACACATCTTAGCACTGTTCAGCCGGCTTAGAGAGATGTTAATTATTTCATGGCAGTCTTGAGCCGAATCTGGAAAAAAGACTCTTCCCTGTCTGGGGTGTTCATTGCTCCCTGAGGCCGTGCTGAGGGGTGGAGGCTGGGTCCCGAGTGGGCACCTAGCTTTACTTGGGGTTCCAGAAGAGATGAAGCTGCTGCTGGGAAGGTGGGGAAGAGGTCACCACATCGGGAAGACTGAGCCCGCACAGGTGCTGGCCTCTGGGAGCTTTGAAGCTGCATTCAGGGCAGAGCACTAAACGGTGAGATCTGTGGGGTCCAAAGTAGACAGGGGAAAGGGCTGAACTGGACAGGAGAAGCCTCTCTGAATCTCTCCATGTTTTTGGTGGACAGTGAGTGATGTCCCCAGACACTCCTGGCCAGCCAGGGAGGAGGACCAGGAAGGACACTTGGGATCAGGGGAGTGGATGGCATGGGGGCAGACAGTGATGCCATTTATTAGAGGAGATCAAACATTTGCAGGAGGGAGATGAAAGCTGGGGAGGGGGACAGAAATGACAAAGGGAGGATGAGGCCATGACAGATGGGGTCTGTGAAAGGCAAAGACAGGCCCCTGGCTATGGAAGTGGAGAGTCAGGGGGCTGTGAGGCAGATGAGGATTGGGGTTGATAGAAGCCTTTTCTGGGAAGAGAGGCAGCAGCACACCCCTGGAGCCAGGACTGCCGCCTCCGGGTGAGCCCAGACATGTGCCACCACCCGGGCTTTAAAGCCAGTGGAGGAGGGACTGGAGCAATAGCACGGCAGGTAGGGTGTTTGCCTTGCACGTGGCCGACCCAGGTTCGATTCCCAGCATCCCAGAGCCATGGGTGGCTGCTGTCCAGTGCTGGAGAGGGACTGTGCTGGGGTGTCGGGAGCAATGGTGACATCCCCTGGTGTCCGTCAAACATGTGAGGTGCCTTGCATGCCCCCACTGAGCCCGTTCCGCCATGGCCCTTGCTCCTCTCCCACAGGAGGCAATGGCCATGACCCTGGTGCTGGAGGAATGGGCTTCAATCCACACCTGCTCCCTCCCTGACCTCTGGCCTGCGGGGAGATGCCTGCTGAGTTGGGCGGTTCTGGGCCACACCTACTGAGATAGTGGGGGAGGGGGTAAGGCCTGCACCCAGGGCATCAGCCTGTAGGAGCCAGGGGGCGTCATCATTGGGACCCAGTGGGGGGCCTGCATGTGCCAGAAGATGGCCCTTTGGGAGCATTTAGAACATGCAAGTCTTGTCTTGGTTAGGACTGGTGCAGAGGGGTGGGGGGTGCTAGTGGGGGCCAGACACAGACAAGGTGGGCAGTGGGGGCACTGAGGAGAAGGGCAGAAAGAGGGAGCACCTTCACCATTCACCCCCTCTGACTTTCATTGCAAAAGTTAGCACATGAGTGCCCAGTGCATCTCTGAACCCACAAGCCACTTGTAGAAGCAGAGGGTGGGGGGTTGCCCTGGGCTTGTAGCATGTCATCCAGGGCACACCTGGTAGTGCCAAGAAGGTTTCAGAGCTTTGTGTGGGACTTGGCTGCAGGTACCTGCAGGCCCCACCACCTTTGACAGGCCTTCCTTTTGCCAGCGTGAGCAGGTGGGTGACCCTCGTAGGTGACCAGGGTGGGAAGTCCCTCTCTTGGGGCGCAGGAGGTCAGCGCCAAGCCGTGTGGAGGTCACTGGCCCACAACACCAAGGCCAGTGGCAGCGGTGGCTGTCCTCACGCCCACTGGCACAGGAACCGCATTGCGTCAGAGGCCCCACACAGCTGGACTTGCTGATCGTGGCCTGGAGCAGGCTGGTCCGCAGCCTGAGGGCTCAGGAGCCCCCTTCTGCACACGGCACATTTCTGATGTCTAGAACATCAGGGTGCTGCTATTCAGAACCGAGTGATGGTTAGCAGGCCCCAGTTCTGCCCCTCTTCACACTGGGGTGATGTTTGAGAGGTTTCGGGCCTGTCACTCGCCCTGACCCAGGAGGATCATCCAGTGCTCCAGCCCCCAGGCTCCCCAAGCTATGGGGTGAGGTGGGGGCAGGTAGAGGGCAGGCTTCTGGTGTTGGCACTCATGTTTGCCATTTCTAATCCTTCCTATAAACATGAGATGTAATAATGTGGAAAGCCGAAGATGCTGCTAGGTAACTGTCATCCTAGGCCACCACACCGGGTATGGTCACACTTCCCGAGTGTGACTCGAGTACAGCTGCCTTCAGGCTGGTGGGGCTCAGGGATGAGGGGTTTGACTCTCTCAGACTATTGCTTTGATTAGAAATAGCTTCCAGACAGTTGGAGAGACAGTACAGGGGTAAAGGCACTTGCCTTGACTGCAGCCTACCTGGGTTTGATCCCTGGCACCACATATGGGCCCTGAGGCCCACCAGGAATGATCCTTGAGTACAGAGCCAGGAACAAGCTCTGAGCACAACCTGGTGTGCCCTCCTCCAAAAGCAAACAAACAAAACTCAGAGAGAGAGAGAGAGGGAGAGAGAGAGGGGGGGGTCCTGAAATTCTGATTCCAAGAGATGATCTACCTCATACCCCTCAAAAAAAGTAGTGGAGGGGCCAGAGCAATTGTGTAGCTGGTAGTGCACTTGCCTTACATGTGACTGACCTGAGTTCAGTCCCTAGCATCTCATATGGTTCCCTGAGCACCACCAGGAGTGGCCACCAGGAACGATCCTTGAGTACAGAGCCAGGAACAAGCTCTGAGCACAACCCGGTGTGCCCTCCTCCAAAAGCAAACAAACAAAACTCAGAGAGAGACAGAGAGAGACAGAGAGACAGAGAGAGAGAGAGAGAGAGAGAGAGAGAGAGAGAGAGACAGAGAGACAGAGAGACAGAGAGAGAAAGAGAGATCCTGAAATTCTGATTCCAAGAGATGATCCACCTCATACCCCTCAAAAAAAGTAGTGGAGGGGCAGAGCAATTGTGTAGCTGGTAGTGCACTTGCCTTACATGTGACTGACCTGAGTTCAGTCTCTAGCACCACCAGGAGTGATTCTTGAGTGCAGAGCCAGGAGTAACTCCCTGAGTATTGCTGCGTATGGCCCCCAAACCAAAGCAAGCAAACAAGAAAGCCAAAAAAAGTGGTGGAAGGGGAGCTATTCTCTATCAATTCTCAGATTTTTCCTGTCTTGGAGCGGAATTGGAGGAGAGTGGACATAGAAATTTCCAGGCAGGCATACATGTCCCCTCTTGACCATAGAGGTCTCTGGTTGTCCTAATTCCTCTTGTTCTGGCTGTCCCCACTCTGGGAACCCTGTCAGTGTTCCCCTCCCTGGATCTAAGTCAGCAGACCCCAAGGGCAGCCAGCTCTTGTTCCCTCCTGAATCACTTCCCAGAGTTCCCAGCGCCTTCCACTGGGCTCCCCGCTAGGATGGGAGCACTTGGTCTATTTTGTTCAGTCAAGAGCTGGGCCAGGGCTGGAGTGATAGCACAGTGGGTAGGGCGTTTGCGTTGCACGCAGCCGACCCAGGTTCGATTCCCAGCATCTCATATGGTCCCCCGAGCACCGCCAGGAGTAATTCCTGAGTGTATGAGCCAGGAATAACCCCTGTGCATTGCCGGGTATGATTCAAAAAGCAAAAAAAAAAAAAAAAAAAAAAAAAAAAGAGCCAGGCCAATGCATGCCGTGCCCATCCCTGCCAATTCTAGGTGGTCTTCTGGCTCACAGCTAGACCCTGGAGCTCTCTGTGTTCTGCCTGTGTTTGCGTGTTCAGCAGCCACCAGAGGGCCGGCCCCAGGCCAAGCACCATTTTAGAGACTTGGAACAATTTTTTAGGGACGTTGCAAAACCCAGGCACTTGCCTTCTAGCAAGTTTCTCCTAATCCTCCTCTTGGGCCATGTAACCGCTGAGGTGTGCAGCCAGAGGCAGTGAGGCACATCCCCCTGCCTCCAGAGATCCCTGTCATGCCAGTCTTTTGCTTCCTGTTGGCGCAGGAATACAGAGGCGCAGTGGCAGGACAAGCTTGTACCCGCCCCCTGTGGGTGATTGACAGTTGCTGCGAGTGAAGCAGCCGGCTGCCTAGGGTGACTTCCCTCATAAAATCAGGGCCCTGAGAAGCTTTTGACCCTGGGAAGAATGGGTCAAGGCACTGGGCTGGAGTGGAGAGGCAGGGTGAATGCTGGGTACTGGGAAAGTCAGGCCCAGTAACGGTCTTTGTCTTTCAGCTGCTCAACCTGGCCAGGAAAATTCTGGGGCAAAGGCTCTTTGACAAACTGATGAAGCTGACCTTCTACGGGCAGTTCGTGGCGGGCGAAGACCAGGAATCCATCAGGCCCCTGATCCAGCACAACCGGGCCTTTGGTGTGGGCTCCATCTTGGACTACGGGGTGGAGGAGGACCTGAGCTCGGAGGAGGCAGAGCGCCAGGAGCTGGAGTAAGACCTTCTCCGGGCATCTCGTGGTCACCCCAGAACCCACTGAAGCTGCATTAGGAGGCGCAGAGGATAGCCTAGCCAGCCTGCTTGGCAGCAGCTGTCCTGGGCTCTGTGGCAGGGAGGGGGCGTGTCAGCTCTGGACTCTCAGGGAAGGCCTGGGGGGTGCTGAAGAAGTGGTCAGGTAGGCCTTGGCCCATGGGGGCCCAACGCCTGGCTTGGTACCGTCTGCAAGCCAAGAGGGCTTTCTATGTTTTATTTTGCTTTGGGGGTGGTGGGTGATTTGGACCACATCCAGCAGTGCTTGGGGGCTACTCCCAGTTCTGTGCTTGGGGCGTCACTCCCAATAGTGCTTAGAGGACCATGTGGCGCTGCATCTCAAACCCGGGTGCCCTGCATGCCAGGCATGTGTTCGTGCCCATTGAGCTTTCTCTGGCCCTGTTTCTGCCTTTCCAAATGCAAACAGGAATCAGGTGTGGTGACTCATGGGAATGATATGAGATACCACAAGATGCTTTCATTCTGTAGCAGTGGAATGCAGAGGTTGTGTTGTGCCCCCGGGCTATTTGCAGCAAACTTTGGCGCACCCTGGTGTCAGGGCACTCTGGCTCACTCTCTGCTAAAGTGTTGCTTTCTTTACTTTTTAATAATTTTTTCTTTTTTCTTTTCTTTTTTTTTTTTTTTTACCTTTTTGGGTCATGCCCGGTGATGCTCAGGGGTTACTCCTGGCTCTGCACTCAGGATGCCGGGGATCAAACCCAGGTTGACTGCATGCAAGGCAAATGCCCTCTCCACTGTGCTATCGCTTTGGCCCTGCTGGACAATCCCACCATCTCACCATTCCAGAAGGGAACTCTGCAGGCCGGGGAGACGGGTGTGTGTGTGTGTGTATGTGTGTGTGTGTATGTGTGTGTGTGTGTGTGTGTGTGTGTGTGTGTGAGAGAGAGAGAGAGAGAGAGAGAGAGAGAGAGAGAGTGTGCTTGGGGTCTCTGCCCCGTTTAGCACCCTGCCACAGGACGTTTTCTGGGCCCAGAATATGGACACAGGTGGTTTCTCCTTAATCCGCCTGGCCCCTGCATAGACAGAGCTAGAGGAGGAGTTCACACTGCTTCCGGGGCGTGGCCTTAGGAGAGGCCCTGGCGAGACCTGCTCTTTCTTTGTAAGATGCCCAGTTTCCGTGCTGGCACTCTACAGGCAGGACTTCTGTTGGTATTGGGGCTCTGAGTCCCATGGCATTGGTGCCCGACCCACGTGGGGTATGGACAGGCTTGTCGGGAGCCTGGCCTCTGGCCCAAGGTAGATAATTTGCTCAGGCCCAGGAGGGGGCAGGGAGGGTGTCACATGAGCCTCCTGGCCTGGGAACAGAATGTCCCGGCTCTGCGTCTGAGCCAGCAGCAGCCCATTGGCCCAGAAAGCCCGGCCCCTGCCTTGCGATTCGCAGGGCTGAAGGCGGGGTTGTCCCTATTCCCAGTGGGGCTGCAAGCCAGGCCTCAGGGGAAGGGGTCTCACTGAGGTGCTGTTGAATAACTAAGGCACAGTCTCTCTTTGCTCTGGGTGAGGGCTGGGGCTTCCTCCTGGTGGGATTGTTTCTCCCACACGCCCTCTCCCCAAGCCCCTGCCCCTCCTTGCGCCTCCCCTGCCCCTACCATGGTGCTGAGCTACACTTCCTTGTGCCTTTGATCCCGTACCTCTCAACCTTTGTATCCCCATGGCCTGAGCTCTGGTCCCGAGCTGCAGGACCTCCCTGTCCTCCAGGGTGGCCCCTATGCAAGGCTGGCAGCAGGGGGCAAGGAGGCCCACCCAGCTCCACTAACACGTTGCCTTGTTCCTTTGGAGGGACCAAGGGGGTCCAGCTCTGCCCCATGATGTTGTCTGACTCACGGGATCTTGACCGGGGGTGACTCTCACTGCAGTCCCCATGTAGGGAGGGGAGGAAACACACCACTGCTCCAGAGTAAGACCACGGGCTGTGGGGGCCATGGGTGGTGCCAGCCTGCCCTGGGCATAACCCGAGAGTCTCAGAGAGGGCTGGGGTGTCTGCGTGTGTAGGACGGGCCTCTGGACAGTCAGGGGGACCCCTGGCACCGGCAGCAGGGTCATAGGTGAGAGAAAGGAAGCACGTGAAGAGGTGGGGGCAGAGTTCCTCAGGACAGTTGGTAGAGGGTGAGGCTGGGGCTGACCCTTAGGGTCCCCTTGCAGGCTGAGAGCACTGGGGATAGGAAGGAGGATGGGGGCTCCTTCCTGAGAATGGGCTGGGGGGAGGGCCTGTCCCTCTGCTGTCCTGTCCTCCTGCTGTCCTCCTGTCCTGCTTTTCCTCCTGCTGGTGGCCATGTGTGTATTTGCCTGTGCCCAGATGTTTGTGTGTGCACATGTTTGCGTGGGCCCCTGTGTTTGTGTGCATGTGTTTGTGTGTACATAGGTGTTTCCATGTGCATGTGTTTGCCCGTGCCTGTGTATCTGCCTGTGCATGTCTGTGTGTGCTTGAGTGAGCCTCTCCCTTTCCTCATGATGATGTAACACGCCCATTTTGCAGGGCACTGCTCTAACAAGTTCATGGCCATGCAGCTAGATGACTCCACTGCTGGCCTATTTCTTTTTTGGGTGGTATGTTGGGGGGTGTTTGGGGTCTCAGTGCTCAGGGGTTGCTCCCAGCAGGGCCCGGGGAGCATGAAGGATCAGCTGCATGCAATACAAGCGCCTTAACCCCTATACTGGCCTTCTGGCCACATGTTGGGCCCATTTCTTAGTGCCTAGGAGACTTGGTGTTGGAAATGGCTTTCCTACAGCCAGGTCTGCTGAGAAGAAGCAGGGAGAGCCTTGTTTCCTGCACCCCTGGGAACTGGCTGAGTCGTTTTTGTGGGGGAAGGTGTTGGGACCATACCCAGTGGTACTCAGCTACTACTCCTAGTGGTGCTCAGGTGAACATGCGGTGCCAGGGATGAAATTAGGGGTTCCTGCATGCAAAGCATATGCTCCAGCCCTTTGAGCCACACAGGAGGCCTGAGGGGAGGGCAGTGGTGGGAATACTGAGGGGAGCCTCATGTGACCAGCCCTGGGGACCATGCCAGTGGATAGAAGGAACCTCCCGCAAGTAGACTTCTATCTGGTGAAAGCTCACACAGAGAAAAAGAGGGGGATTGTTCTGGAGTGCGCCCCGTCCTGCCCTCCTTACTGACAAGACCCTGCCCCAGAGCGGTCAGGCCTCCCTGAGTCCCATCTCCTCTTGGTGGGCAGCTTTTATCTGGATGTACCTGGCCCCAGGTGCGGGAAGCACTCTCTCTTTCCCGGAATGGACGCTTCCTTGTACACAGAGTCAGATGCTGCTCTGCGGGTTACATCAGTGCCTGGTCCTTGGAGCTGTGGTCACCTGCCCCATATCCTGTCCCTGCGTGCAGAGCCCTGGCCCCTGCTTCAGGGACTTCAGGTCCTGAACGGGGTGTTCTGGCTCAAAGTCCCCAGATAGAAACCCAGGGTTGCACAGGGCCAGGGCTCAGAAGGGGCCCCCCTGGAGGGCCACTGGGCCCCCAGACTTGTTCCAGGCCCTGGAGGCCAACATGCCACTCCTTGATCCAGCCTGAGGCCTTGGGCTCTGATCATTCTCGGGTTCCTGCTTTCACCTTTGCCCTGAGTGCCCCGTGGGGTAAGGATGATTCTTTCTCTGTGGGGTGCGGGCGGGCGCTTGGACAGCCCTCCCCTTCAGGGGGGCTAGGGTTTGTTTTCCGTCTTCAACCTTTGCCTCCTTGAAGAGAACAGGCTTGGTCAGCACAGCCCAAGGTGGCCATGTGGCTGAAATCCAGTGCTGATGCTCACCCCTTGAAAGTCAGTGTTGAGGAGACAGGGCGGGTGCAAGTGGGCCCCGGAAATGGCTCACAGGGCTGGAGCGCTTTGCCTGTGAGAACCCAGGATTGGATCCTGCATTGTATGTTTCCCTCCCCGGGAGTGACTGCTCATACTTCCAGACATGTCCCTGCAAAAGACATGGCCCAAGAAAAAAAGGGCTTATTCACGTTCTGCAAACCGGAAAAGATGGCAGACAGGAAGCCGTCTTGCCTGCCTGGTCACAGGAAGGAGGAGCAGTGTTCATGGCAGTCCATTTTGGGAAGGGGGGAGGGTTTGCAGATAGGTGTGCCCCCAGTAAATTCCCTGCAGGCCAGTGTGTGTGTGTGTGTGTGTGTGTGTGTGTGTGTGTGTGTGTGTGTGTGTGTGTGTGCTGGGTGCTGGGGGGGGAGAGGGGGCTGGGGGGCGGGGGTGGGGGGAGGATGTTCCCGAGGCCTGGGCCTGCTTATCTGCCACCAGATGCAAAGGTTGCTGTGTAAAGCTTGCACCTAAAGCTTGCACCTATCCTGACCTGAGGCTTTTTGGGAAAGACAAGATAAGAACAACTGTCCGGGAGTGGAGTGACAGCACAGTGGGTAGGGCATTTGCCTTGCTTGGGGCTGACCCGGGTTCCTCCCAAGCACCACATGTGGTCCTCTGAGCCTGCCAGGGGTGAGCCTGGAGCAGAGCCAGGAGTAAGCCCTGAGCACTGCCAGGTGTGCCTCCCTGCCCTCCCCCACCAGAAAAATATAGAACAACTGTCTATTTTACTTTTGAGTCCTCTCTACGTTTCTCTGGGGCCGGTTTTGGCAGGGCCCTGACCCTCCTCCTCTTCGTGTCCACAGGTCCTCTACCTCTGTGGTGGAGAAGGAAGGATGTGGTGAGTTACCCCGGGGTCCAGGAGAGTCCCCCATTGTTGTGATCCCACACAGCGGGGGCTGGCCTGGGTGGGCTGGTCTGGACGCTGCATTCTTGGCCCGGGGGTTCATCAACACCTGACCAGGGCTTCCGGGGGAAGGGGAGGAGGCTGGCAAGAGTTGGGAGAGCTGGTTGGGGAGTGGGGAGAGATAGGGGGACCCCGGGCCCAGGAGAAGTGGGGTCACGGGGCTCCTGCGGGCAGAACACAGTCATCTTAGAGACCCCCGAACTGACCAGGCTGACGGCCCTCATCAGAAACAAAGTCAAACTAAGTGAGCAAACGGCCCCCACCCATTGCACCCAAGGCAACTACCGCGCTCCCCCCACCCCCCACCCATGGTTTCATCGGCCTCTGGGAAACTGGCATAGTGCGTGCTCAGAGGGTAGCTGCCTCCGCAGGCACCAGTAATCGGGAGAAGCAGTACCAGGCCCACCGCACCTTCGGGGACCGCCGGGACGGCGTCATCAGCGCCCGCACCTACTTCTACGCCAACGAAGCCAAGTGTGACAGCCACATGGAGATCTTCCTGCGCTGCATCGAGGCCTCCGGTGAGCCCCCAGCCCCCAGCCCTGGCCTCTGGGGGCCTATGAATATCCGGCTGGAACCACACCCACACCCAGCTCCCTCCCCAGGGGCCTGTCAGGAACCAGGTGGCTGAGGTGGGGTGCGGGAAGGCCAGCAGTGGCTGAGTGGTCCCCCGGACCGGGCCCCACTCCTCTCCCTAGCCCCAGCCCTGCCCCTGCCTCCATGGTGACTGCCCCGGGGGTCACAGTGCAGCCCTGAGGGGTGTTCCTTTCTGGGGAGCGGGCCCAGCCCCCTGAACACTCGAAGGTGTGGGGGTGGGTGGAACTGGGAGTCCCGGGTCTGGGACAGTGATGGCTGGGCCTTCCAGAATCCAGTGGAGAGAGCCAGTATGGGCCCAGTGCCTTCTGCCCCAGCTCACTGTCCACCTCAAGGTTCTGCTCCCAGACCCCATGGGCAGCTGGTGGCTGCTGGCCTGAGGGGCAGGGAGGGGCGGCCGTCGGGGCTGAGTAGGGACAGGCAGGTGGCTCCCTCGCCTGCTCCTTGCTGGACCCAGGTCCTTGCAGGACCGAGGGGCATGCAGAGCATGTGGGCACAGCTGGGCTGTGGGCAGGGAGTTGCGGCCCATGGGGGGCAGAGGCTAAGCTGCCCTGCGGGGCCTCTCACGGCTCTTTCTGTGGTTTCTGACAGCCGGGGCCTGTGACGACGGCTTTTCAGCCATTAAGCTCACTGCGCTGGGGAGGCCCCAGTTTCTGGTGAGTACTGGAACCTCCCAGCTACAGAGAGGGAGAGAGAGAGAGAGAGAGACAGAGACAGAGACAGAGAGACAGAGAGACAGACAGAGAGGGAGAGGGAGAGGGAGAGAGAGAGGGAGGGGGCATGGGGGAGGAAGAGAGAGAGAAGAGAGAGAGAGAAGAGAGAGAGAGCAGGAAGTCGGGACTGCCATGAGCAAGGGCAAAAATCTCCTGGGCTGCCCCCTCTAGGCTGGATCTCAGGCACGCGGGCGGAGGGGCGAGGGGGGTCCCCAAGGGGGAGTGGAGGGCTGGGTGCTCCCTCCCCCAATGCCGGGATGTGTCTCTGCAGTTGCAGTTCTCAGATGTGCTGACCAAGTGGAGACGGTTCTTCCACCAAATGGCCGCTGAGCAAGGCAAGGCGGGGCTGGCCGCCAAGGACAAGAGGCTGGAGGTGGCGGCACTGCAGGTGGGGCCCTTCCCGGAGGATGGGGGCGTGCGTGTGGTGTTCTCTCAGGGCCTGCAGCCCACCCCTCAGTGGCTAGGCTGGACAGGGAAAGCATCTGCACCATGGAACAGAGACTGAGGCGGGGCCAGCGGGAGGGCTGACCAGGACCGGCCCCAGGAGCCCCACAGGGGGTGGCAGACAGCAGGACACAGACCCACCTGCAGTAGAAACAGAACCATCAAGGTAGTGACCTTGGTTCAGATGCACTGCACGAGGTCCCCTGAGCATCACCAGGGGATGTCCCCAGCACAGAGCCAGGAATAGCCCTTGAGCACTGCAAAGAAAGACCAAAACAACAACCAAAAAGAAAAAGAAGAAAGAAAAACCCCGACAAAAAAAGAACAAACCCCTAATGGTGTCTTTATGTTGTCAAAGCAGCAGAAAACAGCAGGGCACAGGGTGTGTGTGTGGCGGGGGGAACGTGGCTGACAGTGGGGCCACCGTTTTCTCCATGTGCCGCCCAGGAAAGTGTGATGAAGATGGGCATTGCCTCCAGGCCGGAGATTGAGAAGTGGTTCACGGTGGAAACTCTGGGTGTGTCCGGGTAAGAGCTGTTCCCGCTCCGCCCCGTCCCCGCTGTCCCTGAACCTCATCCAGCCCCAGTCCTGGAGCGTGGGGGCTGCAGTGACCTGCTCCCTAAGGTGCACAGAGCAGCCAATGGTGGAGGCCGTGAGCCGGGACCTCAGCCAGAGTCCGCTGTGGGAGGAAGTGTCCTGAGCCCACAGGGCTGCTTCCAGAATCATCCACGGTGGGGGGGAAGGGGGGAGGGGCGGGGCACTACCAGGAAGGCAGGTGCTAGTGCGGGAGGCTCAGCCCTCAGAAAGCCTCAGGCCTCACCCGGGCTCCTCCCTGGCAGGGCCCTGCTTGTGCTCTGCCTCCCGCTTTGGAGGAGGGCCAAGATGCTCTTCTGACAATGGTTTCCTGCCCTGCTTCGCTTTCACCATCCTTGTGGCCAGACCAGGGTGGCGGGCCACCCTTTCGCTGTTGTCCCATTTCCTGGCCGTGGCATCCACATGTCCTTCAGTGTTGCTCACTGGGGGAATCTCATCCCTTTGCCTGGCTGTGGGGGTCCCGGAAACCCCGGCTGCCCTAGGGTTGCTGGGCCCGTGCTGGGGCGTGCAGCTGCCCTGGGAGCACTTAGCTGCCAGGCACCCCCGCCCTCCCTCCTCTCCTCAAACAGGGACTCACAGGCAGGGTTGCGGGGCTGGGCTGGTAGTTCTAGAGGGAACGGGCTGGCTTGGGGCCCCTGGACTGGTGACCGTCTCTCACAGCACCCTGGACCTGCTGGACTGGAGCAGCCTCATCGACAGCAGGACCGAGCTTTCCAAACACCTGGTGGTCCCCAACATGCAGGTGAGGCCCCTTGAGCCTGGACTCCAGCTCAGCAGGAGGCGGGGCAGGGCTGCAGCTGCAGTGGCCGAGGTCCCTGGGCCCCCTGGATCAGGGAAGAACCCACTCCTACCCCACAGGGTCCAACAGAGCCTGCAGGAGGGCGCCGGCCGCCTGCCCCCTCTGTCCTTGCAGGCTGGCCCACCCCACACCTCTGGCCTGAAGGTGGGATTTGCTTGGGGTTCCCATGCAGACCAGGGAGGTCCCATCAGCTAGAGGGTGAGGCGTGGGCGGCCCAGGCATTTGACCAGGGCTCCCATGGCTCTGTTTGGAATGAACCCCCTGCTGGAAGCCACAGCTTGAGCTGGGGTTCTGAGAAGTGATTGGTCTCTCTCCCACCAATGCCGCATTCCACAAGCTCTACCCACCCGCTGGGGACCGGAGGGCAGGGCTGGGAGGGGAAGGAGGTATGTGAGGGGGGATCGAGGGGGGGAGGGGGGAGGAGAGTGTGTGTTTGTTTGGTTAGGGTCAGTGTGCAAAGGTCAGTGGGGGCCCCCATGCCGCCCAGGCTTCAGGGTGAGTGTTGGGGTCCTTGCTGACCACTCACCGTGCACCGGCCTGACTTCTGCAGGGGGGTGGTCATTCTTCCTGGCCCAGGAGATGGCACAAAGGGCTGAGGCATGTGGTCCCAAGCACCCACTGAGATGGGCCCCAGCACTAGGGGTGTGGTTCCTGCCCCCCCCCAAAGAAAGAACAAAAGAGCAAATGTCTTCCTGAGCCCAGGGGCTGATTTTGGGGTGCAGGTCACACTGGTCTGCAGGGGTACACTGACTTCTAGGGGGCCCCTCCCTGTGTGGACTTGGGGCAGGCACGGAAACAGGGTGGAAGAGGGCCCTGCCCCTCCAACCCTCGGCCCTGACTGCGGCTGTCCCCCTCAGACTGGCCAGCTGGAGCCCCTGTTGTCCTGCTTCACCGAGGAGGAGGAGCGGCAGATGACTCGGATGCTGCAGAGGATGGACGTCCTGGCCAAGGTCTCGGACCCTCGGGAGCGCCCAGTATGGGGGATGGGGTGGGGGAGGCAGTGCCTGACACCCCCTCCAGCCTCTGACGAAGCCAATCTCCCTCCCGCCCCTCCCAGAAAGCTGCCGAGGTGGGCGTGCGGCTGATGGTGGACGCGGAGCAGACGTACTTCCAGCCGGCCATCAGCCGCCTGACGCTGGAGATGCAGCGCAAGTTCAACAAGGCCAAGCCGCTCATCTTCAATACATACCAGTGCTACCTCAAGGTGGGCGCCCCCGCGGGGGCCACCCCACCCCCATCCTCATGCACAACAGAATCTCCCGCCTGCTTGTCCTGTCTCACCCCCACCTCTCCATGAGCTCGTGAAAGTTTGGGGCTCTGCTTACTAAGTGCTTACCCAGAATATGGCACAGACCTCAGGGAGCCCAGGAGCACCCTAGCCCCAACCTGGTCCGGATGTGAGCGGGTGGGGACCCAGGCACAGGGGAGGGCCACGGCATGTGCTCCCCTTCCCCTCTCCCAACTCCCCCACCCCCCGCCATCTGCACCAACACCTCACCACCCCCCACAGGGCTGTCCCCACTGACACCACTCCTTGGGGAGAGACCAGAGCATCTTCCCCAGACCCACTTGGCCCACAGGTGGGCATGGGGTACCACCCTCAGTCACTGCTGCTGGCCCCCGTGCCCCAACTGAGTGCACCTGGGAAGGTGGGGGTCTTCCTGGTGGACACCGGACCTCGGCCCTGATCCCATAGGAGGCCTACGACAACGTCACCCTGGACTTGGAGCTGGCACGCCGCGAGGGCTGGTGTTTCGGGGCCAAGCTGGTGCGGGGCGCATACATGGCCCAGGAACGCGCCCGCGCTGCAGAGATTGGCTACGAGGACCCCATCAACCCCACCTATGAGGCCACCAATGCCATGTACCACAGGTGTGTCTCCATGGGCTTCCTGGGGAGGGAGGGAGAAGTGGGGTAGGGCTGCCGGAGGTGACCCCAGAGCACCCTGGGACTGGGGGAGTTCTGTGTGCTGCAGGTCTCCGCCCTGTTTGCTTTTTCTGAAAACATCAGGGTGGTTTTCTTTTTTCTTTCTTTGGCCTTTTGGGTCACATTTGGCAATGCTCAGGAATTACTCCTGGCTGTGCACTCAGGAATTACTCCTGGTGGTGCTCAGGGGACCAAACCCAGGTCAGCCTCGTGCAAGGCAAATGCCCTACCTACTGTACTATCACTCCAGCCCCTATGGTGGTTTTCATCTGGGGGCTTGGGGACCACAACTGGGAGCTGCTTGTGGCTTGGTGCTTGGAGGGCAGTGCGGTGCTGGGGATCAGATGTGGGCCTTCCCCGGGCAGTGTGAGCTCCGTCCCCAGCCCCTATGGTGGGCACTGCACTGTATGTAGCACTGTCGTCCCATTGTTCATCGATTTGCTCGAGCGGGCACCAGTAATGTCTCCATTGTGAGACTTGTTGTTACTGTTTTTGGCATATCGACTACGCCTCGGGTAGCTTGCCAGGCTCTGCCATTCGGGTGGGATACTCTTGGTAGCTTGCTGGGCTCTCTGAGAGGAGCAGAGGAATCAAACCCAGGTCGGCCGCATGCAAGGCAAACGCCCTACCCACTGTGCTATCGCTCCAGTTCATGGTGGGTATTAATTTAGTAAATTGGTGGTGGGGTGGGGCACACCTGGTATATGTAAGCTCAGGGCTTACTCTTGGCTCTGTTTAGGGATTACTTCTGGTGAGGCTTGGGGGACCATGTGGGTTTGTGGGGATCTAACCCTGCTGCGCTATCACTCTGGTTCCTGTGGTGGATGTTTAAACATGTCTTGTTTTGAAACAAATCTCTTGGCCCCGCCCCCGGGCATTCCCCAGCACTCGGAGGAGCCTGTCCTGAGTTCTTGACCCCGCCGCATCCCATCCACTAGCCCTTGAATTCACCCCTGGATGCTCAGCTCTCTGCGTGTACTTTTGTGCCCGCTGCCCCCCACCCCCCTTATCTTGTTGGTCTTGAGTGCGGAGAGGCTGGCCGCTCCTTTTTCTGAGACTGTGAAGGTTGCAAAATCAGAGAGCCCCAAAGTCCCTTCCCGGCCTCCCGTTCCCAGGTGGCACCTGTTCTCTGTGTCCCTCTGTGTTGTGTACTCGGCACACTGGTGCCCCCCCCTGCCCCCAGCAAGGTTGAGATCCCCACACTCCTCACACAACTGGGTCTGACTGAGGTCCCCGTGGGCACCAGCAGGCCGAGCTTCCCCTACCTCTGACCCTCTGGTGCTACCCTAGACAAGGAGGTGCCCACGTCCACATGCCTATCGCATCAGCGTTTGCTGCCTGCCAGTTGTCACTGCGGTGACCCTGGCTAAGGCTGGCCTGTCTCGTGCCCAGGGGGAGGCCTCAGCTGTCCTGAGCTGCTGGGTGCCCCTGGGAGACCACTGCCGAGCGCACCCGCCGGTCCACACTGGAGGTGTGCAGCATCCTGCTCGGCGCGTGTGATCCCTGTGGCCTGCAGGTGAGGAGGGTCAGCTGCTCCCCACTGGTCCCGCGCCAGCCCAGGCTCACAGACCTCTCCGCAGGTGCCTCGACTACGTCCTGGAGGAGGTGAAGCACAGCGGCCGGGCGGAGGTGATGGTGGCTTCCCACAACGAGGACTCGGTGCGCTTCACGCTGCGCAGGTAGGCGCCCCGCCGGGCACACACACACCTGGGGGCACGGTGGGTGTCTGGGGGGCCAGGCGGGAGCTGGTGCTGCCCCCGGGCCTGGCTGGCCGTCCACGAGTGCCGGGGAGCAGAAAGGCTATTTGTAGTTACTCTGGCTCTTTAAAATTAATGACTGCCTTATTAAGAACTGAAGTACAAAAAAAAAAAAAAGAATAAATAAACCTCATTAGGTGACTTAAATAGCTTCCTGAGATGCAAAATGCACAAGTACTGTGTGAAAGCTCCCATGTGTCACCTTATTACTCAACACTTCCAGCCCCATGTGTGTGGCGGGTTCCTGAGGTGAGCAGCCTTGGAGAGGACCGCGGTGCAGCCGGTCAGGTGCCAAGCGCTTTGCCCCCCTCCTGCCCTCACCCTGCACTGACTCCTGCACATGAACCCCCGCTTCCCAGGAGCAAAGCGGGAAAGCGAGGAGGAGAGCGGCTGTGGGCAGCTGGTGGAAGGTCCCTGAACCTCGCTGTGTCCCAGCTGAGCCGCTTTCAGGGTCACGTGGCCGTTGCCGTTGTTCTGGCAGGGCCCTCAGGTGCCCCTGCCGGAGTGGGGTGGGACAGGGCCCAACGCACAACTCTGCTGCCAGCACGGCCACCCGCGTCCTTCCTCCTCAGGCGGGAGCCGGCATTAAATGGGCAGCCCTCAACCCAGAGATACGACACACTGGGGATTTTTTTTCCCCCCTTGGGCCTCTTTCGGCTGTGCTCAGGGCATACACTTGGCAAGCTCTGGAGACCATGTGGGGTCCCTCAGCTGGCCCAGGCATGTGCAAGGCAAGCCGCTGTCCCTTCTGTCCTGTCTCTCTGGCCCCAAACTCGGGGGATTTTTGCTACGTTCTGGCAGAGGTCAGAGCAGCACTCACAGAATCATGAGCAACGTTTGTAGTTGGGAACTTTCCAGGAGCCACACTGAAGAGGGAAGTTCACAGGCAGTTTCACATTTCTGTGACATCTCAATTAGCCCAGAATGTCTACAACAGTGCCACTTAAACCAACGTTTAGAAAAACTACAGTCACCGCCATTGCGTTAGTACTGCCTCTTCTGGTCTCTTGCAGGCGTGGCCCCTTGGCTTCCTGTTTAGACATCTTGCCCTCATGGGGAGTGGCAGTGGAGTGGGACAGAGCAGCCAAGGGATGGGAGGACAAGAGGCGGGTGGGTGGACATCAAAGAAGAGGGGCTGAGGAAGAGTGGTGGGAGGGCAGCAAGGGTCCCAGGGAAGACTGCCAGGTGGGTCTGCCCGCTGGCCTGGGGAAGGAGGCAGGTGGTGAGGTCAGACTGAAGGGGCTGGGCCTGGGGCAGTGCCATGGCAAGGGGCAACTTTGAGCCTAAGTGGGAGAGCAGGCGGTCAGAGGATGGAGATGTGCTTGGGGGCAGTCTGGGAGCGGGAGAGGGTCATGCATAGCCTTGTCCACCGACAGGATGGAGGAGCTGGGCCTGCACCCTGCAGACCGCCAGGTGTACTTTGGACAGCTGCTGGGCATGTGTGACCAGATCAGCTTCCCGCTGGGTGAGCTGGCCTCCCTGCAGGGCGGGCTGGGGTGGGCGCTGGGGTCCAGGACTCACTGCCTTTACCCTGCGCACAGGCCAGGCCGGCTTCCCCGTGTACAAGTACGTGCCGTACGGCCCCGTGATGGAGGTGCTGCCCTACCTGTCGCGCCGTGCCCTGGAGAACAGCGGCCTCATGAAGGGCGCCCAGCGGGAGCGGCAGCTGCTGTGGCAGGAGCTCTCGCGGCGGGCCCGCACCAGAGATCTCTTCCACCGGCCGGCCTAAGACGCAGGGGCTGCCACTGCATCCACTGCCAGGCTCTGCCTGCCCAGGCGGTGGCCTCCCAGGGCCCAGGGGAGGTGGGGTCCCGAGGGCCATGCCACAGTGTTAGCCACACCCCCACCTCAGACTCACCTGACGTGGTGAGACCAGATGGAGGTGGGGCCCCCTCGTACCTGCCAGAAGTATTGCCGTCTTGGGGACTGCTTTGAATAGGTGGGCCTGGCCCATCGCTGCCCACCCTACGTCCCTGGACCTGAAGGACGGCTTTCACCAGCGCCCACTGATACCCACCCACCCCCACCCCTGGAGGGACTGCGGCCAGGCTGGGGAAGCATTCCTGTTTAATAAACCACTACTTCTGCAGCTCAGGGTCCTCAAGTGCATGTAACCTGAGCTCCTTTCTGTGCGGGGTCAGCAGCAGAATGGGCGGCTGGGATGGCTACTCTTTCTGGCTTTTTTAGAGTTCCCTTTAGGCTGCGTCCTCTACCCAGCCACGCGGGGGTGCTGGACACCCCACCCTCCCTCATATCTGGGGTGACATCAATGGAGACAGGATGTGGGCACCCTGGGTCTCTTCCTTAGACCCTCTCACTGTTCAGTCAGCCTCTCGCCCCCACTGCCCAGGTCACCCATAGAGGGCACCCCCTGTTGAATGCAGGCACCACCCCAGGCCTGGCCCCTGGAGCAGACTGTGGTCCTGGGGCTTCTCTGAGGCGCCCTCTGCTGGTTGCTCTGTAGGTCAGAGCTAGAGGGCGAGGTCCCAGCTGGGCCCTGGACACACACAGTCACACACGCAGGCCACACTGAATATCTTTATTCTCCTGGTATGTGGGGCGTGGACCCACGAGATTCTCCCCTGTCAAGGCAGGGGCTAAGCCTGGCCGAGGTCGAGATGTGCTGGAGGAGTGAGAATGTGCTAGAACCTTCAGCACTGGGTCTGAGGCAGCTGGGGCTGGTGTCCCGTTTACTAAACTGTCCGTGCACGTGTTCACAGAAACCCGGGTGAAGGTGGGTGTGTGGTGGGCACAGCCCCGATCCACATGTCTGTCCTGGGAGAGGGTGGGTGGGAGCCCCTCCTGCAGGCAGTTGGGAGCTGGTGGCCAGATGCAGGAAGACTTGCTCCGTGCCGCCTCTGCAGCCCGTGGCCAGTACAGCGAGCCTGTGCTCACACCACAAGGGAGGGCGGCAATAGAGAGGCTCCAGGTGCTACAGGCCGGCCTTCCCTGCCTGGCAGCCCCTCTGCTGCAGCTTCCGGATGAGCTCCAGCAGGTTCATCTGCAGCGTCAGTTCCTGGGCGCAGAGGGGCTGCTGTGAGGGCCACAGTGCCCTGCAGAGGCCTAGCACCAAGGCATGGAACAAGCACCAACAAGCCACCCACGGGGCCGACTTCCCTGAAGCTGGTGGAAATCCACCCAGAAGGGGTCAAAGTGGGTGCCCCCGGCCAGCGGGGAGAAGAGTGGACAGTCCTCTGAGCTGAGCACAGGCTGGAACCTTCCTGAATTTCCGAAGCCTCTCTGACATCCTCCCCACCTCCAGAGGGAACCAGGGCTCTGGGGCTCCCGTGTCACCTGGAAGGCCCCTGGCACTGACCTGTGGATTGGTGGTCACATAGAAGCCAGCGACCCCGGCCTTCTCCAGTGTGCTCTGCTGGTCTGCCACCTTCCGGTCCAGCTCCAGGACGATCTTCTGGTCCATGGCCCGCTGTTCCTCACGGATCCTGTGCTCCACTGCCTGCCGCCGGATGCATGGAGGAGGCAGTGTGAGCAGTAAAGGGTCACTGGGGCTCAGCACCAATGCCACACCTCTGTCCCCATTAATGTGTCAAACTCAAGCTTCTGGTCGACCAACTAACCAGCCCCTCTGAGCTTCCCAGTGGCTCAAGCGCTGAGATCACTGCTGGTGCCTGGATGCACCTTTGGCATTCCTGCGGGTAGCCTTGCTCCCAGCTCTCCCTCCAGGTCCCCTCTGCTGGGGGCTGCTCCTGGTACTGCTGACAGCCGCTGGCCACCAGGAACTGTGCCAGACAGGCCCTACCTTGGCTTGCTCTCAGGCTGGCCACTAGCTCAGGAGCCCTGTCAGTCTGCTCCCACACCCCGGTTTCCGGCCGCCAGGGGGACCCTGGTTACGTGGCCATAGGCACCCAAGCTTCTGGCTTATCCGAAGGCTCCCCAGCTGTCACCCCAAATGTCAAGGTCACAGTGGTCCTTCCCTGGCCTTCCCCGGGAAGAGCCAGTCTTGGAGACAGATGGGGAGGAAGGGGGCTCACCCAGGCCTCCACTACCCCCACGGTCCAGACCCGGAACATCCGACCCCTCCCATGAAGAGCCACGTGCCAGGTCTTACCCCTGGACCTAGGGCGCCGCACCCCTACCTCCAGTTCTCGCTGCTGCGCTGCCTGCAGCACAGGCATGTTGTGGGGCCGGCAGGTCTGCTGGGCTTCCTGGTGCTTCTGCCGCAACGCCTGCCTGAGCACTGGGGACCAGACCACAGAGACTGTGAGCAGACAGGCGCAGGGAGCTCCTGTTCCCTCACTTGAAGGAGGTGCAGCCCCTCCTGAAGCCCCCGCCCGACCCAGAGCCCTACACAGAAGCTAGAAGCCTGGCGAGTTCACCAGCTGGGGATGGAAGCCAGGTCAGCAACGGCCCTTCCCACTGTACTATCTCTCTGGCCCAAGTGCAGTCCTGCAGCGCACTGCAAGTACGGGACCAATGCTGACCCCTGGGGATGCCTGGAGTCTTTTGAGGGTGTCACTGGCCTCTAGTGGTTGAAGCCAGGAATAACGCTGCTAAACAAAGCACAAGCTATGTCCCCAGGCAGTGTCCTGGCACAGGGCCATGGGTGATGGGGTACTCACCGGTGGTCTTTAGGAATGGGGTGGGGGGACATGGTGAGTCCTAGAACGCTGCATAGACTTAGGGCTAAAAAGCCTTTCTATTCGGCTACTCTTTCAACTTCTCTGAGTGCTTATTTTTTAAAAATACATAAGTCGGGGAATCGTGATGTGCGACATCTGGCAGGGCAGCGGGTTTTCCAGCACACCTGCAGGAAGGCTGTCGTGAGAGGAAAGGCCTGGGAGCAGCGACGCTCATGAGGCTTGACGGCTACAGATGTAGCTCAAGGGGGCGTGGGAACCGATCGGCCACGGGGCGCTACAGATCTCTGCAGACTGAGAAAGGAACCGGCCGTCAAGGGCGAGCAAGAGTTGACAACACCGCAGGGGATCCCTGGGCACGGCAACCGCCAGGACGTGCCTAGGGGCTGAGCAAGCACCTGGGCCGGCCTGCCTGGGGCGGGGTGCACCGCGCCTGCCGAGTGCGGAGTTTCGGGGTGTGAAGTTACAGGATCGGTGCAACTGACGGACAGGAGGAACGCGACCCAAGGGCTCCCCGAAACAGCGCTGGCGAACGCTTCGCCGTCTATAGAGCTGTGTCTTTTCAGGCTGCTCTTCCGAGTCACGCCCAGGGAAGGGCGGGCCCGGACCCCAGGGCCCCCCGACCCCCAGGTGGTGGTAATGGTGATGATGGTGGTTGTGGTGGTGGTGGGTGGGTGGGTAGGTGGCGACCACGGAGAAAGGGCGCCTGTCGTCCCGTCACCCCGCGCACCTCGGTGCTCGTTCTGCAGCCGCAGGCGCTGGTTGTACAGGCTCTTCTCGGTGAGGTGCTGGATCTCCAGCAGCCCCTGCACGATCTCGAAGACGGTGCCGTCGAGGAGCGCCAGGGCCAGGTCGCTGAGCGTGGTGTAGGACAGGCGCTGCTGGAAGGAGCTGCGGGCAGGGGCGCAGGGTGAGCGCGGGCGGCAGCCGGGGCAGCCCGGCCCGCCCGCGGCCCCGCGGCCCCGCACCTGGGCAGCTCCTTCACCAAGCTCTGCAGCGCCGACAGCAGCTGGTAGTGCCGCTCCTGCTGCCGGGTCCCGTCCGCCGCCTCCTCGAAGGCAGCCCCGTAGCGATCCATGGCTGGAGCCTCCCGGCGTCCGCCCTGAGCGCGGCGGACCCCGCTTCCTTTTACGACAGTCCCGGCGCCGCGCGCCCGGCCCCGCCCCCGGCTTTACGACATTTCCGGCTCCGGCGGGCGGCGCTTCCCTGCCCCTCCACCTGCCTGCCGGCTCTCCGGAAGGCCGAGCTGCCCCAGCCAGTCCCCGGGACCCTACCCAGGAGGGCCTGACCCTGAGCCTTCATTTCGTCCACGCCGCGTCTTTAGTGAAGAGGGAAACGCGGTGCATGATGGGGCCGGAGTGATGGAACAGGGCGTGATGGAGTAGGGCGTTTGCCTTGCAAGCATCCCTTGTGGTCCCCCAAGCACCGCCAGGATTATTCCTGAGCTCAGAGCCAGGAGTATCCCCTGAGCATCGCAGGGTGTTACCCCCCACCCCTCGGCCCTCCCAACAAAAACAGAAACGCGGTCCAGTGCCTCATCTCAACTTTGTCAACTTTGAGAATAAATTTCTTTGACTCTTTGACTCTACAAAATGCTCTCTCTCTCTCTCTCTCTCTCTCTCTCTACATAGGCTGCACCCTGCGGTTCTGGAGTGCTTAGGAGGAGATTGTGCAGTAATTGATTCTGAGCCATCCCTGTGCAGAGTAGAAACAGAAAAGCGACCTACCCTTATCTTCTCTTCGGGTTGTTTCCCATCCACAGACAATCCTCATTCTGCTCTCTGTTTAATAATGGTTTATAACTCTACGGGGTTTTGTTTTGTTGCTTTTATTTGGGTCATACCCGGTGATGCACAGGGGTTACTCCTGGCTTTGCACTCAGGAATCACTACTGGTGGTGCTCAGGAGACCATATGGGGTGCTGGGAATGCAAGACAACCGCCCTACACGCTGTGCTATTGCTGTAGCCCCTGCTATTGCTCCAGCCCCTTTATAGGTTTTGATTATAGGAGTGGCAGCAATCCCTATTACCTTCATGTTTCCCCCAAAATGTCCAAAGCATGTATTTTACCAAATATGTCTCCTTGGCATGTGGAACTAAAGTCAGGTAAGGCCCTGTGGATGTTGGGAGGAACATAGCATACCCTAAAAGCATGAAGGTGATGGCAAAACCTGCTGAAGAGGAGTGAAAATCTAGGATGCCAGAAATTATGCCTCCTGCCCCCAAAGTTCAGTGCAGAAGCTGCAGTTTGATTTAGGGGTGGGAAGCAGGTCAATGAGTAAGAATTTTCCTTAGACTCTATCCTTCACCCTCTGCCCCTTTTAAATCAGAGCTTTCCTCCAAAATGTGACAGCTGAGATTCAATTAGCAACGTGGTATTTTTGTTGTTTCTGTTTATTTGATTTGGAACCACACCTGGAAGTGCTCTGGGCCTAATCCTGACTCTGTGCTCAGGACTGACCCACAAGTGGTGCTTGGGGGAACGAGATGCAGTACTGGGGACTGGAACCCCGGTCGGCTTCGTGCAAGGCAAGTGAAATTATCCCCTCTTCACCATGGAAGGCCTCTCTCCACTGTCCTTGCTTAGTGGGGTTCAACCACTGCAGCACTCAGGACGCCCCAGCTAATAGTGTCTACATAGGAAAACCTCTGAGACCAGCCTCTTAGGCTAGAGTCACAAGCAGGCCAGTGATACCCTAATGGAGGGGACCCACTTAAGCTGGTGGGGCCTTAAGTGCCACACAGCAAGCTGCCTGGGAAAGTTCCAGTCACAGTTGGAGCAGCAGAACCACAGAACCACCCCCAGGTGGGGGCCTTCCTGCCCCTGCCCAGCTGCCACTGGATGACCCGGCTCACACCTGGCTTTCTATAGCTGTGTCACACCTGGCCTTCTATAGCTGTGTCCTCTGCACCTGGCTCACAGATCCTAAGGCCATTTGTTCCTGTGCCACCAGAGAAAAACTTTAAAAAAAAAAGTGCCAGGGGTGACAGGGATATGACTGACACTGGACCAGATCTGGGTCTTGTGGTCCATTTGCTGAAAAACACGATGGAAAGGGTGGGGAGAAGGGGCATTGCTGGCCTGGCCAAGTTTCAGGAGAGGGAACTTGGAAATATTGGGGGGAAGTTTTGTTTGTTTGTTTGTTTTTGTTTTTTGGGTCACACCCGTCGATGCACAGGGGTTACTCCTGGCTCTGCACTCAGGAATTACCCCTGGCGGTGCTCAGGAGACCATATGGGATGCTGGGAATCGAACCCGGGTCGGCCGCGTGCAAGGCAAACGCCCTACCCTCTGTGCTATCACTCCAGCCCCTGGGGGAAGTTTTGACAGTGAGTCCAATACAGACAGACAGAGGGGGAGGGACCTCCTGCCTGGACTTATTCTTGGATACAAGCTCCAGAGTGGGACTTGAATTTGATGTCAAGTCCAACATTGGCTGGCTGGAGACTCTTCCCCCAACATCCACTCCAGTGGCCTGTCAGCAGTGCTAGCTCTGCAGTGGGATTTACCAAGCCTCTGGGAGGCTCCTCTGACACTCTAACAGCTAGATGAACAGCAGCTGGCCCTGCTAGGGCCCCCTACTCAGTGCTCACAGGTGATTCCTGGGGGTCTCCAGCTCTGAATGGGGACTTGGAGAGGAAGCTGTGAGGTACCTCCTTGGAGAACCTGGGTCCACATGGACAGATGCTGCACCTGTAGCACCTTCTCCAGTTCAACCCGGATGGAAGCCCACCTCTGGACCAGGACTGGGAAAAGTTTGGTGGCTTGGAAACCAATGTCAACCTGTCCAAGGAGGCTGCACACCCGCATTTGAGGTTGCAGCGACAGCTCCCCCACGTCCCTGCACATTCCATCTCCGGGCAAAGTATGATGTGCCGACTCCCTGGCACATGCCCAGGCGGATCCTGCACCTGGGCCTGCCTCCTGGAACGCTCCTGGGCACTGCTCAGAGCCTTCACGCTCCCGGGGTGGGGGGTGGGGGTGGGGGTATGCATTATATAAAAGTGGCCGCCAGAGGGCGCTCGACAACTGGTGTAAGGTCAGGGGAGGTAGTACAGGCTGACAATGAACCCGCGGATCCTGTCCTGGGCAACCTTAGAGCGAGCCTCTAGGCAATGATCGGGCAGACAACTGAGAGATGAAAGCTGAGAATGCGAACACCAGAACTCTCTTCATAGCTCCTGGCCGACCTGACCCCCACCTCCCAAGGATCTTAGGCTTTTTGGTTGCCACGCTTGTGTGTGAGCTATTAGTGGAGTTCACCTGCATTCTGGTTGTGGCGGTCAGTAGGGGGTGCTGTGGAGCTCACGCTTGCTGGCCAGAGCTCATCTGCACGGTGTGTGCTCATCTCCTTTAGCTGCAGTGCTTGCAGGCTGGCACACACTTGAGTTGTAATGCTCAGGTCCCATGGCCCATGCACATGCGATTGTGCACTGGGGGGGGGGAGGTGGGTGTCCCTGCTCAGAGCATGTGATGGTACCAGGGATCAAGCGCACAGCCTCATGCTGGCCGGGTAGGCGCCATCAGACACGAGTCAGCCCCTTCGTCCTGCCTGTGCCAATGTCCCCTAGCCCTCTTCTCCCAAGGGGGCCTCTGCCTTCCCCTTTGCCGTCTTTGACTGTAAGACATTTTCGTTTTGGAAAAGGAGAGTTCAAGATTCTGATTGAGTATCTCTGTCCTGGCTAAAGCCAGAGCCATAAAGCCTCGGTGCGTGCGTGCGTGTGTGTGTGTGTGTGTGTGTGTGTGTGCGTGCGTGTGTGCGTGTGTCCATGCACCCAGGCCACGGCGATAGCTAGAACAGGCTGGAGCGGCTCTTCCATTCATTCTATACTGGAAGTCCCATTAAGCACAGAAACTTCTAGATACTAAGTTTTATCCAGTGCACAGATTCCTCCCCTCAGGGCTTCCATTTCCTCGGGAGTCAGCCAGCAGCTCAGGCAGTGTCCATAGGCCTTGTGACCCCCAACACCCCCAGATATGGGATCACCCTTCCAGTAGGCTCAGGGAAGGGCAGTTACTCTTCTTGGAGGCACAGCACCAGCTCCAGAGCAAACTCTAGAACAATCTCAACCGCTGGTGCCATCTCCAGTTCTACTTCCCTTCCAGCTCTGCCAGGGACCTGCCCCAGGTGGGCAGGGTTGAGGCAGGGACACCATGGACGATTAAGGAAACAGACAGACGTAAGAATTTTTAAAAAGCATAGGGCCAGGGGCTAACAGCCTCAGGGACTGAGAGTCTCGACTGTCCTTTACACTCAGTAGTTTTTGCTTAGAATCAAATCACCAACAGGAAGAAGATTACATTTTTTTGGTCAGTTGCCTAACTATCCTAATCTATCCAGGCTAAACTTTTACACATCTGAGGGCCTCAGAATATCAGGACAAACATCTTTATAATGGGCTTATCTTAAAGGCTCTTTCCTCTGGGAGGAAGAGCAGAAATATGGCAGTCACAGGAGTCTGGCCTCAGTGATTTTCCACATTAGCACCAGTTTTCAGATTCCTGTTATCTGCCTGCTCAGCTTTTCTTGTCATTCTTTTTTTTTTTCTCTTTTATTTCTTTCCTTTCCTTTGGGAAATACATTATTGAAACATTTCTTGTCGTTTTTAACTCCCCGGCATCCCACCATACTGCTGTGGATCTCATCAATAATGTCTTGAGCGTTGCAGCCATCAACATTACAGCCCACAGACTAGGCTGTGCTCAGGATCTCCTTAAAGGCACCAGACTGCTCTCTGGCTAAAGCTCTCTGACTCTGACTGCTTATAGGCATTCCTTTAGTGGAAGAGCTTCGGACGGCTCACCTGGGTGTTAGTGTTTCAGGGAAGGAGAGATGTCCAGAGCTATGGATCTATATTGATGCATGGTTCAATGTTAACCAGAGGCTGACATTGCTACACGGCCACTTGGGACTCCTCGTTCAATAGGCACGACAACGTGGGTCCGGGATCACCAGCCTCCCGTTATTTCTACTCCCCACACTTGTGCTTCCCTCAACCTCGGCACCAGCTAGAGAAAGTCTAATGTGCTCCCCCAACCTGTCCGTTAAGATGTCTCCCACTCGTGGTGGTACCGGCGTCGCTTTCCGCCCAGATGAGACCCGGAGCGACCCCACATGAACGGCTTCTCCGCTCCTGAATGCCCATGATCCTAGAGGCCCACTAACTAATTTCAGCACCCAGCAGCTTCTTGCAGAAATGTCTCTAGACTGTGATCTAAGCTACGGCCCCATGCCGCCCCGGGAGGGGAAAGGTTTTTCTCTCTCAGCTTTTCCTTTAGATGGAGGTAGCGTGGCAACCGCCATCTTTCAAAGCCCACTAAACAGAGGTATGAGCTTGCAGTGATGCGACTTCTGGCAGAAATTTCTCTGGATTTAATTACTGAAATACCAGAAATCCAAAACCGCATGGCCACGACAGAATGAGAATAAAGACCTCATATGCTCTTTATTCTCAGCATTGGAACAAATTATCAAATGATGCCTTTTTGGCAGGTCTGATCACTGGGGGTAAATTCCAAATCATAATAGTGAGTTTTCTGTTGAAACATTGAATGCAATCAAAGTGAAGAGAGAGTAAAGTGAAAATCATCAGCCACACAGGTGGGGGGTGGGTGGGATAGGAGGTATACTGGGGTTCTTGGTGGTGGAACATGTGCACTGGTGAAGGGATGGATGTTTGATCTTTGTATGACTGAGACTTAAACCTGAAAGCTTTGTAACTTTTCTCATGGTGATTCAATAAAAAGAAGAAAATTAAAAAAGAAAAAGGGATGTCTCCCACTCCAGCGAGCCTGTCTGCAGTTTCCCTACCAACAGTTCACCAGAGCGTTGCCTTTTCAATGAAAGAGAAGGTGGAACTGAGAACAGTCACATATAAGGCAAATGCTTTATTTATTTATTTATTTATCTATTTATTTATTTATCTATCCTTTTTGGGTCACACCCAGCGATGCTCAGGGGTTGCTCCTGGCTCTGTACTCAGGAATTACTCCAGGCAGTGCTTAGGGGACCATATGGGATGCCAGGTATAGAATCCAGGTCTGTCAAGTGCAAGGCAAATGCCCAACCCACTGTCCTATCACTCGGACCCCAAGAGAAATGCTTTAACCCCTGGACTATTTCTCTGACCTTCATTGTGGTTTTATTAGTATTTCCCTGATGATTAATGCTGCTGAGAATCTTATGTACCTGTCGACCATTTGTATGTTTTCTTTGGAAAGAGGCTTATTTAAGTCCGATGCCCATTTTAAATTGAACTAAAAAAAATCCTAATTAATTCATCTAAATTCTTTATGCATTTTGGAGATTATCAACCCCTTATTATTAGCCCATATGCAAAAATCTTCTCCCACTAAGTTGGTGACTTTTTTAATGTTGCTTATCATTTCCTTTGCTGTGAAGCAATGTTTTGGTTTGTTTGGTTTTGTGCTTTTTAGGTCTCACCCGGTGGGGCTCAGGGGTTACTCCTGGGTCTAGACTCTGGGATGACTCCTGTTGGTGCTTGGGGGATGCCGAGGATCAAACCTGAGTCAGCCACGTGGAAGGCAAACACCCTACACTCTGTACTATTGCTCTGTCCCATGCCAAGAACCTTATTAGATCACCACTTGGCCTCACCACCTGAAGCAGCCGCTTCAGCAAAGATCCCTTTGAACTCCTTTGGAGGGGTGGAGGAGGCTCTGAGGCTTTCCCACTAGGGGGCGTGCGTGGCCAATTGACTGTCTTTTCCTAGTCAGCTGACTTCTGTCTACTCTGCACCCCTTCAACAGTCAGCACTGTGAAAAATAACTTTATTATTTTGTTTGTCTATTTTATTTAAAGCAATTTAAAAACCTTTCTCTGTCACACCTGGCTGTGCTTAGGGCTAACTCCTGGCTCTGTGCTCAAGGATGACTCCTGAGGCAATGCTCAGGAGCTGGGGATAAAACCAGGCTCAGCTGTGTTCAAATAATCACCCTCCCTCCCCCACACCCCATCACATACTCTTTGGCCCTGTTGACGGTTTTTAAATGTCGGAAACTATTTATAAATAACTTCTGCTGATGATGGCTGGGCATATGTATGTGATTAGGTTTGGGGAGGTAATATGTCACCTTCTTTCATTCATTATCTTCCTAGTAAACAAAGCATAGCAACTGGCAGTTTAAATATTTCCAGTCATTTTTCTTTTACACAAATAACAGCGCCTCTGGGAGCATGGCCCCCTGGTTTTCCATCCTGTTGAGTTGCTGCTTTTTTTTATTTTCAGTGCTACTCTCTCTCTCTCTCATCAGCATTCTGAAGGTCTGTCCCTTCAAGCCCAGGGTGCTATGGACATGTGGGGGACAGAGGTGGCAGAGTGAACCCCTGAAAGCCCACTACACAGTCTCCTTTCTTTCCTGGCGTCTCTCCCAGTCCTTGGTCTGAATAAGCTCTTTGTGTGACTCAGGCTGGGGCCACGAGTCTCAGTGAGACCAGCCAGAATGAAAGTAGGACAAAGGGCGCGAGTCCCTCCGTGCCATGGAAGGTTCTGTTTCCTTTTCTTGGGAAATAGGAACGATCGTGGTTTCACTTTCCCAGTTCTAGTGATGTCATACAGATGCAGGCAGAAACGAAATAAACAGTGAGACTAGAACTCTCCTTACATGAATCTATCGATTAGTCAGTGGGGCCACAGATAACTGACCTCAAAGGCTAAAGTCTAACTCAAGCTGGGATCTGAGTCAGTCTGTGTGCTGGAAATATGTCAGCTGGAGCTGTGAGATAAGGCTCTCTCTGTCTCTCTGTTTCTGCCTCGCTGTCTCTGTCTCTGTCTGTCTGTCTGTCTCTCTGTTTTCTTGTGGTGTCAGGGAGAACCAAGCTAGTGAACATGTAATCATTTAACAGAACCAACATTAACAGTTTACAATGAGCCAGGTACTATCCTTGGGGCTTTCCTTGGTATACGATGATGTGGTTATCTCATGTCATCAAAGAGCAGACTTCCGTCACCAACGCAAAGGAAGAGAGAGGTTAGGTAACCTTAATTTTCCTTCAGAGCTGGAGGACAGATCATTTATATATATATATATATATATATATATATATAATTTATTTAATTATTTATTCTTTTTGGATCACACCCAGCGTTGCTCAGGGGTTACTCCTGGCTCTGCACTCAGGAATGACTCCTGGTGGTGCTTGGGCAACTATATGGGATGCTGGGGATTGAACCCAGGTCGGCCGCGTGCAAGGCAAATGCCCCACCCGCTGTGCTTTCACTCCAGTCCCATGATCATTAATATTGACATTAAGTTAGTTTCAAAAGATAGACAAAAATTGGGGGTCTACATTACTAGAAGTAGAGCAGCCCCAGCTGGGAGGTGACAGTGTTCTAAGCTCACCGGTCATGACGTCTGTTCACTGTCAGGCATCCACGGAGGCTCCAGCGCTTGAAGGATGAACCCGTGACCCCTCTCACAACCCTCCCTGGCCCTGTGTGTCACACACGCTCCTCTTCCTTTCTCTTAGCACACTGGGAGCCAATCTCCAATAGATTCAGTCAAAGGGACTGTGCTCTAGAAGAGGGAGGATGGTGTGTGGGAGATCCGGAGAACCCCTCGGGTCAGGGAGAGTTTTAGAGGATCTGGAACCACTTTCCTACCTGCGTGGGGAGGAGAGATGAGAGGGAGAAGGCTCTCTCTGGGAGGATTTCAGGTTTCCCAGGACACGGGGGGAGCCCTGCTAGGCCCCTGTGCAGGAGAGCAGGGTTCCAGCCAGACCGCAACGGCGAGGGAAAATGGAACCCCCTCCGAGAACATCTCCTGTTCCCAGGAATTTCCCACTGGGGTTTACTGAGTTACATTCTGGGAGATGTTTAACCTAATGACAACTTCCACATAGCCCCTACCCAGGGTCTGCAGGTTGAGGACAACATTGCGTCCTTCACAGATGAGGAGGCCGCTCTAAAGGGAGCCGATATTCAGGCCAGAGACATTCACGGAGAGTTCTTGTACCTTCTCCGTTCGTTGAGAGGCAAATCCCAGTGCACGGAGACGCTCAAGGCTCTGCCAAGTCCCAAAACCCAGAGGGTGAAGGAGAACATACAACATTGGTCTCCAGACTTCTTTCACTTAGCATGACTCTCTCTAGTACATCCACGCTGCAGCAAAGGACAGGCTCTTCCCCTCTCCTGAGTCTGTCCCGTTGTGCGCATAGCCCACGTCTCTACCCACTCATCTGTCATTGGGCATCTGAGTTGCTTCCATGTCTGGGCTCTTAGGACTCTCGCTGCCACGGGCAGGACTCTGCATATCTTTTGAATTATTGTTCTTGAATACTTCAGATAGATGCCAAGGAGTAGAATTGCCTGATCCTATGGTAAGTCTTTTTTTTTTTTTTTTGAGGAGGGTGCCCACCTGATGGTGCTCAGGGCTTACTCCTGGCTCTGGCTCAAGGATCATTCCTGGTGTGCTTGGGGGCAATCCAGGGTGCTGGGGATCAAACCCAGGTCAGCCACCTGCAAGGCAAACACCCAATCTGCTGTACTAACACTCTTGCCCCTAGGCAGATCTTTTTTAAATGCTTCGTAAATGGCATCTGCTTAAATTTAATTTGACTTAATCTAGAGGATAATTGTTTTAGACATCTAAAATTCCATTGCTCACACAGGCTCTCCCTGATGGAAACCTTTAAAATCCTAACGGGAAGTAGCTTCAGCTGAGCGGCGGCGGGACAGACAAGAGGCTAACTGATCTCCCTCCACAGGAGGACAATTTTCATCCACAGAGGATGCAAATGTTGTTATAAGATTTTGGCCTTTATGTTTTGCATTTTAGAGGGAAAGTTAGGAGCTCGAGGTTAAGCACAAATTTTAACTTTTTTTTTGGTTTTGCTTTTGGGCCACACTTGGGTTGCGTTCAGGGCTTACTCTTGGCTTTGTATTCAGAGATCACTCCTGGCGACTCAGAGGACCATAACGGGTGCCAGGGACCTAACTTGGGTCAGCCATGCAAGGCAAGTGCCCTACTCACTATACTATCTCTCTGGCCCCACAAATTTAATTTTAATTTATTTTCAGTTGTGGGGGTCACACCTGGCAGGGGTCAGGAGCCACTCCTGGCTCAGTGCTTTGGGTTTGCTCTTGGCAGTGCTGGGGAATCTTCTGCATGCAAAACAAGCACTCCTGTTCCTTGACCATCTCTGTGGCTCCCAAATCATCATTGTTAGAGAAACAATGAGATTTACGAGAACTGGTATTAATTGTCCAAGTGCAGGATGGACTCACTTTGGCTAGCTCTTGACCAAAGAGCTGCAACTAAGCTCTGAAACAGAAAGCACTTCTCGCACAGCCCTGAAGCCTCCAGAGAAGTGGGATCCTGCCTCTCCTTGCCTGTGTTCTGAATTGTCCCTGGGGTAAAGAGCGAGAGTAAGATTGAGCAAGTGAGCAAGTGAGAGAGTGAGAGTGTGTGTGTGTGTGTGTGTGTGTGAGAGAGAGAGAGACAGGGGGAGAGAGGGAAAGAGAGAGAGAGGGAAGGAGAGAGGGAGAGAGACAGAGAGAGAGACAAATAAAGAGAGGTGGAGAGAGAGGGAGAGAGAGAGGGAGAGAGAAAGAAGGAGAGAGAGGGGGGAGAGAGAGAGAGAGGCTGAGCATACTTTGCATGTGGGAGGCTCCATATGGCACTTCCATGCCAAATACAGGGCCATAAATCATCCCCAGCTCCTCAGTGTGTGGCCCCCAGACCACAAACCAACCACATATGAGAATCTATGAAAAGCCTAGCCAGTAGCATGACCTCAGTGCTACCAACTTGTACCCTCTGCGAGGCATGTTCCTTTCTCCACACAGTTTGCTGTTTGCTAACGCTATCAGGTCCCACCAATTGTGCTCATGATGTACAGGCAGAGTTATCTAGTTTCTTTATCATCATTGATAAAGACCACAAAGAGTCACATCCAGATTGTGTGTGTGTATGTGGGGGGGGGGGAAACAGGGCATCACCAAGAGATCCCTGAGTTGGAGGAAAATGACTCTCCTAGGAAAGAGGGGAATGTGTGTGTGTGTGTGTGTGTGTGTGTGTGTGTGTGTGTGTGTGTTTGAGAACAAGGTTAGGGAAGAGTATGAGATTGGCAGAAATAGCCAGATGAGTGCTCCTGCTTCATCATGTGAGACTATCATGAGGAAAGGGGTTTCTATTCTGGAACAATGTGTCCCACTCTCTCCTGGCATCTAAGGTGGCCATGTCCTACTTCTTCCTGATGGAACAGGAGTCAAAGGAATGTATGGCACTTCCAGGTAAGGATGATGATGGAGCAGGTGTTGTGGGCGATGGTGGAGACAGGCCATGGAAGAATCTGTGCCTGATTCGTCAGAGGGTTTCACATGGAGGAAAACTGTCAGCTCTCCAGGAATGCCACCTGCAGACAGTCATGTGAACAAGAACTAAATTTCTTCTACTTTCTATTTTTGAGTCTCTTTGTTAATGCAGTAAGACCTATGAACAGAGTTCTTTCTTTTTTTAGGACACATTCCCAAACTTTGATTTCTCCCAACAGGGAACTATTTTGGATTTGGTTTAAACTCTTTTTTTTTGTTCAAACAGGGAACTATTTTGGATTTGGTTTAAACCTTTTTTTGGTTGTTCACAAATATCCCTATGCCAGCAGTCCTAACTTTCCTTCCTCTGAGGTAGTATCCTGGTTCTCATTACAGTGAAAAAAAGGGGGACAAACTGGGGCTGGAGCAATAGAATAGTGGATCAGCTGCTTGCCTTGTATATGCTAAGTCTGGCTGATCCCCAGCATCCCGTATGGTCCCCTGAGCATTGCCAGGAATGATTTCTAAGTGCAGAGCCAGGAGTAAGCCCTGAGCATCACCGGGTATGGCTCCATAACCAACGGTGGGGGGGGGGAATAAAGGGGAAAGAGAATCTGAAATGGCAACCAAATGGCTGCCAGCACCCCCACATATGGTAAAGCCCCAGGTTAGGGGACAGACCACTTTCCCAAGATCAAATTATCATTCCTAGATGGTTATGGTGGACACAGTAGAGATAAGCCTTAACTGGGCATTTATTAGATACCAAGCACTGTTCTTAGGAATTCATATGCGACAGTTCATTTAGGGGCCAGATAGATAACAAAGCAGGCAGGGCTCTGTGTGTGTGTGTGTGTGTGTGTGTGTGTGTGTATGTGTGTGTGTTTGAAAGAAGGGGATGATGGGGTAATGGGGACCTGGACGGAGGGTGATGGGTACACTGGTGATGGGTGCAGTGTTGGAATTACATACATGGGAAACCATCATTAACAATACTATAAATCACAGTGAGTCAATGAATTAAAAAATTAAGTTTTATCTTCTCTTCCCATTGGATGCTCAATGAAGATAAGGTTCTCTGTATATTTATGGATCCCAGATGCTTAGAGTAATGCCTAGCATATAGAATGTATAATATAGAAGTGTATATACATATGTATATACAAGCTATATTCATATGTATATATAAGCAGAGACATATGTATAGTACTTATTAGATATGTAATGAATGAATGGATTTAATAAATACTTCTACTCTTATAATAGAAACCCAAATTGTTTTACTTAGGTATAAATTATGTGGAAGATTTCAGTTTCCACTTAGGATTATAGATAAGTAGTCATTTACTTCCACCTAAAGATAGCAGAAATATATTTTAAATATCTAATGCTGAAAGAAATAGCATCAGATTATCTCTAGAAAAGAGTTGGAAACAGGGAGGTATTTCACAGTTTAGAAGTTCGCCTGGAAGATAACTCAGTATCCACCTCATGGAAGTTGTCTTAGTACAGGAAGTTTTACTGAGACACTCTCTACACCAAGAACAAAGGAAGAACTCAAAGCGAAAAGTATAAAGGTGACTTTTATGAGATAGAAAGCCTTTTCAATTATGTTCCCTTTACTGTGCATTTCTCAGACTTTAGTATGCATCAGTTTTATCTGGAAAGTCCGCAATACAGATTGGTGAGCTCTACCCTTAGAGTTCCTGATTTGTTCTGGGACAGAGCCTAGAAGTTGGTGTTTCTAGCCAAGTGAAGCAAATACTGCTGGTGACCAAGCAATGATACTAATTTGGAGCAGATGAAGCTGCTTAGGGCGGCTTTCCTCATTCCAGGAAGAGCAAACAAGGACTCTCCCTTATTCTAGGGCCTAGAAATTTCCAAGTGTTTCCAAAGAGGGCAACACCACCTCGGGATGGGAGGGGAGTCAATGAAATTATGGGGCAGGGGGTGGTGGTGCTGTAGTTCCTTGGATGCTCTTGGGGGTTGCTTTCTTTAGTTGTTTAAGGAAGTTTCCAGGGGGATGTGAAATGACTATTCTTCTCAAAAGGGGCCTGTAGACCAAATAATATGGGAACCTTTGTTGAATTGGGTGATAGATTTAAGAACCCTTTCCGGTACAGACAGAGGGACAGAGATGAATAAAGTGAAGAGATAGGAGAAGTTTATTATAAATTGGAGAAATAGAGAGCTGCGCTCCCAGTGGACCCTGCACCAGCCCCTGGAGAGGCTGGGGTCGAGCAGTACCCTGGGAAAGACTCAGGGGGCATTTACGTTGCCTTGGGCTGGGAAAGGGAACAAAGACCACTGGAATCGATGGGTTTGGTCTGGCCTTGTTATCTGTAGGGGTCGGTGTGAGGAAGCATGGAATGCAGCCTGGTAGCTTCCTGGCACCAGGTGGGCCTTAAGTCCGTGCAGGGGACAGGGTGATACTTGGTTCTGGGAATGCTGTTATCTCATCAGCCAGTGCCATTTGGTCCAGTCGCCATTGCCATTTGGTTGAGTGGGGCAGCCTTAGGCCTATTGGCGAGGACCTAACTTCTTTAACTGGGGCCACGGTCCTATGGGGTATGGTCCCTGAATGTGGACATCATGAAAAAATATTTTAAATGTGTTTAAGGAAGAGGGGGTTTGCTGAAGCCATAATGCAGTGGGTAGGGCATTTTCCTTGCATGCAGCCAACTAAGGTTCAATCCCTGGTGCCCCATATGGTCCCCAGAGCCTGCCAGGAGTAATTTCTGAGTGCTGAGCTAGGAGTAAGCCCTGGTGTACTATCAAGTGTAGCACCTCAAAAAAGATAGAGAAGGGACCAGGATGACAATAATAGCTGGAAATAATCCTGCTGGACAAGAACTGAATGTTAAAAGTAGGTAAAGGGGATATACTAGATTACCTTTCAGTATCTGTATTGTAAACCACAATGCACCTAATGAGGGAGAGAGAGAGAGAAGAGAGAGAGACAGAGGGGAGAGAGAGAGAGAGAGAGAGAGAGAGAGAGAGAGAGAGAGAGAGAGAGAGAGAGAGAGAGAGAGAGAGAGAGAGAGAGAGTGCCTGCTTGCCAGACAGGCAGGCTGGAGGCATGGGGGCATGGGGGTGGTAGGGAGGTGATAGGAGGGAACCTAGAGACACTGGTGCTGGGAAACATACACTGGTGCAGGGATGATTGTTGAAACACTGTATGACTGAAACCTAATCATCAACAATTTGTAAAGATCTATCTCAGTGATTCAATAATAAAATCTTAAAAAAATTTATTATCAGCAAGTGTTTGATTTGCATACCTGGGGTAGCAAAAAATTTTCTGGGATGGAGGCAGTCTCATGTGGAAATTATTGGTGGTGCCCTGCTCTAGAATAGATACATGAACAGTTGGAACAGTCAGAGTAATTCGAACTCTCACTACCTAGGTTTCATTTTCTCAAAATAGAAACCTTACCAGCAGAGAGTGGTTTCTATTTACCAGTCACAGACAGACGGGAAGGGCAGTTTATGGATCCTTTCAACCCAGAATGCTGTAGTCGAGATGGAATGCTGCCCTAGAATGCTGCCCCTAGGGGGTCCTGTACCTTTTTACTCTACTTCCTCCCTGGGAGAATATCCTGTAGTGAAAGCTTTATGAGGATGGTGACGACCATAACTTAAGGCTCTGATATATAGAAGTCCAAGATAAGCATTTGACCAAAGACTGATGGTGTTCTCCTTTTTCTGTTTACTGATTCTAAACACAATACTGTGCTTGGAGGACAGTCAGGGCTCTCAGTCTACTACTAGGCTGTCAGCACCCTGACCCCATGCTTTTTCTCTCTTATTTCTGTCTCTTTTCTTAATCTTCATGGCATTGCTCTTTCAGGCCTGTTCACCCAGGGAGGTGGGTGAGCAAGCGTCCTTCCTGCTATACTATCACTCTGGCCCCAAGATGTAAGCATTTCTATCCTGTAGTTTAAAAAAATTGTTGTTTTGGGCTGTACCCAATGATGCTCAGGACTGACTCTTGGCTCTGTACTCAGGGATCACTCCTGGCGGCGCAGGGGACTATCTAGGGAACTAGGGATGGAACCCGGGTTAGCAGCATGCAAGGTAAAGGTCCTAACCACGATACTAGGGCTCTGGTCCCTCTATCCAATAATTTTTTCAAATGCAAATCCCAACAAAACAACACAAAACCTGAGGCATTTTTAGTTTCCTGTTCCAGCATTTCTTGGACACTTTAATATATCAGCTTCAATAGATATGAGTAGAATTTGTAAAAAGAATGAGAACTTGTGACTTTTGAATTAGGAGATGATGGGTCCATGTCTAGCATAATGGACTGGACAGGATGACTGACACCAAAGCACAATAAATAAATTGTATATTCATTTAGCAGCTGAATTATTTCTGAAGTAACGTTGCACTGTAACATCGATGCTAGCAAGACAGAAGCTGTGGTGGCGAGTCTCTGTTCATTTGCAATTCCCAAGTTCTTTAATATTTTCAAGAATGAAAATATTGAATAATAAAGATGCTCAGACTCAGAATCAGAAAATAGAAAAGTTTGTTAGAAAGTTTAATAAACTTTCTCTTTATTAGAAGAGAAAAGAAAAAGCGCTCCCCAGGTGGGGAGGAACTTAGTATATAGAACTAAGTTAACTAGGGCTTTTTTTATGAGATTTTTTTTTCTTTTTGGGTCACACCAGGCAATGCACAGGGGTTACTCCTGGCTTTGCACTCAGGAATTACTCCTGGCAGTGCTTAAGGGACCATATGGGATGCTGGGAATCGAACCCAGATTGGCCGCATGCAAGGCAAAGGCCCTACCCGCTGTTCTGCTTTGCTATCGCTCCAGCCCCTCTTTTTGTGAGATTTTTATAGGAAAACCGGTCTTTGTGTTACAGAGAATGCAGGGAATCTATAGGGTGGTTGGGCTGGTTTGTCACCTGCCTCGGGTATTGTTCATTTTCTTAGTCTTGTGACTTCCAGTTCTGTGGCAGAAGAATAGGGTCCTGGGGAATTATAGGAATGTCAAAAGTAGGGTGTTGGGATGAGGTGTGGTAGGTCGATGGAGAAAATTGGAGCTGTTGGTGAGGGGAAATTGTGGGCTCCCCTCTTGTTGGCAAGGGGAAACTGAGGCTTCCTTTTTCAACATTATGTTTTAAATGTATATTACTATAAGTCAATATCTTTATAAATGAGATTAATCTTACCAGTCATGCGGATGATACTGGACGGTGATGGTGGGTCTCTGTTCATTCATGATTCCCAAGTTAATAAAGATGCTCAGACTCAGGGTTGGAAAGTAGAAAAGCTTATTGGAAAGTAGAAGAGAAAGGAAAAAAGAACCTCCCAAGTGGAGAGGAACTTAGTAAAGGACTGAGTTAACCATTCATTTTATGGGTTTTTTTTCTTTTTTTTGCTTTTTGGGTCACACCTGGCCATGCATAGGGGTTACTACTGGCTCTGCACTCAGGAATTACTCCTGGTGGTGCTCAGGGGACCATATGGGATGCTGGGATTTGAACCCGGGTCGGCCGCGTGCAAGGCAAACGCCCTCCCCACTGTGCTATCGCTCCAGCCCCTCATTTTACGGGGTTTTTAATAGAAAAACTGGGTCTTTGTGTCACAGAGAATGCAGGAAGTTAGAGTGATCTAGCTGGTTTGAGTCTTTCTGGCCATTTGCCATAGCACAGCAGGTAGGGCGTTTGCCTTGCACACGGCCGACCCGGGTTTGATTCCTCCACCCCTCTTGGAGAGCTCGGCAAGCAACAAAGAGTATCTCGCCCTCACGGCAGAGCCTGGCAAGCTACCCGTGGCATATTTGATATGCCAAAAACAGTAACAACAAGTCTCACAGTGGAGATGTACTGGTGTCCGCTCGAACAAATCGATGAACAACGGGACGACAGTGCTACAGTGCTACAATGATTGTCCATATCTTAGTCTCCCTGTGAGCCTAAGGTTTGGGCAGAATTTTATCATGGACAATTGTAAACTCTCTGTTTATCAGAAAGAGCCCAGGAATTTGCAGAAAGTAAAAAATATAGAATGGGAACAGTCAAAGATGAGACTGCTCACAGCTCTGACAAGGGTAAACTGAGGCTTCCTCTTTTTTTTTTTTTTTTTGCTTTTTCAGGAATTACTCCTGGCGGTTCTCAGGGGACTGTATGGGATGTTGGGAATCGAACCCGGGTCGGCCATGTGCGAGGCAAACGCCCTACCCGCTGTGCTATTGCTACTGCCCCAAGAGGCTACCTCTTTCACTAATAAAAGTCAATACCAGGGCCAGGAGGTGGCTCAATGAGCTGAGTGTATGGTTTGCATGTGGGAGCCTGGGTTCAATTTCCCCCTACATGATGCTCTAAGCCTCACCAAGAACAGTGCAGGGAGTAGCTATGGAGCATGTCTGTCCTCCCAAGAAAAGCAAACAAATAAGAAAGTCAATTTCATATTTCACCATTTCATTGATCCCCTTTACCTTGATTTTCTCAATCGCCTCCCTCTTTCCTCCTGATAGATATGAATTTGTTTTTATAATTAGTCTAAATACTAATTTTTGCTTCATTTGGCTCATTTTTTTATATATATCTCACATCATTTCCTGGGCTGGCACTGCAGCAATGAGGCAGGACCTTGGCCCCTCAGATAAGGGGCCCTTCTCCGAGCTGTGCTCCCTGATAAACAGCTTGTTAAGAAATCCGTCTCACCTCCTTATAGAAAGTTGTGACTCAGGGCTTGGCTCTTGTTCAAGTTTCGTTTTCTCCAGAACCCTGTTAGCTTCACTTTGTAGTTTCAATTTCTGTTCCCTAAAGTCTAGTGCTGGTAAAAATCCTACAAAGCAGACAATGGTGCTCGCATCCAGAGAGAAATATTTTTAACACTATGGGCCATAGCAAGAGTACAGCTGGGACAGCCCTTGCCTTGCATGTGGTGGACCAGGGTTCAATCCTTACCATCCCACGTGGTCCCCTGAGACCCACCAGGAGTGAGTGATCCCTGAGTGCAGAGGAGTAAGCCCTGAGCACAATCAGGTGTGCCCCTCATCAAAAAAAAAAAAAAAACCCCAAGTTTGTAATATTTATGGGTTGATGGTTGTCTACACATTACTACCCGCCCCCCCACCCCCCTAGCCCCAGGCACACCCCACCTGTCTGAGGCTGAGAAGGAAAAGTGCTAAAGAGTACTTTTTTTTTTTTGCTTTTGGTTTTTGGGTCACACCCAGTGATGCTTAGGGGTACTCCTGGCTCTGCATTCAGAAATTACTCCTGGCAGAGCTTGGGGGCCCATATGGGATGCCGGGGATTTAACTCAGGTTGGCTGAGTGCAAGGCAAACACCCTACCCACTGTACTATTCCTCCGGCCCCGGAGCTGCCTTTCAAAATTATAAGCACAGCGACTAGAAGGTAAAGCGTCTCTCTTCTCAGGTCATGTTGAAAATGACTAAGGGTCTTGTTGTCAGCAATAAGCTCTAAGTGGCTGCACTCTGAATGGAGACAGGTTCTGAATTGTTTTCCTTTCACTGTGTCTTTGTAGCCTTATTCTGTTATTGATTGCTGCAAGTGCTACAGCGCTGGCCAGCGTTGCCATGTTTACAAGCCTGTTATTTCTGCTTTGCACAGTCCAGCTCCCAAAGGGCATCTCTCAGCAGGAAGCTGAGACCTGAGGGCTGAGAGGAGCCAGGCAGGGAGGCAGAGTGGGGAGAGAGATGTTTAGTCAGCAGGTGCTTCAGTGAAAGATGGCTCTGGGGGAAGTGTTCCTGCAGACCACACTTGGCCCACCTCTAATTTTCCTGGTTTCTTTTTCCTGAAACAATATTTTTTTCTGTTAGTCTATATGAAGACCTGCACTGTAGCACTGTCGTCCTGTTCTTCATCGATTTGCTCGAGCGGGCACCAGTAACGTCTCCATTGTGAGACTTGTTGTGACTGTTTTTGGCATATTGAATATGCCACGGGGAGCTTGCCAGGCTCTGCTGCACATGAAGACCTGATTTTAAAAAAAAAAAAAGAACAGGAAAGTATCTGAAAGATATCTGTGTCTCTAGTCACACAATCTACAGCCTGTGTTCCAATTTCTCAGAATTTAGCAGGGTCCCATAGGGTCTTCCCCCAAGAACACAGACCCACCAGTCCCTGATACCTGATTCTTTGGCCCTGTGTCCAGATCTAAGACAATGGCTCTCAAACTCTACTGCATACAACTCCTCCCTGCCCCCACCCACCCTAGAGAGCTGCTAGAGACTCCTGGCCCCACCGCCATGGCAAGCCTGAGTTGGGGTCCAAGGAGGTGCTTCCCTACAAATCTTTCCAGTGCAGGCACTGCCCCCACCCACCATGAGGGCAGCATTCATTCACTCCGGACCTGATGAACAGTCCCTGGCGGTTCCCTGAGGACCAGATGCAGACAAAACACTTGTAGAAACAGTTGGAACTCGTGGAAGCATCAGGAGCAGAAGTCTCATAAGCCTAAGTTGGGGAAGTGAGTATCTGAGACCAGCTTCTGGTTTTCCATCTCACAAACTGAACCTGAAGGCTTTGGAATGACTGTTCAGAAGGATTTTATCTAAGTGTACACATGAAATGCCCTATTCTTCCAAAACACAATTTTACCCGTGGGTTGCACCTGCAGCAATCAATAACAGGAGAAGAATACAAAGACACAACATACAGTTTTATCTAGGCTTTATGTATGATTTTATGTGGAGATGATCTCAACTCTATTCACTCTCTAATTCTCTTACAAAGTGAGGGAGCTAAGAAGTCCTGTCCTCGCTTATTTTGAGTTATAGAAATTAGCAGAAATTATTAAAAGTTCAGAAATGATTTAAGGTTCTAGGATGGAAAGAGGGGGAGAATAGAAAAGTCAAGTTGTAAATCAGAGGTGGGAGGGAGAGAGAAATAAATATCTTTATTCCAAAATAAAATTTGGAGATCTTGTTCATATAAAAATAATAACATTGTGGAAAAACCCAAAGAGACAGTGTTAAAAATTAAGAGTCATTGATATAAAGATTTAAATTGGTAGAAAGGTTCAGAAAACAATGGTACTATTTTGGGGCTGGAGTGATAGCACAGCAGGTAGGGCATTTGCCTTGCACGCGGCCGTCCCAGGTTTGATTCCCAGCATATCATATGGTCCCCCAGCACTGCCAGGAGTAATTCCTGAGTGTAGAGCCAGGATTAACCCCTGTGCATCGCTGGGTGTGACCCGAAAAGCAAAAAAAGCAAAAAAACCCCAAACAAACAAAAAATGGTACTATTTTTCAGAAAGCCAAATAATTAAGACTAACAAAACTAATTTGATTTAAAAAATTTAGCAAATCAGTTAAAGATACATGAAAAGCTCAGAGAATTAGAAAGTAAGGTAACAAGACAAATTAAGGAGAATAAAGGTACTAAAACCATGAAGATAAAATGCAGTTAAATTTCAGAGAGATAAGAACTTAAACTCAGGATAAGATTTGCTAATAGTACAAAAAATTACAAAGGCAGCCACACCTATATCCCACAACTGCCGCCGCGTAAACTCATCCATCCCCCCAAACTTACAGACTCATGATTAAATCCTGGAAAAGATCAACTAGTCCCAAAAATTCACGAATACACAGTCTCCAGCTGAAAACTCTGGGTGCCCTCAGGAGGGATGTGAGCTAAGTTCCTTCCCTGGCAGCATGGTCGGACTCCATGGCCTCACGACTAAGCTGCAGAGACACCAAAATGCCAAAATTCCACCAGGTTTTTCAGCTGAGAACTCTGGGGTCTTCTTGGATTGGGGTCAGGCAGACTCCCCCACACCCCCAGACTTCCGGAAACCCTGGCAGTCATACTCACATCCCATAACCACTGCTGTGTAAGTTCACTGCCCAGTTAAGTATTCTGGAGTTTCTGGAGCATGCAACTGTGGCCTCCTGACATTTCCAAACTCTATAATACTGACATCTCAGTAGGAGTACACCAGATTAGATGGGAAAGTAATCACTGTCATCCCGTTGCTCATCGATTTGTTCGAGCAGGCACCAGTAACGTCTCTCTTTGAGAGACTTATTGTTACTGTTTTTGGGATGTCCAATACGCACGGGTAGCTTGCCAAGCTCTGCTGTTGGGGTGCGATACTCTCAGTAGCTTGCCGGGCACTCCGAGAGGGGCGGAGGAATTGAACATGGGTGACCGTGTGAAAGGCGAACACCCAACTTCTGTGCTATCGAAGAAGCCAATTCAGTTCAATTAACAAAAACATTAACATAGAAGGCTCAGCTAGTGACACAGCTTAGTAAGCCTTGAAATAAGGACTTAATGTCCCCTTGGTGAGATATAACAATCTTCACAAATTTTCTTTTTTACTGTAGCACTGTCATCCCATTGTTCATCAATTTGCTCAAGTGGGCACCAGTAATGTCTCCATTATGAGACTTGTTACTGTCTTTGGCATATCAAATATGCCACGGGTAGCTTGTCAGGCTCTGCTGTGTGGGCAGGATACTCTTGGTAGCTTGCCGGGTTCTCTGACAGAGACGGAGGAATCGAACCTGGGTTGCCGCATGCAAGGCAAACGCCCTAACCGCTGTGCTGCAGTGATGAACAACGATGAACAACAGGATGACAGTGCTACAGTAAGAAGAAAATTTGTGGCTGGAGTGATAGCACAGCGGTTACGGTGTTTGCCTTGCATGTGGCCAACCTGGGTTCTATTCCTCTGCTCCTCTTGGAGAGTCCGGCAAGCTACCGAGAGTATCTCGCTTGCACGGCAAAGCCTGGCAAGCTACCCGTGGCATATTCCATATGTAACAAGTCTCACACTGTAGATGTTACTGGTGTCCGCTCGTGCAAATCGATGAGCAACAGGATGACAGTGACAGTGATTTTAAAAAGAAAGTGAAAAAATATGAAGTTAAGGGGCTAGAGCGATAGCACAGAGGGTAGGGCATTTGCCTTGCACGCTGCTAACCCGGGTTCGAATCCCAGCATCCCATATGGTCCCCTGAGCACCACCAGGGGTGGTTCCTGAGTGCATAGCCAGGAGTAATCCCTGTGCATCGCCGGGTGTGACCGAAAAAGAAAAAAAAAGACCAAAATTATGAAATTAAAATTTCAACATACAAAAGCAAATGCTAAGTAAGAATGAGAATTGAAGCAAAAACTTTGTTTTAATTTGCCTCAAGTTCAACCTCCACTGAAATCAGTTCCCACAGGTTAATCAGCGCCCACAGGGGTCCTCCCAAGCGGGAGGCAGAGGCCAAGGGGAACCAGCCTCAGGCCCAGCAGTCTGTGCACTGCCCTCTCCCCATACCCCTGCTGCCAAAGTCTCCCCACTCCTGCTCCCAGCCTGCTGCCCCCCAGAGCCACCAGCGAGAGAAAAGGGAAGGTTTTTCTGGTTTGGACTGGGGTTTCGATCTTTTGGGGAGAGGAGACTCTTTCACTCTCTACTCCCCTTTTCTTGCCACGCCAATCTCTGTTTTTCTGCTTTCCCCTCAGTGAGTGTTGGAGTTCTTCTTGGCACAGCTCCCTGACCATCTGGACTTCAGGATTTGTGGGAAAGCTCCAAGAACCAGGCTTGATGAGGGTGAACAGGTGCCGGGGGATCTGACATTCTCCAGTGATTAGTATTCTAATGGTCATGCAATTGCCATGGCTGGGGCTTGAGACAGGGGAATCCGACACCTGTAGTATCTGTAAAACTTAGTGTTCCACTTCTGCATTAGATCGTAGAGACCCCATGACATTCTCTCTCTCTCTCTCTCTCTCTATATATATATATATATATATATATATGTATATATATATCTGGTTCTACAATATAGTAAGAGAATTTTTCATTATACACAAATCTATTGCATTCAGGTCAAGAGGAAGGCTTTGTTCAACTTATTTTGCTTATTTCTCTTATCTAACTACTTCTTAAATCCTTCCCATACTCCAAAGCAGTATATGTCTGTCTCAAAGCCAGTTTGCTCACAACACAGAAATTTCGAGTCACAATTTTCTTTCATTCTGAGCAAAAAAAGGTAATAGAAATATATTTTCCACAGGTAGAATATTTGGCTTTCAGATCTCATTGTTTTAAAGATTAAACACCAGCCTCTGAGTAACAGAGTTGCTGTGTGTATGTGTGTGTGTGTGTGTGTGTGTGTGTGTGTGTTAAGTTTACCTGTTATTTTTGCTGAATTTGGCATATTGAATATGCCACAGGGAGTTTGCCAGGTTCTTCTGTGCTAGCAGGATACTCTCAGTAGCTTGCTGGGCTCTTGAAGACACACACACACACACACACACACACACACACACACGTGCGCGCGCGCGCACGCGTGGATATATATATATATCATCATAAGGAATATATATATATTCTTTATGATGATATTTTGCACGGCTGCTTTGCAGCTACGTGGTTCAGGAATATGCTCACTCATGTGTGAGGCTCAGCCCAAGCGTGTGGAAAGCGGCCTAAAGCATGCCGGTGGTTGGGTGGTGGAGGTCGGCTGCAGGTGCTGGGTCCCTTGGGGTGGGCAGGACTCTCACCCACCCCCCTCTGGGGCACTCCTGGTGTGGAGTCCGGTGGCATGGTTGCGGGGGCCTCATTTTATGCTCCCTTATGGGAGAAGCAGCTGTGAGTTCTGGAGGGTGGCCGAAAAACAGTAGGTTGACATATAAGTAGAAATGTGCTATAGAACTGCAATTTGGGCTACACAGTTTTAGATAGAAACCAAAACAAGTCCTGAGGAGAAATCAAGAGATCAATATCTGGGAGTTCTTAGAGAGGGAGAAAGAACAAGGTATTGTATGATGAAATAAGGATTAGACATGGGAGTCACAAGGTAAAAGTCATTCAGTCAGTGGAGGAGCCATGAAGTACCAGCAGATAAAGACTCTATCAATCCTTTCAAACAGGTCTTTTTTATGGACTTCTGGTTTCACCCAGTGTTAGATAACATTGGTTTGTCCTTTCTCCCTCCCTCACCAGAAGGAGCTTAGGTTTATTGAACTACACTCATCACAGTGCTTCCAAGATACTTCCATTCCTCTGTGTTTATCTTTAACTTCTTTGTGCTCTGCTTCCCTTTCTATTAATCACTATATCCCCAAATCGGACCCTGTGACTTGTAAAGTCAGATTCTTCTAAGGAGTCTGGAATTTTGTATATGCAAATAAAATACTGCTTTTCTCTTTCCCTTATGTCCTTTTCATAGTTTAACTTTAGAGCAATGTCCTTTTTGTATCGACACAGGAAGACAGTTAATGCTATGCTTTTGTAACTTGGGAGTTAATTGACTCCTGGGCATCTGTCATATTTACTTGACTTGAGCCTCAGTTGCCCTTATTTGTAGCACCCCAAAAGGAGCATTCTAACAAAAGGATTTAGATAGACCCAAGGCATGCTGTGAGGTATCCTGGCATAGAAAAGGGATAGGCTAAGCACCATAAAACTTATAAATAAGTTAAGAGCATAGTCATGGACAAACTCTGTCATGATCCCAAAAGAAGTAACTGATAAGAACCCTGCTAGGGTTAGGAATGAGGATTGTAGTCTGGGACCTATAGTGAGATGTTCCCGGGAGAGCCACCCTTTAAGCATAATTTATTTCTTACTATATCCATACAAAATGACTAATATTATTAAGAAGTAAATTTAAGATGACTATTTAAATGGATATAGACTAAGGAAAGGAGAAATATGCCCCTAGATGATATTTCGCTCTTAGGCGGTTCACCTTACTGGATGTGAATTTGTCCTAGAAGAAGCTTCCCCTGAGGGAAGGGCTTTACAACTGTTGATTGATTGTACAACCACACCTATATGTAATTGCTACCCCCAACCCTTCATGAATTCTCTATATAACTAATTCAGGCTTTAGGGGGGAGACTAGAATGAGAGAGATGAGACTAGGAAGAGATCAGATTGTGGGCAAAGGGAAACAGAATACGGGCAGTGGGTGAGACTGGAAGACTAGTTTAGAATAAATGGTGACTGATCACCAACCAGTCTGGTCCCAGTTTCATCCTTTGTTCTCCCATTGCCATTGGCCGACTGGGGCGAGGAAAGCGGCTCCTGACCACCGGATGACGTGGTGTGCACTCACACACTTTGTGAACACGCAACCCAGTCCAAGGGTCAATTCTGGTTTAAAGATAATGCAGAGATAATACTATCTCTCTGATCCTATTTGAGTTTTGAAAGAACAATATTATGCTGAGAGATTTTTTTCTTAATGAAACTTTTTTTCCCCCTTAGTTTGCATGGGTTCTATTATTTCATTTTAGTTTGGATTGCCTCCAGAGCAAAGCTCAGAGCCTAGGAACCACTCACAGCAATCCTTCTTCTGCCTGGCTCGTCATTGCTGCATCTGGTTACCATGAAGTGCTGGGATTGAATGAAAGGCTTCTGGTGTGCTCCTGTCTTGAGCTATCTTTATGCCCGTTGGGTCCTATTTAACTTTTTGGTGGGAGGGCGAGGGGGTCATACTCTGCAGTGCTCAGGGATTACTCCTGGCTCTGTGCTCAGGGATCATCCTGGAGGTCTTGGGGTGCCATATAGGGTGCTGAGGATCAAACAGGTCCTATTTTATTTATTTATCCCTAAAAATTATGTTTTAGGATGATTGAAGTAACATGGTTTATAATAGTGTTAAAGTTTACACAAAGTTACTGTACCATGAGCACCACCGATGTGACATAAGTTTGGGTCCTATTTTAATATTATTCATTTTTAGACCTATTTTTCAAATTGTGGGGATGGGAGAGATAACTTGAGTTGGTTGAGAATACTAACACCTATTTATGGTTGATGCCAGCACTGCATGGTGACTGGGTCCTATTTTAATACAACTCTAATTCTATTACTTTTCACACCAAGTTGCAAAGTAATTTTTTACTTTTTACTTCATAAAACAATCTCTGGACTCATTGTATCTTATGAGACTATCTGTTGTTGGAAAACATGTCTCAGTTTTAGCACACAGGTACCTGTACTCTATAACTTTTGAATGGAGGGAAACCTTCCCCATATGACAATTCCCTCACATCAAATCAGTCATGAGCATTATACTATCTACGTTTTTTTTTTAATGGATATTCACATCAGGACAAAGTTTTATTAAGAAAAAAATCTCTCAGGATAATATTGTTCTTTCAAAACTCAAATAGGATCAGAGAGATAGTAGAGCAGATAAGATACTTACCTTACACACAACCACTAGGTTTGATCCCCACCAACTGCATCCCGACTGCAACAGGATCCCGAGTCCTGCCCAGAGTGATTCTTGAGCACCACTGGGTGTGACACCACCCACCCCACCTCCGCCCCCCACACCCAGTGCTTGAGATCATCACTGGTTTCTAGGAGACAATTAATTTACTGTCAACTTCTACTTTGGACTCATTTAGACTATTTAGTTCGACTGAATCACTTTTTATAAGTCTTAGGTTTTCTTTTCTTTCTCTTGGTCATAAACTAATTTCACTTTCTATTTCCTCTTCCCTTTATGTGGGCAGGTATTCAGAGAGATAAAGAGTATCACGTGATACTCTTGGACACGGCCCTCTCCCCTTTATATATTGCTCCTTCAGTATTTGCTTGACATGTTTCAGAATTTCCAGAGAAGAATCAGCTTGGCATCCTTCTTCCCAACAGAAGCAATCGCCAACATGAGGTCAGTGACATAAAAGTCCTTATAGAGCTTGATCTAGACTGTAAGGTATAAGATGGCCTTTTGTGGTGCTGGCAAGTTTCTGAGTTGGCTTATAGAATGAATGTGCATTTATTGGTTTGGGAAGTTTATTTTTGTGCCTATTTCTGATGTACATCTCTCAGAGTCCCAGAACATCTAGAACTCTTTACTCAGAACAGCTGGCTGCTGGGATGCGAAAGACTTGGAGGAATGGCAGTCTGATGGATTGAAGTTAGACCAAAGAAAACTATGCCCAGGGGCTGGGAGGAGAGTGGTTAGGGCATTAGCCTTGCATACAGCTGACTTGGGTTTGATCCCTGACACCCCATAGGATCTGCCAATACTGGGCAGTCTGGAGTGAGCCTTGAGCACTGCCGGGTGTGGCCTCCACACTCCCACACAAAGAAAACCCAATGATGTTTATTGGGAGTGCAAACCCAGTTCACACAGTGGAGAGACTTTTCCTGGAACATTTGATTACTTCAAGGTAGGAAATAGGAAGAAACAGTTGTTACAAAGGGCCATTTTACCATTTCTTATTTGTTTGTTTGTTTTATCTTTGACCCACATCCTCCAGGGCTCAGGGCTTACTCCTGGCTCTGTGAACAGGCTATGAATGCAAATACTAAACCCTTCTGGGAAAACCCACAAGAACAACTGCCTAACTAGATATCCAGGCAACACGTGGCCCAGCCCAGTTGACACCAAATTAATTTGAAATTGTACTGCAGGCCACTTTGCTTGGCAAGCCACATCACAGTGACCATGTTTATTTTCTTCACAGTGAGACCAACAGTTCTCTGAAGCAAAGCCTTTCCCAGCTGAAATGTCATTTCACGTGGAACTTCAAGGAAAAAGATATCCCAGAGGACCTGGAAGAGAGACTACATGAGCAGATTGAATTTTCAAACTCCGCGTCCAAAGGCACAATGTACAACATGTTGGCCTACATAAAACACTTACGTGGTAAGGATGAGGATGCCCTGGAATACTTAAAGCAAGCTGAAGAGTCAATCCAGCAAGAGCACTGTGACAAGGCAGAAGTCAGGAACCTGGTGACCTGGGGAAACTATGCCTGGGTCAACTATCACCTGGGCAGACTCCCAGAGGCGCAGGCTTATGTTGACAAGGTGAAACAGGTGTGTAAGAAGTTTTCTAGCCCCTATAGAATTGAGTGTCCTGAGCTAGAAAACGAGGAAGGGTGGACACGGCTAAAGTGTGGAGGACTCCAAACTGAAAGAGCCATGGTGTGCTTTGAGAAGGCTCTGGAAAAACACCCACGTGATCCTGAATCTACCAGTGGACTGGCCATTGCGGTATACCGCGTGAGTGACAGTCAGACACCTGTGGATGTCACTGACTCACTGCACAAAGCCATCAAACTGAATCCTGATAACCACTATCTTAAAGTTGTTTTGGCTTTGACACGTCAAAGGATGAAAGAAGGAGATGAAGGAGAGAGCTTAGTTGAAGAGGCCTTGGAGAAAGCTCCAAAGGACCCTGAAGTGGTTGAAGCTGCAACGAAGTTTTATAAAAGGAAAGGTGATTCTGAGAAGACTTCTGAACTCACACAGAAGAACCTCACCCGCCAGCATTATTATAAAGGATACATTTATCGGGGAGAAGTTCTCCGGAAGTCAAATATGATGTCAAGTGATGAGTTAAATGAATTAATTAAAAAAGCTATAGATCATTTAAAGAAAGCTCATGAGATGGATGAAAATCTCCCCTGTGTCTGTCTCTACCTTGGTGAACTCTATTCGAGAGTGGGCGAGCATGAGGAAGCAGAGCGTTACTTCCAAGAGGAACTTGGAAAAGCACAAACTCCTATAGCAAAGCAAAGATTCCATCTGCATTATGGCAATGTTCAGCTGGAGAACAACCAAACTGAAAAGGCTATCCACCATTATATGGAAGGTATGAAAATATGCTGTAAGTCGGAGGAGAAAAGAAAGATGAAAAACCAGCTGGAAAGAATAGCCCAAAATAGGCTTTCTGAAAATGAAGCTGACCCGGAGGGTTTGCGTATTAGGATGTTCCTTTTGGAGCAAGAGGAAGCTAGTAACTGAGGCAGGTCTGGACTTTGGAAGCCTCATTGGCATCTTGATCTGAGAAATGACAAATTATGCTTATTCTCACCACATACACACAGAAATAAAAATGATGTGACATGATGGAGATGCTAACTCTCACTACTATAGAATCATATATATAGCATACTGACATGTACATATGTCTATATAGCACACATATTTCAATAAACTTTAAATTTAGAGGACCATTTTTATTAACAAATTAATATCTGATTTTTTTGGGGGGTACACCCGGCAATGCTCAGGGGTTACTTCTGGCTCTGCACTCAGGAATTACTCCTGGCAGTGCTCGGGGGACCATATGGGATGCTGGAAATTGAACCCGGGTTGGCCGCATGCAAGGCAAATGCCCTATCCGCTGTGCTATTACTCCAGCCCCAACAAATTAATATCTGATATTCAAGGTTTTTAAGCTTTAAATTTTGTTATATCCAGTTTTTCAATGTTATTTTCTGTAGAGTTTTGTTGGTGGTAGGTTTGGAGTTGGAACACTGCCCGAAGCTCTGTTATTTAAAGCTTTGTATATAACAGTGTCTAAATAAAAAGATATATGTAAATTAGGATGTATTTGGTGATCATTAGTATGCATAGTATGGATTCCTTAAGAAAAATATAAAATATTAGCAGGGTTGGAGAGCTATCTATTCTTGCTGACTGGACTGGCAGTTCAATTCAAGGACCTGTGGAAGCAGGGCTTCTAGGCTTCTCAGTAATGCTCAGAGGGGTGGAGTGGGGCACGGTGCTGAGGATTGAACCAGATAAGTCATATGCCAGGCAAGTGCCTTAATCCTTATATTGTCATTTCAACCCATGTTGGTCATTATAACAAATGTTATCACCAGTTCTATATTATGCTCCATCCTTCAAAAGTGCATCTTGAAGATGTTTCCTAATTAAGGAAAGGCTGAAAAAAAAAGAACAATCCCTGATGTCTTTGGGTTAATTTTTTTTTTCTTTTTGGGTCACACCCAGCAATGCACAGGGGTCACTCCTGGCTCATGCACTCAGGAATCACCCCTGGCGGTGCTCAGGGGACCATATGGGATGCTGGGATTTGAACCCGGGTCGGCCACGTGCAAGGCAAACGCCCTACCCGCTGTGCTATCACTCCAGCCCTCTTTGTGTTAATTTTTAAGCAATTCCCAAATTTTAATTTGGCTTGCTTCTTGTGTTGAAAAGCACAATTTCTACAAGATGCAAAGAGAAACTCATTCCACTGGACTGAATTGGACAAGTGCGTAAGTCTGTCTCAAGGGAATGTTTAGTCACTTTACTTGAGTAATTTGAGGTCGGATCTGTGTCTGGCGGGAGGAAAGCCAGGAGTGTTCTGAGTGCAAGGTGAGAGGGGCAGGTATGATGACCCAGAGCAAGCACCATTGGCCCCTGGAGCATGCTAAATGTGAATGCAACTTGTCCTTGTAAGTAGAGTTGTTGCAATAGAACTCAGATTAGAGGGGCTGGAGAGATAGCACAGCGGGTAGGGCATTTGCCTTGCACGTGGCCGACCCGGGTTCAAATCCCAGCATCCCATATGGTCCCCTGAGCACAGCCAGGGGTAATTCCTGAGTGCAGAGCCAGGAGTAACCCCTGTGCATTGCCAGGTGTGACCCAAAAAGAAAAAAAAAAACAAAAAAAAAGAACTCAGATTAGAATAAGGACTACATTTTATTTTTATTTGAGGACTTGGACCTAAATAAAATGAAAATGAAATGATTAGAAAATTATAAAGAAATCTATGAATATACTTCATGTTTCCTGAAATCCCCTTTGCCAAGGATAGCAAATGAGCCCACAGTAACTGTATGACTTATAATCACCCACATCTCCCCAGAGCAGATTCAGATCTTACATATCTCAGATAAATGACAAGCCACCACTAGCTATCTTCTAAATGTTGGTGAGCAAGGCTCTGTCTGCACTGCTCCAGTGTCCAAACCCACCAATATTCACCACCCAAAATGTTTCAACACATCTTGCTATTCTCTACATTTGGTTGCTATCTTGAATTTGTACCTTAGCACTGCAATAGTCCCTGAGCACCAACCAGATATAAACCAAGAAACTCAAGCATCAATGGGCAGGCACTGCTGGATATGACCCATGTTAAAAAAAAATAAAAAGGGCCTGGAGCAATAGCACAGTGGGTAGGGAGTTTGCCTTGCACATAGCCGACCGAGGTTCAATTCCCAGCATCCCATATGGTCCCCTGAGCACTGCCAGGGGTAATTCCTGAGTGCAGAGCCAGGAGTAACCCCTGTGCATCTCTGGGTGTGACCCAATAAATAAATAAATAAATAAGCAAACAAATCATCTGCTATTAAACAAGAGACAAGCTATAAAGACAAACATTGAGTAAAAGTGAAGGAGTGAGAAATACTTCTCCAAGACAATGGGAAAATTAAAAAATATAGGACAGGTTATATTAACTAAGAAGCAGAAGAGATTGTAGAGCTGGGAGGGCACTTGTCTTACTGCAGCTGACCCAGGTTCCATCCCTATCGCCCCATGTGGTCCTCCAAGTCCACCAGGAGTGATTCCTGAATTCAAAGCCCTCAGGTGTAAGTACTATGCACAGTTACGCGTGGCACAAAAATGAACAAAACGTTATATATATATATTAGATAAAGTGGGCTTCTAACAAAAGCAACAAAAAGAACAAGGGACAAATATAAAAGAAACACTACATCAAGTTGATATAATATAATATTCATTAAGATAATATATATATGCTCCAAATACAGGAGCACTAAAATATATGAAATAAAAAAAGAGATATAAAATAAATACTCAGTTTTTCTACCTAACATAATTTTTTCCTATCCAACACAATTTTAGAAGCCACTTTCACACCCCACTTAGGTGGATATTTGCTGAGCATGCAGACAGCAAATATCCATGAGGAGCAACGGCCTTACCTAACAAACTAGAGAAGACAGATTTAGTAGATATTGACAGAGCATTTAAAAGATAAAGGGAAACAGACATTCTTTTCAGATGCACATAGAGTATAACCAAGGATAGAGAATTTACTGAGACACAAAACAAGTGCCAGTGAATTCATGAGATTAAATTAATATAAATTATCTTTCAGACCACAATTGTGTAAAAGCAGGAATTAACCTAAAGAAAAAAGAACTCCACATGTATATGTAGACTATGCAACCTACTATTGATCAGATACTCAGGCAACAAGAAATTCATAAGAGAAATTAAGTGAAGACAGATGCAATAAAGACTTGAATTGCCAAAACCAAAAATTTTGATGAGAGAAAATTTTATAGTATACATATATACCTACTTGAAGAATCAAGAAACATCACAATTTAAAAAAATCTAGTCAGTTTCAACTCTAGAATTGCATCAGCAATTGTAGTTTTGTTATGTTTAAATTAAATTTTTTTAAAAAATCTGTTACATTTAAAAAACCTAGAAAGAAAAATTAAACAAAATAAGTAATAAAATTTAGGGTAGATGTAAACTGTAGATTAAAAGATAGTACAAATAACAAATGTAACCAAGACCTGGTTCTTTGAAAAGATAAAGGAAAATAAGCAATTAAAAAAATGTTAAGTATTTTTGGGGTCACACCCAGTGATGCTCAGGGGTCACTCCTGGCTCTGCACTCAGGAATTACTCCTGGTCGTGCTTGGAGGGCCATATGGGATGCTGAGGATTAAACCTGAGTCTGGTGTGTGCAAGGCAAGTACCTTATCCATAGTACTATCTCTCCAGAATAGGCAATTCTTTAACAAGATTTTAAAAATAAAGGATACAAAGTTCAAATAAATAAAATCAGAAATGAATGAGGAGTTATAATAAATCCTACACAAATCCAAGGATAGTGAGAGTTTTGTTTTTTTCCTTTTGGGTCACACCCGGTGATGCTCAGGGGTTACTCCTGGCTCTGCACTCAGGAATTACTCCTGGGTCACCACATGTGCTCTGCAGCAACACCTGGGCACAGGCAGCATATGGGCCCAGGCAGCATATGTGCCAAGAGAATTAATTCCTAGAAACATACAGCATTTGAGACTAAGGCAGGAAGGAATAGAAAATCTGAACAGACCAACCATAAGTAAGGAAAATTAAATATTAATTAAAAATATTTCATAAAATAAATGCCTAGAATCACATAGTTTCACAAATTCTGCCATTTTTTTTTCCTTTTTGGATCACATCCAGCGATGCACAGGGCTTACTCCTGGCTTTGCACTCAGGAATTACTCCTGGCGATGCTCAGGGGACCATATGGGATGCTGGGTTGGTCGTGTGCAAGGCAAACACCCTACCTGCTGTGCTATAGCTCCCGCACCCTTTGCCAAATTTTCTTTCTTTCTTTTTTTTTTTTTTTTGCTTTTTGGGTCACACCTGGCGATGCTCAGAGGTTACTCCTGGCTCTGTACTCAGGAATCGAATCCGGGTCTGCTGCGTGCAAGGCAAATGCCCTACCCGCTGTGCTATCACTCCAGCCCCCCTCTGCCAAATTTTCAAAGGATTCATAGGTATCCTTCTCAAGCTCTTCACAAAAAGTTCAGAGGGGGAGAGAAACAGGTTAAAGCATTTATATCTTTCCTGTGGCTGTGGATGAGACAGTGGCTTGAATCCCTGTACTATATATGCTCCCCAGACCACCAACAAGTGTGACCTCTGAGATCCGAAGCCAGGTGTGGCTCCTGAGCACTGCTAGGTGGAATCTCCAAACAAAACAAAACAAATAAAGCAAAGAAATTAAAAGGGAAAGTTCCCAAATATATTTTATAAGTTGACATCACTAATTTCCAAACCAGATGAGGACACACAGAGAGAGAAGAGAGCAAGGGAGGGATATCACTGTATGATTTCATTCATATATAGTCGGAGAAGAAATAAAATTAATTAGCTCAGGAAATAAGGCAAAAATAAATTAAAACAAAAGCAAAAATAGAATCCTTAAATTCTAAAAACAAAATAGTCGTGGGGCCGGAGCGATAGCACAGCGGGTAGGGCGTTTGCCTTGCACGCGGCCGACCCGGGTTTGATCCCCGGCATCCCATATGGTCCCCCAAGCACTGCCAGGAGTAATTCCTGAGTGCAAAGCCAGGAGTAACCCCTGAGCATCGCTGGTTGTGACCCAAAAAACAAAAAAAAAATAATAATAATAAAATAAAAAAAATAAAAACAAAATAGTCGTGGCCAGAAGGAAAGATGTGAAAGGAGGGGAGGAGAATGCAGTTAGATAAAAGGGGTAATGGGGAGGATAGAGACCAGACTTGTGTGTAATCAGGGGATTCCCCAAGACCATCCTGAAATGCTGACACAGGTAGAAAAACTGCTCACAACCAAAGCATCCTGGAGAGTGGGATCTCAAGGTCTAAGAATGCCCAAACCAAACCATACCACACTCTTGCAGATTAGTACATCCTGAGTGGGAAGGCAGGCTGACTGGCGCCAGGAATTTCCCACCAGGGATTTTCTCTAGCAACAGGAAAACTATGGGAACATCCAGATCTGGGACCAAATCAAACAATGGTCAGATGGTCAGATAAAAGTGCAGGTGGGGGGTAGCTGGCCCTTTGCCATCTGGAACTTTTGGCCTAATTATTGGGCGAGGCAATATGCTCCCTCAGGGCGTGCAAGTACTCCCCGGGATTATAGATGCTGGGCCCTTTGCCATCTGGAACTTTTGGCCTAATTATTGGGCGAGGCAATATGCTCCCTCAGGGCGTGCAAGTACTCCCCGGGATTATAGATGCTGATTTTCAAGGGCAGATTGGAGTAGTAGTTGAATCACTCTCCCCATTTTCAGTCTTGGACTGGCACGCGGCTAGCACAGCTAATACTCATTCCAATAACAACAGTACAAAAACCACCCTCAATGTCAGAGACTTTTGCATTTTTTGCCCAACGCATTCTTAATCACAAGGGCTTGATGACTTTAGAGATCAACGGGAAGGAGTTTTTAGGTCTGATTGACACTGGTGCGGATGTAACGGTCATTGCTGAAAAAGACTGGCCAAAAAGGTGGCCCCTCACCCCCTCACTGACTCACCTTCAGGGTATAGGTCAATCCCAAAACCCTATGTTAAGCTCATTTACGCTTGATTGGCGCACCAAGGAGGGAAGATCCGGGATGGTACGCCCCTATGTTCTGCCCGGGCTCCCACTCAATCTCTGGGGCAGAGATATTCTTTCACAAATGGACCTTATACTAATTGATGCCAAGGGCCTAGACATGCTCCTTGCAGCAGGTTATTCTCCCGGAAAGGTTCTAGGAAAATACCTCCAGGGCACGCCTGCGCCGCTAGCCCTCGACCCAGTGAAAAATGACCGCGCAGGCTTAGGTTTATTCTCAGTAACTGCCACGGCTCCTCCTGCACCCCATACGGATAAGATCATATGGAAGTCCAATGAGCCTGTATGGGTGGACCAGTGGCCGCTTCCCACTGAAAAATTACAGGCCTCCAGGTTGTTAGTGCAGGAACAACTCGAGGCGGGACACATAGAACCCACCTCTTCCCCCTGGAACACACCCATTTTTGTTATAAAAAAGAAAAACGGCAGTTGGCGACTGCTACAGGATCTACGAGCAGTAAATAAAATCATGGTCATTTTTGGGGCGCTTCAACCTGGACTGCCGTCCCCAGCAGCCATCCCTTCAGAAATGTATAAGATAGTACTCGATTTAAAAGACTGCTTCTTCTCAATTCCCTTGCATCCTGATGATCGCCCCCGTTTTGCCTTTAGTTTGCCAGCTATTAATTATAAAGAGCCCATGCAACGTTTTCAATGGAAGGTTTTACTCCAGGGAATGGCAAATAGCCCACACTGTGTCAAAAATTTGTGGCTCAAATTCTTGCTCCCATTAGGGCACAATGGCTCGACATCTATATGATCCATTATATGGATGATATACTGCTTGCTGGATCTGACCCACAGGCCACTATGCTCTGTTGCAATCAGGTGATCCGTGCGTTTACTCAGTCTGGCTTTCAAATTGCCCCTGAAAAAATTCAGATCGCTGACCCTTATACCTTTCTTGGATTTCGTCTTCAGGGGTCCCGTGTACTTTTGCAAAAAATGCAGCTGAAGCTTACTTCATTAAAGACACTACATGATTTTCAACAACTGCTTGGGCATATTACATGGCTCAGTCCCTATCTGAAACTTACCAAAGGAGACCTTATGCCCCTGTATGACCTTTTGCGCGGTGATGCTGACCCTTCTTCCCCTCGGAGTCTGACACCAGCAGCCCGAGAATCCCTAGTTCTCATAGAAAAAGCGATTGAAGGTCACTTTGTTTGCTCTCTAGATTATCAGCGCCCTTTTCACCTCCTTATCTTCGCTACTCCTCATTCTCCCACGGGCTTAATTTGGCAGGAAAACCCTGTTTCTTGGATTCACCTTCCTGCCACACCAAAGAAAGTTCTTGTACCCTACTATCTCTTAGTGGCATCCTTAATTATTGAAGGAAGGAGTTTCTCTCGCAGACACTTTGGTCTTGAACCGGCTTCTGTTATTCAACCCTACAATAAGGAACAGATAGATTGGCTTCTTTAAAATACTGATGATTGGCCCATCGCCTGCGCTTCCTTTTCAGGAATTTTAGATAATCATTATCCCCCCAATAAGTTGATACAATTTATGGCTTTACATCAATGGGTTTTTCCTGTTGTCACTAAGACCAGCCCTATCCCTGGGGCTAAAGTGATTTTCACTGATGGATCCTCTAATGGCCAGGCCGCCTAGGCCTGTGAGGGTGAGACTGTTTCTTTTTCCACAAAGGAGTCCTCTGCTCAGCTGGTTGAACTCACAGCTGTTCTAATGGTTTTTTAAAATTTTTCCCTTCTTCCTTTCAATTTATACACGGATAGTGCCTATGTGGCCTTCTCTATACCATTACTGGAGACTATTAGTTACATAAAACCCTCCTCCCCCGCAACGTCATTGTTTTTGCAAATCCAACAGTATATTCGCTCCCGGCGAGCTCCATTTTTCATAGGTCATCTTCGTGCCCACACTAACCTCCCTGGGCCACTGGCGGCAGGTAATCACTTGGCAGATTTGGCCACACGATCTTTCACAGCGCTAACTCTACAAGCAGATCCGCTGCAGGAGGCCACAACTGCACATGCCCTTCACCATCTGAATGCTCAAACTCTCCGCCTTATGTTTAAAATCACGCGTGAGCAGGCACGGCAGATTGTGCGCCAGTGCTCTTCCTGTGTATCCCTTCTACCCGTGCCTCACTTAGGGGTCAATCCCCGAGGACTAGTCCCTAATGCCATCTGGCAAATGGATGTCACTCATATTCCTTCCTTTGGGCAGCTTAAATATGTGCATGTGACTATTGATACCTTTAGTGGGTTTATTTGCGCCTCAGCCCAGACTGGAGAGGCCTCAAAAAATGTCATTGCTCATGTCTTGCACTGCTTTTCTGTACTGGGCAAACCACAGCTAATAAAAACAGACAATGGTCCAGAATACACTGGAAAAAAGTTTGAGCATTTTTGTAAGAAGCTGCAGATTTCCCATCATACAGGGATCCCCTATAACCCTCAAGGGCAGGGGATAGTGGAGCGAGCCCATCTCACTCTTAAAACATATATTCAAAAGCTCCGGACAGAAAAGGAACTGTACCCAGCCTCACTTTCCCCTAAGACGTTACTATCTCACGCTTTGTTTGTCATGAACTTTCTTATACTGGACAAAGAAGGTCGCAGCGCAGTGGACCGTTTCTGGCATACTTCCACCAGCCACACTTATGCAAAAGTAAGGTGGAAAGACCCTCTGAGTGGTCTATGGAAGGGCCCTGATCCAGTCCTTATATGGGGCCAAGGATCAGCCTGCATATTTGATGCTGCTGATAGTGTAGCCCGCTGGCTCCCCAAACGACTGATAAGGCAGGTCGACACACCTGCTCTGGCTGAACCGACTTCCACCCAGAGAATAAATGAATCCTCTGAGGACAGTGTCCCTTCTGCCACTGCCCAGGAACTTGCTTCTGCTCAGTCAGCCGCGTCGGGAGTGACCAACTAGTGGTCTCGCTCACAGAACAGTTATTCAGACTTGGCCTGGCTGGAGCAGGAACCAGCATTACTTCAAGACCGAAGATGATGCCCGTAGGGCAGGATCGGGAGTCTCAGTGTGAATGTGGTGAGTGGGGTGCGCACCCGCGTGAAAGAAGGACCGGTCCGAGCGTGTGCAGGAGTAAGATTTGTGCGTGTGCTCCTAGTGTGTGTGCAATTGTCTCATTATCTTTCTTAGTTCTGCTTAGTTTTCAACAACTTTGAGAAGGTTTTGCCAGCTTATATCAACAAAAGTGCTTTCTTGACCCGTTTTTTCAACAAGCAGGAAACTGGCTGCTCAGGCAGAGAAACAGGGAGCAATGTTCCCAATCGGCCGACAGGGCTCACTTTGCCCTGGGGACTGCTCTTTCCTTTCTCAGTCTATCAGTTTTTTCCTGCCATTCTTGAAGGGTCAGATTGATCGATCAAGTATATATTTGTGCACATGTGTGATGTTTATTGTCTGACTGTCTCTCTGTCTGTGGAACACTCGAGTATTAGAGCTAGTTTTAAGTCAGTAATTCTTAGATCTGGGCAAACAAAATCAAGGGAGGTCAGAGTGATATGGAGCCCAGCAATTTAAAAGATCTAAGTATCTTTGGAGCTTGCTAGATCAGGTCTAAACAAAGATTTCTAATCAGAATGTGGCGCCTACAAAGAAATTGAAATTTTCAATCCAGATTTCATATTGGGAGAACATTAATAGTTATTAACAGTTGAAATCCTCTTGAATTCTAGTAAGCTAAACATATCTATTGGACTTACATTCCTCACCCTCCACTTTTACAGGTTGTAGATTGGACCATGCCAGGACCCAGTATCTGGGCTAACAATTCCTTTCTTTTACCCCCTCCATGGGATCCACAGATGCCTCAGCTGCCAAATAAAGAAGAATCACCTTTTAATTTTTTCTCTAGGATACTCACTTGATCCTGTCTGCATTAGAGTGCCTCCCTGTCTCCCTCTTCACTTTCAGACTTGGATTCATACCAAGTCCCAAATTCATACTACCTCTGATCACTCACAAAAAGATTTTTCTTTTCTGGTGATTGTGCATTATTTACCTGTCTCAATTCTTCCCTCTCAATCCAAGATTCTCCCCACAGTATAATTTTATTAAGGGCCAGATCGCATATGGTTACCAGTGAACCTGACCAGAGAATGGCAACGCTCCCCCGATAAAGGGCTCCTGACTGAAGACCTGACACAACTGCTCTGGCATTCCTGACAATTCCTTGGGCCCCTGATCGCAGCTATCCTGGACTCATTGCTGTAACCACCACTGATGCTGTTGCAGGAATAGTTCTTCAAGCCTCGGTCCAGACACACAACTTTGTCTAAACATGACAAAATGACTCTTACCACCTTGGGACAATGCAGGCTACTGTCAACCATGATGTTGAGCAACAATTGGACACTCTACAGCAAGTGCTACTTTGGGTCCAGGGCTGGGTTAATATCTTAGAGTAACAAATGAGATTTTCGAGTGTTTAAGGATCTTTGGCTTGATTTGTAGGACCTCATCTTCCCCCAGTTCTTTACCTTGAGGATGCCGGGCTCCCAAGGGTTTATTCTTGTGGATCAGGTTGCCAGGCAAAGCACTGCAAGGGAGGGCTGATACCCCGGCCCGGCTCCCTGCGAGGTATTCCGGTATAGCTTAGAGGTTACTCCAAAACCAAGGATTGATGGGGCCTATGAGGAGCCCCCTGCATAGACCCGATCATCCTTTCCTTCCTCTCCCTGCAAAAATGGAGTCTTTATGTCACAAGGGATACCGGACAATGCCTCCCCTGATCACATTTAATTTAAAATAAAACAGGGAGAGATGTAGGGAGCCATTTTACCTTACTGATCTTATCCTGTCACTATTTGTTTCATCACTAGCTAACCCCATGCCACACCTAGCAAAGGTTGCCACTCCTAATCTTACTGATTTTATCCTATCAGCATTTGTTTATTACTAGCTAAATCCCGTGCCACATCCTGCATTTCTATTGGGGGTCCCGGCACCACCTCCTCCCAGCAGGGAGGTATAAATACTGTAACTGCCATAGAATACAGGCCTTTTCTCCCTCCTCCGGGCTCTGTGTCTGTTCTTTCGGCTGCGCCCTACGAAGGGTTCTCCCTGCTGAACAGAATGAGACCTCCACATCGACTTCCACAGGCTTGAAGAACATACCTGGCTGAGACTTCTACCAAAATGGAAGACAAAAAGAAAAAAGCTCCTCCTGGGATAATGTCACACTGATATTCTAGGAAAACAACGGACTGGAAAGAGGGTTTCATTGGCAGTGAAATGACTTCAGTTGGGAAGGATCTCTGCCAGCATGGGCTGGAGAATAGCTTAAAGAGAGAAGGGGAGGGGTCTGGTTTTAGGCCTGGCAGATACAGTGGCATCACAGCTTGTACACAACCTAGTAGTTTTTTTCCACAATACTTATACATATTCATGGGAGAGAATAGCGGTCATACACAGTTGAGGAACTTACAATGAACATACATCACACACAAATAGCAGAGAAAAGTGATGCGGTGTGTAGTTTAGTAGGCTGAAAGGGAAGAGGCTACAGGTTGAGAAGGTTCCACTGTGCAATGTCCACTTACTGGTGCCCTTTGGTCAGGAGCCTGGGGCCTTATCAGTGAAATATTTTGGAAATGTTTTCCCACATCATGTGGTCTTAGGAATCCTGACATCAGAATCTCTCTCTCTCTCTCTCTCTCTCTCTCTCTCTCTCTCTGCCTGCACGGGTGGGTGGTGGGTGGCTGGGCCACACCTGTTGGTACTCAGGACTTACTCCTGGCTCTGAGCTCAGGGATCACTCCTGGTAGGACTTGGGGGACCATATGGAGTGCCAAGGATTAAACCCAGGTCAACTGCATGCCAGGCAAATGCCTTACCCACTGTACTATCTTATAGGTTCCCATTAGAATTTCTTATAAACTTTAAAATAAATGTTGATATATATTTATGTACATTATATAATATATAAAATACTATATAATTTATATATTTATATGGGCTGGAGCGATAGCACAGCAGTAGGGCGTTTGCCTTGCACGCAGCCCACCTGGGTTCAATTCCTCCGCCCCTCTCAGAGAGCCTGGCAAGCAACCGAGAGTATCTCGCCCACACGGCAGAGCCTGGCAAACTACCTGTGGCATGTTCGATATGTCAAAAACAGTAAGAACAAGTCTCATGATGGAGACACTACTGGTGCCCACTCGAGCAAATCAATGAGCAATGGGAAGACAGTGACAGACAGTGACAGTGATATATTTATATATTTTTAAAATTTGAATTTACCAGGATTCACTTTAGGTTTCAAGTTAAATTTCTGAAAGTGTTTTCATGTTCTTCCAAATCTACTTTCAGAGCCATGATTTTTTTTTTTTTTTTGCTTTTTGGGTCACACCCGGCAATGCACAGGGGTCATTCCTGGCTCATGCACTCAGGAATTACCCCTGGCGGTGCTCAGGGGACCATATGGGATGCTGGGATTTGAACCCGGGTTGGCCGCGTGCAAGGCGGCCTACCGGCTGTGCTATCACTCCAGCCCCAAAAGCCATGATTTTAAACAATAAATTAAAAAAAAAAGGTACATCAGAATTTGGGGTGTAGAGAAGATGCATTCACAGAGTTTAAGTTAGTCAGAGAAGGGATCACCAAGTACAATGCAGTCGGAGGCCATGTGGGGGAAGGGTGATGCGGGCTGAATGTGGGCTAGAGACTGAACACAGTGGCCACTCAACACCTTTATTGCGAACCACAACATCTAATTAGAGAGAGAGAACAAAAGGGAATACCCTGCCACAGTGGCGGGGCGGGGTGTGGGGAGATGGGATTGGGGAGGGTAGGAGGGATGCTGGGTGTACTGGTGGTGGAGAATGGGCACTGGTGAAGGGATGGGTTCTCGAACTTTGTATGAGGGAAACAAGAGCACAAAGATGAGTAAATCTGTAACTGTACCCTCACGGTGATTCACTAATTAAACATAAATAAATAAATAAATAAATAATTTTTAAAAAAAGAAAGGGCTTTTTGCCTGATGATTGTGCTATCTCACCTATGGGTATTTGCTACCCCAAACTCGGGGGGATTGGATCCATGACTAAGGCTGTGAGATTGGGCGTGGGGAAATGGGAATGAGGAGCAGTGTGAGACTGGAATGGGGCACTCAGTGAGACTGAAATAGGCATGCGGGGAGAATGGAATACATGGCAGGACGGAGATAGGAATAAAGGGTGATTGATCACCAACCGTGTGGCCCTGTCCCCTTCTTCATGGTGAGTTGGGGTGGGGAAGCGGCTCATGACCATCTAATGTACCTAGTATGCACCCACATTTTTGGAACACACAGGCCAGGGTCTTCTACTTCCCCACCGCTCCATGTGTGTCCACTGAAAGCTGTGTGCTTGGTGGGAGAGAACGGCCTTCCGAGGATAGAGATGGGCCGTTCTTTGGTGGAGGGTATACATGCAGCTGTGCTCCCTGCTAGGCCCTCTGAGCAAGCTCAGGGATCAGTGGTACATCTTGTTTCACATTCCTGACTAACTTAAACTCTGTGAATGCATCTTGCGGCAAAGCCTGGCAAGCTACCCGTGGCATATTTGATATGCCAAAAACAGTAAGAAGTCTCACAATGGAGATGTTACAGGTGCCTGCTCTGAGCAAATGGATGAACGACGGGACAACAGTGCTACAGTGCAGTGCTAAGAAGTAGAATTAAGATGTTAATTAAGATGCTAATAAAGTTATTGGACTAAGGAAAGAGAAACACCCGTAAGCAGTATTTCCATCCTTTAGCCAATGGACGGTCAGGGAGGGCCTTTGATGTGTTGATTTGGCTACCCCCAATATGGGGAGTTGGTGAGAGAGAGGAGAGAGACCAGGGCAGAGACTTACTTTTATTGAGTAAAAGCAAATTTAGATTTATTGAATAACCATTGTGTAATCACGGAGATACTAGCAAGGGGGACAGAGGGAGAGACTAGCAAAGGGGACAGAGGGAGAAGAAAAAAGAGGAAGAATGCAGGAGCAGGCGCGTGGAGAGAAGAGAGGTGCAGCTGTGAGAGGGAGAGCAGAGAGATGAGCAGGAGAGACAGGAGGAGACGGGAATGAGGGGCAGCGTGAGAGTATAATGTGGAGCTTAGAGGTATTGGAACAGGTGTGTGGGGAGAATGGAATAAATGACAACTGATCATCAATTGTGATGATGATCACAAATGAGCATGGCAGCCTCATTTCCTCCTTTGTCTGCCCATGACATTGGCCTTTCCAGGTTGGCGAGCTGCCCAAGACCACCTAACGCTGGGTGACGAGAGAGAGCCCTGGGCCTCCCCCAGCCGCCCCCAGTGATTACACAATGGGTGTTACTCAATAAATCTAAACTTGCTTTTACTCAATAAGCCTAAACTGACCAATACTATTCAACACTGGTCTAGCCAGACAGATCAGTTGAATCAATGCTGATGATCAATGGGATGACAGATGCCTCAGCCAGATCACCTCACATCTTCATTGATTGAATAGGAAACATATCACGTTAGTGGGGGATGAAGGGTAGCACTTGTGGGGGGATACTGGGACATGGTGGAGGGAATCTGACACTAGTGGGGGGTGGTGGTGTTGGAATGTGTTTTGCATGAAACCCTGCCATTATCAAAACTAAATCCTGATATCTAAATTAAGTTTTTAAAAATGTACCTTTGAGATGGGGCTGGAGCGATAGCACAGTGGTAGGGCATTCGCCTTGCACGTGGCCGGCCAACCCATGCTCAATTCCTTTGCCCCTCTCGGAGAGCCCGGCATGCTACTGAGAGTATTGTGCCCGCACGGCAGAGCCTGGCAAGCTACCCGTGGTGTATTCGATATGCCAAAAACAGTAACAATAAGTCTCTCATTGAGAGATGTTACTGGTGCCCGCTAGAGCAAATCGATGAGCAATGGGATGACAGTGACAGTGACAGTGACCATTGAGATAGGAAAATGATCAGTGTAAGTGTGATATATAAATCACCTGTTATAAAGTTATATAAAAATTAGTTGCCTTCTTGATAAAAGAATGTTCTCTTACCAAAAGCTCTGAAATTATTCTGCACGAACCACATGATACTTTGTCAAAGGAGTTAATATTTTAGCACTGAAGCACTGTAGCACTGTAGCACCGTTGTCCCATTGTTCATCAATTTGCTCCAACGGGCACCTGTAACATCTCCATTGTGAGACTTGTTACTGTTTTTGGCATATCAAATATGCCATAGGTAGCTTGCCAGGCTCAGCGGTACGGGCAGGGATACTCTTCGGTAGCTTGCCTGGCTCTCTGAGAGGGATGGAGGAATTGAACCCAGGTCAGCCATGTGCAAGGCAAACGCCCTACCCACTGTGCTATCACTCCAGCCCTAAAGACTGGTTGTAGCCAAGAAAATTCAAGATGGGCCTGAGGGTGAGTAAGAAGTCTGCATTGCATATGGCCAACCTGGTCTTGATCCCTGCTCATCCTGGCAACCTGGTCAAGATCCCTCGTCTTGATCCTTGAATCCAGAGCCAGGAGTAATCCCTGAGCGCCATCAGGTGTAGACCAAAAAAACCCAAAGAAACAAAAATAAAGATAAACTGATGTTGGTGCACACCACAGGTGGCTCACGTGAGTTGGAAGGAGAGAAAAATGGTCATTTTCTCCCATCCTGTCTCTGCTACCTGGGACCCACTGGGAAGACTAGGGCTGCTAAAGTCTGTGACGATCCCCTGCTTAACACGGGCCCGAGTCCTGCCAGCCTCATTAGGTGACTGTCAGTCTGATGTCGTTGGGTCCCATGGGTGGCTTATGTGAAGTAAGGAAGAGAAAGATGGTCACTTTCTCTCAATCCACCTCTGCCACCTGGGTTCTTGTCTTGCCTTACAGAAAGGAATTTTAGGAGTAGACGAATAGTGAAATTGCATAGTTTTTATTTGGAAGTTTTGAAGGGAAGGAAGGAGAGAAAGTGGGAGAGAGTGGAGAGTAACGTGCTCAAGAGAGAACCCGGGCATTCTCCAAGGGCAGAGAGAGCCCTTACACACATCCCAGCATTAGACAGGAAAGCATGAAAGTACACATCTCAAGAGGGGAGATGCGGGCGACACATGTGCTCAGGCACCGCATGTGCTTGGGCACGTGGGTGCAAGTAGCACATGGGCTGGGCAGCATATGTGCTGCCTTCCTTTGTTCAAGGTGGCCTTTATAAGGTTACTCCAACCTGCCCCCACCCGGGTAGGGCTTCTACCTAAGTCAAAGTCTGTTGCTAAGGCAGTTACCAGGGTCATTGGGAGTAGTGATGGTCTTCTTTGAAATTCCTTTCCTGGTCTTTTGTTTCTGCAAGAGCTTCTCTGGGTCTGTTGCTGTAGATGGGTGAGAGTCTTATCGGGCCTTAGTTCCTGTTTTTCCCTGTTTTCTTCTGAGGGCCTTATCAGGCTCTCCCAGCAACTCTGGGGCTACTTCTTCTCAGGAAATCCTTGCCATTGCTTTGGGAAGGGGCCTTCCCTATCCTGCTACGTCAAGTCCACACCTAAAGTCCATGTTGGACACAAAGCGGGGCAGGAGCAACTCCATCATGCCTGGTTCCTGCTTCTCGTCTTGTTTTACTTAAACCTTTTTGTTTTTCTTAAAACCCCACTTCTCCCCACTGGCATTTTGTGAGGGAAGGACAGTTGGGCTGAAAACTCGGCCTTGGCAAATAGTTTCATAACCACTATCCACTATCTATAGAAGGGATACAGGTGGGGCAGGAGCCACCAGAATGTTCTAAAAACATGTCTAGATGACCTATCTGTAACTATTTGTTTGTACTACTTGAAACTATGTTTTCTTCTGAATTATGAAACTTGCAATTTTTGCTTATGTTTTTGTTTGAATTTGTAAGTGCGGGCTATGATGTAAGCATTGGCTATAAAATTTGTGGCTTTTCCCTTGTTTGGGGTCTTGCTTGGGCCTGTGTGCCTGAGAGCTTGACCCCAGCTAGCTGGCTTAATAAACTCCGCTTGTGTGTTACATTACTGGCTGAGCTCTTTGTGCGGATTTGGAGAAGGGGAAATTACCGATACCAGACCCTAACATCTGCTTGGTCTGCAAGGCACGGGAATTGATCCCCACCACCTGAGCCACGGACTCAGGCTGGAGTGAGCATTTGCTCTTTGCAGAAAAGGGGAAACCAGTCCCAGGCCTTACACAGGGTTTCGGGGTTCATGTCTCACAGAAAAGGATTTCAGGAGTAGACAAGCAGCGAAACTACAGTTTTTGTTTGGAGGTTTTGAAAGAGAGGAGGGAGAGAAAGTGGGAGAGAGTGGGGAGCATCACGCTCAAGAGAGCACCCGGCCTTCTCCAAGGGCAGAGAGAACTCCTACACACATTAGACATGAAAGCACGAAAGTACACATCTCAAGAGGAGAGATGCGGGCGGTACATGTGCTCAGGCACCACATGTGCTTGGCAAGTGGGCACAGGCAGCATGTGGGCTCAGGCAGCTTATGTGTGCTCTTCCTTTGTTCAAGTGGCCTTTAGAGGGTTTCTCCAACCTGTTTCCATGTGCATCTTCTACCTAGGTCAAAGCCCGTTGCTAAGGAAGTTATCAGAGGGGTTGGGAGTGGTGACAGTCTTTTTTGAAATTCCTTTCCTGGCCTTTTGTTTCCTCAGGAACTTCTCTGAGTCTGTTCCTGGCTCCAGGTGAGGGTCTTATCAGGCCTTAGTTCCTGTTTTTTCCTGTTTTTCCTGTTTTCTGCAAGGTTGGCTTTTGCCATTGCTTTGGGAGGGGGCCTTCCCTATCCTGCCTACATCAATAACATGGATTCAAAATAGGCCTATTTTTCTTTAGCAGGATGTTAAGAGTGAGCTATACCTGTCAGTGACTAATGCTTTGTTATATTCAAAATCAGGGGTAGAATTTTGTCAATTGAGAACTGCCTGTTCATTCCAGCTGCGTGTTTAGAGCCAGCTGTAGGGGTGGGGAGGTTGTTTCTGTTTCTTTTATGCAGCCTTCTCATTCAATAGCTCTCGGGTTTCCAAAAAGAGCAGGGATTTTGTTTGGTTTTTAAAAAGTGAACACAATGAACTTGAACTGGATGACCGCAGACCTCAGATTTAATTTTTTTCCCCTCTTGATTTTAAGTTAGTTTCAGTTTCCATTTCTTCAAAGGAGCTTTGAAAAAGTAGCTTTCACTTTCGGAAAGGCAACCACTTAAACAAGAGCCAAGTGTCAGCTGATGTTCCCAACCCTTTAAATTGCTCTTTCAGCGTTACAGCAGCAACTTAGAGGAAGATTTCTGAAGAACAAGCATTGGACTCCAGCTTTTCCAAACAGCAGGGAAGCAGAGCGCAGTCATGAGGTGGGTTGGAATAAGAATGCCAAAGCAGCCTTACACTTGAATGAAGGTTGTGAACTGAGTTTCTTGGGTGCAGGCCAGCTCCTGCAGTTTTCTTTTTGCTTATAGGACTTTATAAATGTGCCTTTTCTATTTGGGAATTTTATTTTGTGGTAACTCTGATGGTCATTCAGGCTCTCTATGCATCTTAAAACTTTTCACTGGGTGGAGCTAGTAACTGGGAGGTGGGATGAGAGAGTCCCCAAATTATTATATGCAAGGAAATAACTTTTGTTATCATTGGGACTGGAACCAGAAAAGGTCTGGCTCCAGCTCCATTGCTGCTCCAAGGACCAACCAATCGAATGACCAAATTGATGTTGGTAGACCCCCACGGGTGACTCATGTGGAATGGGGAAGAGAAAGACAGTCACTTTCCTCGGATCCACCTCTGTCACCAGGATCCAGGATTACTGGGTTCTTGTCTGGCTCACAGAAAGGAATTTCAGGAGCAGACACGCAGTGAAGCAAAACAGATTTTATTTGGAGGGCTTGAAGGTGTGGAGGAGAAGAGATGGGGGGAGGGCGGAAAGACAGAGAGAGAGAGAGAGAGAGAGAGAGAGAGAGAGAGAGAGAGAGAGAGCAAAACGTGCTCAAGAGAAAATGTGGGTGGGGGGGCATGTAGGGCATTTGCATTGCACACAGCCAACCCGGGTTTGATTCCCAGCATTCCATATGGTCCCTAAGCACTGCCAGGGGTGATTCCTGAGTGCAGAGCCAGGAGTAACCCCTGTGCATTGCCAGGTGTGACCCAAAAAGTGGAAAAAGAGAGAGAGAGAGAGGGAGAGAGAGAGAGAGAGAGAGAGAGAGAGAGAGAGAGAGAGAGAGAGAGAGAGAGAGAGAGAGAGAGAGAGAATGAGGGTTTCTCCAAGGGTGGAGAGAGAGAGAGAGGGAGAGAGAGAGAGAGAGAGAGAGAGAGAGAGAGAGAGAGAGAGAGAGAGAGAGAGAGAGAGAGGGAGAGAGAGAGGGAGAGAGAGAGAGACAGAGAGAGAGAGAGAGAGAGAGAGAGAGAGAGAGAGAGAGAGAGAGAGAGAGAGAGAGAGAGAGAGAGAGAGAGAGAGAGAATGAGGGTTTCTCCAAGGGTGGAGAGATCCCCTACACATATCCCAGCATTAGACTGGAAAGCATGAAAGTACACTTCTCTAGAGGGGGAGATGTGGGCCACACATGTGCTTGGTCACATGTGCTCAGCCACGTGGGCACAAGCAGCACATGGGCTCTGGCAGCATATGTGCTGTCCTTCCTTTGTTCAAGGTGGCCTTTATAGGGTTTCTCCAACCTGACCCCACCCCATGTGGTCAAAGTCCTAGGAGATTGCTAAAGAGATTACCAGGGGGCTTGGGAATGGTGATGGTCTTTGAAATTCCTTTCCTGGCCTTTTGTTCCTGCAGGAGCTTCTCTGGGTCTGTTTGCTGTAGATAGGTGAGGGTCTTATCAGGCCTTAGATCCTGTTTTTTCTTGTTTTCTGCTGGGCTGGCTTTTGCCATTGCCTTGGGAGGGGGCCTTCCCTGTACCTGCCTACATCAAAATGAAAGTAGAGTAGGTACTTCATTAGCTACAAGCCCAAGCCAGAAGGTTGGGGAATGGTAGACTCAAGTCCTCCAGTATCCTATCCCAAAATCAGAGACACTGTTAACCAGGGGAGGTGCAGGAATGATCCAGGGAGAGGTCATGACCCCAGGTGCCATTGGAGGTCATTTTCTGTGTGTTTGCTTAAAGAAGGTAGCTTTCCAGTGAATGCTAAGTGATTTATTTATTTTTATTTTCCTGAGAAGGGAACAGTAGGCCAAATAAGTTTGGAAACCTCTGACAAAAAGGAGCTTATATAGGGATTGGTGGACACAAGATGGTCAGTGAGGCCCTGAGATACCTGTAATCCTCAGATGTATCTGTCATGTATTTGTGATGCTCAGGTGTATCTGGAAAAAAGGTTTCTCAGCAGGGTTCTGTCTACATGTTTGTCTTCCTTGTCTGTTAGGCTTTAAGGGGAAGAACAAATTAAACGTTCTTTATCTTCTCAACAGCTCAAGTTTAGAGAAATTCGCCAGTTTTAATTCGAGTATAGCTCTTAGTTCCTTTTGGTCAGGTTTCCTTGTGGGGATGGGACCCAGAGCCTTAGACATGTAAGGCATGTGCTCTACTACAGAGGTAGGTATTGGTTATGACAATCATTCTGCATGGACTTTGCTGTCCTCGAAAGGATAGGAAGGTTTATGCCTTTTCCAGGCTACGGTGGTCAGCCTGGTCAACGGGTTTTACAGTGCCTGTGCTGGAGTTTCCAGAGCCACTATCTGGAGGGACCAAGTAAGGCTTTCTGGATTGGACTGATAAAAGGTACTTGTTTTCAGAGCTGTAGGGACAGGGCAGTTCAGTCTGTTCCTCCCCAGCTGTGCGAAAAATTGTTCAGAGGAAAACCGCCTGGGGAACACATGGCCCTTGTTTGCTGATAGACCCTTCATCTGGCCATCAGGGGAAGCACTCCATCACCCCTTTCATACACTTCAGGTTCACCTCGAATTCTAACGCAAATACACCATGAATCATGCAGCACCTTTGGGATTGGTCGCTGGCAAGATTCGGGTAAGCACTTTACAAACATCACCTCACCTGCTTTCCAACAGCCCTATGAAGAACTGTTGCTTATTAGCTTTATTTTCATGATGAACAAAATTGGGCTCTGAAAAGCAAAATACTTGCTTAAAGGTCAGACAGAGAAATTATATAGAAGAAAAATGGACAAGCATTTCTAAGAGGAGGAACTCTAGCTTACTTCGGAGCTTACGCTCAGACTGGGGTGCTGGGACCCCTCCTGCTGATACTGGGGGTGGGTGGTGGGGGGGATTGTGTGGTACCAGGATCAGTGACCCAATATTCCCATAGGCAAAGCATTGAGTCGCTCCCTTGCTCCGGATAATTCCCTTTGAAAAATGTCAGTTGCATCAAGATAGAATTGCCAAATGCAATTGTAAGACATAGGGCTGGGCTGGACTGTGCCTCATGGTAAAGCATGTGCCTTGCATGTCTGAGGCCCTGGTTCAACCCCTGATAACACACACACACACACACACACACACACACACACACACCTTTCCTTTCCTTTAGATTTTTATATTTACTTATTTATTTTTGGGTTTTGGTCACACCTGGTGATGCTCAGAGATTACTCCTGACTCTGCACTGAGAAATCACTCCTAGAGGCACTCAGAGGACCATCTGGGATGCCAGGTATTGAATCTGGGTCAGCCACATGTACTAAAAAAGGCTTACTGTTTTTGGTTCCCTGGGATATATTCCCAGAAGTGGTATTACTGGGTCAAATGGGAGTTCAATTTCTAATTTTTTGAGGAATATTCATACTGTTTTCCAAAAAAGTTGGACCAGTCGGCATTCCCACCAACAATAAAGACAAGTTCCTTTCTTCCCACATCCCACACCTACACTGGTTGCTCTTATTCTTTTGGATGTGTGCTAGTCTTTGTGTTGTGAGATAATAATCTCATTGTCACTTTTTTGATTTGCATCTCCCTGATGATTAGTGATTAAAAGCATTTTTTTCATGTGCCTTTTGACCATTCAAAATCTCTTCTTTGAGAAAGTTTCTATTCTTCTTCCCATTTTTTGATGGGGTTGGATGTTTTATTCTTTTGTAAAGTTCAACCAGTGCCTTGTATATCTTTGATATTAACAGCTTATCTGAAGGGTTTTGGGTGAATAAGCTTTTCCATTCTGAAAGCTGTTTTGTATCATGGTCACTATTTCTTTTGAGGTACAGAAGCATCTTAGTTTAATGTAGTTACATTTGTTTATCTTAGCTTCCACTTGCTTGGTCAGTGATGTCTCATCTTTGAAGATACCTTTAGTTTCAATATTAGGAAGGGTTTTGCCTACCTTTTATTTTATATACCTTATGGATTCTAGTCTGATGTTGAGGTCTTTAATCCATTTTGATCTAACTTGTGCATGGCATTAGATAGAGGTCTGAGTCCAGTTTTTTGCATGCAGCTGTCCATTTTTTGCCAGCATCACTTGTTAAAGAGACTTTCCTTGCTCTACTTCACATTTCTTGCTTCCTTATCAAAGATTAAATGATCATAGATTGAGAGTATGTGTGGGGATACTCAACCCTATCCATTGGTCTGCAGGTCTGTTTTTATTCCAATACCATGGCTAGATGATATTGATGATTTGATGGTGTCAGGAGTTAAACTCAGGTCTTGGGCAAGCAAAACATATCAGCTAAATGGTGTCATTTGGGATGAATTTTCTCTTGCATGATTATATTGCCAATTAAGTGGCAACCCATTTTGCTTATTATTTTTCCTGAAGTTGTACTAATCTATGAATCAGAAATTGCAGACAATAGTGAGCTTGGTGATTTCTGGAGTTGTTTTCTCCCAATGTTTTGGTGCCAAAAATCAACAGCTAAGAAAGAGGAGCACAAGTTTGTTTTTAGCTCTGCAGCATCCAGAGGCCATTGGGGGTCACATTTCATGAGGGAAGGAATTCAGAGCTTCATAGAGTGGAGCATGAGGTCTACCCCAAGCCATACCCCTGCCAGCCCACACGGCTCTTATTAACTAGACTCAGCTTCTAGGAACAAAGACCTAGTAGCTGTTGCTCCTTGTATCTCTAAAAACTAGTCAGATTGATGTCAGTGGGCCCCAAGGGTGGCTCATGTGGAGTAGGAAGGAGAAGATGGTCACTCCCTTTCTCCTGATCTGCCTCTGCCACCTGGAACCCAGGGTTCTCGCTCGCAGAAAGGAACTTCAGGAGTAGACAAGCAGTGAAGTAAATAGATTTTATTTGGAGGGTTTTTGAAGAAAGAGAGGTGGAGGTGGGGAGAGAGAGGTGCTCAAGAGAGAACAAGGGTGGAGGGAGAGCCTCTATACACACTCTAGCATTAGACACGAAAGCACGAAAGTCCACATCCCAAGAGGGGAGATGCGGGCGACACATGTGCCATGTGGACGCAAGCAGCATATGGGCTCGGGCAGCATATGCTCTCCCTTCCTTTTTCAAGGTGTCTTTTATAGGTTCTTCTCGGGTTGTCTTGATCCAGGAGTTCTGGAATCTTCTCAGGGCTGGATCACATTTTAATCAGATTAAGGGAGAGGTCTGAGGGTTCGAGGAACTTCATGGGAAGGGGTCCAACCTTCTCAGTGTCTACTGAAGGTCTGTTTTCTGTATCCACAGGGTGGATCAGTCTTAGGATTTTCCTCCCAGAAGTTCTGTTGACCTAAATTGCTGTTGTCCAGGGCGGTTCCCTATCTACCTGCCTACATCAAGATGACCCGAAGAGATAGCCCTTTAGCGAGTTACTGGGTACAAAATGAGCCTTACCAGCCTGTGTGAATATTGAAACCTGAACCAATATTGATAAGGATAAGAGACAACTCAGATTCCTCAGGTAGCCATTCTCCTCCCAATTACCTTCCCCTGCAAATCTACACTCTCATTTGAAGAGACCTGCTTTGTGGGTTCTTGTATACACTATAGCCCATGAAAGGAAGGGAGGGGTGAGTTCACAAAATGTAGGTGAGTTGTGAGTTCACAAAATGTGGGTGCTGCATAATATATGTGTTTGGTGTCTGAGAGCCACCTCCTTGTCCTCCCCAGGATCCTCAGCAGAGGAACAAAGAGACGTGGGACCACAGACTGATGATGAAAATGGCCCATTCATTTTTTTTTAATTTAAATTTACTTTTCACAATTTTTTAAATTACATTTAATATTTTAACACCAATCCCACCACCATTTCACCTTCCCACCACCATATTTCGAATGTTTCCATCCCGAACCCTAACCCCTGCCCCAAAGCAGAACTAAAAATGTTTGTTATGAAAAAACACTGAAAATGGTCCAAAAAAGTTTCCACAGAGGAAAGTGTGTGAAGATTGTTATAGTTCACCCAGGGCCCATTAAGCCCTTCTATAAGAGATCAGTGGGGCTGGAGCTATAGCACAGCGGGTAGGGCGTTTGCCTTGCACGAGGCTGATCCAGGTTCAATCCCCAGCACCCCTTATAGTCCCCCAGGCACCACTAGGAGTAATTTCTGAGTGCAGAGCCAAGAGTAACCTCTGAGCATCACTGGGTGTGACCCAGAAAGCAAAAAAAAAAGGGGGGGGGAAGGGGCTGGAGCAATAGCACAGCGGGTAGGGCTGCATGCGGCCGACCCGGGTTCGATTCCCAGCATCCCATACGGTCCCCCAGCACCGCCAGGAGTAATTCCTGAGTGTAGAGCCAGGAGTAACCCCTGTGCATCGCTGGGTGTGACCAAGAAGCCAAAAAAAAAAAAAGGAGAGAGAGAGATCAGTAATGTGTTGTTAAAGGTTGAGCCTTGTGAGCTTGTGTGTGTGTGTGTGTGCGTGTGTGTGTGTGTGTGTGTGTGTGTGTGTGTGACTGTCCTTCCATTGCTCATCAATTTGCTCGAGTGGGCACCAGTAACATCTCCATTGTGGGATTTGTTGTTACTGTTTTTGGCATATTGAATATACCACAGGTAGCTTGCCAGGCTCTGCCTTGCGGGTGAGATACTCTCGGTAGCTTGCCAGGCTCTCCGAGAGGGGCGGAGTATATATGTGTGTATATATACATATGTATGTGTATAGATGTATATATGTATCTGTAAAAATATATTTCCCTCTAAGATTGGTTGCCATCTACTTTAAACCCCATCAAATGTGGTACACTACTTTTGGAATATGAGTGGTGTGAGGTATGAGATGTGTGGCAACGAATGCAGAAAAATGGCCCGTTTAATGCAGAGCTGTTAGCCTACTTCTGAATGGGTTTGAAATATATATCTACATGTAGGTGTGATTGACCATATACAGAGATAAAACATTTTGGCAGAGGCAATTCTCTTGGGAGATTAACTCAAGGAGACACCGTCTTCCAGTGACATCTATATTGCTTTTCTCTTCCCCTCTAGTTGTATATGTTAAACAATTAAGTTTACTTCTTATCACTACTTACAGTTGTTTGTATAAACACAGTAAGAGATAAAGATTCCAAAACTTAGTTCTCTAGGCTCTGAAGTCTTTTAGTGTAAATCCCAGATTAAGTCCCCAGGCTGATTCAGCTTGTCTTCCCCCATAGTGTTCCTATTTCTTAAATCATAACAGCTTGCATGAAGATCATGCATTTATGCTTTCTAGACTGTCCCATTTTGATACTGGGTTAGCTCAACCACTCGTCTCATTCTAGTCCCACAGTAGGACCTCCCTTTTGGTACAATAGCTGAAGCCTGAGTCAAGTAATTATGACAAATGCCCCAGAGTAGATATATTTCAGAGTCAGCCAACTCCCAAATATTAGGAACTGCATTAGTGGTCTTTCTGTGTTTAAGCAAAGAACATTTCTCTATAGTAAAATATGAAAAGGCCATTGGGGTAATGAAAAAGAAAGTAATTCACTATAAATACAAAGTCAAGAATTACCAGAAAGTTTTGGCTTATAAGTACCAAGATTGACTTGGTGAATTGTGATGAGGGGTAAAACACAAAGGGAAGGTTAAAGATAAACTCAGGGGGTTAGGGGTGCTCACAAGATCATGATAAATGCTATCTGGGAGGAACAAAAGGGGCAATTCACTGATGAAGCCTAAAACACTTAGAGTTAATATCCAACAGATATGTATGGAAGTGTCAGAAATACTCCACTTCTGTAAGAAATCTAGGAAGTATGTTCTCTTCAGAGGAAGAGAGCTCATAGGAGATAGAAACATAGGAACAAGTACCCAATAAGCACAATGATGTGTGCCCACTTCAGCTCCGAAGGCCTGAGGGCCAGGAGTGCTAATGGTGTAAATCCCAGTCTTAGAGCAGAGAAGACCATCCCAGTGCCAGCAGCCGTGTACAGAGAGCAATGCCATTCTTTATCCTCATTCTGTTCTACTCAGACCCTCCATTGACAGGCTCGTGCCATGTGCCTTGGGAAGAGCAACTTGCTATCCAGTCTATGCATGAAAATGCTAATCCCTTCTAGGAAAACCCTCAAGATTTTCCCAGAACAACTGCTTAACTAGATACCTGGGTATCTTATGGCCCAGCTGAGTTGACACCAAATTAACCTGAAACTGCACTGCAGGCGGCAGTGCTTGGCAGGCATGCAACACAGTGACCATGTTTATTTTCTCCACAGTGAGGCCAACAATTCTCTAGAGCAAATCCTTCGTCAGCTGAAATGTCATTTCACGTGGAACTTATTTAAGGAAAAAGATATCCCAGAGGATCTGGAAGAGAGAGTGTGTGAGCAGATTGAATCTCTAAACCCTGAGTTCAAAGGCACAATGTACAACTTGTTGGCCTACATAAAGCACTTACATGGTCAGGACGAGGCTGCCCTGGAATGCTTACAGCAAGCTGAAGAGTCAATCCAGCAAGAGCACTGTGACCAGGCGGAAGTCAGGAACCTGGTGACCTGGGGAAACTATGCCTGGGTCAACTATCACCTGGGCAGACTCCCAGAGGCGCAGGCTTATGTTGACAAGGTGAAACAAACATGTGAGAAGTTTTCAAATCCTTTCAGTCTTGATTGTCCTGAGCTGGACAGTGAGGAAGGGTGGACATGGCTTAATTGTGGTGAAAGGCAAAATGAAAGAGCCAGGGTTTGCTTTGAGAAGGCTTTGGAAAAGAAACCTAATGACCCAGAATTCTCCACTGGACTGGCAACTGCCAAGTACTATCTGGATGGAAAACCACGGAAGCAAATATCCGACAGTGTTCTAAAGAAGGCCATTGAGCTGAATCCTGACAATCAGTATGTTAGAGTTCTTCAGGCTCTGAAACTGCAGAAAATGAACAAAGAAGCTGAAGGAGAGAGGATGGTCAAGGAGGCAGTGGAGAAAGCTCCTCACCAAAATGATGTTCTTCGCATTGCAGCCAAATTTTATAAAAATAAAGGTGATCTAGACAAAGCTATTGAACTTGTTCAAAGGATGTTGGAATCCACACCGAACAACTGCTACCTCTATCACCAGATTGCATGCTGCTATTGGGCCAAAGTCAAGCAAGTTCGGAATGAAGAATCTGATGCTGACGTGAAGAGGGAGAAGATGGATGAGCTAAGAAAACACGCAAAAGAGTATTTGGATAAAGCCATTGAGAAGGGCCTGAGTCCTCTCTATGAGTACTCAGATCTCACTGAGCTCCTGGAAATAGAGGACTATTATGAGGTAGCATTCAAGAAAGAGCTGCCTTCCAGGGAGAGACAGCACACTCAACATGACCGTGACTCTCTGGGACAGGCAGCAGGCCCTGCAGTCCAATGTGATTTAGAGGGTTTGCCTATCAGCCAAACATCAGCTGAGAAGGAAAAGGTAAATTGTCAACAACAGGACACATCTGAAAATCAGATTCCCCCGAATGCGCCCAATTATTGGTATCAGCAAGGGTTGATCCATAAGATGAACGGAGAACTGCTGCAAGCAGTTGAATGCTTTGAGAAAGAATTGGGCCGCCTGTTGAGGAATAGCCCTTCTGGCATCAGCCGCTTTTTTCTGCCTGAACTCGAGCTTTAAGAAGACAGGGAGGAACTGGACCACTTCCCTGTCCCTGAGCTGACGTCCTTGAAGAAGAAATGACTCACTCCCTGAATATCGAGAACCTTACAGTAGTGGTGATTCTGGGGAATGGAAAGGCAGAGTACAATGATCAGGGTGGTCTTGCTTATTGCTGTAAGGTTTATTTTTAGACAGTTGCTTTCCTGTCTTCCTGTCTTCCCTGTCTATCCCATTCTATCCCAGTCACACAGAGTTCTCTATTCTGCAAGTCTTATGATATATAAGTAGTAGAAATATTATTATTTTACACATGTTCTAGTAGAACTAGTGCTCCAAGCCTGTAAAATGTTGATTAGTTCTCATTTTACCAGATACCCTCATTTCTCCTCTTCCTGCACAGATTCATAGCTGGTCTACCAACAGACTCACACCGACAGACTCACACACCCTTCGTGCCGTTGCTGTCTAGTCATTGGAAGCCGCAGGAAGATTAGTTTTCTACTAACCCTAAGATATTCCTTATGTTTTATTCTTAGCTCATCATGTATTTGAATAGGTTTTCTTGATAAAATTATTATGAGAAATAAAAAATTTTCAGCCTAGATAGTGGTGATACATGTGGTTTGTGTATATGACTAAGAATAATGTCAATTTCCCAAATTTCTCTTGCTCGGGACAGTGGGTAATTGTAACGTATCATACCAAGCTAGTCTCAATACATTCTTCTTAGCTCCTCCCTGGGGTTAGTACTTTCAGCTTGTACCCAGACCACCGAGATACATGATTCTCACTCAGTCCAAGTCTCAGCTGACCCAGTATCCAGTTAACCGATGTTTGTCTCCAGTGTCCTATCCCGGGAGGAATACCTACACAATTGCCTCCCTGATAAGGGATAATTGGTTAGGCATACCATACTAGGCTGTATTTTATAGGGACAAAAAATATTTACAGTCAAGGGTAAATGAAAATACTTGAATATTTTCTCATGGTCAGAGATAGCCACATGAGTCATAAAAAAGGAGAATTGTGCTCTGCCAAATGGAAATTAGAGTGAAAGAAAAAAAACTGGACTGGAGAGATAGTACAGTGGGTAGGGCACCTGCCTGCATGTGGTCATTCTGATTTTATGTCTGGAACCCCATATGGTCTCCTGAGCCTCACCAGGAGTGATCCCTGAGAACAGCTAGATGTGAGAAAGAAAAGAAGGATGGGAGGAAGGAAGGGAGAAGTAAAAACAAAGCAAGACAAAAAAAAAGCCCTCTTTGGGATCCAGAGAATTCCATTCCTAGAATCTCCCCACTTTGCCCAGTAGCACTGCCCTGAGCGCACCAGTGACAGAAGCTTCCATCTCCAGAACACTGCAATCGAGTATGTAACCACTAGACATTGCAACGGCAACAGTGATGATGGTGCAGAGCAGGAGTAAGCGCTGGGTACCACTGGGTGTGGTCCAACAACTCCCCTCTAACCCCTCTCCCCAAAAACCCACCCAAACAACCCCAAAATAGAATTATCTTCAGATGGATAGCACAGCGGGTAGGGCGTTCGCCTTGCATGTGGCCGACCCGGGTTCACTTCCTCCGTCCCTCTCAGAGAGCCCGGCAAGCAACTGAGAGTATCCTGCCCCCATGGCAGAGCCTGGCAAGCTACCCATGGCATATTCCATATGCCAAAAACAGTAACAACAAATCTCACATGGAGATGTCACTGGTGCCCGCACGAACAAATTGATGAGCAATGGGATGACAGTGACAGTTTTGAATATTAACTTAAATGTTAACACTGTCATCAATATGTCAATTACATATGATATGTGTAAGCAAGCCAATTAAGATGTAATAAATGCATAATAAAAATCCAGTGTAGCCCTGTACCTAACCAATATAAAGGGAAATGTGGCAGGTCTAACTAAGATATATAAAATTTTATCTTCATAGATATATTTGACATATAGCCATGTGTTTGCTGAAGTGCACACGCTAGTGTGTTTACCCATGTGTCCAGGGTGCAAGAGATCCTCGTCATTCATTATCACACCCAGCACCTCACATGCTGGTTACTTTTTGATGCTGTATCAGATCATGGACATTTGCAGAAAGAGTGAAACTTCAACAACTCATACTCAAATAATGTAGCAGCTTCCTTCAAGTCACTGTCACTCTGAGTGGGTGATCTTCCCTGAGTAGGTGATATTCCCACATCAATGTCAAAGCAATTCCGGATTCCATATTTGGGGGTGATCGCTGTTTACAATGGGCATTTTTTGAAACAATATTCATTTTATTCAGCCCGATTCTCATCCTTTCAACACACACACACTTCATTGGGTAATATTTCTGGGCCATGGTTGAGTGGTGAGTAGGAATCTTAAAGAGTCCTTCACCTTGGCAGTGTGCTACCAATCAGTCATAGCCAGAAGAACAGACTGATTCCAGTCAAGGAGGGCTCTGAGGTCTGGGAGGACAGCTTGGGAAAGTGGGGTGTTTGTTTTCAGGTGGAGATTTTAAAGCAAATAAGAGAGCTCTTTGCCTGCCAGCTATGTTCTCAGAGGCAGTAGTAGGATTCAGAATCCTCTGCGTCCCTCGCTTTTGTGCATTTCTTCCTTCCCTTGATTTTCAAAGGGAACATTTCCTAGTATGTTTTACATCTTCTGTTTCATTAGAGGTGTGGTACAGCTGTGGCAGAGACACTGGGAAGATGATGCTTGATTATTCATAGTGATACTTCTGTCTCATTGAACTGAACTCTCCTTTAAAGATTCTAATTCTTTCTGACTCATAGAGAGAGGGATAGACATAGAGTGACTGCACTCATTTGTGGAATATAAAGTAACGGAATGGGAGGCTAACATCCAAGGATAATAGAGATAAGGTCCAGGAGGATCACTCCACGGCTTGGAAGCCGGCCTCACATTCTGGGAGAAAAGGCAACTGGGAAAGAGAAGGGACAACTAAGTGAATGATACTTGGAGGGCTCACTCGGGATGGGAGATGCGTGCTGAAAGTAGACTATAGACCAAACATGATGGCCACTACCTGTATTGCAAACCATAACATCCAAAAAGAGAGAGAGAGAGTAAGAGGGAATGTGCCTGCCACTGCGGCAGGATTGGGGATGGGGTGGGGGTGGTGGAGGGATACTAGGAACATTGGTGGTAGAGAATGGGCACTGGTGGAGGGATGGGTGCTAGAACATTGTATGACTGAAATGTAATCACAAAAGTTTGTAAGTCTATAACTATCTCATAGTGATTCATTAAAAAATATATTAAAAATAATGTCATTCTTGTTTACAGCGACAGATCCAATGAGACTCTCATCAAAGAGTGCCTGCTCCAGCTGAGATGCCACTTTACGTGGGGCTTGCAAATTGACAACACTGAAATGCCTGATTTAGAAAACAGGGTCTTTGATCAGATTGAGTTCCTGGATGTCCAATGCAATACGAGAATGTACAACCTGCTGGCCTACGTGAAACACCTGGCAGGTCAGAATCAAGAAGCCCTGGAGAGTTTGAAAGAAGCCGAAGACTTTCTGCTGCAAGAATTCACTGACCAATCAGATGTGAGAGGTCTGGTCACCTGGGGCAACTATGCCTGGCTGTACCACCACATGGGCAGGCTGGGAGAAGCCCAGACTTACCTGGACAAGGTAGAGAAGACGTGCAAGAAGTTGGCAAGTCCCTTCAGCCACAGGATGGAGTGTCCAGAGCTCGACTGTGAGGAAGGATGGGCCTTGCTGAAATGTGGAAGAAATAATTATGAACGAGCCAAGGTTTGCTTTGAAAAGGCTTTGGAAGTGGACCCTACAAACCCTGAATTCAGTTCTGGGTATGCAATCATAACCTACCGCCTGAACCGCCTTAATATAAGAGTAGAGGAAAAACTGTCCACGCTGAAAAATAGTCTGCACCCCCTAGAACAGGCCATCAGATTAAATCCAGAAGATGTATGTCTAAAGGTTCTCCTAGCGCTGTGTCTTCAGGACACAGGACGAGAAGATGAAGGAGAAAAATACATTGAAGAAGCACTGGCCAACAAGACCTCACATACCTACATCCTTCGGTATGCAGCAAAGTTTCACCTCAAAAAAGGCTCTTTGGATCAAGCTCTTCAGCTCTTAAAAAAGGCATTGAAGGACACACCCTCCTCTGCCTCAGTGCATCACCAGATAGGGCTTTGCTACAAAGCAAAAATCATCCAAAATAAAAAGGTCACACACTGGCAGTCCAGAGGGCAGAATAGAGAAAATATTGAAAAACTGGCAAGAATAGCTATAAATCATTTGAAATTTGCTCTGAAATACAAGCCCACCTTTGTGATTGCTTACCTAAACCTGGCAGAAATTTACATAGAAATCGGTGAGTACAGCAAAGCTGAGGACACCTACCAAAAAGTGTCACACCTGAAATCACTCACAGAAGAAGACCTGCAACAGATACATCACCGCTATGGCAAATTTCAGGAATTTCAGAGGAAATCTGAAGTAAATGCAATTATCCATTATTTAGAAGCAGTGAAAATAAAGAAACCATCTTTTTCGAGAGATAAAAGTATCAGTGCATTGGAGAAATGTGTCTTAAAGAAACTTCAGAAAAATGAATTTGATGTGGAAGGCTTGTGCCTCCTTGGGTTCGTGCAGAAGCAGAAAGGAGAAATCACGAAGGCCCTGGAGAGCTATGAGCAAGCCCTGAAGCTGGCTGCCGGCCAGGAGAGTTCTGTGGACATGAGCTGAAGGTTTCGAAGCCGTGATGCTCATTTGGTATTTCACAGTCCATTTGATTTTAGGTTAACACATACTAATTCATCTTTTCTCTTGCAGCTCGAAGAAACATATTACACAATTCCCTGAAATGATATAATTTTTTTTTTTCTTTTTGGGCCACACCTGGCGATGCATACAATGGTTACTTCTTTGCACTCAGGAATTATCCCTGGCGGTGCTCAGGGGACCATATGGGATGCTGAGAATTGAACTCAGATCAGTCGAGTGCAAGGCAAACGCCCTACCGGCTCCACTATCATTCCAGCCCCAATGGTGTAAATTTTTAGCAAATATTCAAACTTGATATAAAACAGCTGCATGTAGAAGATGGTGAGGCAGAATGCCCCTGTCTCTCTGTCTGGACGAGAGAGGAACCACTTCTTTGTGAATTCTATACAGTAAAAACTATGTGTTGAGTAGTCTTGTAGCAAATAAAACATGATATTACATAAAATAAAAATGTTTGCCTCATTCATTTCATTTTAGATTTATATGGGGGGTGTATCCCAAATGGTGCTCGGGAGACATGGGGTTTCCACTGTGTCAGGTGATTATCAACTAACTGGGTGGAAGGTCGGTCAAGAGCTCGAGGATAAGATTCTGCTCTGACCCTATGGTGCTGGAGGTCTCCAGGAATGCACCCACCAGTGGCCGGGGGAAATGTGATACCAGGAATCAAATCCAGGTCTGGTATATGCTAGGCTTGTGCCCAAACTGCTGTTCTAGCTCCTGACCCCTCAATGAATTCTTCTTCTTCTCTTTTTTTTTTCAAAAATCACTTTTCTGTGCTAGATACCAAGAGTACAATGGTGATGTAGGGAGGAAAGTTTTATTCTTCTGTCTCCTTAGGTTCATTGACTGAGCCTCATAAGTGTAAACTGACAAAAAAAAATAGAAATTATTAAGACAGGCATCACATACGTAGCTATGAGAAGACTCAGGGATGAGTAAATCAAGAGGGATTTACAATTTGGTCTTAAATAGCATCTTAATGATGAACAATACATTTGAAGAATAGATTTGAAGTGATGAAACGAAAGAACTGAGTTTTTAGCATGATAATTTGTAGAAAGCTAAAACCAAAGGAATGGAAACCGAGTTAGTGTGGTTTGTTGTGCAGACTCCTCTGGAAGTGCTTGGGCTAATATGAAGCACCTCAGGTAATTCACTCCTGTTATTCTGGTACAGAGGGAGGACGAATGTCTGTCCTGCATGAAAAAGGCAGGGACTTTTTTTTTTACATCTATTTCTCAGTATTCTCTGGGATGGCATAGTCTGCTTTCTCTCAGTAAAAAACAAAACAAAACAGAGAGACAGAGAGAAGACAAATGAGAGACAAGATAGTAAAAGAGGTTTCCCAGTCAATTAAAGGTGAGTTTTCTACATGAAGGAGTTTGAAGTTTATTGGCAGATTGTTCCCAATGGTCTCATCTTATTTGAAGCACTATTTCAATATTTGAAGCCATGTGGTTTGAAGCACTATTTATTCAGAAACTTGGTAGCATCACTGTGGTAGATCATGGGTGCTGAATGAACTGAGATCACTTTTAAAAAAATTTTTGCTTTTTTGGGTCACACCTGGTGATGCTCAGGGATTACTTGTGGCTCTGCACTTAGAAATTACTCCTGGCGGTGCTTGGGGACCATATGGGACGCTGAGGATAGAACCTGGGTCAGCTGCATGCATAGTGAACACCTTACCCTCTGTGCTATCGATCCGGCCCCTTGAGATCACCTTTTATGATGTTGTTAAAGGCAATACACAACAATGATTAACTGTGAAGTGGAAGAACAGGCAAGTAATTGTTATTGTTTTTCATTTATGTTTAGACAGGAAGAATATATGAATTTCCTACTGAGTCTATAACAGATTGTCACAAATCTGGAGGTTAAAATCCATATTTTATAGTTCTAGAAGTTTGAAGTCTAGAACGAGTTTTAACAAACCAAAACCAAGATGTTGATATAGTCACAGTCTCTCCAGAACAGAGATTTTCCTCCTTGAAAAACATTTTTAAATTTTTAGGAATTGCCCAAATTATTGTTGGAACCTCTAATCTGTGTGACAGGAAGTCCCTCCAACATTCACAGAAATATTGGGCAGGGTTTTGGGTTTCCACTGAAATTCTATAGGACTTGGAGTGAGTAAAATTTATGTCATTAAAAGGCAGGCATCTGAGCTACATGGAAGCAATCCTTCCATTTTTCTTATCACTGAAATAGGACATCTATTAGATTTAACAAAAGAAAATAACTTAAAAGTGCTTGTGTTTTAGAAAGGAGGCTGAGTGGTCCAAAAAATAAATAAGCCAATCTGTTGCAGGTGCAGAAAGGAACTCATCAAATGAAGTAGGTATCCTGGTGTCTCTTGACATAGTGTAGGTCTCCTGGTTCCTGGGGGGGGGCGGGGGGGGGGAAGGCCTGAATGGGTAGGGATCAAATTGACAAAGTTTCCCAGGAGCACTCTCTGACATGGACACTAACATCCCACCAGCCCCACTGGGCCGATGTTCAGCTGCACTGACATCCACAAGATCATGATGCATGGAAACTGCTTCAGCTCTCTGGGGGCCGTGATCTTGGGCTGGAGGGAGGAATGAGTCTTTGCAGGAAAGTCAGTTCTTCTCTCCACCCAGGTTCTCAGTTTCCCTAGATTCCAGGTTTGTTATCGATCTTTGTGGAAAAGTACTTCAGAGAGGAGGCAAAAAGTGAAGTAAGATATATCTTTAGGAGGGACTGGAGCAATAGCACAGTGGGGAGGGTGTTTGCCTTGCATGCGGCCAACGGGGGTTCGAATCCCAGCATCCCATATGGTCCCCTGAGCACCACCAGGAGTAATTCCTGAGTGTATGAGCCAGGAGAAACCCCTGTGCATCGCTGGGTATAACATCTCCACCCCCCCAAAAAAAAAGATATCTTTATTTAGGAAATATGAGAGATCGGAGAGAGAGAGAGAGAGAGAGAGAGAGAGAGAGAGAGAGAGAGAGAGAGAGAGAGAGAGAGAGAGAGAGAGAGAGAGAGAAAGGACTTTCTAGAGGGAACAAAGCCAACAGTACACATGCAGGCAGCCCCCAGTGGGGGATGTACCAGCTTGTCTCTTAAGGTTAGTTTCATGGAGTTTTCCCAAACTGTGCCCACATGGGGCTTTCTACATAGAATCTGTTGCTAGGGTGTTGTCAAGGGGAAGAGCTGGGAACTCTTGATGGTCTTTTTTCATATTCTTATCATGACCTATTTCCCTACAGGAACTTCTCCTTTCCAGAGGGGTCAGCATGAACTGGCAGCCTTAACTTATGCATCTCATTGGGTATCAGCCTCATGCCTGTAGGTTGGTACCAAAATTACATTTTTAATCCCCATTGTCAGGGCCTCCCTATCTGCCAGTCGGTCTGTTCACCTGCAACGTAACCACTATCTAATTTCTCAGGGTTAGAAATGTTAAAAGTAAATAATTATCAGTGAATTGGTTGATGGTCTATCAGGTAAATCTTCATAGTAGTGCTAATCCTCATTTGCATTCAGAAAACAGACTTCTTTAAAGAAAAACGTATTTGTGAGAGGTGTATTTGACAATCTCTGGGTGTCACAGCTACTCTGTCTATTACAACCTAATATTACCTCTCTGTCAGATCCTTCCCAACTCTGGAAGAAATCTGCTTACTTCCCAGGGCTCAGTAAAATGAAAAGTGTGTGACAGGCTAGATACTTGCAAATCCAGGTGCATGAATTTTCTTTGATATTGAAAATACTATCACCAAACTTGGATGATAATTAAGAGGTCTCTTTAAATTAACAGTGAATTTCAGCACAGGGGTTTCTCCTGGCTCATACACTCAGTAATCTTTATTACTCCGATGAAAACAAGGGATAGAGTTTCAGTTGGTGCCTTATTTAGAATTCCTAGTTGCCCAAGCTGTGTCTCTCACATACCTTAAAATCAGATCAAGCAACAGATCCAACATTCATTACTGTCAGAGTTGCTCTAGGCCAGGCTTTTGCTAAGATCTGTGTACATACCATTGTAGGCTTCAGTTTCTTTTTTTAAAATTATTATTTATTAATTAGTGAGTCACCATGAGGGTACAGTAACAGATTTACACATTTTCATACTTGTGTTTCCCTCATACAATGTTCGAGCAGTCCTCCTTCTACCAGTGTCCATTCTCCACCACCAGTGAACCTAGTATGCCTCCCACCTCCCAATCCCATCCCCCCACGCCCCCTCCCCGCCTCTGTGGCAGGGCATTCCCTTTTGTTCTCTCTCTCTCTCTCTCTCTCTCTCTCTCTCTCTCTCTCTCTCTCTCTCTCTCTCTCTCTCTCCTTTTGGGTGTTGTGGTCCGAAATAGGGGCATTGAGTGGCCATCGTGCTCAATCTATAGTCTACTTTCAGCACGCATCTCCCCTCCCGAGTGGGTCCTCCAACCAGAGCTTACATGATGTTCCTTTCTCTATCTGAACTGCCTTTTCCTTCAGCATGTGAGGCCAGCTTCCAAGCCATGAAGGCTCCAGTTTCTTGAAGAACTTCCTGGCCACCAGTGTCAACTCATTTTAATCCCCGTTGCCAGGGCCTCCCTATCTGCCATGCCAGTCTGTCTGTGCACCTGCAACATAACAACTGTCTAATTTCCCAGGTTTAGAAACGTTAAAAGTAAATAATTATCAGTGAATTGTGATACTGCTAGGGGTGGAACTGCATTGGGACTAAGACTCTCAAACCAGTAACACAATCCAGGGGTCATAGAGATAGCGTTAATTGCCTTACACGCACCTGGCAGTTCAATCCCCCATATATGGTCCCTTGAGCACCACCAGGAGTTAACCCTGAGCACAGAGCCAGGAATAAGCCTTGACCACCACCATGTGTGGCCCCCAAATAAAAATCTAAACTATTAGCAGCTTCCAGTTTAGATTACCCATCTTTAGACAATGTCCCCAGCTCTGTGCCTTTGTGTCCCCAGCCAGACCAACAGAGATAAACAACCTGTATTCTGACATCCCATGCTAAAGGAAATAATCCTTGTTTAACATTTCCCTTTCACTCAGGCCTCCTCCATCAAGTCCCATCTCCAACTTTTTTTGATCTGTATTCAACTTTTCCCAACTCAAGTTCAAGGGAATTATTTCCAGCAGTAAATCTCAATTGGGGCCATAGGGTAGTCAGCGGTGCTGGGGGAAAGAGTCTGACCCTGGATGCAAAAAGGAGATTGCATTTGGGGCTGGTGCTAACATCACAGCTGCAGAGTGCTACTGACACCTAGTGGGCATGTGCAAAAATGCACTTACACGGCCCATGTTTCATAGTCACACATGATAATCCCACAGCAAATCATCCAGCCCAAATATCAATAGTGCCAAGGTAGAGCAACTCTAACTTACACACATTATTTTATTGTATTTTTTTTCTTTTGTGGGTCACACCCGGCAATGCTCAGGGGCTACTCCTGGCTCTGCACTCAGGAATTACTCCTGGCTGCTTGGGGGACCAAATGGGATGTTGGGGGATTGAGCCCGGGTCTGCCGCATGCAAGGCAAATGCCCTCCCCACTGTACTATCACTCCAGCCCACACCCATTATTTTAATAGTTATTTGAAGTATTTATTCAGAAAGTCTATCATTGGGAGTGCCTGCCAATTATTTGAATTTCAATTTCCCAAACCAGCTTTAGATTCGTTGTTGTGTTTCACTTTCACTCCCCCCACCAAGTTTTTTCCTAGTTGCAGTGTTTTACATGTTGATAGGGAAACAATTACAAGGTGAAAAACAACTGACTTTCCCAAGGATGTACCTGATCCAAGAGTTTGTGTGTGTGAGTGTGAAGTCTCATATTCAAATTTCATCTAGTAATTTTAGCGTGTTCAATACCCACTCCACACTGAGGTGTGAAGATTGCACCTTCTCAATCCTGAAAATGTTATTTCCTTTAAATATTCTACAGATGGGTTTAATCTTTCTGACCTAGAATTCCTAAACAATGTATGAAGATAGCACTGTAGCACTGTTCATCGATTTGATTGAGCGGGCACCAATAATGTCTCCATTGTGAGATTTGTTGTTACTGTTTTTGACATATAGAATATGCCATGGATAGCTTGCCAGTCTCTGCCATGGGGCTGGGATACTCTCAGTAGCTTGCTGGGATCTCCGAGAGGGACGGAGGAATCGAACCCAGGTCGGTCGCGTGCAAGGCAAACGCCCTACCTGCTGTGCTATCGCTCCAATCTTCTGGTTTCTTTTCAGATCGTATACATGTATGAATATAACTAGAATTTTTTTCTCTTTGATTTTTTGTTGTTGATTGGCTATCCTAAGCAAGTCTTATTAACCTCAATAAGTAAAGACTATCTCTTAGAACAGACAGGAAGGAAGGGAGGAAGGAAGGAAGGAAGGAAGGAAGGAAGGAAGGAAGGAAGGAAGGAAGGAAGGAAGGAAGGAACTAGGAGAAAAAGCTGGGAGTCAGAGCAATAGTACAACAGGTAGAGCGTTTGCCATGTACGAGGCCAACCTGGGTTTGATCCCTGGAATTTCATATGGTTCCCCAAGTACTGCCAGGAGTAATTCCTGAGTGCAGAGCCAGGAGTAACTCCAGAGTATCACCAGGTATGATCCAAAAAGCAACCTCCGCTCCTCAAAACCCACCCCTCTCAAACCCACAAACTCCGAACAACATACTAGAAATGTCTTCACACCAAAGCTCTGTTTTCCTTAGTGAGGAGATTCTGGATTCAGACCCTCAGTGCTTTCTCAGCAATGTGGCATCCTGTCTGAGTGAATCTTACAATAGGTTAAGTCCACATTGCCTCTCTGTCTCCCACCAATCACCCACACAAGCCAACAGTGCTCCCAGTTTCAGGCCTTTGAAACTTTTTTCCTTTTGACCAGAGGAGTCTTTCTGGGTCCCTCCTCAGAAGTGCTCACCCCTCCATGCCCTCAAGATTACTCCACTCTCCGTGCTATTTACTCCATTGCCATTGTCTCCCCCGAGATTCATCCTTGCCAATTTATTTATAACCAAGCCCCCGTGATTTTTCTCCATAGCACCATATGAAATGTAGTTGTATTTCTTCTTGAGCTCCACATTAGAAAAGAACTCTGCGAAAGGATGTCGCTAGACTTCGTTCATCACTGCATTGGTAGTACCTCGAATGTCTGGCCCTAAGTTGTTCCATACAACTTGTTGAATGATGATTGAATTTAGAGAGGATGAATTTCTTAGGAAAGGAGCATTTGATGCTTTCCGTTCCATATCAGCTCTATTTGCGTGGGGATGCAATTGCAGAAAGTTTCCTCGGCAGAGCCACTTCCTAAAGGCAAGAGTTGTTATACATAAGAGAGCAGATGGGGTTGGGGAGAGCGTCACATCAAAATTTCAAATATATACTTTGTCCCCAAAACAAAACAAAAAATTTAAATATATACTTTGACCCAAACATTTGTCTAGATTTACAGAAAGAAGGGTACATATTGCAATGTTAAGGAATCAAGGCTGGGACTTCAGGTTCCGTTTAGGAGGCAGAAAGCTGAAAAAAAAAAAGGATCGTTGCCACCCCCTCACCCCTACCCCTTTCTCCAGAGATTCATGGACATGGCGATGGGACAGCCGGTAGCCCTGTACACAGCCAACCTGGGCTGGCTCTTCCCCATCCCATGTGGTCCCTTGAGCACCACCAGGCGTAATTCCCCGAAGGCAGAGCCACGAGTAAGCCTTAGCATCGCTGGGGGTGGACCCCTCCACCCCCCACCCCCGTCCTGCCCCAAATAAAAGAAATTCGCAGACACTCTCCAGTCTTGTTTTATTTTTCAAAGAGGAAGGGGCCTAGAGTGCGCACAGCGGCGAAGGTCCTTGCTCTGCTGGCAGCCCACCCCGGGCCCTGCATGGTCCCCCACCCCAGGCTGAGGGCAGCCCCCGCGCTAGGTACCACTGGGTTCCCCCCCCCCCCTAGCCCCCCAGTAAATAAATGCAGACAAAGGAGAGCCGAGGAAAGGCCAAGTGAACAAGAGGGGCAGAGGGCAGAGTGGAGCGGCAGCGAGTCGGCGCGGGGCTCTCTGGGGCCCACCGGCCGCGCGCCCGCCCCGAGCGCCAGCCCAGCTCTTGGGTGGGGGGCGGGCGGGAAATTTCCGTTTCTGGCCCCGGACTCCGCCTCGCCGGGGATCAGGTTCCCTTCCTGCTTTCCTTTCCCGCTCGGCCGCGGCCACAAAGCCCCAGGTCCGCCGCAGCGTGGGAAGCGCGCGCCCGCCGCCACCGCCCAGCCCCGCGCGCGCCCGCCGGGACCGCCGGAGCCGCCGAGCCCGAGGGACCGCACCGCCCCGCCGCCATGAGGTGAGCCCCCCGGGCGGCCTTCGCGACCCCCTCTCGGGCCTTCTCGGGGCCCGGCCCCTCCCGGCGGGGGCTGCAGCCCGAGCGCCCCCGCCGCGCCCCCTCCCCCATCCGGGGGGTCTTTTGCGTCCGCGGCCCCCGCCCCCGTCTCCTGGCCTGGGTGCCGCCGCCATCAGACCGGCGCACGGCCGCCCCGGGGGCCTTCTTGCGGGGGGCGGGGGTCCCCGGGGCCGCGGCCTCCTCCGTGTGCACCCCGGGATTTCATTTCCGCAGCTTTCCCCCTCTCCGCACTCTCCTTTAGCGCCGGGGTCCTGGGCCACCCCCTCACATGCCCCCCACCCTCCCCACCCCCACCGTTTTCCTTCCTCCGCGGGGACCAGCATCCCGCCCTGCTCCGGCCGAGCGTTGGCGTTTGACGAGTGGAGGAATGAGGATGCAGCCCGGCGCCCTTTGTTCCGGGGGAGCCCCCCATTCCGGGCACCGAGGGGCGTGGAGGGTGGGGGACTCCGGAAGCAACTCCAGCGGGCACTCTTCGAAGGACCCCAGAGAGAGCGGGCGAGAGGGGGAGCGCCGCCGCGCGCAGCCGACGTGCGGGGTTAACCCGAGAGCAGTGAGGACGAGCACCCTCCCCCCACCCCTTGCTACGCTAAAGTGGGGGCGCTCGGGGGGAGGAAAGGAGCAGGAGTAGCGGGGTGCGCCGTGTGTGTCCTGATGGATGGGGTGGAACGCCCCGGGGCTTCACGGCCTCCCGAGGACAGCGAACGGCTGCTGCTAGGCAGGATGCCCGAGTAACCGCACAGCGGGGAAATGCCTCTGCGGACAGGGTGGCCTTTCTGTGCTGGCTTCCCAGGGACAGGGTGGGGGGGAGGGGGTGATGGGAAACAACCATTTTAGGGTCCAGAGAGACAGTGCAGTGGTTCAGGCTCTTGCTTAAGTCTTCAGCACCACCGGCTGTGCCTCCCCTCACCCCCATCCCCAACCCCAATCAAAGGACCTTTAAGTAAAATTTCTCAGGTCAATTCCAGAGTCTGGCAAAGCCCTTTGGAACTTTGTGGAAGATGGCTCAGCCAGGTCCTAACAGCTGCTTCTCTTGGAAGGAGGTTTTAGAGGTAGATGCATCTTTCACTCTGGCTATGCAGGGCACCCCTCGCCCCATGCTGCCAGACATCTGTGCCAGCTAGGCAGGGCGTGGCATGACTTATTACCAAGAATTTGGTGCAGTTGCACCAGAGCAAGAAAGAACTCTCAAGGGACAGGCATACCAGGTGTCCTCATCGGTATTTTAAAAGGAAACAAATCTTCTCAATATTCAGACATGGAGCCCGAGAGCAAAAAGTTCTAAAAACAGGCGCCTCGAGGAAGAACTGCAGTGGGACACATTTGGAGCCTTTAGCAGGAAGGGAAGAACTAGCAGGGTTCTTTGTTGTTCGTTTTTGTTGTTGTTAACTCTTCCTATGGGCTGGACCCTCCAGGATGTAACAAATACTCATTACACAAATATTTACTGAGCTTTTGTTAGAAAGGGAACAACCCGTAGTGGATACAAAGGAGAACAACAACAACAACAAAAATCAGAACAAGATTCTTATTCTCAAAGGAGCTTATGTTTAAGTGGGAGAGATAACTGATAGCTGACTTCATGATCAGTGTAATTTAGAAAGCCATAGGAGCTCTGAGGAGAATAAGATAGTTTATCCGGCCAAGAGAGCGATCTAGAACTGAGGGAGCTATTTTAGGTAGTTGTCACAGATTCAGCTCTTGGGTAGGGAGTGTTTGAGCTGAGTAACAGAGTTAATCACGGGAAGATTCAGGAGCAGAACATTCCCCGCCGAGTGAAAACAACAGGTGGAAAAGGCCTTGAACTTGATATGCTCAAGACAGGAAAGCCCGTGGGTCTGAAAATGCGGGGGGGGGGGGGGGGGGGGGCGGCGAGCAGAACAGTTGGAAAGAATGTTGATGAAAACAGATCCATTCTGTTAGGAGTGTGTAGGGCCTGGCAAGTGCTGAATTTATACCCAAAGGCATCTGGGAGCTTTCTATTGCGACACCAGTTGATTTCCCATAGGTTTCTAAGGATTTGTTATCTAAGGACGTTTTTAGTGGGAGAGTAACATAATTTGGTTTACATTCACAGGATGAGAAAAATGTCACTGAGTAAAACATGTGAACCGGCTATTAAATATATACCAGGTGACCACTGGAGAAGTAATTGGTTTACATTTTCAAGACTTTAGTAGTACTGGCACTGAGGATGTAGATCAAGTGGTGAGGTGCATGCTTTGCATGTATGAGCCCTGGATTTGACTGCCAGCACCACCAAGGAAGAAAAGAAGTAAGGAAAAGAGAAACTTAGTACGTGCTATACAGGGAAGAGTGGAAGCAGACGGAGTGGCTTTCTGCTCTTACAGGAATGTCAGTTGTGGCTTAGCTTAGGACAGTTAGTGGAAATGGAGAATAAAATGGATGTTGGGGTAATCGAAGTAACAGGACGTCCTCTTAGACTGGGATGTGGAGCTGAAAGAAGAGGAATCAAAGACGGTTCCTAGTCTAACAGTCTGAGGAAGTAAGAGGCGCCAGTGAAGGTGGGAAAAACTAAGGGATGAACAGACTGTAAGAGCCTGGATTTCTCTATTGAGTTTATTTGTGATGTCAACTGAATTTCTAATGGGAGATGTGCAGTAGATAAGATTAGGATTCAGGGGTGAGATTAGAGATAGAAGAAACACATGTCAAGGCTATCAGTCTACATCAAAAAGTCTTTAATTAGATTGTGAGGTGAAGAGTATTTTCATTCAATTGATAGTGGTGATATCTTTGATAACTAAGATGCCCGCCTTTCCTTCCAGTTCCTTTTAATCTATTTTTAAATTAAAAAAAATTTATTTATTTAATTTTGCTTTTTGGGTCACACCTGGCAATGCACAGGGGTTACTCCAGGCTCTGCACTCAGGAATTACCCCTGGCGGTGCTCAGGGGACCATGTGGGATGCTGGGAATCAAACCCGGGTATGCCGCGTGCAAGGCAAACGTCCTACCCGCTGTGCTATCACTCCAGCCCCTAATCTATTTTTTTAGCCAGCACTTTTGCTGTTTAAGAGAATCACCAGTCAGCCTTAAATAAACCATTCTCTCTGCTGCTCCCCCATCTGAAGTCCGCATTGCTCCATCCCAGGCGCGCCACTGGAGCGAAATCTCCCAGGGAGTTTCAAGACACCAAGGGCTTCAGGGAAAGCAGCTTTATCAAACCTGTAGTATGGATCCTGCAGGGTTTACACCCGAAGTACTGAGACCAGAGCAGCTCAGTTCCCTTTCTCTGCCCTGGGCAAGCTAGCTCTCAGAAGCAGGAGTGAAAGCAAAGTTAATGTTACTTTTAATTCTGTTACTTCAAAGCTAAGAAAAACACCCGCCTCTCTGCAGGCAGCCTTTGTGATCATGATCTCCTTGCTCCAGTGCTCAGCTGCGGCTCATCATGTAGAGTCACAAGCTTAGCAGTTCTCAGAGAGAGCAAGAGCTCACAGAAACTCCGACCAAACCTCGCTGAGTTGGCCAGAGTGCCTGTGGGTCAGAGGAAGGCCCTGCAGCCTCCTGCCGCCTCATCTCAATACAACTCCACAGTGTAGATGTGACTTTTGATTGAGGGTCTTATTTGAAACCATTGTTTTCTCAGCCTTGATAGCTATGTAAATTTGTACATGTAATTTAAATTCTGGCTCTCAGTCAACAAGGGTGACTTGGCTCTGCATCCAGGAATTACTCCTGGCAGGCTTGGGGGGACATATGGGGTGCCAGGGATGGGACTGGGTCAGCTGCATGCCAGGGTAGCACCCTACCCGCTATACTGTCTCTTCCGCTCCAAGGCAACAGTTTGCTGTTATTGGGGTGGGGGCTAGGGGAACAGGTGGGAGGGTGGCAGATGGGAAACTGGGGACATTGGCGGTAGGAAATGTACACTGGTGAAGGGATGGGTATTGGGACATTATATGACTGAAACCCAAATCATGAAAACCTTATGACTGGGTATCTCATAATGTATCAGTAATTTTTTAAAAAGGCACTCAAAGAGGGGCTGGAGCAATAGTTCAGCGGATAGGGCGTCTGTCTTGCATGCGGCCGACCCGGGTTCTACTCCCAGCATCCCATATGGTCCCCTGAGCACCGCCAGGAGTAATTCCTGAGTGCAAAGCCAGGAGTAACCCCTGTGCATTGCCGGGTGTGACCCAAAAAGCAAAAAATAAAATAAAATAAAATAAATAAACTAGTGTTATGTACCAGAGATTTACCCCAGTTGAGGAATACTGACTGGGACCAACCTCCCTTCAGCTGCTCCAGGTCTGCCTTCTCTCAGTTGCGCAGATCTGACTTCAGTCATTGCTTTCCAGTTACGCACAGCCACTTCATCACCTGACGGTGATGCTTTTCTTTGTAACACGTATCTCTGTCTAGAATTTTGCTATCCTTTAATTTGTTTATAGATTTATTTTGTCTGAACTTTTGTTCCCACTGGTTCCACAATGGAAATACTGTGAATTTTCTAGAATATAGAAATACTATGAATTTAGTAGAATAAGAAAGAGCCTCATTCTTTTTTCACTGTTATATACACTACAGCAGTGTTTAACTTGTATGAGGTGAGGTGATCAGTACATGTTTATTGATATGTAGGCTGTAGATTCCATGAGCTTTTATACAACTAATTTGTTTATGTTGTACATGCCAGGGGGTTCCTGAATTACTTTCTGTATGTAGAGATAAAGGGGATTGAATACGGTCAGTTCATGGTTTGCTTCATCTTTGGAGCAGTTCATTCTCTGGTAGAAATATGTATGTTTGCATATATAGATTATATGTATATAATGTACATGTCTTATAATCCTTAATTACTTACAGCTAATAGTAGATTTAGAAAGTTTTATTTTGCTTCCCCATCAGCCAAACTAGATGTTTTGGGTGAAGGGGTCACTCTGGGCTTTGACCTCAAGGATCTCTCCTAGTGTGCCCTGGGGACCATATGGGGATGGAACTCGGGTCAGCTGCGTGCAAGGCAAATGCCCCAACCTCTGTACTATCTCTGTGGCCCTCAAACTAGGTATTTAAGTCAGAGTTTTGTCAGTTGCAGACAGACCTGGGGCAGGGGGTATGTGGAGGAGGCTGAGGAAGGGGGAGGAAATGAAGTTCCAGGCAGGACTGGACACAGCATGTGAGCAAATCTGTTTCTCTCAGCCCAGCTTTCCTCTATGTCAGATTCATGAGCAGACTCCCCTGGAGAGTTTGAAAAGATGGCCAACTGTAACTCTGTGCCTAGCTTATAAAGGTGTTTGTTTGTTTGTTTATTTATTTATTTTAAAGACGGAAAAGAGAGACTTCCATTGAAGTCCCATTTCAGAAACATGTTCTCGTTGCTGAATGAATCAGTGGGCACAGGGACTAGCTGGAATGTCTGTGCAGACTGGAGTGAAGTGTGGATGACAGTTCCTCTCAAATCACAGGGATGGGACATAGGGAGTGAAGTTATCCCACAAATAAAAACCAAAGGAAGGAATCCTCATCAATTAAAATCCACAGATGCCCATAGCTCTGGACCTTTCACGGGTGGCAGAACTTTACTGGAATATATTCCAATTGTATTGACTGTCCCCTTTACAGTATCAGCCTTATAAAAGGACTGCGGCGAGGCTGGGGCAATAGCACAGTGAGTAGGGCGTTTGCCTTGCACGCGGCCGACCCGGGTTCGAATCCCAGCATCCCATATGATCCCCTGAGCACCGCCAGGGGTGATTCCTGAGTGCAAAGCCAGGAGTAACCCTGTGCATCGCCAGGTGTGACCCCCAAAAAAGCAAAAATAAAATAAAATAAAAATAAAAGGACTGTGGCTTCCTTTCAGTTATGTCCCTCAGGTTACTCAGAAGATTCTGCACACAAAAACTCTCTGTAATGCTTTAATAATGATCTTTTTTTTCTCCCTTATCTTCCTACTTTTAAAGATAATGGCCCCCAAAGACTGGGTGTTTGAACACTGTCTGACTGAAACTCAATCAAGAACAACTTTGTTACTTGTATCTCACAGCGATTCAATAAAAAGTAAATAAAATAAAGATAACGGTTCTGGGGCTGGAGAGATAACACAGTGGGTATAGTGCTTGCCTTGTTCGTAGCTGACCTAATCAATCACTGGCATCCCATATGGTCCTCTGCGCACCATCAGGAGTGATTTCTGAGTGCAGAACCAGGAGTAAGTCCTGCTCATTGCTGGGTATGGCCTCAAGACCAAAAATGTAAATAAATAAATACAGAGAATGTTCTCAGTGAACTCTGCAGAGATTATATGTTGTGTCTCCCAGGAGGGAATTCAGTGAACATTTAAAAGTTTTTATTAAAAATTTTTATTGAAGTAGCATTGCATTATAATATTATATAAGTTTCAGTGGGCATCAGGGAAAATGAAAATATTTGTGTACTACATTAAATTGACCACAGAAGTACAGTTCTGCCTTTGTTCGTTTTTTTTATGTCAAGCAAATAGTAAGGGCAATGATAAGCTAATAAGAGTATTAGTCTTTACTGCTGCTCAAAACCCCAGTGGTTAGAAGGATGTGACAAGTAGATTGATACGTACTAAGTTACTTTTACCTTTTCCTCTTCTTTCTCTAAAAAGTCGCTTACTCTTTTTTCATCCAGCTCAAATTTAGCACTTTTTCCCATTATTTGTTTCTTATGTTTCTATGCATTTTCTCTGTGTATATTTAGTCTCTCTTTCCCTCCCCCCTTGTTTGCAAATAATTGTATATTTGTGTGGCTCCTCTCTCTCTTTTTCTTATTTCTCTCCTCCTTTTACCTCCCATAGCTGCTTTATGTAACACTGTCTTCCTGTTGTTCATTGATTTGTGTAAAAATGGATTTTTTTCTGTTAATTATTAAGGTTATTATTCCTAATTTTCATGACTAGTAAATAAAACATTTAAATTCTCCTTTCTAAAACTAGATGGTCTATATGGGTTAGTAACTGCCAAAAGAAAATAGATGCCTTTGTAACATTTAAAACTGTTATCTTCCCAGAACTGGTTATGCAAGAAATGATAAAAATTTAATATAACATTTCTAGGGCATAACGACAAGAAACTAGATTAAAATTCCAGGAGCTTTATTCTGTAGGATCAAGTAGGAGATCAAAGTTCTTGGCTGGTAAGCAAAGAACAGTATGATTGCTTTCCCCCTATTTCTTTAAGAATTAAAAATGATCTTATCTTTGACAGTGAAATTCCTAAGGATTCCTTGAAGGCCATTCTGTTGGAATTAGAATGCCACTTCACATGGAATTTACTCAAAGAAGACATCGATCTCTTTGATGTGGAAGATACAATTGGGCAACAGCTTGAATTTCTTAACACAAAGTCCAAACTTACTCTTTACAACCTGCTGGCCTATGTGAAACACCTCAAAGGCCAAAATAAAGATGCCCTAGTGTGCTTGGAGCAAGCCGAAGAAATAATCCAGCGAGAACACTCAGGGGAAGAAGTCCGAAGCCTGGTCACTTGGGGAAACTACGCGTGGGTGTACTACCACATGGGCCAACTTGAAGCAGCTCTGCGGTATACAGACAAGGTAGGGGACGTCTGCAAGAAATTCTCCAGTCCTTCCGGCTACAAGTTGGAGCGCCCTGAGATTGACTGTGAGAAAGGGTGGGCGCTCTTAAAGTTTGGAGGAAAATATTACCAAAAGGCTAAAGTGGCTTTTGAGAAGGCTCTGGAGGTGGAACCGGATAATCCAGAATTTAACATTGGCTATGCCATCACAGTGTATCGGCTGGATGATTCTGACAGGGAAGGGTCCATAAAAAGTTTTTCCCTGGGCCCTCTTAGGAAGGCTGTCACCCTGAACCCAGACAACACCTACATTAAGGTTTTCCTGGCACTGAAGCTGCAGGATGTACATGCAGAAGCTGAGGGGGAAAAGTATATTGAGGAAATCCTGGACCAAATCGCTTCTCAGCCCTATGTCCTTCGATATGCTGCCAAATTCTACAGGAGAAAAAACTCCTGGGACAAAGCTCTTGAACTTTTGAAAAAGGCTTTGGAAGTGACTCCAACCTCTTCTTTCCTGCATCATCAAATGGGGCTTTGCTATAGGGCGCAAATGATTCAAATCAAGAAGGCCACGCGCAACAAGCCGAAAGGAAAAGATAAGCTGAAGGTTGATGAGCTGATCACATCTGCTATATTTCATTTCAAAGCAGCCGTGGAACGAGACTCTATGTTTGCTTTTGCCTACACAGACCTGGCCAACATGTACGCGGAAGGGGGTCAGTATAGCAACGCTGAAGACATTTTCCAGAAAGCCCTGCGTCTGGAGAATATAACCGATGATCACAAACATCAGATCCATTACCACTATGGCCGCTTTCAGGAATTCCACTGTAAATCAGAAAATATTGCCATCCACCATTATCTAGAAGCCTTAAAGGTTAAAGATAGGTCCTCCCTTCGCACCAAACTGACAAGCTCCCTGAAGAAATTGGCTTCCAAGAGACTCGGTCACGATGATTCGGATGTGCAGAGTTTAAGTGCCCTTGGGTTTGTGTATAAGCTAGAGGGGGAGAGAAGGCAAGCTGCTGAGTATTATGAAAGGGCCCAAAAGATAGATCCAGAAAATGAAGAATTCCTTGCTGCGCTATGTGAACTGCGACTTTAACTATGTACACTAAGATTTCTATTCCATCTATTTTGGATTCTTTCTTTGGCTTTGTTTTAATCCGTTGTTCATTGAAGAACCAATCTATTGGATGGCTATTGTGTACCAGGCTATTGTGTATTGTGCTAAATACTTAACATACACCATGATGAATCTTTTTTCTTTTAAATGAAAAGTATTAAAATCCATTGAGAAACATCAACATTTTAGCTGTGATAACTTCAAAAAATGGCCTGGCCTTGATGACATCTTGATTTCTGCTATTTATAAAATGTTCCTGGGGCCAATGCTGTGGCTTAGTGGTAGAGTACATGTTTTACATGTGTGAGGCCCTGGGTTCCATCCCTGGAACCACACACACACTTTTTTTTTTTAATTAAAATTTGTCCATTTCTTCCATTTTGATGATTAAAATGCAGTGAGTGTAATCCTATGTAAGCCTTTGTTACCTAAACCAAGAATTGCAAGATTATGTTAGTGAAACTTGTAATGAATATGGCTTACAAGAGACAGGGGCTTCCAGTTGTTCTAATTTTGATGAGGATCTTGAACCATCAACCAGATAGTTACTTTGATGATACCTACCTACTACTCTCTGGTCGATGTATAAAGATTTCTCTTTGTCAGGAGAAAGAATTTCACAAGTTGTTATCTCTGTTGATGTCAGTAAAAAGAGGGAAGAAAAACCTAGACCATGAGAAAAAAAATGTTTTCAAAGAGCAGTTTGGGGACCCAGAAGAAACCTAATGTATCATCTTCCAGCTAATCACTTATAGCTAAAATATAGTTATCAGGACGGGAAATAGTTTCTATGGTTCTAATCTAAGCAATCCACTTATTCCCTCTAATTAAAATTACGGTGTTTTTAGGTCAAGTCATTCATATGGAAGGCAAGCTAATTGAGAAACTAGGAGAAATGATTAGCAAATGGGCAAAGTAGATGTCCTGATAATCTGGTAACCCCAGATTACCAAGATTTCAGGCATTACTCTTTGTAGATTTCTCTTAGTTGGGGTTTGCACTGGGTTGAATTCTCAAGCCCACAGTTTCTGGCCTTGGGGTAACTGTTTTAATATTCCAAAGTTACTTCTGTGAAGCTTTTTCTTTTGTCTGAAGTTTTCAGATTGATTGTTCTCCCTGGAATATTTAAACCCCACTTTCAGTTTTATTTTCTACTTTAAAGGGTCACGTCTACAGAGCTCTTATCCCAGGGGACTTTTTTAATTGGACACTTTTAATTTAAAAGTGGTTCTCTAATATTTCTTTGTAGACTATTGACCACCACTGGCTTAGTGGGAAAGCGTGCCATGTGATTTAATTCTTTATACCTCTAGTGTAGCATTTAAATATCCGTGTTTGTGTTTTTTACTTTTTGTTACTTTTTTATTTTAAATTTTTATTATGGTTATTGGATTATTATAGTTTGTGGATTATTCTAAAAGTAATTTTGATTGCAAGATGTCAAATAATACATAAGTATCTAAATTTAAGCATAAGAATTTGTTCTTTCTTCTCCAATTTCATATCCTCAACAATTTGATATGTATCTTTCCAGCTATTTTTTCCTGTGCATATTAAACTATTCACAAGTATACTGCAATGTGTCTCATGAATTTAAACTTTGAAATGTTTTAATTTCTGCCAGGAGTGACCCTGGAGTGCAGAGCCAAGAGTAAGCCTTGAGCAACACCAGAGGAGAGCCTCTTCCCCCCCCCAAAAAAAAAAAAAACAAAAAAACCAGGGGCTGGATCGATAGCACAGCAGGTAGGGCGTTTGCCTTGCACTCGGCCTACCCGGTTTCGATTCCCAGCACCTCATATGGTCCCCAGTACCGCCAGGAGTAATTCCTGAGTGCAGAGCCAGGAGTAACCCCTGTGTATTGCTGGGTGTGACCCAAAAAGAAAAAACAACAACAACAAAAGAAATGATGGTAAGATGCTTAAACTTTGGAAATGCTGCATCTCCTGGAATTCTACTGGTGCCTCTCGTAACCTCCACAGAGCAGGCATGGGACGCTTCACTTGGGCCAGATGCTGAAGACACAATGCAATGAGCCGTTCCTATCTAAGCTTGTATTTCTATAGCAGAGGGTAAAAGAATGAAGGTAGAGAAAGGAAGAGCTGAAAGTCCAAAAGTTTAACAGAAAATCCATAAGTCAGTCCCCTCTATGTCCCTAACACCAGCTCAAACACTCAAGAAGGAATGCTGAGCTCGCCGTATTTGTTGACTCTTGTGACACATCTACACCAGGTATAAATCTACACCAGGTGCTGCTCTAAGTGTGTTGTATAAAATCTACACAAAATTCCCATGGATAGGCATTTTTATTATTTCTTTTTGAATATGAGTTCATTGGAATTAAGAAAGATTACATTATCCCATGGTCCCCTAGTTAGTAAAGAGGTAGAAAAGATTTTCAAACCAGGGACATTTTCTTCTAAAACCTAGTCCTTAGCGATTTTACAGTATTATCTAAATAGTGTTAAAATTTGGAATGAAGAGTGGAACCCTAGGAGCAACCCTCCAGAGTTTGCCATAGGAAAACCCAGCTCAGACATTCCAAAAGCAAAGTCACCCACCACTGTTTTCCCTATGTGCAAATCCCAAACTCACTCGGAGGAATCATGAAAGGAATCTTGTCCACATCAAATGCCCTTTGACATGGTGATCAACAGCTGCTCTAAAGCTGGGAAGGCTACCCTGAGAAATTACAGACTTGGCCAAATGGAGGGGCTTGTTTCAAGGGTTGGGCGTAGGCAATCTGAAATGTGGAGTAAATCAGCAAAAGAGGAAGCAAATCTTGGGAGGTGGGAGAGCCAGTCAGCAGTGAGAACTCAGGACGCGTCCTAAGGGCCCACCTTCCCTTAGGCTAGGTGCACGCCAACCAGGCCAGCAGCACAGCAGGTGAGGGCACATATACCCACACCCAGGGGTGTGTCCACATCACCTGTCCCTCAGGACATCCCAGACTGACATTGGAACGTGGCTCTGAGTTCCCAGTCCCGTTGACTATTGATCTAGTCTCAGAGGTGCTCCCCCTTTTTTGTATCACATCTGCACAACCTGTGCTTTCTTATCAAAACAAATGTCAAGAAACATAAAATTCAAAAACAATTAACAAAAATGGATTTACTGGTCATTTGTGTACAGAAATCATTTGTTGAGAAGCCTTCAGGAGGAAAGAATCTGCAACTTCAAGCCGAACACTCGGTTGTCTGCAGGTGGTGTTTAGGATGGGGGGAGAGAGCTAAAGGGGAAGAGGGGCAGAAGGACACTTGCCTTGCACTCTGCCCACTTGAGTTGCATCCCCGGCACCACATATGGTCTCTTCTGAGCCTGCCAGGAATGATCCCCGAGTACAGAGCCAGGAGTAAGCCCCGAGTAAGAACTGAGCATCGCTGACTGTGCCCCCACTCCAAAGAAAAGGGTGTGTTGGGGCTGGAGCAATAGCACAGCAGGTAGGGCATTTGCCTTGCACGTGGCCAACCCAGGTTTGATTCCCAGCATCCCATATGGTCCCCTGAGTACCACCAGGGGTAATTCCTGAGTCTAGAGCCAGGAGTAACCTCTGTTCATCGCCAGGTGTGACCCAAAAAGCAAAAAATAAAACAGAAAAGGGTGTGGTTTGGCAGCAAAGGGCATACTTGAATGCCTTAATGCATGAGCCGGGGCTTAAAAGCTGTCCTCCCCATCATGGTCAAAGCAAAACAAAACAACCCCAACGAAAGAAGGGAAGAAAAAATTAAGGGAACCATGAGGACTGGAGGGAGAAGAGCGGGAAAGAAGGAAGGAAAGAGAAAGACGCTCAATTACAGATACCCCTGTGTTCCATGGTTCTGGGCCTTACCTCTTCTCCCGGTGAAATAAAAACCAACACAGCCTCTTTATCCTATAGGTGTCCTTGTAAAAGGAAAAGGATAAATATAGGATGGGAGATGGGTAACGATCAGGGACAGGGGCACCATCAGGAGGACACAACAGCTAAGGCTGGGAGGAGGGGTCCAGCTGGGCTGCATTTGAACAGTGTGTCCCCTACTGGGAAGTGTTCTCACTAATTCCAGGAGATGGCAGTGCTGTGTCATATGTCAAGTCAAACATGGTTCCTACGGCTCCTGACTCCAAGCTTACAGCTCACATGATTCCTTTTTAAAGTTGAGTGGTGGGTATTGAAGTTTCCCCCAACAATCTGAAAATTCCTGTTCTCAACATGCTATTCCTTGCAATCCTTCGAGTCCCAGATAACCCTGCTTGCAAGTAGTTGTCTTTATTGAACCAAACTTCGGGGGAAAACTCTTTGGAATGCTCTGTCTACAGGGCTAGAGCCGTAATACAGGAGTTAAGGCACCTGTCTGGCATGCAGAGGACCCTATTTTTATGCTTGGACCACTTAGGACCCCTTGAGCACATGTGGGAATGAGGCCTGAGCAGAGAGCTGGGAGAAGCCTCTGAACATTGCCCGTTAGGCCCCAAAACCAAAAATAATTGAATGAAATTGAAAAACATGTTTCCATTCTATAATCTTCCCATATATACTCACTGGAAGACTAAAGTGAACTCAAGGATTTTCTCTGCCTGGGGAAGTGCCTGTTTTTCATGAAAGTGTCGTTTTGAACCTTTGTTTACAAAGACAAGGCACAAAAGGAAGGAGGGCTCCACTATTGACTCCCTGAAGCTATATAAAGATAAATATAGGCTATAGGCTGTTACGGGGCTCAAATGAGGCAATGCTAGGAAATGCTTAGCAGAGTATCCAACACAGGAAGTAGTCCAGAAACAGTTTTTTTTTTCTTCAGGAATCATTCGATTGTATACCACGCCTTTATATGCCAATATCTAAACACAACCAGACAGGCCCACTCTTATCAATCCAAACCCCTTGTTCAGGAAAAAATGTTTTTCCAAACATGACTATAAACTCATTTTATTATGCTTTTGAAATAAGAAAATATTAGTGTAAATAATTCAACTGATTAATGAAACTGCATCTGGAACAAAGAGAAGGCCATTGGTACAGAGTATCTACAAAGGTAATTTCCTTTGCTTTTATACTCTGTCAACTTTAAGACAGAGCTCTCACTGATATAAAGAGACATTTAAGATGTTGAGTTATCTTACCATAATTTTGTTATTGATTCCACAGAACACCTTATTCCCACAAATCACTCAATTTAAAATAAACATGGAGCCTTAATTGCTCCAAGGTTTATATTTTCCTTACTGCTTTTCAAAAATGCTGCTCCAAAGAGGAAAGTAACCTACAAATTTATGCATGTATAAAAATCAAACATCTCAAATATTTTATGCAAACTTTTAAAAGCTCTATTATTTATGCCCATTTTCATGAATACACAAGTTTATAGAAATTCTATTGCAGAACCATATAAACAAATTTTTACTGTGATCATGCTATGAAAAATACACATATTTATAACTAGTTATATATTTTTAGAAAAAGATCTTTAGTGTTGAAGAAATAACATTCAGTGTAAAGTGCTATTCCAAACATATGTAACTTCATTTTAATTTGGACTCTTTATAAACATTTTCCAAACTATTTCTAAATGACAAATACGAAGGTAAATAGGTTCAAAATTAAACTCTCAAGTGAAGTAAAAGATTTTTTTCAACATTCAAATTAACATTAGCTAACATTCAAATGTTAACTAATGAGCTAAAATTAACTAACATTTAAATTAGCTAACATTCAAATTTCTCTTTGGAAAAGAACTATGAACTACTACAGTTCCCGCCCCCCCCATCAAATTGAGTCAGTATTTAACTCTGAAAGATGTCAGTGTGTCATATTATCATATAATCCAGCTTAGGCGAAGACGCTGAAATGCAGCAGCCTGATTAGTCAACCCAGGATTTTTCTCATTGCTTCCAAAGACTTGCTCAACATGTTTAGTCAACCTTGGATCTTCCTCATTGTTTTGTTTGTTTTTGCAGTAACCCCTACAGAAACCTTCACCTTCCTCTCCCTGGGTCCCCACTATAATTTATGAGGATGTTATGTGCTGACATTAACCCCAGAAGCATTCACTACAAATGAATGGAAAAGCCCACAGGTTTCCCAAGTCTATCTATAAAGAGATGAAGAACAGCGGACATTACAAGAATTCACACAGGAAAAAAGGAATGTCACCTTTGGATTATTTTAGAATCACAGAGGTTTATTTCCACCCGAGACCGCCCCCACCCTCCCAGGCAAAACTGCCAAGTCCTGTTCTGAATGATGATGAACCTAAATGTCTAATCTGAAAAGAAAACTCACTAGAGACCTGCTGATTCAAGAATTCAATTCCTGCCCAGTTGGAATAATGTCAACATTTTTCTGTTCCTAAGAGGAATGTGTCTGCAATTTAAATAAGAGCTTTAATTCAAAAGGGGGAAAAAAAGGAGGGGGCAGTGGGGGGGGGGGATGTTGGCGTTAACATTTCAGATAAGACTGAGAAATTGCCCCTATGACTTGCTGTGTTCTGCAAAACTGAGAGTAAATTTCGAGCAAGCATCACAGGGTCCGGGAAGTAGCTCCGTGGTAGAGCACTCGCCTTGCTTGTGTGAGGTCCTGGGTTCAGTCCCAGGTTTTGAAAGAAAGCAAAAACAAAAGAAGATGAAAACAAACCCTTTTGGGGTGGAGCTAGTCTTATAAAGGCTAGTAACAAAGGTGAGTGCCTAGGACTTAATCTTAGTAAATGGGCTTTTCATTTCCAGTGTTCATCTAGATCTTCCCAGTCATGGCTGCCTGGGTCTTACAATTCAGAAAACCACAGTATTCCATGATCATTTGAATTTTCAAAGTTTGAATTTGCAAGGAACAAGAGCTGGCTTGAAAGATAAGGAAGTGATTTGATGGGGAGGTCAGGGCTGGGCGGGGGAGGGGGGTGCGAGTAGGTGGGAACAGTCCCTAGGGAGAAACCTCTGGAAAAAGTTTTTGGCATCTTCAACTTCAACCACTACTCCAAGCTGATCCCACCAGCCCCCCCCAAATCTACGTGTTAATGACTGTTCACCTTCTAATGAAGGCAGGAAGCGGAAGGGCTATAGAGATTGGGAGAAAGTTGCTACCTAGTGGTCATCTACTTGGGTCTGAGATGTCTGGAAATTACCCCCAATTATAGAAAATCATATCAGCTATATCCTTACATTCTCCATGGATTGATATTCATTGTCCAAAAGATGTGAGTTCAGTTGTTAAGTACAAAGCCCGAATGGGGAAACTTGGAGCTAGTCCAGTTTCCTTTGTTATTTGCGAGTTTCCTCTACAAACAGGTTAGCAAAACAGTAATCATCATTTCCGTGGAGGTCAATGCTTCTGTCAAAATAAAATACTTCAGAATCAGGTACAATTCCATGGCCCTTCCTCTCTTGCCTTGAAGATTCATTCCCAGGCCAAGTCCATGGGTCAGGTGGGCACGGCGAGGACCACAGATGCCCCATCTTTCTGATCAAATTCTCTTGCTACAGAATAAGCCACTGATCCATTAGTCCAGAGCTGCAGCTTGGGGTCAGATTCTTTGGCAAGGAACCGCAGCTGGCTTTTTTTCATCTTCTTGACAAGTCTAGCAAAGCCGAGTAACACTGAACTAAATATCATTGAAAATCCACAGAGAAGAAATGCTGCTGTATAGCTGCCAGTTGTGTCTACCAGCCATCCTGCAACAAGAAGCAGCAAGATTATAGTGCCAAAATTCAGTCATTTACATTGCTCAAATCTAATCATTGGCAAGGATAATAACAATACATCGCTAGTGCCACTATCTAATTTTTGACACACCCGCTCTCCTAACCATATTGAGCAACAACTGAAGGATGCATCTTCTTTTCTAGAAAAACATCCTGAAAAAGAACTGTTGTTATTCTGCAAAGTGCTAGGAAGCATGTCACATTTTTAGTGATCACCCAATAAATAGCAGTTTTATTAATCACCTGAAATAATAGAAAAGATAAAATCAGCATCATTCAAATGATGAACATCAGGGCTATTTATCTAGGCATTAGGAGAATAAAATTGTATAAAGTGTAATTCACAGCACTCATAAGCTCTCTTGAATAACATACCTAATATATTATTTATTACATCAAATATAATATTTCTTGATAAAGTGGAACCCAAACTTACAAATTCATCCAGTCATTGTGATGCATTCACCTTGAAATCAGAATATTAGGCCATTTTAGAAGTTAAAAATGCAGGCTCCAGAAAGCACAATTCTGAAATCATGTCCTCTTTCCCTTTTATCTGTCATTGCAACAAATTAATTTTTCTACTGCAGCTCTAAATTTTGAACAGAACCAGGAGAGGTGAAATATGAGTCCCTGTGAGCTGAGAATTAGTGGGGTAAAATTAGAACTCAGCAGGCAATTATTTTATAATTTTAAGTATTGTTAAGTTTCTCCAAATTTTACTTTTATGCCACGAAAACCTACCAGAGAGTTATATGATTTCTCTTCTTCCCTGCTTTAATTCCATTGATCTAAACTGGCTTGTAAGTCTAAAAAGGATGCTCACTTCTTAATTTGGGGAGTGTCAACGATCTTCAGTTCCATGAAGTAGTTTTACAATGCACAATACTTGTGTGAAAATATTGGTAGTGATGTTGGTATTCACATAAAATTGCCAATAAAGTAATTGATAAATGTCAGTTTGAAAAGTTTAGTCTGATACATAAAGATTCATACTTTATTTATTTATTATTTTAGATTTCCTACTTTTCTTCTAAGGAAATCTTTTTTGATCATTTTTAGTGAATTATTCATAACAAAAAACACAAAATAAATTATTTAGGACCACTATTGGGTCAGGCTTCAGTGGTGGTCGGGAAAATTGGAAATACTGGTAGTGGAAGGTGGAATGGTGATGGGATTGGTGTTGGAATACTGAATGTAATAAATCATTGTGAAAAACTTTATTAAAAAAAATTTAACTCTAGCTGGACCAACCAGTTAAAAAATTCTCAATTCCCTGGAACATCTCCAAACTTTACAACTGATAATCCAGTAGAAGCACACCAGATTGAATGGGACGTAATTTAGAAGCCAACCAATCTCAGCTAACAAAAATATTAACAAAGAAGACTTAACTTTTTTTTCTTTTTGAGTCACACCTGGCTATGCACAGGGGTTACTTCTGGCTCTGCACTCAGGAACCACTGCTGGCAGTGCTCAGGGGATCATATGGGATACTGGGAATCGAACCTGGGTTGGCTGTGTGCAAGGCAAACGCCCTACCCGCTGTGCTATCATTCCAGCCCCAGAAGACTTAACTTTTAACCACATACTACTAATTCCTCAGGCAAGGACTTAATGTCCCTGTGGTGAGATACAACAATTTTCACAAATTTTCTGTGTGAAGATTATTGTATCTCACCTCGGGCTCTTAAGCCCTGTATAAGAGATTACTAACATATTGCTACTGATCGAGCCTTTTGTGCTAATATTTTCTTAATAGAGACCTTCTACTTTACATCCTAACCAATATGGTGTGCTACTATATATCAGTGTTGTAGAGTTTGAGATGTCACAGTCGTGCTCTAGGAAATCTAAAATTTTGAATGGGGTGATATAGCTGGAGTTAAATTTTTAACTGGATGGTGACTGGGGGTCTGGAAGCATCTCTGCAGCTTGTTGATTTATTTATGAGTCTCTGCATCAAGGCCAGTGAATGAGCTTATATGACGCCAAAAGCAGTTCATGGGTGTGACTGCCAGGCTCCCAGAAGAACAGCGGGGTAACGGGAGGTCACCAATTCCCAACTCCGTGAGAGCCTGGAGATTTCAGTTACAAAACCTGCATACCTGAGTTTATCTACAGCATTTTTATTTTAAAGGAAACCAAATAAGAGAATAAATCCAAAAAGGAGTAAAACACTTCAATCGCCAATGCCAGGCTCTGAGTAGAACGTCCAATTTACTAAATAAAAGCCATGGATTGAGAAGAAGATCACGGAAGTTGACTTTTTAAAATTAGAATTATCCTGTTCCTAAAATGCAAAAATGGGCGAATGAAAGAGGATGAAAGAGGATGTGGGAACATTTGGATATCAGTTTCTAAAAACAAAGCACCCAACATGTGGGTCTATGCCATGGAGTTCAAACTGATGCAGAATTTTCATCTACCTCAGAGAAGTAGCAACCATTTCTCTTGATTTTCTGCTTTAACAATAGCTTGAATATGGGGGATGGGGGGAACCTACATCCTTTGTTTTCAATAGTAACTGAAAGAGGTTCCTACTTTTTTTGAAATGAAATTCCCTTCCTTTATTCTAGTTGGTGGACTGGAGCGATAGCACAGTAGGGCATTTGCCTTGCACGCAGCCAACCCAGGTTCTATTCCTCCGCCCTTCTCAGAGAGCCTGGCAAGTTACCGAAAGTATTCCGCCTGTACAGTAGAGCCTGGCAAGCTACCCGTGGCGTATCCAATATGCCAAAAACAATAACAACAAGTCTCACAATGGAGACATTACTGGTACCCACTTGAGCAAATCAATGAACAACGGGACAGTGCTACAGTGCTATTCTAATTGTCAGGTTGAGGTGCTTTTTTTTTTTTTAACCTGAAAAGGGGACTGTAGGACAAATAAGTTTGGAAATCTCTGCTAAGCTCATTTCTCTCATGCTGCTCCTTAGGGAACTTTTCCACTTGCTGGGTTTTAGTTTGGCAGGTAAATTCAGGAGTTTGTCTCGTCTTCAGTGTGCATAAGCATCACAAGAAAAAGAAGGCTGCAGATATGGAGAGAATTTTAGAGCTCATGCCCAGAGATACAGATCATAGTCAAAGGGCTAGGAATCTTCACTCTAACAAGGACTATAAGGGAATTCTGATGCAGGTAATCTCCCAACCTCACTCTGGGAGACTTGGGTCTTGACCTCAAACTCCAGGAAGGAGGAACAAATTCTGATCTGTTTAATGCTTTACCAGCAGTTCCAAGCACTATATTGCAAGAAATATTTGTTGGACTCTTTGTTTAATCTTCCTTTACATTTCCAGAGTACTTTACAGTCTACAAAGTATTCTGGGTGCTTTATCTGGTGACTCTAAATCTAGCTTCTGGCAGAATCATATTTCCCAAAGTATATGCTTCTCCTGGGGAGCACAATAGCAGCCTTGGGTGCAATTCTGGGGCAATTTCTGTTCACTTAAAGAAGGTAAATTTCTAGGGGTTGGCAGGCTGTTTTTTTTTCCCTAAAAAGGGGACTGTAGGACAAATAAATTTGGAAATCTCTGCCAAGATCATATATCATTCCTAAACAGCTCTATGTGGGCATACTTTGGGGGATTTCAGATATCTGAATATGAACATTATATTCATCATTTTCCTGGCAAAACATTTTTCTGGCTTCCTTATTGCTTTCAATGGGGTCATTCTTTGCCTCCACAGGTAACCATTTTCATTTAGTAACAGCAGTTCAATTCTATTTATTCAAAGTTAACATAAATCAGAGAGAAGTCACAGCTGTGCCTGACCTGGTAGGCCTGGTCTTCAGGCCCATACCACTAGAGCCTTCTCAGTATGGGGCAGGCTGAGTGTCTGCTTTGTTGGAGAGCCCAGCACTCCACTTACCCACACCCACTTCCACTAGCATCTAAACAGCCCGGTCCCTTGACCAGTCTTGGAGAGAAGCTGCAGCCAAGCTGAACGTGGGAGGCCCAAGAGGCCATGCTGCTGAGTCAACCTAGTGACACAGCTGCTGGAGTGGCCATACATGTATACATGGCCATACAACATCTCCAAAGTTACAGTACTGACAGCCCAGCAGGAACGCAGAAAATTAGGAAAACTGTATAGAATCCAGTGAGTGAAAAAATAACACCGAAGGCTCAATGAGCATAAACAATAGCACCGAACAGCACCGAACTAGCACCTAACAGCTCAGCAAATTCACAGACAATAACTTTAGTAGCACCATTATGAGGTATATGTTGTAATAAGCAATATAAAGTAAATTATTTGTGTCTGCTAATGGGACAAGCTGGAGAGGGGGTACCTTCGGACACAGGTGGTGGGAAGGTCAAACTGGTGACCAGATTGGTGTTAGAATATGGAATACCTAAAATGACTGTATTATGAACAACTTTGTAGGTCAAGGGGTTTAAATAAAAGTTTTTAAAAACAAAGTTAACGTAAATCAAATATTGCTTAAGGAATCAAGGCCAAGGGAAGTGACTCAGTGGTAGAACACTTGCCTTGCTTATGTGAGGCCTTGGTCAATCTGTCCTTCCTTTCTAAGTTATCTTTGATATCTTTCCATTCCACATCTGTTTGCTAACTCTGTTGCTATCTTCCCCTAAACTTCATATTGCTCTCAGAATGTATTTCCATTCTTGTAGTTCACACAAGCCCTTATCAGTTTGCTCCTGAACTATTTGGACTGGAATTATGTTCATTCCCCAAAGTATCAATTGATTTAGCAATGAATTAATTGCTAGATCATAGTTTCTAAAATAGATTCTTTACCATATTACTCTTTTGTTAATACTATCCAATGTCTCTGAAGAACATAGTGTCCCTAGCCCCTTTGAATAGTACCCAAGCCATTCCACTATGCCACCCACACTTTTGTTTGTTTGGGGGCCATATACAGTAGTGCTCAGGACTTACTCCTGGCTCTGTAGTCAGGGATCATTCCTAGTGGAGATAAACAAATCATATGTGGTGCCAGGATTGAACCAGGGTTGACTGTATACAAGGCAAGCTCCCTACCCACAGCATTATCTCTTTGGCCCCTGCCACTCACACTTATATCAGTCTCACTACCCTCTGTCCCCTGTTGGTCTCCTGTGCTCTGCAGATGTCCCTTTTTATGTACGAGACTTATTTAAAAATATGAACAGTGCTCCATTTCAAAACTTTCATCAAGACCTTAATTTGGGACTTTCTCTTTCCAGGTAGGTTGTTTGCCAGGTAGTTGGAAGAAGATTGTAATCTAAGGATATAGGTAAGACTATGATATTATGAAGGTCTTGGAACCTCTCTCCTCCTTCACCCCCCTGTCTCCCCCACCACACCATACATTTCTCCCCAACTTGCTTCTGGCCCTCATCATCTTTATGTGAGCCTACTGTTTTTATGTCAATATGAAACACAGAAGAGATGATCTGGGGTTCCCTCTTAAAACCCACCTGCAATAGGCGGGCTCACCAGATATGGCACCGCGTGAAGGAAGTACACCACACCAAGTGCTGAAGATAAAGAGGTGGTCCCCACGATTTCTGCAGTCACTACTGGAATCAGGGTTACGTAGGCACCATCAAAGTATCCAAAGGTACAAGAGAAAGGCACGAGAAGGGGGAGACTTTGAAGCATGGGGAGGCAGAGATAGCAGAGCCCATCTAGTCCCACAGCAAAGAGGTAGCAAACGTACTGGTAATTCTTCAGACACCTGTGGGGTATAAAGAACAAGAATGAGTGCTGTACACACAGGTTTTTTATATGTATATATACTTATATATATTTATGTATATATATAAAACCCTCTGACCTCAAACTATGCCATACAGCATTAAGTATCACAGTTCTTCAGAGATCATTTCCCCATTGTATGTCACTTATAAGCTGTATGTCTGTCTTTCTGTTTGTGTAAGGAAATGCAAGAACCAACCTCCCCAATAAGTGCGGTATGGTAGAAAATAAATGCTCTGAAACTATAGACAGCCTAGTTTCGGCCCAGTTTTCTCCCTTACTAGCTATTACTAGTTACTAATTATTTTGTAAAGGATCTCAATTTCTATAGCTGTAAAATGGGAAGGTTACCTACATAATAGTTGTGAAATAAACTGCAGAATGCCAAGATTAATCTTTTCTAGAAGGCTATCATATTAGATGCTTTCAGGTAACATGTTACAGGTTCTCATTAAAGAGGCACATTATAAATACTCAATAATCCAGGTGGCTATATAAAAGGCATATGATCAAAATGGTTAATCAAAAAGGCACATGAAAAAATGTTTTGCATTCCTAATTATCAGGGAGATACAAATCAAAACCACAATGAGATAATCTCACACCACAGAGCCTGGCACACATCAAAAAGTATAAGAACAACCAGTATTAGCATAAGAGCAACCAGTGTTAGCATGGGTACAGGGAGAGAGGGACTCTCACTCACTGCTGGTGAGAATGTTGACTGGTTCAGTCTTTCTGGAAAACAATATGGACATTTCTAAAAATATTAGAAATTGAGCTTCCATTTGACCCAGCAACTTGATTTCTTTGTAATTTCATGGTCACTTAAAAATAAATAAAACAGGGGGCTGGAGTGATAGTACAGCAGGTAGGGCGTTTGCCTTGCACGCAGCCGACCCAGGTTCGATTCCCAGCATCCCATATGGTCCCCTGAGCACCACCAGGGATAATTCCTGAGTGCAGAGCCAGGAGCAACCCCTGTGCAGAGCCAGGTGTGATCCAAAAGCAAAAATAAATAAATAAATAAATAAATAAATAAATAAATAAAACATGGGGCTGGAGTGATAGCTCAGTGGGTATGGCGGTTGCCTTGCATGCGGCCGACCCGGGTTCGATTCCCAGCATCCTATATGGTCCCCTGAGCACCGCCAGGAGTAATTCCTGAGTGCATGAGCCAGGAGTAACCCCTGTGCATCGCTGGGTGTGACCAAAAAAGCAAAAATAAATAAATAAATAAAAATAAAATAAAACACCTCAGTGTTTTACATAAACTTACAACAGTTAGGGTAAAATTATTAAATGACTTTTATCAGGGCCAGAGTGATAGTACCGTGGGTAGAATGCTTGCCTTGCATGTGGGTGGTCCCCGTGCCACTGATCGTCCCCTGATCCTGCCAAAACTGAACCTGAGTGCAGAGCCAGGAGTAAACCCTGAGAACCACTGGGTGTGGCCCAAAAACCAAACAAACAAAAAAAAAGACTCTGTCTTTTGCTTATGTTTTATTAAGAAAGGAAATAACAGTGAGTTTAAAAAAAATGTTTGGCCTGAGATGATAAAGGCCCTGTACTATGAACATATCTTATCTCAAGATCTCTCCCATAGTAGTTTCATTACATTTCCCCTTCAGTAACTCCAAGCCCATATATAATACTAATTGCTTTTAAGACTCTGTGCAATGCCAGCACCAGTTTATCCTTTACATTTTCCCATAGTCCAACACAAAATGCTATGAGAAGAGCCTGAGTGATAGTACAGTGGGTAAGGCACATCCTTGCATTCGGCAGACCCAGGTTTGATCCTCAGCATCCTATGTAGTCTCCTGAGCACTGCCAGGAGTGATTTCTGAGTGCAGAGCCAGGAGTAACTCCTGAGCATCGCTAGGTGTGGCCCATTCCCCACCCCACCCCCAATCCCCAAAAAGAAATGCTATGAGATTGATAAAAAATATTGCACTTACTCATTACTGAAGAAGGCCTGTGAAAATCCAAGGGTTAGGTAGTTTTCCCGTTAACAGGGATCACAAGGGATAAAGCCAGCACCAAAGCTTAGGTGTGGGATATCCCAGACTGGAAATCCCTTTATCAGACCAGGCTACTCACTAATTGATCATAAAGAGAGATAGATTCTCTTGCTCTTCTCTTTCTTCCTTAGCCATTAAAACTGTGGAATTGATTCTAAATATTAAATTCATAGCATTGGAGACAAGAAGCTGGATCATGACATGACCAAGGCATAATATGTAAGAAGTCACATGATCATTCTCCCAGGCCATAGTTCAACTGCATAGAGTGAAGAGCCATTTAGAATATAAGTAACTTGTTTCCTTCAATCCAAATAGATATATATTAGCTGAATAAATTGCTGTTTCCAAAAACTTTAGTTTCTAAACCTGATGTTCTGTATAGTATTTTCAGAAAATATAGTATTTTCAAAAAACAGAAAAAAGTATTTTCTACTTGCACTGTCAAACACAAGTACACGGCATCATCCCCTACTATTATTGCTGCATGAATCCTCCCCCCCCCCCCCCGAACTACATATGCTCCCTCTCCATCACCAGCCAGACCCTGGGGGTTGTTCAAAAGAAACTATGACCACAACACCTACCAGCAGTTGTCTTACCTGGAGATGGACTTGACCAAGGATGAACTTAAATCTGTCACCGGAACTTGTAGTTACCCTAGGCTTCTAATGATTTAGATTTATCAACAACCCAAAACTATTAGAATAGAGGTTGGTAAACTATGTCCAAATTTGCCTCTCCACCTATTTTTCTATCACCTGTTAACTAAGAAGGTTTTTCTACTTTTTGAGTAGTAAGAGAAAATAGAAGAGAATAATACTGTGTGGAAAATTATGAGAAATTCCAATTTTGGTGTCCACAAAAGAAGTCATGTCACATACTGTCATGGCTGTCTTGTGTTATGAAAGCAGAGCTGGAGAGTGGTGAGCATATGACCCATGAAGCCCCAAACATTTATTCTCTGCCTGAAAAGAACGTTTACCAATGCCTAGCAAGAAGAACCAGCAAGACAGCTGCCTTCAGATATTAAAGATATGTTAACGTTCAGATCTAGGAATCCTACGGGACAAAGGGGTGGGGGGGGGACTCAGTTTAGTTGGTGCCTGGTAGGAAACCCATTTTACCTTCTGTCCGTCAGCCATCCAAATGTGATATTGCCAATAATGTCGATCACACCAAGTATGGACATAAGAAAAGCAGCTTGCTGGTGACTCACACCGACACTCAGAGCATAAGGCACCAAGTATACAAAGAGAGGGCTGCAACCATATGCCATAAACAGAACAGAGACGGCTAATACAACAAAGTCCGGCATCAGCAAAAAGCTGTATTCCTGCTGCAAAGAATTGCAAAGGCAGGTCTGCATCCATTCTTTGGTCAGATTTGAACAGGGCGATGCCTGCTTGCAGTCTTGTTTCTGAGTTCGATCCACATGGTTCTGCTCTGAATTTGTATGGTCCTCTTTAAGAGTAATTGGTCGCATCAAGGCCCCACAAACACAGAGATTCAAAACAAAGCCACCAAGAATGAGGAGCGCTCCTCGCCAGGAAAATTGTTCAATGAGGAGCTGAACCACAGGAGCCAAGATGAAGGTGCCAATGCCACTTCCTGACATGGCAATCCCATAGGCAAGGGCTTTCCGTCGGCTGAAATATTTGCCGACCATGGCAATAGCTGGAGAATAAGAGAGAGCAAATCCAAGACCTAGGAATAAAGAGAAATCCCATAAATAAAGTGTGGGGGTAGAAGCCAGCAAGGAAGGAAATTTCTTAGCAAAGTGGAGAGATAGTACAATGAGTAAGAGGCTTGCCTTGCATGTGGCCAACCAGGGTTCAATCCCCTGAGCCACATATGGACTCCTGAACACCATCAGGAATGATCCCTGAGTGCAGAGCCGGATGCCCTGAACACCACCTGGTGTGGCCCCAAACCGAAGACATCTCTCAGAATGAAATAATCTGGATTTAAGTGAATTGGACCTTCTATTGAACCCTTATCAAACTTTTTTATAACAAGTTGGAAGTGAGTCTCCTCTTACCAGCCATTCAATATTCAAACTGTCGCATACACGTGACTTGCTTCTTGGAAAGAAAACTCTTTTTTTTCTGTCTTTGGGGCCACATCTGGCAAGGCTCAGGACTTACTCCTGGCTTTGTGACTGGGGGACCATACGGGGTGCCAGGGATCAAACCTGGGTCGGCCGCATGCAAGGCAAGCAACCCACCCTCTGTACTATCATTTCAGCCCTGGGAAGAAAGCTCTTAAGAAAACAGGATTTCTTGAAATGAAAAGAAGACCTTCAAAAATATTAGACAAACTAATTTAAATTAACTCGAAAATCAAAATAAGGCTGACCTATGAAATGGACTTAACCCCATTCAAACCTGTTTTAAATTTAAATTAGCCAGAGAAATACTAACCTCAATCCTTTATCGCCACTGAAGACATGATTTAATAGTCTGAACCATTCTGGAAGTGTAGCTTAAATAACACATGTAACCGCATGAAAGTTCCAGAGTAATTCCACATTATTGGGTAACACAGTGCAAGTTTTAAGTTTTATATTTGAACAGAGCAAATACATGCAGTCACCTAGAAATTTTCTTAAGGTCAGCAAAAAGCTTCTGAAAAATTGTTTCATTTCCTTTTGAGTCAAGAAAATAAGAAGGGTTTTAAGCCTGGGATTCATGGCACTTAAAACACCATGAAAGGAAAAGGAGAATGACCTTCAGTTCCTGTTCTACACGCAGTGCAGGATGACCAAGATCCCAAACTGCTGGACTCAGGCCTCCTGGATGTAAGAGTCTCAGTGCTAAGGGAGAGTCTCTGGTGAACAGGGATGATGGAGACCTCAGCAGCGTGGCCCTCTGGGTTACACAAAGCTACATCATAAAGCTCTATGTATGGACTCAATAGGAGATAATATTCTACCCCTCATGGCACTGCTGAAACAGAGAGATCCACACCTCTCTCAGAAGTGGATCAAACTGCCATGTGGGTTCCGCCAAGCAAGCCCACCCTGACCCTATGCAATCCTCCTACCTGCAATTTATGGTGTGCATAGCTATTCTAATTTTCTAAAGTACACTTTCAAGGGTCAGGACTGTGGCTCAGAGGCAGGCACTGACCTTGCCTGTGTGAGACCCTGGGCTAAAGCTTTAGCATCAATTGAATGGAGCATACTTCTGTAACACTGAGGACATGTAGTATCAGAATGTCCACAATAAAGGGTTTTCTGTTTAAAATGATGACACCTCCATAACTGGACAATGACTGATGCCCACAGTCATTGAGGTCTGTTGTGACCACAGGTAAGTTTTAATGTCTTGGCAAAAATGCTAGGAGAATGATCATTACTGAAAATTCACACTGTCCTGACTAAAGTCTCACTGCCTCTGAGAACAAAATTTCTGCCAGAGACTGCCGCCAAAGGGAAAACCAGCAGTTACTTTTACCATGAGGCTGATTTTTTTTAAAAGTGGTCTTGCATTTTTATTACAATAGCACAATTGATTGCATTTCCAGCTCTTTAGTCTAACTTCTAGGTAGATAGACATAAACTAGATCAGCTAAATTTAATCTAACAAAATGACTATTTTAGGAGTCACTACTCTGACAACCACCCAGTGGCCTGGGGTGAGAGAAGGAGCAGAAAGTGCCCTTACCTGTAAGAACTCCCAGAGTGAGGTAGAGATGTTTCAGACTGGTAGCAAATGAGCCCAGGATGAGACCAGTAGATGCCAGCAAGCCACCCAGCATGATTCCCACTTGGCAGGATAGATGGTTACTGACCACACTCCCAAGTGGCGCTTCAAAACAATAATAAAGAAGTTTAACAGAAAGGCCGTGGGGGCACTGTGAAAGCCTGTGATGTGGTATGTAGAACAGAAAATGACTGATCTTTGTAGCACTGAGCCTGTGCTATTCTTTCTACAGATTTGAAAAATTGAGGGCAGAGGAAATGACTTGTCCATAGTCACATGGAAATAACAGAGTAAAGCTGGATCTTATTCTGTGTCTTATTCTTTGACTTAGTTCCACTCCCATCCCAAGTGTTTTTGTAAATCGCCAGTGAACTTCTGATTTAAACTACAAGGCATTTGCCTAGTGGTATACCTTGAATGTATGATGTGATTAAATGTCATAAGAGTTGAATTGTGAAAAAAAAAAAAGTGGGCAGCCTTGTAGGACAACATCTACTATAAAAGGGCCACTGAGAAGATCCTAAACAAACTACTTGGCCCTACCTTGACCTTTGTGAAACCTATGGATGAGAAATTCAAAGCCCAGAAAATATAGAAAATGCCTATCAAAAACAGTAACAAGTCTCACAATGGAGACGTTACTGGTGACTGCTCGAGCAAATCGATGAACAACGGGACAGCAGTGCTACAGTGCTACTGTCGTCCACTGTCATCCATTTTCATTTGAAACTCAATGAAAAATGTTTTCTTCTCATCAAAAGATATGTATATTCATATATATATCTCCAAAGAGGGTCCTAGATGTGATTCTGTGAGCTCCACTAATGTTCCCAGATGAACAGGTGGGTGGATGATAATTGGGTACAAAAGGCCTCAAGTCCTTGAACAGAACTGAAATAGGTGGCACTTAATGTGACCCTGCTTAGCTAGAGGACTCCCATGGAGAGCAAAAGATAACAGGAGGGAAATGAGTCACCTAAAATACAAACATGATTTTCATGAGGTGTCCATGCAAAGGCTGTCACTGATCATGTGACCCTGAAAACCAACTGACTGTCTTGCTGGTAAAACAAAAAAATAGGGAGAGGGATACTCAGTGTTATCAGGAAAAAGAACCAACCTAACCTGCTCACAAAGCCTGCTTTTAGACCTACACTTGATCTTCAGTGCTTCCCGGCACAGGACATGATTGAACTGATTCCTAAATATGCACAGTATTTTTTTCTAAAAAGAAATAAGATTCGGTACCTAGAATGGAATCAGATGACATTATTTATAGTCTACTGCAGACTAAAGTATTTCCCTTTCCTACCAAGTTGTACACAAAGAAATGCATTTTCTAAAATACAGAATTCACTTAAATGAAAGGATTAAATGAGTATAATCTTCAAATAAATAATTTGAACGGGACTAGTCTCAGAATCTAAGACATGAATAAGTTTGATTTGAAAAATTGATAGAAATTAAAATCCCAAGACTAGTTTCCATCTACTATATAGATGAAATGGGTGTGTCTGGAGACACTGCACACTCTAAATTGCAACCTCTGGGGTTGCATGGGTGAAATGATAACCATGGTGAATGTGTTTATTTCATGATTGCACCATCTTATCCTTGCCTGGTCCTTGTCTAAGAATGATTTAGTCATGAAGAATGAAGAAACTCATGAATCAAATTTTGTACCCTTTTAGGGAAGGGAATAGTGTGAATACAAGTCTCGAGAGGTAATGCATATATTGGTACTGTTTTAAGCTTATTTGGAAACGGGGCTGGAGTGATAGTACAGCAGGCAGGGAGTTTGCCTTGCATGTGTCCAACCCGGGTTTGACCCCCCGCATCCCATATGGTCTCCCGAGCACCGCCAGCAGTCATTCCTCAGTAAAGAGCCAGGAGTAACCTCTGAGCATTGCTGGGTGTGACCCGAAAAACAAACAAACAAACAAACAAACAAACAAACAAAATTGTTTGGACAGAAATCACTGTGCTGTGCAATGACTGGTTGTAGGAGTGGATAATGAAGGACAGCATTTAGAAAATAAGCTGAGCAAATACTATATGATTAACTACTTCTAATAAAAGAACAAGTCCTGGAGAAGAGGCCAGGCAGTCTGGTGAGCAACGCAGCCGGAGAAATGCTCCGGACCCCAAACCGGGCCAGCAACACTGGGGATCCAGACGGAGGAGGTACAGCAGGCACACCTTCTCCAGATGGAGCCCTGGCGACACTGAGCAGCAACTAACACGGCTCCTGGCTGTGGGACCGGAACACATCCAAACTAACACATCCGGCTAACGCAGCCGCGCGACCTTTTCTAAAACCTGAAAACATACAATCTTTTAATGGAAAACCAATTATCAAATGCTTCCTTAGTAGGGCTGTCTTTCTTGGGGGGAAACTCCAGCAACAATAGTGAGTTTTGTTTTGCAATATGGAATGTAATCAAGGTAAAGAGAAAATGAAGTGAAATTCATCAGTTATACAGTTGGGGGTGGGGTTGGGGGCAGGGGGTATACTGGGGATTTTGGTGGTGGAATATGGGCACTGGTGAAGGGGTGGTGTTTGAATATTGCTATAACTGAGACATAAACCTGAAAACTTTGTAACTTTCCATATGGTGATATAATAAAAATTAAAAATAAATAAATAAATAAATAAATAAAAAAGAAAAGAAAACCCACCCACTTAAAAATAAATAAATAAATAAAAGAACAAGTCCTATGATGCCCATCACCCATTTTTGATATGAAAGAACCAAACGGTATATATTCTTTTGAGCATATTCATTATCTGCTCCATATGATACCAGCCAAAATTATTCATTCCAAGAGAAAATCTGGTTGAGATGGGTTGACAGCAGGATCAATCTTTTTCCAAAAATGCATAATCTTAGTCAATATTATGTTGCTCTGCAACTTATAAAAACTGGTAATCAAAGGCAGTTGGAGATTACTGACATGTACAGTAAATTACATATCCCTGCTTAAATGAAACTCACCACAAAGCATAGTCACACAGTCTACAATGGAATGGATCCATGCTGTTTGTGCATAATCCTGAGAGAAGTATGTCTGAAACTCCACAAAAAAAATTGAGATGCATCTGAAAAATAAGGTGAAGGCATTTTATATAAATACATATATGCATAAATAAATGATTAGTTATAGGATATAGGATATGAATATATATAACTGGTTATATCACTGTATCACTGTCAGCCCCGTTGTTCATTGATTTACTCAAGCGGGAACCAGTAACGTCTCTATTACACTCAGCCCTGAGATTTTTTTTTTCTTTTTGGGTCACACCTGGCAATGCACAGGGGTCACTCCTGGCTCTGCACTCAGGAATTACTCCTGGCGGTGCTCAGGGGACCATATGGGATGCTGGGAATCGAACCCGGGTTGGCCTCGTGCAAGGCAAATGCCCTACCCTCTGTGCTATCGTTCCAACCCAGCCCTGATATTTTTTAGCAGCCTCGCCTTACTCATCTTTCCCAATGATTGGAGGCTTTTTCAGGGTCAGGGGAATGAGACCTATCGTTACTGTTTTTGGCATATCAAACACGCCGTGAGTAGCTTGCCAGGCTCTGCCGTGCAGGCAATAGACTCTTGGTATCTTGTCAGGTTCTCCAAGAGGGAGAACTAGGCTATTAGATGTCGCATGGATGCATCAAGGCCAGGATTATATATCTTATATAATATATATATACATATATTATATCTGGTTATAGCACAGCAGGTAGGGCATTTGCCTTGCACGCAGCCAACCCGGGTTTTATTCCTTCGCACCTCTTGGAGAGCCTGGCAAACTACCGGGAGTATCTCGCCTGCACAGCAGAGCCTGGTAAGCTACCTACGGCGTATTCAATACGCCAAGAACAGTAATACGAAGTCTCACAATGGAGACATTACTGGTGCCCGCTTGAGCAAATCTATGAGCAACGGGATGACAATGACAATCATATATTATATATGTTTATAACATATATGGTTATATGTTTGTACCTATACACACATACATATATATAAGTAAACAATGAACTAATGAACATGACATGGAATTGAGTCAGAGCTTAAAGTTGAGTAGCCATCATTAGAGGGCTACTCAGTCTAAGTGAATGTGAAGATCACTGCTTTAGAGAAGCTCTTATGGAAGATCAAACAGTATGAATTGGAAAATTTTAAGCTGAAGATACATTGTTTTATCGTTATATAGGTTTCAGGTGCTGATCATTATACATTCAACCATTGAAAAACACAGGTTTGAACTGTGTGGATACACTTATACATGGATTTTCTTAAAAGCAATTGACATAAATTTACAGTACCATTAAGTACAAGGCAGTGCTATATGTATATCTGTACTTCCACATTTATAAAAGCATTATTTACAATAGTCAAGATCTGGGAACAAGCTCTATACCCTTCTGTGGATGAATAGATCCTTTATATATGCTTACATACATGTACCCACACATACAAATTTAATAGAATACTATTCAGCCATAGAAATTGAAGGGTAGGGCTTGAGACATAGTACGGCAGGTATGGCATTTGCCCAATCCCCAGGACCTTATATGGTCCCTTGAACCATCCCGTTGCTCAGGAGTGATCCCTGAGTACAGAGCTATGAGTAAGCTTTGAGCACAGCTGGGTGTGGCCTAAAAACAAAATAAAACAAAACAAAAAGAGGGGTAGTGGGATATAGCACAGGTGTCAGGGCCCATGCCTTGTATGCATGGGTCCTAGGCTCCTTTTCCAGCACTGTATGTCCTTGAACACCACTAGGGTGGTCCTGCTGTGCTCCAGCACTTCTGGGCTTGAGCTGGACCATTGCCAGACCCAGGCACTGACCCAGCCAGTCTGGTTGGATGAGTATCAACAAGAGTGGCCCTCAGTGAACCTGAACACTACTTGGAAGCCCACCCCTCAAATAACAGAATCTTACCATTTGCAACAAGGAGTTTGAAGGACTTATACTATGTAGAATAAGTCCGACAAAGAAAGATAGGTAAGGTATCATCTCACTCAGATGTGGGATCTCAAAACAAGTTGAAAAACCAAATACATTGGGCTGAAGCGATAGCACAGCGGGTAGAGCATTTGCCTTGCACGCGGCCGACCTGGGTTCGATTCCCAGCATCCCATATGGTTCCCTGAGCACTGCCAGGAGTAATTCCTGAGTGCAGACCCAGGAGTGACCCTTGTGCATCGGGTGTGACCCAAAAGAGGGGGAAAAAAAAGCCACAGTGAAAGGGATCAGACCTGTGGTTACCAGAGGGAGGGAAAATAAAAGGCAGGTGGTAAGAAGGTACAGACTTGCCCTTGGAAGTAAGTTCTTGGGACGTGATGCTCACAGGATGACTTCAGCTCACACAGTCTACATGATACGCTAAGTAGGAAAGAGGCTAAATTGTAAGATCTCTCATCACAAAGATTTCCTTTCTCTTCCTTTAGCTGTTTCTATATAAGAATATTAATATTCTTCAGCTAATAATAAAATTAGCTGAACCAATTTTAGAAATTCACAATATTCACAAATCAAACCATCTAGTTCTAAACTTACCCAGTGATGAGTGCCAAGTATAAGTATTTCTCAATCAAAGTAGGGGAGAAAGAATGAACTGATGCTCTACGCTGGCACGTACCCTGAAGGCCGCTCTCCTCTTCCTCCTTCCTAGTCCTCTGGACTGCCAGCTGGTTCATTATATTTAAATATTGATGCTAGTTACATCTTCACACTTTGCTCCTCTCACCTTATTCTGTGCTCAGGGGACCATATGGGATGCTGGGAATCGAACCCGGGTTGGCCGCATGCAAGGCAAACACCCTACCTGCTGTGCTATTGCTCCAGCCTCTAGCCCTTATTTTAAGCAAGTTTATAGTAATTATAATATATACTCAACTAGTCCTTATTATAACAGAAACAAATATCCTGCTTCTTTCCTCAATCCTATATTTTAATATAGTATTTCTGGCTGGAGCGATAGCACAGCGGTAGGGCGTTCACCTTTCACACGGGTGACCCATGTTCGATTCCTCCGCCCCTCCCGGAGAGCCCAGCAAGCTACCGAGAGTATTGAGCCCACCCAGCAGAGCCTGGCAAGCTACCCGGGTGTATTGAATATGCCAAAAACAGTAACGATAAGTCTCACAATGAGAGACGTTACTGCTGCCCGCTCGAACAAATCGATGAGCAACAGGATGACAGTGACAGTGACAAATAATGAATATATTTCTATCTTTATTTCCATCTTTAATATATAAGCATTGTACAGATTTCATAGGGGAAACATTAATGCACTTGATGACATTGTTACCAAATAAAGTTATTTGCACAAATTAATTTCTTTTGCTGCCAAAGGTGTGCTGCCAGAGATGAACAACAGAATTTGATTTGAAAGAATTTAGAACATGCATATTTCAGGAATGAATTTATTCTAAATTAAAATTTAAGAATGAATCTCTATATATACCCATGAAGCTCATGCATAATTAGTACCACATTCCTTTATATTTTTATTTTTTTAGCACTGCATCCTTGACTTAAAAAAAGAGGGAAGGAGGGGCTGGAGTGATAGCACAGCGGGTAGGGCATTTGCCTTGCACTCGGCCAACCCGGGTTCGAATCCCAGCATCCCATATGGTCCCCTGAGCACCGCCAGGAGTAATTCCTGAGTGCAGAGCCAGGAGTAACCCCTGTGCATCGCCGGGTGTGTCCCAAAAAGAAAAAAAAAAGAAAAAAAAAGAGGGAAGGATACAGAGGAAGAAAGTATGACATATGCTCTAAGATCATACTATATCTCTCTGCTTCTACATAGTCCCCACATTCCTAGCTAAATACAAAACAAAACAAAATGAAGTCTAGGTTTTAAACTTCCAATAGTATCTGGTGATTCAAGAGGTTTTCAAGTATTGGGGTTTTACATGTTTTTCTTTTCTGGGATGAGCTTCTTCTGAAAACAAATGGCTGGAATAGTCACAATATTTAGTGTCAAATTGTCCTAATACTCCAGGCTTATGTCAGATATTACAGAAGAAACCACTAGGCAAGTCTCCTAATTGTCAAAAAAAAAAAATCCAGGGGCTGGAGAGATAGCACAGCGGGTAGGGCGTTTGCCTTGCACGCGGCTGACCCGGGTTCAAATCCTAGCATCCCACATGGTCCCCTGAGCACGGCCAGGGGTAATTCCTGAGTGCAGAGCCAGGACTAACCCCTGTGCATCGCCAGGTGTGACCCAAAAAGAAAAAAAAATCCACCTACTTTGCAAAGAAAAATGTATGTGAGCAGATAAAGGAAACACACACACACACACACACACACACACACACACACACACCCCTACATAAACACGTGATTTTTCACCATAATGTGTTCAGAATTAAAATGAAGCAACTTGGTGGGAATGCCGACTGGTTCAGCCCTTCTGGAAAACAATTTGGACGACTCTCAAAAAATTAGATATTGAATTCCCATTTGACCCAGCAATACCACTGCTGGGAATATATCCCAGAGAGGCAAAAAAGTACAATCGAAACAACATCTGCACATGTATGTTCATCGCAGCACTGTTTACAATAGCCAGAATCTGGAAAAAACCCGAATGCCCCAGAACGGATGACTGGTTGAGGAAACTTTGGTACATCTATACAATGGAATACTATGCAGCTGTTAGAAAAAAGGAGGTCAAGAATTTTGTAGTTAAGTGGATGGGCATGAAAAGTTTCATGCTGAGTGAAATGAGTCAGAAAGAGAGAGACAGACATAGAAAGATTGCACTCATCTATGGTATATAGAATAACAGAGTGGGAGACTAACACCCAAGAACTGTAGAAATAAGTACCAGGAGGTTGACTCCATGGCTTCGAGGCTGGCCTCACGTTCCGGGGAAAGGTCAACTCAGAGAAGCGATCACCAACTACATTGTAGTCGAAGGCCATGTGGGGGAAGGGAGTTGCGGGCTGAATGAGGGCTAGAGACTGAGCACAGCGGCCACTCAACACCTTTATTGCAAACCACAACAGCTAATTAGAGAGAGAGAACAGAAGGGAATGCCTTGCCACAGTGGCAGGGTGGGGTGGGGGGGAGATGGGATTGGGGAGGGTGGGAGGGACGCTGGGTTTACGGGTGGTGGAGAATGGGCACTGGTGAAGGGATGGGTTCCCAAACTTTGTATGAGGGAAGTATAAGCACAAAAGTGTATAAATCTGTAACTGTACCCTCACGGTGATTCTCTAATTAAAAATAAATAAATTAAAAAAAATAAATAAAATGAAGCAACTTAGGGAGAAAAAGACAAGCCCTATCGCCTTAATAAAGCACAGATAGTTCCCACCTACCTGGTAACTGCTCGAGTGCAGATGGTGACAAGGAAACAACCAGCCACAATCATCCAGCCCCAGCCCCCGTCTGGAGGGGAGGCAGGAGGCGCTCTGTTCACTCTTGCCATAGTTCTGATTCTTTTCCCTTCTTCTCCAAGTTAGCAAACAGTCCAGTTAGGATCTTGGAAGAGTTTGCTGTCCAGTGGCTTCCTGTTGGCATTCAAGATTGTCATAGAATGCTACCTGGCACATGGGTAATTGGCCATCTAAAACCAAAAAAAGAAGTATGAGGACACATTTAGATTTTATTGCCAAATCTAAAAAGTTTTTATTTTTACATGGCAGGATTATTAAGATTTTCCTGTTACATATGATTATTTGCAACTATAAATATTGGACTGGGGCAAAGTTGTCGTTGGTACCCATTCTCCTTTTATTCTGCACTTTAAAAAAATTTATTTATTTATTTATTTTGCTTTTTACGTTACACCCGGCGATGCACAGGGGTCACTCCTGGCTCTGCACTCAGAAATTACCCCTGGTGGTGCTCAGGGGACCATATGGGATGATGGGAATCGAACCCAGGTTGGCCGCGTGCAAGGCAAGTGCCCTACCCACTGTGCTATAACTCCAGCCCCTAAGAATTTATTTAAAAGAAAATATATTTTTGGTTTTTGGGTTACCCCTCGTAATACTCAGGGGTTACTACTGGCTTTGCACTAAGGAATTATTCCTGGTGGAGCTGGGAACACCATATGGGATGCCAGAGATCAAACCTGGGTTAGTCATGTGCAAGGTAGGTGCCCTACCTGCTGAACATCACTTCAGGCTTCCCATTCTCCTTTTAAAATAACAGATCCTCTTATATTTCAGCCTAATATATGCACCTAGTTTGAAAGCATTTTTCTAAGTGGCTTTGTCTGAAAGAAGTGTGAGAAGAAATAAAGTAATATGTGTGAATTCTATTTCGTCAGTTCAAGCCAAAGGCACTTTCTAAACATTTCTACCACTCCTTTCCAGAAGAATAGATACAAGTGAAGAGATGCTGTAACTACACAGACCATGACATCACCCAAGGGGTGGCAGAACTTCAGGACAGAGAGGCACAAGAGATAGCATAGGGGTTACAGGCACTTGCTTTGACTGTGACTAACCCTGGTTTAATGTCAGGAGGAGGAGGAAGAGGTGGAGAAAAGAGGAGAAGGGGGATGTAAGGAAGAGGGAGGAGGAGAAAAAAGAAGTAAAGGAGGAAGAAGAGGAGAAAGAGGAAGAGAAGGAAGGAGGAGGAGGAGAAAGAGGAGAGAAAGAAGGAGAAAGAAGAAATAGAATTATAGGATAGAAGAATCCAGTGACTGTGCAGAAGAGGTTCCTCTCATTAGACTCACATAGTGCTGTATAAGACTAAAACAAGCTTTAGATTTATTAGAGCCTCTGTAATTTGAAATCTGTTTCAACACTCTAGAAGACCATGTTCTAATTATTATACTTATTTAGTCCAACCAGACTGCTTGGCTTTTCTGTGCTAGAGAGCTATGATTTTTTGAAGCATGTGATTGGGAGGTGGGCACACTGTGCTGAGTGTGATGCAGGAATTATACACATGGGAAACTATCATTAGCAATATTGTAAGTCACAGAACCCCAGTTTTTTTTTAAAGTTAAAAACCAAAACCCAAATCCCCCAAACCAAACAATCAAAATTTTAAGTATGTGATTAAGCAAGAAGAGAATGACAAATAAATGAAATAGAGAGCTCAGAAGCTGGTACATAGCTATCTAATATAACTAAGCACTAGGAGAGATCAGAAGAAAGGTGGTCCACTACGTTTATGTTACCACTCTCCATTTAGTTCTTGGCCTTACAGGTCATGCCTTCTTAAACTTTTCCTACTCATGATCCCCTTTCACCCAAGAAATGCAATGAGCTAATGTGAGATGTGGAGCAAGGCAACAGGCACCAGAGCAGATAAGATCTATCCCTGCATAGCAGATAAGACCTGTCCCTGCATAGCAACCCAGTAGGGAGTGTCTGGGTGCATTTGACAAGCACCAGGTATCCGACCTTGAGTCTCACCCAACCTCCCCCTCCCCCCACCCCAAGAATAGTCATCTACACTTAGCGAGTCATTCCTAACTGCAGCATCTCGCCCTATTTGGGATTGGGCCCAGGCAAAGCAGAGTTGGAACGGTGATAGGTCAGTAATGCTAAACTTCATGTGATTGGACCATCCTCTTAAACCGAGACCCTCTATAAAACATGTGTGTATTTGGCAATAAAGTGAACGGCCATCAGCTGTCTCCTGGAGTGGTTTGTTTCTCTGCGCGCCCTTCATCCTTCGCCTCACGTCTGCCCAGACCTGGTGTGTAACATGACTGGGCAAGCTGGGGGAAAACTATTCCCCAACAGTGAGAAACACCTTGGATTTCTCATGCCATTGCTTTTAAAATTAATTTTTGCTCATTTTGTGTTTAGAAACTTTTACTCTTGCCTTCTTTTTCATGCACTTCGCCCCCAACTCTGCCCACCATTCAGTTACTCCATGTGGGGAATAACCCACATTTAAGAATATAGATTTTAGACAGATCAGAATTAAATGCTAAAAAAAATCACTAAAAATTTCGGGCTGGAGCAATAGCACAGTGGGTAAGGCATTTGCTTTGCACACGGACGACCCAGGTTCGATTCCCAGCATCCCATATGGTCCTTTGAGCACCGCCAGGGGTACTTTCTGATTGCAGAGCCAGGAGTAATCCCTGTGCATCGCCGGGTGTGACCCAAAAAGCAAAAAAAATATCAAGTGAAAGTATAGGCTTATAGTTATCTGACATCCAGATGTGAGAACTCACTTAAACTTTGTTAATATGTAATATTTTATATATAAAATATATAATATATAAACATATTCATATTACATTTATAACATATAAAACCAAAAAGTAAACCAAGGACGTGGCAGGATTTGAGGAGTGGGGGGTCCAAAGAAGACTATCTGCAACATTACTTTATTCATTTCCCAAAGTTCAAAATTCAATGTCTACTATGATGGGCACTGTTTCAGGGCACTGGTGATTCAGTGATGAGCAAACACACACAGCTGCTAATGATGACTCTAAGGTGTCCATCTGTTGGTCCAGTCTTCTATGGCTCTTGCCTCTGTATCATCCTTTGGTGTGGTTGTCCGGACCTATGACTTGCTTCCCACCAAGATACAGCCACATGATGGGCTTAGACTCGTGACTTCATCACACAACCTAAGATGCAGGCTTGTGAGCAGACTCGCTCACATCTTTCTGCCAGAAGCTCCCTCTGCCTACGGCAAAAGCCACATATCCCGAGAAGCTGAAGCCAGCCTTTAGACCACAGCAAAAAGCTCAAGCTCTCAGTCCTATGACAGAAAAGCAGTGAGTTCTGCCAACTGAGAATTCTGCCACTGAGTTTTGAGGCAGATTTTTTTCCTAGTTGAGCCACTAGTTGAACACATAGCTTGGCTCTCACTTTGGAGGTGACTTGGTGACACTCTGGTCTGAGAACCTAGTTAAGTGGTGCCTGTCTTTTGGCTTCACAGAAAATGTGAGAAAAAGTGCTTTGTAAGGCTTGACATTTTGTAATATCCAACAGCCTTAATTACACTATGGATAAATTTTTATGGGACTAAAAACTTCTGACAGATGATTTTCCTACTATATTAAACAAACCACCCGCTTATTGGTATCATTGTATTAAGAAATTTTAAGAAATACTAATAAATGAAATATTATTTCATGAATAACCCATGAATAATTTGGTAAACATAGGTTTTTACCACCTGGCAAAATACGTGCAAATTAAACTATTTAATAAAAATTTACTTTAAAATCACAGTTTTCTCAAGAAAATGGTTCACAGAATTTTCTAAGATGCATCTTTGAAGTCAGGAAACAAATTGGAAACAACTGGCAGCTTTGTAAGTTCAGAGAGAAAATATAGACAAACATCCTGAGACTAAGGCAGCTGAGGCGATTCTTACACAGACCATTTCTATGTGGCCACTTTCAAGCCTTCTACCTCCTTCAAGCATTGTACCCCCTTGTTTATCTAATTAGTCATTCCATGAATGTGGGAGAATGACATAAAAAATAGAGTCAACAGTTGAAGAATCCTGAACCATCAAAAGTATTAGTACATTTTTTTTTCCTGAGGTGGGGGACACCTGGTGTTGCTCATTGATTATTCCTGGCTCTGTGCTCAGGGCTCGCTCCTGGTAGACTCAGGAGACCTTAGCTGGGGATCAAATCCAGGTTAATCGAATGCAAGGCTTTACCACTACACTATGTATCCAGCCCAAGAAATTATATATATACATATATATATATATATATATATTTTAAACAATGACTAAATAACTTTTGGACTTGCTCTATAAAACCAAAGCAATTGAGGTAGTATAATATTAGAACAATAGATTACTGGAACATAGCACTGTAGCACTGTCATCCCGTTGTTCATCGATTTGCTTGAGCGGGCACCAGTAACCTCTCCATTGTGGGACCTGTTACTGTTTTTGGCATATCGAATATGCCATGGATAGCTTGCCAGGCTCTGCTGTGTGGGCGGCATACTCTCAGTAGCAAGCCCGGGTTGGCCCTGTGCAAGGCAAACACCTTACCTGCTGTGCTATCGCTCCATAGAAATAGAAACACACATTTATTGAGGGGAAATTTTATCTTGAGTTTTAACTTACACTATGTACAACACTAGATCTTACCATAAAAGCAAAAAGCATAACTTTTTAAAAGAAAACATAGGAGGAAAAAATACAATTTGATGCTAGGCAAAGATTTTTTAGCAAAATGAAGGCCTTTCTCTTGCCTTCACTGAGACTAATAAAGAAGGTTAGATTTATTATAGGAACAAAGAAGCTGCAATTTTCCTCAGACCTGTGTTGCTTTGTGAGCAAGTCTCAGCCTTACTGCAGCTCTCTAAGGAACCCTTCCAGTGGACTCTATGATTACCTGGGTAATAGGAAGGTACATTTTGGGGTACACCATTTGTGTCCTTAAAGTGTTCCATCTAAAGATCTTTTACTTCTGTCTGTGACAAGAAGTACAAAGATAATCTTTCTAATAGTGAAAGTATGTGTATCCTTAGCTGCAATCTTTTTAAGCACCCTTAATCAACCAGGATATATGGTTATTACCTTAGCCAAACAAATGCCAACCTTATTACTAGCCCATTATGCTGCTCCCACCTACCCTATGATGTTCTGAGTTTCCTTTATCTTCTTTTCTTTTTTTCATTTTATTTATTTATTTATTGGCTTTTGGGGTCACACCTGGTGATGCTCAGGGGTTACTTACCTGGCTCTGTACTCAGGAATCACTCTTTTTTTTTTAAATTGAATCACATGGGCTGGAGTGATAGCACAGTGGTAGGGCATTCGCCTTTCACGAGGCCAACCCGTGTTCGATTCCTCTGCCCCTCTCGGAGAGCCCGGCAAGCTACTGAGAGTATCGGTAGGCAGAGCCTAGCAAGCTACCCGTGGCTATTGGATATGCCAAAAACAGTAACAATAAGTCTCACAATGAGAGACGTTACTGGTGCCTGCTCGAACAAATCGATGCGCAACGGGATGACAGTGACAGTGACAGTGAATCACCATGAGATACAGTTGCAAGCTTTCATGTTTGAGTTTCAATTGTACAATGATCAGACACACATCCCTTCATCAGGGCACATTCTCCACCACCAATGTCTCCAAGTATGCTCCCCTTTCCAACCCTCCCCCTGCCTCCATGGCAGACAATTAGGAATCACTCCTGTCATTGCTTAAGGGACCATATGGGATGCCAGAGATTGAAGCTGGGTCAGCCTCGTGCAAGGCAAATGCCCTACACACTGTACTATCACTCTGGCCCCTGTTTTCTTTACCTTCATATTCTTTTTGTGCCCACTTTCTCACCCAACTTTTCTGTATTTTCTGCTTTAGTTGTCTCCACCAATCCCTTTTCCCTCAGAGTTGTTATCTCCATTTATTTTTCTTTTCGGGCCACACCCGGCGATGCACAGGGGTTACTCCTGGCTCTGCAATGAGGAATCATCCCTGGCAGTGCTCAGGAGACCATATAGGATGCTGGGAATCGAACCCGGGTTGGCTGCATGCAAGGCAAACATCCTACCCACTGTGCTATTGCTCCAGTCCAGTTATCTCCATTTTATAGTCTGGAAGTCATCTCCACATTTCTCTCCAGAACCTTATCAAGCATACTTCTGTTATTACTGTCCATCTCCCTACCACTAAACTGTTTAATGACACACAACAGAAAAAAAAATCTCCTGATTTTTTTACCACCCCCAAGCTGAGAGGGAGAGGGGGGGGGTTACAGATAAGAGCTCTATCAGAGTGTCTAATAAATGAGAAGTAAGTTATGCTTTCACTTAAGAGAACCTCACCAAGACAAACATTAAAAATAGAAATAATGGCCAGGGACTGGAGTGATAGTACAATGGAGAGGGCATTTGCCTTGCACAAAGCTGACCCAGGTTCGATCCCTGGCATCTCATATGGTCCCCTGAGCACTGTCAGGAGTAATTCCTGATTGCAGAATCAGGAGTAACTCCTGTGTATCACCAGGTATGACCCAAAAGACAAAAATAAATAAATAACAGAAGTTTTTCTTTTCTTTTCTTTTTCTTTTTTTTTCTTTTTTTTTGCTTTTTGGGTCACACTCCAGCAATGTGCAGGGTTACTTCTAGCTCATGCACTCAGGAATTACACCTGGCAGTGCTCAGGGGACCATATGGGATGCTGGGGATCGAACCCGGGTCAGCAGCGTGCAAGGCAAATGTATTACCCGCTGTACTATAGCTCCAGCTCCAACAGAAGTTTTTTTTTTTTTAAGGCATTAAAAAAAAGAAATAACAGGGCTAGAGGATAGTACGGTAGATGGGGCGTTTGCCTAGCATGCAGCTAACCAGAGTTCAATCACCAATACCATAGATGGTCCCCAGAGCCCTGCCAGGAGTGATCCCAGAGTGCAGAGCCGGGACTAAGCCCTGAGCACTCTAGTTCTACTAAAGACCTATGCAAGTAGTCACAACGATAGCTTAACAGACCAAGTGCATGTTTGCATGCAGCAGCCCAGGGTTCAGTCCCTGGCACTGCGTGATCAGTTCCCTGTATCCACCAGGAGAGGCCCCAACACCATTGGATGGGGCCCAAAATCCAAAACCAAACCAAACCTGAAAGTCATTTTATTCATCAGAGGGGTAAAATTATCAGTTAAAACATAGGGTCCGGAGCAATCGTACAAAGGTAGGGTGCCTGCCTTGTGTGTGTGTTCATTCCCTGCCCCCACATATGGTCACCTGAGGCACAGCAGGAGTGATGTCTGAGTGCAGAGCCAGGAGTAAGTCTTGGGAACAGCTGGAAATGACCCCAGATAAAGCAAAGAAAAATAAAAACATGAGAAAATTAACATTACAACTTGGAAATGAAGAGTATTCTGCAGAACCAGTTTTTATCGGGATGTTGTGCAGCCAGGAGAAAAGTGCTCTCATCATTTAGGTTCCAGCCAGTACCTAGAGCTCAATTTCCTAGCTCCCCGGGCCAAAGAATATTCTATGAAATAACAGGAATAGTTACTATTTAAAGGCAGTTCACCACCAGGTTCTAAATTCTCTACTGTGGAGCTAGAAAGATAGTACAGTGGGTGAGGTGTTTGCCCAGGATGCAGACAATCCGGGTTCGACCCCCAGCATCCCTTATGATTCCCCAAACACTACCAGGAGTGACTCCTGAGAGCAGCACCAGGAGTAATCCCTAAGTATTGTTAGTATCAATAGTATTGTATTCTGTCCTAAGTATCCCAGAACAGAACAAAATAAATGAAACTAAATTCCCTACTGTACCTATTCTCTCATTTTAATCTTCATCCCAGCCACAGATTAAAGTAAAAAGTAGTCTAACTGCGAAGACAGAACCTCACCCTGACATTGAAGCTCAAACTAAAAGGGTTCAGGGATTGGAAGCTCTTGGTGTTAATCTCTTTGTCCTTGTTCCTCTTTGCTGCCTCCAAGTTCCCTCATAGTGGAAACCTTTATGTCAATCTTCTTTATGTTCTACCTTTTATGTCAGACGTGTTGAACATTTGTCTGCTAAGTGTTGGGTGAAATGTAAGCCTTTTGTGGAAGAGGAAGCTACTTTCCTCGCAGTCACTGGACCCTCTGTCACTCCCTCTAAACTAAGGAGTAACTATTTGGTTCTGCCTTACCCCAGAATTCAAGACCCTCCTGATCAGCCTGGCTACTGACTGGACATTACAGAGGAGTGATATCATGTACACTGGAAGGCAACCTTCCAGGGAGGCTATTATTCAAATATTTTATTTTATTTGTTCGGGGGTTTGGTGCTTGGGGTCACTCCTGGCAGGGGAACATGTGGTGACACATTCAAGTCAGCCCTATCTCTCTGGTGCCAAGAATGTGAATACTTGAATGTAGTTTTTAATGGACTGAAGCGCCAGCATAGTGGGTAGGGCGTTTGCCTTGCACGAGGCCGACCCAGGTTCGATTCCTCCATCCCTCTCAGAGAGCCTGGCAAGCTACTGAGAGTATCCTGCCCACACAGCAGAGCATGGTGTATCTGATATGCCAAAAACAGTAACAAGTCTCTCCTGAAATTTATATGGAACAATAAGCCCCCACGAATAGTAAAGCAATTCTTCGGAAAAAGAAAATGGGAGGAATCAACCTCCCCAACTTCCAACTCTACTACAAAGCGGTAGTCATTAAAACAGCATGGTACTGGAACAAAGGCAGAGCTGCAGACCAATGGAACAGGGTTGAATACTCTGACACACACCCCCAAATATATGATCATCTAATCTTTGATATGGGAGCAAGAAATGTGAAGTGGAGCAAGGAAAGCATGTTTAACAAATTGTGCTGGCAAAACTGGATGGCTACATGCAAAAAAATGGGCTTAGACCTTCACCTATCACCATGTACAAAAGTCAGATCAAAATGGATTAAAGACCTCAACATCAGACCAGAATCCCTAAGGTACATTGAAGACAAGGTCGGCAAAACCCTCAACAACATTGAAGCCAACGGTATCTTCAAAGCTGACACGCCACTGGCCAAGAAAGTGAAAACAGAGATAAATAAATGGGACTATCTCAAACTAAGAAGCTTCTGCACCTCAAAAGAAACAGTGACCAAAATACAAAGACAATCTACAGAATGGGAAAGGATATTTACGCAGTACCCATCCGATAAAGGGTTGATAACAAGGATATACAATGCACTGGTTGAACTCCACAAGAAGAAAACTGCCAACCCGATCAAAAAATGGGGTGATGAAATGAACAGAAACTTTCCCAAAGAAGAAATCTGAATGGCTGAGAGGCACATGAAAAAATGTTCAACATCACTAATCATCAGGGAGATGCAGATCAAAACAACAATGAGATATCATCTCACACCATAGAGACTGGCCCACATCCCAAAAAACAAAAGCAACCGGTGTTGGCATGGATGTGGGGAGACAGGGACTCTCCTTCACTGCTGGTGGGAATGCCGACTGGTTCAGCCCTTTTGGAAAACAATATGGATGATTCTCAAAAAGTTAGAAATTGAGCTCCCATTTGATCCAGCAATATCACTCCTGGGAATATATCCTGGAGAGGCAAAAAGGTATAGTAGAGATGACATCTGCATTTCCATGCTCATTGCCGCTCTGTTTACAATAGCCACAATATGGAAAAAACCAGAGTGCCCGAAAATAGATGATTGGCTAAAGAAACTCTGGTATATCTACACAATGGAATACTACGTAGCTGTCAGAAAACATGAAGTCATGAAATTTGCATATAAGTGGATCAGCATGGAAAGTATCATGCTGAGTGAAATGAGTCAGAAAGAAAGAGACAGACATAGAAAGATTTCACTCATATGTGGAATATAAAGTAGCTGAGAGGTACAAGCTTACAATGTTGCAATTTCTGGCAGATATTTCTCTGGACTTAGTTACTAAAATACTAAAATACAGAAATCCAAAACTGTGCGGCTGCTAGTGCGGCCTCCTGACTTCATATCTCTTCATTCTCAGCAATGGAAAAACAAATTATCAAATGCTTTCTTTTCAGCAGGTCGACTTTAGGGGGGAGAAACTCCAAATCAATAATAGTGAATTTTTTGTTGAAATATTGAATGTAATCAAAGTAAAGTGAAAGTAAAGTGAAATTTACCAGTTACACATGCGGGGTGGGGGGCTAGGGAGGTGGGGGGAAGGGGGGAGGTATACCGTGATTCTTGGTGGTGGAATATGTGCACTGGTGAAGGGATGGGTGTTTGAGCATTGTATAACTGAGACTTAAACCTGAAAGCTTTGTAACTTTCCACATGGTGATTCAATAAAAGAATAAAAAAAAAAAGTAACAAGTCTCACAATGGAGACGTTACTGGTGCTGCTCAAGCAAATCGATGAACAATGGGACGACAGTGCTATAGTCTTTATATGGTGTAGCAAAGTGTTCTAGCTTGGTTCTAGAGTTCCTGACTTCTATCCAGGGGACAAACTGAAACTCTAAAAAGGATTTACCTGGGGCCAGAGCACTTGCCTTGCAGAACACTTGCTCCTGCATTCTGTATGATTTCCTGAGTCTGTCAGGAGTGATTCACTCCTGACAGACTCAGGAAACCATACAGAAGGAACCAGGAGTAGGTCCTAAACACAGCTGCGTGTGCCTCTCCCCAAATATAAATAAATTTAAAAAATAAATAAAAAGGATTCAGCAGTGATGGAAGTTAAAGAACCCTCTTTGCTCTTTGCTTGGATTTGTATTGTCTCGGCCCCAAGACCAATTACTTTTTCCACTTGGAGTCTTTGAATCTTAAGATGCCTTCTAATGCAAAGGGTTTTATTTATTTTTGTTGCTCAATGATATTACAAATGTGCCAAGAAAAAATATTGCTCTTAGGTACACAGATTAGTGATTTCCTCCTCCCAACTTTTTGCTTCTCTCTGCTTTGTTCTCCAACAGACCCTGGTAAATAATTACTGACTTCAACCAGAAAGTTTTGGATGTCTGTCAGGGACCTTTGGGCACAAAACTGCAACAGTGACCTTTGCTAAATAAACTGCTGAAGTTTCCACATTATGTGTGACACAAGGGCTAAGCATACTATGCCAAAGCATCAAGAACAAAGCAGTGGAGTTATCTATAGATATTTGGTCTAAGAAAAAGGAGGAAAAGTTATAACTTGTGGGACCAGAACACTAGTACAGTGGGTAGGGCACTTGCCTTGCACATGGCCATCCCGGGTTTGATCCCCAGCATTCCATATGTTCCCTTGAGTACCCCCCAGGAGTAACTCCTGAGTGCAGAGCCAGGAGTACTCAGGGATGCCCATCCCCCCAAGGAAGGAAGGAAGGAAGGAAGGAAGGAAGGAAGGAAGGATGAAGGAAAGAAGGAAGGAAGGAGGGAGGGAGGAAGGAAGAAAAGGGAAGGAAGGAAGGAGGGAGGGAGGAAGGAAGAAAAGGGAAGGAAGGAAGGAAGGATGAAGGAAAGAAGGAAGGAAGGAGGGAGGGAGGAAGGAAGAAAAGGGAAGGAAGGAAGGAAGGAAGGAAAGAAGGAAGGAAGGAAGGAAGGAAGAAAGGAAGGAAGGAAGGGAGGGAGGGAGGGAAGGAGGGAGGGAGAGAAGGAGGGAGGGAGGGAGGAAGAGAGAGAAATAAAGAAAGAAAGAAAGGAAGGAAGGAAGGAAGGAAGGAAGGAAGGAGGGAAGGAAGGAAGAAAGAAAAAGAAAGAGGTACAATTTGTGATTCTCATAAGAGGCCAGAGTAGAAATAAGATTCTTTCAAACCTGTCCAGCTGCTAAACCACATGGCTACTAATTCTAGGCAACATCAAATAAATGCTTATTTTTGAGTTTAATAGTTTGTTTCTTGACAGAGCAATTCATAATCAGGAGCTTGCTTCTAATTATACTTTTTGAAGTGATAGAATTATTTTCTCTATTTGAGATTGCTTGTAAAAGAAATTATAGGGCTGAGCTAAGGTGCTTTCCTTTCTGTTAAATACGTATGCACAAAGCATTCAGCCCAAATGCCTAACCTCTGGCACACTGAAAATATATGCCTAATAACCATGTGGTTCAATCACTATATTTTTATGCCTAACCTGGTGTTCTTGTGGAATTTTTCAGCTTTCACTCTTGAAGCAAGGGGATTATTAGACTCGCTGATGTTCTATCAGAGCCTTCTTGACTGCAGAGAAGAACCTCGGGGGTTGAGGTAAATTTCAGAATCTTTTGTTGGTTGGCAGGGGTGCTTGACTGGAGAATAGCATGGCATGTCTATACTGTATCTTCCTCACTCTGTAGTCATGTTACCTCCATGTTTCTGAAACAGGAAGGGCAGGGAGTCAGCTATTTAGTTGGCCAGAAGTTAACACACGTCAGAGAGTGGGTTAACTTCACCACACTGACAGAGAGTATTGCGAAGGAAAAAGTATGTAGGCGGAGGGGCAGTGTCGGAGCTCCTCGAGGGGATCAACCCTTGGCTCTGCCACTCGCTGCCCTATCCAGAGTCCTGAGGACAGTGCAGGAAGGAGAGCCCTGTCATACATATTTAATGACTGTACATCCCCAACACCCTAATATCACACAGTTCTTCAAATCACACAGGGAAGGCGTCAAGGAAGGGGGTGGTGAGGAATTAACTAGTTTGGTGTGGGGTGTGTGTGGGGGGGGGTGGGATGTGGGAACTAAGATTTGAGGAAGTATGAACCTGTCATAGGGAGGAAGGAAGTGGAAAGGAGGGAGAGAAGTAAAGGAGAGAGGGAGCAAGGAATAGATGAAGGTAAGAAGGGAGAAACTAAAAAAATATAGAGGGAGGAAGAGAAAGAGAAAGAGAGAGAGAGAGAGAGAGAGAGAGAGAGAGAGTAAGAGAGAGTCTTTCCTTGTCCTTTTAGCTCACTGTTAACTCGGTTTTACCAGCCTTCTTAGCATCTGGTAATAGTCCTAAGTGACTAAACCTCATCATGTACATGAGCACACAGGGCCTGTGCAGACCCAGGCCCCTGACCAGTCCAAATCTGGAGACAGAACTTCACTGTCGGTGGTCCTCTCTTCTTGCTTCTGCAGCCTTGCAGAGTGGGCTAAAGCCCAGCATGGGCTGCTGGAAGCTCACCTACAGAGCCTGGCAGCAGGCCCACTGTCTGGCCCACACCACACAGGCCATCACATTCCACAGCCCTCAGAGATGTTTATTTTTGAGCTCTGTAGAGTCTGTTCCCTGCTTGAGCCATGGGAGGTCACACAAAGGACAAGGTGTTGCCAAGTTTGAGAAGGCAGTGTACTCTTTAGTGCAAGTCCAGCAACCTGAACTTCTTCCTGGGAGTCAAGGCATTACAATGATTTTACAAAGATAATTTCAAAATGTGGGCAGTTACCTTTGTCTTGACCCTAATAGCAATGATCAGAACTGAGCCAGTTCATGACACTTGTGTCTAGTTTGGGACCCAAGGGATAGTTTGGTGAGCTTTGAACAGAGGTCACAGAAGATCGCAACTTAGAGTGTTGAGTACACATTCACACCACACACTGTTGTTAGTCCTGTTGTTTATCAATTTTGCTCGAGCTGGTACCAGTAACGTCTCCATTCTGAGACTTGTTGTTATTGTTTTTGGCATATTGAATACACCACGGGTAGCTTGCCAGGCTCTCTGAGAGGGACGGAAAAATTGAACCTGGGTCAGCCGCACACATTACACATTTTAAAATATCTCTAAAATGTGTAATGTGTACTCAACACTCAATAGTTATATATTTAGCATAAGTTAATTGCTGATTAAGAAAATCTACAAAGATAAATGTTAAAGCTAATTTTTATGGAATTTTCAAATATTTTTTATAAATTTTAAGGCCATTATAAATTTGAAAAAACTATGATAATAATGATATTGCAGCTAGAGAATGATATTCAATTATTCACTAATCTTAGTGTTAGATTACTAATCCAGTGTAATTTACTAATTACAAGTTTACTACTGATCAAGCAGTAAGGTCCATGTGATATGGACATAAACATGGATAGACAATAGATGCACCTTGTGCTAATTCCTCCCCTAGGTCTGAGACTCCTAGATTAGACTCTGCTTATTAAAAGTAGAACTAGAGCTAGTGTCTTGCAGAACATAAATTCCTTTTGGTTTACTAGACATGTTCTTTATTTATTTTATTTTATTTTATTTTATTTTTTTTTGCTGTTTGGGTCACACTCGGCGATGCACAGGGGTTAAGTCCTGGCTCTGCACTCAGGAATTACTCCTGGAGGTGCTCGGAGTACCATATGAGATGCTGGAAACCCAACCCGGGTCGGCCGTGTGCAAGGCAAATGCCCTACCCTCTGTACTATCGCTCCAGCCCCTAGACATGTTCTTTATTAAGGTTCCGGTAGGAAGTGGAAAATAGGGGCAATTTTAACAAAGACTTTATTTATAAAGGTGTGAATGGTGTTCATAACAAACCGAGTAGAGTCCCTCTGGGCTAGTAATATTTGGAAATCATTGCTACCTCTAAGCCTGAAAGGTCAAAAGAGAGGGCAGCTCTGGAACCTTCAAGAGTCACTGTTATAAATCAATGATAAAGGGAAGCCCCCAGTCCATGTGCTCTGACAGTAAGAGTGAAGGAAGTAAATACATCATACTTAACTCCTTCTTCCTGTAAGTCCCACCAGCAGTTGAACAATTGGGGCAGTCAGTTCATTGATGCAACCCATACATGTCCTCCCAAGGAATGGAAGAGGACAGAAATGGGATGGATGGTAAACCTGGAAGGGCAAAGGGAAACTGCCCTGCCCACCAGTTACCTGAAAACCTGCCCTTTCGTGAACTACCACTATGGTTAAAAGGTGAAGTCAATTAGTGAGCCATTGCTGCGCCTCATCTAAACTAGTTCAAGTCACTTAAGGTCACCGACTCAAATCTTCTGTTGTTTCTCAAATATAAAACTCAATTGTAAAAAAAAAAAAGTAAAAAAGAAAAAAAAATAAAAGTGAAATAAAAAAACCTCAATGGTGACACCAACCTCTGCTTTTGCTCTCATACTTAAATATTCCTTTAATTTCAGTTAGCAATCACTTTACATGAACAACTTTGATATCTATCTCTGTGCTCAAACCAACTCCCAAGTTATATCATCATCATCATCATCATCATCATCATCATCATCATCATCATCATCCCGTTGATCGTCGAATTTCTCAAACGATCTCAATAACATCTCCATTCGTCCAAGCCCTGGGATTTTAGAAGCCTCTCTCTACTCTCATTCCTCTGACCCAAGTTATATACGCAAATTTTTAGGAGCCTACAAGGTACCCCAGATTCACAGGCCCCCAAGGACACTGAATGTTCTCCACTAGAACTAGGGTTTGCTGTTGCTAATATTAATGTTAATATTAAGGTTTTCACCCTTTCAAATGAGGTACACTAGAATGCATTGGGTCTTTTCTCAAATCATTTTAGGCACTTTGATTTGCAATACTGTTCATGACATGGTTTCATGCAGACAATAGCTCAACAACACACACTCAACAGCGCACCCTACCCCTCCCCTTCAACCGATCCCCTCCTTACCCTGGTATGCTCAGTTCTTTAGACCAGTTCTCAGGTTCTGTTGCCTTTCGGCATTGTTATTCCATTACAATGTCTTTATATTCCACATATGAGAGAGATCATTCTGTATCTGTCCCTCTCCTTCTGGCTGACTTTAGTCAGCATGATACTCTCCAGATCCATCCGTGGGGCAGAAAATTGCATGACTTCATCTTTCTTTTCTTATAGCTGAGTACATTGTGTATATTTACCACAGCACTTTGAGTATTTTAACTCTTTAAAGTCTCATAGCAGGGCTGGAGCAATAGCACAGCGGATAGGGCATTTGCCTTTCACGTGGCCGACCCAGGTTCGATTCCCAGCATCCTATGTGGTCCCCTGAGCACCTCCAGGGGTAATTCCTGAGTGCAGAGCCAGGAGTAACCCCTGTGCATCGCTGGGTGTGACCCAAAAAGCAAAAAAAAAAAAGCCTCATAGCAACTCATCCCCCTCATACCTGCCCTCCTTTCATGATTGCCCATTACCCTATTCCTGGACTTAGCCAAGCTTGTCCTAGCTGGATGGTGCCTCCCTGACCCTGCCAGTTAGCTTCACATGCATTTTGAAGCTAGGGGTGAAAAAAGTTTTGGAAGAGCATGTCTTTGAAAATAAAGCTTACAGAAGGCCCTCAGGCCAGGATGCAGCTGCAAACAGTAATATGACTGTAGATAAATAGATAAAAAAAATTTTTTAGAAAAAAATTTATTTTGAGAAAAAGAGACCCACATTCTTCTGACAGCATTTCCCCCCCCCCCTCAGGAATTCTGCAGTTCTTCTCCCTTCCAGTTAGACTACTTGATGGGAACCAGAATTCAGAAGGTTGGAACCCCCAGGAGAGCTGCCCCTGGGTAGATCTCCTAGAAGAATTTCCCCTGAAGGAAGCGCTTTACATCTGTTTTTATTTATGTTCAACCAAACCCATGTTTACATTTATGTTCAACCAAACCAATGCTAATCCCCAACTCCCTACCCTTATGGTGATGTTTTCTCTTTTTTTCATAAGTCCTGGCTGATCCCAATTTAAAAAAGGTTGTCAGGGGCTAGAGCAATAGTACAGCGGGTAGGGCATTTGCCTTGCACACGGCCAACCTGGATTCAATTCCCAGCATCCCATATGGTCCTCTGAGCACTGCCAGGGATGATTCCTGAGTGCAGAGCCAGGTGTGACCCAAAAAGAAAAAAAAAAGGCTGTCAGCCACCAGCTTGTGACCCATTCCTCTGTACATCAGGTGGGGGAACATACATCGGTCCAGAATGCACCATGGGACCCAGTCACTGTGGGATGGTGATCTTCAAGACCTTTAAGGCAGTGCTACAAATAAGAAAACTGCCTTGCATTTTAAGCTCATGGAACAATGCACTTGGCATGGGTCAAGCATCTGGCTTTAAAACCCAGCTGAGAAGAGGACTGGCTGTATGACCTTGATGTGCAACTTCACATGCTGAATCTCAGCTCCTATAGAGGGCACATTGGGATTACTAGTTCCTCTTTAACAGGGACTTGATATGGATTAAAGGGTGAAAGATGTGTAAGGCACCCTGGAGGCGAGTTGCTGACAGTGGCCTGATGCTGAAAACTGGTGCTAACAGACTTAAAAACGCTTCCCTAGCTACAAAGATCAGCTTGGTGAACAGCTGTAAATGAGTATACAGGACCACAGCCCCCACTCACTGCCCTAGTCACCTGGACTGTGAAGCCATCTATCTCACTTCCCAGACACAGCAGTGGTGAACCCTGGGTCAGCCCAGCTGGATCTTGGTGCTAAAGCAGTGATAGGCGACAGGGGGCTGCAAATCCCCTGTTGTCATCCAGATGCATCAAAATCAGAGTCAGAGGACCCAGAATGATCAGGTACAGATTTCAGAAATCCTCCCAAGGCATTTGTATCAGTCAAGTTATGGGCACTAGCCTAGTGTTGTGAATGGAAGCATTGAATGAACTAAATAAAGCTGAGAACAAGCAATACAACTTACATCAGGAAAGAAGATCAAAGATCAAATCAATAACCTAGCCTCACAGCTTAAGAAACTAGAAAAAGAACAACGAATGAATCCCAAAATGGATGGAATGATAGAATCAAAACCAGAGCAAAAATCAATGATAGAGAAACCATACAAAGGGTCAAGGAAACCAGGAGCTTTGTTTGTTTGTTTGTTTAATGAATATGCAAGATTAACAAACCTAGGGGGCTGGAGCCTTAGTATAGCAGGTAGGGCATTTGCCTTGCACACAGCTGAGCGGGTTTGATCCCTGGAATCTCATATGGTCCCCTGAGCACCACAAGGAGTGATTCCTGAGTGCAGTGCCAGAAGTAACACCTGAGCATTGCTGGGTGTGTCCACAAACAAAACAAAATGTTGACAAACCTGTAGCTGACTTGTGAGGGAAAAAGAGAAAACCCAAATAATGAAAGATGAAAGGGGAGAAATTATGACACCTCAAAAATACAAACGATCAAAAGAGGCTATTGAAAAAAAAATCTATGTCATGAAGCTGAAGAATCTAAAGTGAAAATGGATGAATTCTTAGATTAAGGCAACCTCCCAAGAGAGAAACAGGAGAAAACCTAGAAACCTGGAGAGCCAATCTCAAGTAAGAAAACTGAAACCATAATTTTAAAATTCTCCAAGAACAAAAGTCCTCATCTAGGAGTCACTAGTGAGCAGTACCAACACTTCAAAGAAAACTTACTATTTACACTTCTCAACCTTTTCCAATATTAAGGAAAAAGGAATTCTTCCTAACAGTTTCTATGAAGCAAACATACAACAATACCAAAAGCAAAGATATTTCTAAAAGAGAACATTTCAGACCACTATCCCAGATGAATGTCAATGCAAAGATCTCAACAAAATCTTAGCAAACCAAATCCATAATATATTAAAAGGATAATACACCATGATTGAGTGGGATTCATTCCAGGAATGCAATTATGGTCCAAAACATGTAAATCAATTAATGTACATACCATATCAACAAAAGGAAAGATAGAACTCATATAATCATATTAAGAGATGCAGAGAAAGATTTTGACATGATTTATGATTTTAAAAATGATGTGAGTCATTCGTGATGAAAAAAACACCTCTTAATAACATCAGGATAGAATCTACATGTTTCAAGATAGTAATGACCACTTATAACAAATCCACAGCCTATATCATAATTAACAGCAAAAAGACAAAATCCTTCCCTCTGACACCAGACAGAAAGCAAAGACTTCCACTTTCTCCAAAATTATTCAATATAGTTTTGAATTAAATTAAAACTAGCAGTATTAGCATATGATAATATACATAGAAAATTCTAAAAGAAACCTCTTAAAAATAATACACTAATATATAAAAGCAATAGACTTCAAAGCCAACACACATAAATCTGTTGCACTTCTATATGCAAATAATAATTTAGAAGAGAAAAAAAGTAAAAAAGACAACCCCACTGAAATGTTGTCCTAAAACATCAAATACTTAGGAATCAACTAAACAAAGTATGTAAAGGACTTAAGTATCAAAAACTCTAAGTCTCTGGGGAGGTGGGGGGAAGGGGGGGAGGTATATCGTGATTCTTGGTGGTGGAATATGTGCACTGGTGAAGGGATGAGTGTTTGAGCATTGTATAACTGAGACTTTAACCTGAAAGCTTTGTAACTTTCCACATGGTGAATCAATAAAAGAATTAAAAAAAAAAAAACCTCTAAGTCTCTATTAAAAAAAATAGAAAAAGACACCAGGAAATGGAAAAACATTCCATGTTCATGGATTGGAGGAATTAACATTGACCATCTTTTATTTTTTTTAATTAACATTGATCATCTTACCTAAAGCATTATACAGATTCTATTTGATCCCCATAAAAATTCTGATAACATTTGTCAAGGACTTAGAACAAACTCTACTAAAATTGGTATGGAATCAGAAAATTGAATAGCCAAAGCAATTCTGAGGAAAAAGGGATGAACAGTATTTTATTTCCCGATTTTAGTTTATGTATAAAGTTATAGTTGTCAAAACTGTGCAATGCTAAAATAAAGATGAACTCTCAGACCAATGGAACAGAATCAAGAGCCCAGAGATAAACTCTCAAATTTATGGACAATTAATATATGACTAAGGAGCTGGGTGCCTGATGTGTAGGGTCTTCAATAAATCGTTCTGGGAAAACTGAATAACCACAGGCATAAAAATGAAACTGGATCTGTATCTCAGACCATTCACAAAAGTTAACTCAAAGTGAATTAAAGACCTCAAAATTAGGACAGAATCTATCAGATACACTGAGGAAAACATAGTCAGAACTCTTCAGGCTACGCACCTCAGAGGTGTTGTCAATGATTTGACTCTATTGGCAAAAACAAAAACAAATTGGACCACATACATAACATTAAAACAGTGTTTGCATGCATGGTTGGTCACCGTCACTGTCATCCCGTTGGTCATCGATTTGTTTGAGCGGGCACCAATAACGTCTCTCATTGTGAGACTTATTGCTACTGTTTTTGGCATATCCAATACGCCAACAGGTAGCTTGCCAGGCTCTGCCATGCGGGCACAATACTCTTGGTAGCTTGCCAGGCTCTCCGAGAGGGGCGGAGGAATCGAACACGGGTCAGCCGAGTGAAAGGTGAAGGCCCTACCGCTGTGCTATCGCTCCAGTCCATGCATGGCTGAAGAAATAATACAGCAGCCTTGAACTCAGTCAGTCCAGGTTTGATTACTAGTATCTCAGTCCAGGTTTGATTACTAGTATTGGGTTCTCTGAGAGAGGCGGAGTAATTAAACCCAGGTTGGCGGTTGGCCATGTGCAAGGCAAATGCCCTACCCGCTGTGCCATCGCTCAGGTGTACAAGCTTACAATAACTATATTATCTAAACTATATTTATATACACATAACATAACTCATTGAATTGTATAATTAGTTTACTGTATGTAACATATGCCTCTACAAATTCTGAGCTGTACTAGGCATGCTAGGTGCAATGCTCAGGACTTGTGAAAATAAAATAGATAAAAGTAAAGCAATTACACCTTCTGGTGCTACACAGCAGCATTCAGTAAGCAAAATGCAAAATACTTTCAACTATATCTACTAGTTCAAAGAGTAATATAATTATAAAATTATTAGTTAATAAATATCCTAACCACAGGTGAAAGCAAACAGCTTTTTTTATTACAGAATTTTTTTTTTTTGGGTCACACCCGGCGATGCACAGGGGTTACTCCTGGCTCTGCACTCAGGAATTACTCCTGGTGGTGCTCAGGGGACCATATGGGATGCTGGGATTTGAACCTGGGTCGGCCGCGTGCAAGGCAAATGCCCTACCCGCTATGCTGTCACTCCAGCCCCTACAGAATTTTTAAAAAGCCACTGAAATCTCCATGTCAATTTTCCCTTATGAGATAGAGAATATATTAAAGAACATAAGAAGTCAAATGAGGGAGAGTGACAGAGAGAAAAATGGAGAGAAAAAACAATAAATTCAAGAAATACCAGTGGAAAGGCAAACTCCCTATCCACTGTACTATCGCTCTGGCCCCTCCTCCCTTACTTAATGACTTTTCCTAAGTTGATATTCATGACATGTCACTAGATAACTGTGAAAGACACCAGTGCCTTTAGAAATGATGGTTTTAAGACCTGTAGCAGCATTTAAAAAAGAAGGTGTTGAAAAGTCCAGGCAGCTGCTCCCACATCCCAACGCCTAAGCCATGCCTCCAGTCGGCCTCCATCACCTCAGAATTGAGCCTTGTGGAGAACCTAATCTGCTGAAAAGTACACAGGTCCTTGTGGTTGAAAGTTTCAGGTCTCCCCCTAGTCAATATGGGAGACCTCCCTCCACTTTCCTCTACTTCCCGAACCCTGGCAACCACGTCCACAACCCACCGCTGCTGTCAGGTAAGCTCAAATCTCAAAAGAGATCACCTAGCTAGCAGCAAATGTCTCTCGGACACCTGTTCCTGCCTGAGACCTCCAGGACGCTCTCCAAGTGAGCTGGACCAGCACCTGCCCAACAAACCCTGAAGATGCTGCCTGGTTAATTCCAGCCAGACTACCCAGTGAAGAATTCTGGATTTTCTGGATAGTAGATGGATAGGATGTAACATAGAAGCCAACCAATCTCTACTAAAAAAACATTAACACAGAGAACAACATGCCGCAGAGATGCCTTCAGACCTGGAGTCAGACTTTCTTAACTGGGACATCTCAGAGTGGGGTGGGTGAGTTTCCCTCCCAGCCCCAACAGAGCCCTGACAGCCGAAAACCTCCAGAACTTGACCACCACCACGCTCACAGTTGCTCTCCACAAACTTGGATGAGGCACACACATGAGTGAATCTGCTGTATAATTGTATTATAAATTTTAGAATTCTGAACTGACCTCTCATGCTCTACACCACTGATGTACCACACAACATTTGGTGGGGTTTAACAAACATATAGTAATCTCTTATACAGGGCTTAATGGCTCCAGCATGAAATACAACAGTCTTCACACACTTTCCTTTAAGGAAACTTTATTGGACCATTTCTAGCAGATTATTCATAACCAGGCAGCACAAAAGTAATTATTTCAGTTCTGCTTTAGGGGGGTATGGTTGGGGATTTGGGGTGGAAACATTCGAAATATGGTGGTGGGAAGGTGCAATGGTGATGGGATTGGTGTTCAAATATCAAGTGTAATGAATTATTATGAACAACTTTATAAAAATAAAATAAAATTTAGAAAAAAATTTAAAAATTAAATTAAATTTTAAAAAATTGACACAGTTAACTAGCAACAACAGATTAGTAAACCCTCAGACAAGGACTTAATGTCCCCATGGTGATATACAACAATTTTCACAAATTTTCCTCTACAGAAACTGTCATTTTTTAAAAAACATTCTGTCAGGGCTGGAGTGATAGCACACCAGGTAGGGTGTTTACCTTGCACACGGCCGACCCAGGTTCAATTCCCAGCATCCCATATGGTCCCCTGAGCACTGCCAGGAGTAATTCCTGAGTGCAGAACCAGAAATAACCCCTGAGCACCGCCAGGTGTGACCCAAAAAGCAAAAACAAACAAACAAACAAAAAACCCCAACATTCTGTCAGCCATTTAGAGGTAACAAGCAATATAAAATAAACTATTGTCAATCTGTTACAGGGGTAGGTTTGAGGGGTGGTTGGGAAAATGGAGACAGTAGTGCAGGGAGGTGACAGTGGTGGTGGGATTGGTGCTGAAATATAGAACACCTGTGACAAATAATCATGGTCAACTTTGTAAGCCACGGTGTTTAAATAAAATGTGGGGGAGAATTAAAAATAAAAATGCCTACGTTGAGTTAACCCACAACCAGACCACGCAACACAAATGCACGTGTGACATATATGTGCAACTATAGAAAATACAGATGTCCAAGGATAAAGTGGGAAAGGAATGCATGAAAATAGGAAACAGTTCTGTGAGGATGTAAACATATGACTACTCTTTTCCTGTGCTTTCTCATGTCTTAAAATTCTTATTTCTTTTGATATTTCATTTGTTATTCCACATAATGGTGGAATAACGAGTACCCAAAGACAATGGAAATAGAATACGAGAACTGGTCTTCAGTAGGAAACATGCCCTGGTGGGTAGGACAGGGGGTGCAATGACTGTGATGGAGGAACGTGTTCAACTGGGAGGAGGAGGCAATGCCGAAAGGTGGTAAGTGTTATGCATAAAGTCTGTCACTAACAGTACCGTAAACCACAGTGCAAAACTTACCAAAAAAAAAAAAAAGCAGAAAAACACCTCTGGGGGCCGGAGCAATAGCACAGCGGGTAGGGTCTTGCACTTGGCCAACCCAGGTTCGATTCCCAGCATCCCATATGGTCCCCTGAGCATTGCCAGGAGTAATTCCTGAGTGCAAGACAGTAGTAACCCCTAACATTGCCGGATGTAACCCAAGAAGCAAAACAAAACAAAAAAGTCCCAACCACCTCCGGTAGAGGCAGACTGGTGAGTTGGAGGCAAATTGGGAGTGGGGGGAGGGGGGAATCAGTGGAGGGAAGTGGGAACCAGTGAAGGGAGCAGTGTTGAAACAGTGAATGCCTGAAACCCAATTATAAATAACTTTATAATTTCACAGTGACTAAATAAAAATAAATAAAATCCTTACTCCCTTCTCATAAGTAATAAAACTAATTCTACATAGTCTCAACTAAGCATATACTCACTATTTTTTGTTTTTATTTAACATCAATTCACATATACATTTTAAATATATATTTGGCAAATCATTAGCCATTTTATGTTTTTATCAAGTTTGTGTTTGAGCTCTTTTTCAAATTTGTTAGAAGTTTTTGCTTGTTTGTTTTGTTTTAGAAGTGTATATTAAAAAGCAGAAGAGAAGGGCTGAAGCGATAGCACAGCAGGTAGGGTGTTTGCCTTGCACGCAGCTTACCCGCGTTCAATTCCCAGAATCCCATATGGTCCTCTGAGCACTGCCAGGGCTAAGTCCTGAGTGCAGAGCCAGGAGTAATTCCTGTGCATCCCAGGTGTGACTCAAAAGGAAAAAAAAAAAAAGCAGAAGAGAAAGAAACTCCCCAGCAAGTGAAAACTCTGAGGTCTTCTCAGAGGGGGCAGGCAGCTTCCCATCACCTCACCCGTGTACACTGCTAGAAGCTTCACAGTCACAGTCAACACCTACATCCCACTGCTGCCTCCATGTTTTTTTCTTTTTAAAATTTTAAAAATTTTATTGAATCACCATGAGATAGTTATAAGCTTTCATGTTTGGGTTACAATCTCACAATGATCAAACACCCATCCCTCCACCAGTGCACATTCCCCACCACCAATATCCCGGGTATACCCCCCTTTCCCACCCTCCCCCTGCCTCTATGGCAGACAATATTCCCCATACTCTCTCTATACTTTTGGGCATTATGGCTTGCAACACAGACACTGAGAGGTCATCATGTTTGGTCCATTATCTACTTTTGGCATGCATCTCCTATCCCAACTGGTTCCTCCAGCTATCACTTTTTTAGTGATCCCTTCTCTATTCCATCTGCCTTCTTCCCTCCACTCATGAAGCAGTCTTACAGCTATCCCCCTGGCCCTTGTATCTACTGTCCTTGGGTGTCAGCTTCATGTGATGTTATTTTATACTCCACAAATGAGTGCAGTCCCTCTATGTCTGTCCCTCTCATTCTGGCTCATTTCACTTAGCATGATACTCTCCATGTTCATCCATTTATAAGCAAATTTTATGACTTCATCTCTCCTAACACAGCTGCCTCCATGTTAATGGCTCAACTTCACAACTAATCATGGGAGAGATGCAAAGCCAAAGAAATTCACAGGTACACCCATCTTCAAGCTAAAAACTATGAGGCCTCCTCGGAAGGGGGCAGGTTGAAAGTCGTCCCGGTTCTACAGTTCCTGGAACTCCTGAAGCACATGATCCCTCCAAATTCCACAATATTGACAGCCCAGCAGGAGCACAGCAAATTAGATGGGGAATTTCAATAAGCAAAAAACATTAACACAGAGGTCTCAAGTAGCAACAAACAGTTCCATAAATCCTCAAGGACTTTAGTAACACCATTGTGAGCTATAACAATTTCCACAAATTTTCTTTTACTGGACTATTTTTTATAGCAACATGCAATATAAAATAAATTATTTTGAGCCTGCTCAAGGGGTAAGCTTGTGAGGTTGGTGGGAAACTGGGACAATGGTAAGGGATGATCACACTGGCAGTGGGATTGGTTTTGGAACACTGAATGACCAAAATAACTATCATTAACAACTTTCTAAACCATGGTATTTTATCACTATATCACAGTCGTCCGTCCTGTTGCTCATCAATTTGCTCAAGCAGGTGTCAGTTATGTCTCCATCCATCCCTGTCGCATTCGGGGTCAGGGGAATGAGGCCCATTATTGTTACTGTTTTTGGCACATTGAATATGCCATGGGTAGCTTGTTAGGTTCTGCCTGTGTGAGATTCTGCATCACTCTCTTCAGGAGCTTTGTTTTTATTGTCTCTGGAACTTGACTGTTGACGAGATTACATGGTGCTGGGGGCAATTTGTGGGTGTGGCCAAGCTACTGGAAAACTAGGGATCTGGGTGGAGAAGGCTTAGTCCCGATCCGAGCAGGCTTGGAGATCTCAGTCAGCCAAGGGTCCTGCATTCTGGGTTCCTCTGCTGGTTCCTTCATGGGTGAGGCTCTGCTGAACATGTGGAGAGTGGCCTTGAGCATGGCTATGGCTGGGTTCTGGAGGTTTTCAGCTGCCGGGGCTCTGCTCGGGGCGGGGAGGGAAACTCAACCTGCCCCCTCTGAGGGGGCCCTGGTGAAGACAGCCTGGCGAGGAAGCAGGAGATTCTGCGTATTTAAAGTAAGGGGGGAAAAAAACAACTCACTACTCAGCCAGAGGATGAAGTTTGCGTGGGACAAAATTCACAAATTTATCAAAGTTCTGCCTCCTGTTAGACAGTAAAGGCTTTGCTTTGGTACTGCTTTTGCTTTAATCTACTTTTTCCAGTATAAATTAATGATTGTACCTAACTCCTTTTTTCCCCAATGACCTGAAAACAAGAAATCTATCAGTGGAAAGAAAACATGTATGGTCATATTTTGAGTTTAGTTAAAGAAATAATACAATTGACAAAGTTTAGTTTTTTTGGTTTTTAAAAAAATGACAATGAATATATGTATCTGTGTGTATAAAATAAATGCATTTCACACAGAAGTTCAATCAACTCAGCAATTAAAAAATTCTGCTATTTTCAACAACATGAATATATCTAGAAGGTGAATTAAGTCAAATGGAGAAAGACAAACACCATATGTGTCTTTATTTTTGGTTTGGGGGCCACATCTGACAGTGCTCATGGCTTACTGCTGGCTCTGTACTCATGAACTACTCCTAGCAGTGCTCAGGGGACTATCTGCAGTGTCAGGGCCAACCAATACGAAGTAAGATTCTTAATCCCTGTATTATCTCTCCAGCCCCAACAAACACCATATGAATGAAACTCATATGTGATACATAAAGAAAGGATTAACAGGAACAAAATAGATTTTTTTTAAGGAAGAAAGGAAAAGAAAAAAGAAATACATTCCAATATTATTTTAACTGTAAATTTCAAAACTGTTTCCCTTTCACCGAGTGATGCAATATTTGATTAATAAATAACTAGAAATGGAAAGCTCCACTTTAGGACAACTGCACAAGACAGAATGAGAATGGGGTGTTCTTTCTCATGGTATTTTAGGCTCACATGAGGATATAATTCTCTCTGATAAAGTTCTTAAAGAATGTGGACAATGACAAATTTGTCTTTGCTGGGGGCTAGAAGACGAATTAATTACTTACTATTTCAGGATAAAAGTAAAGGCTTGGGTCACACTGAATCTTTTCAGTATCTTTAAATGAGAATAATCTGAAGAGAAAATAAACATTTTGATTCCCACAAAATAATTATCCATAAATGAAAACACAGTTTTTCTCAAACTTAATCATTCATCTCAAAGTCACTCTGAATAGAATGTCAAATAATTACAAATTCAACTTATTTTGGTTTCACACAACCAATTAAGAACACACCAGCAAGGTTGATGAGTGACCTCAGTTTATGTTAGAAAATTAAGACATCATATTCTGGGCCAGGAATTAAGGTACATGCCTTGCATGCCACTGACTATCACTGGGGCTGACTCTGAAGACCCCTAAGCATCTCCAGGATGGCCACCGGGAGTTAGCATCAGATCCCCTAAGTTAAAGAGCCCAGTCCCACACTGCCTTCATGCTCAACACCAGTTGCACCCTCTAGGTTTTCTACATTTCTGACCCACTAGCTAGAAATTGACTTTCTAACGCTGCAGCCCCTCAGGTTTGAGCATTTGCTAGATTGACTCAAGGAACACAGGAAAACAGTTGATAACACCATTTTTAAAAATAAAGGATAGGGGCTGGAGTGATAGCACAGCAGGTGGGGTGTTTGCTTTGCATGCGGCCGACCCGGGTTCGATTCCCAGCATCTTATATAGTCCCCTGGGCACCACCAGGGGTAATTACTGAGTGCAGAGCCAGGTGTGACCCAAAGAGCAATAAAATAAAATAAAATAAAAAATAAAAAAATAAAGAATAAGGATAGACAGCAAGGTGGAAAGGAACAAGGTCTGGAAGAGCCCTGGGTGGGAGCCTCTGCACCTGTGAAGTTGGTTTGCAGCACCCACCCAACCCCACCCAAAGAATGCAAACACCAACCTAAAAGTTCTCTATATCCTATTAAAGTATATTGATTTGGATTTTTTTTTCCTTTTGGGTCACACCTGGCGTTGCACAGGAGTTACTCCTGGCGGTGCTCAGGGGACCATATGGGATGCTGGGAACTGAACCCGGGTCAGTCACATGCACGGCAAATGCCCTACCCACTGTGCTATCTCTCCAGCCCTAAAGCATATTCATTAATGTCTACCTGCAGTCCCATTTTTGTTCCACTCAGCTCAAAAGATGTATCTGAAAGTTCCAATCCCTGTAATTACTTGGTATTTCTGATAATTGGCTCCCATCATAAGTTCTCTAGAGGCTTCATCTAAGTTACCATCTCAACATGAAGTTTGATGTGCTCGAAGGAGGGTTCTTGTGACTGACAAACACTTCTATCACAGAAGTTTCAAGAGTTTCTGGCATGCTAGAATGATAGACCAGAATCCAGAGACAATGCCCCAATACATGGTTTATCCCATCAGAGGTATGTTAAGTAAATCTTCAACTGAGATACTGAGAGGAGATAAATGTGCAATTTGTAATAGCCAAATGACCATCCTTGTAATTTGCATGCACGCACACACACATACATGTCTCACTTCACTACTTTGGAGCTCCTCATTCAGCCCTGAAAATACAAAAGAGTGCCTGAGTAAAGATGACTGGATAAAGAAACTGATGCATCTACACAATGGAATACTATGCAACCAGCAAGAAAAATCAAGTCATAAAATTTGCTTATAAATGTATGGACATAAAGATAATCATGCTGAGAGAAATGAGTCAGAGGAAAAGTCAGATGGAATGATTGCACTTATTTGTGGGATATGAAAAAACATATTATGAGACCAATAACCAAGGACAGTAGAAATGAGGGACAGGAGGACTGGTCCATGGTTGGAAAGCGGTGGGTTGGGGGTGATGGTGGAGAGGGCAGAGGGCAGTTAGGATAGAGAAGGGACCACTATGATAATGAAAGTTAGAAATGATTACTCTGGACAAGAACTGAGTGCTGAAAGGAGGTAAAGTGATATACATGATAAACTTTCAGTACCTGTATTGCAAATCAAAATGCCCAAAAGGGGGGGAGGGAAAAGGAGGGAGAGAGAGAGAGAAGAGAGAGAGAGAGAGAGAGAGAGAGAGAGAGAGAGAGAGAGAGAGATGTCCGCCACAGAGGCAGGCTTCTGGAAAGGGGGACTAGGGACATTGGTGGTAAATGTACACTGGTGAAGGGATGAGTATTGGAACATTGTGTGAATAAAATCCAGTATTAAACAACTTTGCAGCTGTGTATCTCACAATGATTCAATTTTATTTATTTATTTTTTGCTTTTCAGGTCACACCCAGTGATGTACAGGGGTTACCTCCTGGCTTTGCACTCAGGAATTACTCCTGGCGGTGCTCAGGGGACCATATGGGATGCTGGGAATCGAACCCAGGTCGACCGCCTGCAAGGCAAACGCCCTATCCGCTGTGCTATTGCTCCAGCCCCCGGTGATTCAATTCTTTAAAAAAAGACTTGTGATGAAAAATAGTCTAATTTATTTATTTATTTGTTTGTTTTTTGTTTTGTCCTTTTGAGTCACATCCTGCAATGGTCAGGGCTTACTCCTGGCTTTGCATACAAGAATTACTCCTGGCCATGCTGGGGGGACCATATGGGATGCTGGGTATTGAACCCAGGTCAGCTGTGTGCAAGGCAAATGCCTTCCTGCTGTACTATCACTCCGGCCTGAGAAATTGACTAATTTAACATTAAATTTTTTAAATTTGTATGAAGTTTTTCATGATGATTTATTACATTCAATATTCCAACACCAATCCCACCACCATTACACCTACCCACCACCATTATTTCGAATTTTCCCAACCACCACCCAAGACTGCTCCAATAGAAGACCTAAATAATTTATTTCATATTGCTTGCTATGAACAATTCTCTAAAAATGACAAAAGCGTTTTTATTAGAAGAAAGTGTGTGTGTGGGGGGAGGCTGGAGTGATAGCACAGCAGGTAGGGCATTTGCCTTAGACACGACTAACCCGGGTTCGATTCCCAACATCCCATGTGGTCCCCTGAGCACCGCCAGGAGTGATTCCTGAGTGCAGAGCCAGGAGTAAACCCTATGCATTGCTGGGTGTGACCCAAAAAGAAAAAAAAGAAGAAGAAAGTGTGTTAAGATTATTGTATCTCATCTTGGAGCCATTGAACCCTTGTATAAGAGATTACTAACATGTTTTACAGGTTGAGACTTTTGTGCTAATATATATGTATATATTTTTAAATTATTATTATTATTATTATTTTTCTTTTTAGGTCACACCCAGCAATGCACAGGGGTACCCCTGGATCTACACTCAGGAATTACTCCTGGTGATGCTCAGGGGACCATATGGGATGCTGGGAACCCAAGCCGGGTCGGCCTTGTGCAAGGCAAATGCCCTACCCGCTGTACTATTGCACCAGTCCCCTGTGCTAATATTTTCTTAATGGTCGCCTTCTACTTTACATTCCATCCAATGTGGTATGCTACTCTGAGTATAACAGTGGAGAAGAGTTTGAGATATCACATGGCCACACACACGGCCATGCAATCCAGGAATTCTAATATTTTAAATAAGGTGATACACCTGGAGTTAAATTTTTAACTGGATGGTGACTTTGGGATCTTGAGGCATCTCTGCATCTTGTTGATCTCTTCTGAGGTTTATTTGTGAGTCCTTGGATCATGGCCAGTTAATGGTGCCAGAGGCAGCTTGTGGGCATGACTGCCAGGCTCCCAGAAGAATAGGGGGAATGGGGAGGTTGCCCGTCCCCAACTCCATGAGAGCCTGGATATTTTGGTGACAAACCCCACATACCTGAGGTTTTCAACAGATTCATTCCTGGATGAGGCTCTTCCAAGCCTGTGGAGATTACCCATGAGCATGGCAGCAATTGGGTTCTGGAGGTTTTCGGTTGCTGGAGTTCTGTTTGGGCAGGTGGGGACTCCTCACCCCCCTCCAGGGTAATTAAATTTTTTATTTCTTCTTTTTTGGGTCACACCCAGCGATGCACAGGGGTTACTCCTGGCTCATGCATTCAGGAATTACTCCTGGAGGTGCTTGGGGGACCATCTGAGATGCTGGGAATTGAACCCGGGCTGGCCGCATGCAAGGCAAATACCCTACACGTGTGCTATCACTCCAGCCCCTAGGGTATTTTAACTTTTTAAAAGATAAGAAAATACTTAAGGAATGAAAGAATAGAAATTTCATTTTATTTATTTTTTTAAGAATAGAAATTTTAAAAAGAATCTTTTAAACACAAATTCTTTGAAGATGGGGATTCCCTGCCCCACCTTAAGTTTAGCACAAGGAAGGTGTCAATAAAATCACGCCTGGGGCTCTGATTCCTGACCCCAGGAATGAGAAGAGGGACTGGCAATGGCTCTCACCCCAGCACACAGGAGAGCTGCATTCACCCAAGTGGTCACTAGCATTCCGCAAAAGGTGTCCAAGTGAGTTTCCCAAGGGCCAGTTGCAGACCTTGCAGAGGGAAGAGATGCGGAGAGAAGCACAGGTCCACCAAGAGGGCTCCTGGCAGGGGCAATGGTGCCAGCCACTTGAACACCCCAAGAGCCAGAAGCCAAAGGAAGGGTACACACTGCTCAGGTGTTGTGTAGAGAGCAGGCAAGCAAAAAAAAGAAGGAAGTTCAAAGTGAAATAAAATCACCCACTAGATAATCTCCAAGAAAAATGAGTCCAGTTCTAATCCCTTCTCTCCAAGAACTTGGTTTGAGAGCATATGTCTGTTTGCTGAGTTTTTCTTTGTTTTCATTGCAACATACTGGAAAAAAGAAAACATTAGGCTAGAAAAGAAGGAACATGCCTCCGTCTCCCACTCCAGACAGTCAACTTAGTGGCATGCCAGTGGGGGGAGGTAAGGGGGAATGGTAAGAATCACCAATAAATTAAGTCTCAGTTTTACTACTGACCTGGGTTATTTTCTTTTTACCTGCTTTTTTGCAGGGGGTGTGGGGGCACACCTGGCAGTACTCAGGGTTTGCTCCTGGCTCTGTGCTCAGGGATCACTCCTGGAGGTGCTTGGGGGAACTATATGTGGTCCTGGGATTGAACCCTGGGTCAGTCACAGCAAGTGTCCTGGCTGTGGTAGACCTAGGTTAATTTAAGGCAAGACAGAAGCAAGGAGAAGACACAGAAGCGGAGAGAAGACACAGAAGCAGAGACAGAGAGAGGTTGGAAGAGACCAGAGGAGAGACTACAGAGACAGAGACAGATAGAGAGACAGACAGAAGAGAGCACAGTGGCACACACAGAAGCAGAGCACAAGGAGGAGCTATCCCGATCCAGTCCATAAACAGCAGCTCGAGAGCACCGAACACGAGTGGCACACGCGAGAGAAAACCACCCTGAGAGCCCGCGAACAACAGAACACAACGCACACATCATCACCACTTCCCATGTGTGTGTGCCTTTGTAATTTTTTACAGTTAGTGTATATTTATTGTGACATTACCCCATGGTATTGTGTCTGCCCCCCAGCGCTGTGTAATCCCATCAACAGCCAAGATCCAGAGACTATAAAACCAAGCTCCCGCATTGCGGCCTCAAGACATCTAATAGCCTAGTTCTCCCTCTTGGAGAACCTGACAAGCTACCAAGAATCTATTGCCCACTTGGGAGAGCCTGCCACGCTCCCCATAGCGTATTCATATTGAAAATACAATAACAGATATATACATACCTCTTGGAGAGCCTGGCAAGCTACCGAGAGTATCTCACCCGCACGGCAGAGCCTGGCAAGCTACCCGTGGTGTATTCGATATGCCAAAAAAAGTAACGATAGGTCTCCTTCCCCTGAACCTGAAAGAGCCTCCAATCACTGGGAAAGACAAGTAAGGAGAGGCTGCTAAAATCTCAGGGCTGAGTGTAATAGAGACATTACTGGTGCCCGCTCAAGTAAACCGACAAACAACAGGATGACAGTGATACAGTGATACAGTGATCCGTGGACGGTTGTCCAAAAATAAAAATTCTGGGATTTGTCTAAATTTTAATCCAAAAACTATAAAAATCTTTATCCACTGAACAAATTTTAATGGGCAAATAAAAGACGAAAAAATTAAATTGCAGTTTTATTACATTTTGCAAGTGATCCTTGTTCAACATGCAACATAGAAAAAAACATGTTAATAGTCCCTATAAAAAATTTATGGAACTCATCTTCCGAGGCAGTATCAATTTAAGTAGAAATCAATTCTAGAAAGGTTTAGATTACTTCATGGATGATAAAAAAAGAGGTTACCTAGAGGGCTATCATGATAGCCAGGGGTTCCCAAATGGCTTCTTCTGTTTATGATTATGCTTTCAAACCAATGAGCATATGCAAATATTTTAAAAGTTTAGTTGACCACAACCATTATATCCCAAGATAGAAAAATCTATCCTAATTATTACTTCATTGACCAAAGAATTTTACTAAGACTATATAAATTTTCAAAACTCTGAAACTCCATCTGTCACTCTTCCATTTTCTCAGCTTGGATTCCCATCCCACAGAGCTGTGCTAGCAGAGTTTTCCATGCCTAAACAAATACATTTTTATCTCTTTTTGTATAAACACTCAATAATCAGAGAGGATACATCAAATGCAGGGTCATTAACTTGATGAGTTTATAACATAAAGCAGATAAATGAAGGGCTGATGCTCATTTTGTCAAAGTAGACTTACTATCAAATAAATCTAATTTTTCTAATGCTAAAAGTTTTGGAAGCTTGAAACAAGTATTGTAAGCTTCAAGATTCTAGTAGAAATCAAGAAAATTCATATAATTTATTCTTGTTTGTTTACTTATGTAATGACTCATATACTACATATTTGTCTAGAATAACTATAACACACTAATATTTAATATAAAAACTTTTAGTCACCTAATATAGAAGTCTGTCAAGATTATGAAATGTTTTAAGTCCAACAACAAAATCCATTGGCCAAGGATCAGAGAAGATAGCTAGTTCATTAATGAAAACATGTGTTCTGAGCCGGAGAGAGTACAAGAGGTCAGGCATTTGCCTTGCATGTGGCTTCCAGAGCCATGACCCTGGTTCAAATCCCTGGCACTACATATGGTCTCCTGAGCATATAGCCAAGAAGAGCCCCTGGATACTGTTGAATTTAGCCAAAAACAAAACCAAAATTCTTTCCCCCAAAAACAACAACAAAGTGTCCTATCTCATACTCTTAATTAGTTCAATTTTTTGAGTGGTGTTTGGCAACAGCTATCAAAGTTTAAATGAACTTCTACCTCAACATTTCTACATTTAGGAATATAGGAATACTCCCCCAAATGCTCAAACATGTTTGCATTGGGGTACGCTGGCATTGTAACTACATGCACATTGGGGCACATTTTTATTAGCAGCAAGTCAGCCGGATTTATTGTGGGACAATTCAACAGAGTAAACATACATGTTTTTTTTCTGTTTCTTCTTCTTTGCAAGCAGCTAACCCCAGCGTTCTATAAGGTCCCCTAAGCACCACCAGGAGTGATCCCTGAGTGCAGATAGGAGTAAGCCCTGAGCACAGGTGTGGCCCTAAAGCAAATAAACAACAAAAAGAAAATTTTACCAAGTAACGAGCCCCCTGTCCCTAAACCTCATCCCTATTTTATTGTTGCCAGGCTTCTGAGCTCTGGGCAAAGGGTGCACTGTGTCTTGGGGGTGTCTGAGCTTGGGAGAAGCCGGGAAGATGAAGAAACTGCTGGCGGCAGAGCTGCTGAGTCCCAGTGCTGTATTCCCACCTCCAGGCCTCTCCAGCTCATCAGTACTGCCAAAAAAATTCTCAGGACCAGAGAGAGAGCGGGGAGAGGGAGAGAGAGAGAGAGAGAGAGAGAGAGAGAGAGAGAGAGAGAGAGAGAGAATGACTGCTAAGGGTTTGATTCCTGACACCCCATGTGGTCCCCTGAGTGCTGCCAGGAATGATCTCTAAGCACAGAGGCAGAAATAAGCCCTGAGCACAACCAGGTGCAGCAAAAAAATAAATTAATAAATGAACATGCAATATAAGAGGGCCCAAACCTGGGACCAATTGGATGGTGTACCAAATTCTGGCGGCATAATCAACCCAATTCAAAGAAAAAACTTCTCAAACTAATGACACCCATCAATATCACATGAAGGCTACCCAGAGGAACCCTCCAAGACTCTGGGGCCCAGACAGACCATAAAATAACAGAAAAACCTCAAGTTGGTCCACTCCTGACCCCACCTATTCCTCAAGAGCTCAAATTCTAGGAGAATAGCCACATTGTCAGTATAAGGGTGCATCAAAACCCAAAATGCAGAAAATAAGAAAAAGCAGTTATTTTGTAAGAAAAAGCATGGATTTTTATTTGGGTTTTTTGGTTTGGGGGCACCCCAGCAGTGCTCAGGGGTTACTCCTGGCTCTGCACTCAGGAATTACTCCTGATGTCTAGGAGGACCACGTGCAGTGCTGGGGATCTAAAGAACCATGGGTTTTTTTGAGTTCTAGAAGAGATGCTAGGACTCAATTAGGTTCTGGGTAAAGGGGTACCCACAGCCAAATGCAGTTTACCAACATCTGTTATTGACGCTCATGCCAATTTTTAAGAAATTAGAACCTGGGGCTGGAGCGACAGCACAGCGGGTAGGGCATTAGCCTTGCATGCGGCCGACCCGGGTTTGATTCCCAGCATCCCATATGACGGTCCCCCGAGCACCGCCCGCAGTAATTTCTGAGTGCAGATCCAGGAGTAACCCCTGTGCATCACTGGGTGTGACCCAGAAAGAAAAAAAAATAAAAAGAAATTAGAACCTGTTCCAAATATTCACAAACCAAGTCATTTCACTTAAAAATGCAAATTTCTTGCTTGCTTAAAAATTCTGGAAGTCTCATTCACTCTGAGCCTCAATCCTGCATGATGACAATAATTGGCCTCTGCACTTAGCAGCACACTAAGTGTGGGCCTGAGCTATCTAGGCAGGGCCCTCCGTTGGCGGATAGAAGCTGCTGCTCAGCCAAGTGGTTCACAGAGAACACAGTAAGTTAGAATGAGCAGGAAATGAGACTAGCGGCCAGAGAGTGAGCGACACAAGCCTGGAGACACAGAGGCTGGCCACAGGTAGAAACTGTCCAACCTTTATTGCTCAGGACCTGACCAGTCTGATCACTCAAGCCAAGCCACAGGACACACTCTGCTATGGAAGCGGCTCACCTGCAGAGAGCCTGGGGGCTCCGATCCCTTGTGAAAGAGCCAGTCGCCGCTCAGTAGGTCTCTCGTGGAGAAAGCTTGGGAACCCTCCAGCACTGCTGGACAGAGCACGAACTCCATCCTGAGGGAGGCGTCGAAGCCTCCAACAAGGGAAGTTCTGACCCAAGGGAGGGATGAGGGAGACAGTCCCTTGCAGCTCCACCTCCAACCCACCCTTTGCTTAGAGAATAGTCCTGTGTCCGCACAGAATTCACCTATTTGGTGATATGCCACAACAGTAAAAGTACTTCCTTCTGGGGTCAACAGTATCAAGCTTCTCTGGTTTGTTTCTGCTTAAAGAGCCAAGGTAGGGGCTGGAGTGATAGCACAGCGGGTAGGGCGTTTGCCTTGCACGCGGCCGACCCAGGTTCAAATCCCAGCATCCCATATGGTCCCCTGAGCACCGCCAGGGGTGATTCCTGAGTGCAAGAGCCAGGAGTGACCCCTGTGCATTGCTGGGTGTGACCCAAAAAGCAAAAAAAAAAAAAAAAAAGAGAGCCAAGACAGGCAGAGTTCAGCAGGTACCAGTTTTACAAATAAGAAATATTATTCTTCAATGGAACTATATTGCATATTGCATTTGGGGGTATCACATTTCTGAAAACTCTGGTCTCTTCAGCTGAAGTACAAAGGCTTATACAAGGGTGTCGTGGGAGCAAGTGGAGAGCACAGTGGAGAATTCCACAGGGCTCAGGCAACGGGCACAGATTAGGGTGGCAGGGGCCCAATTCCCTAAGAGCACACAGCTGGGTAGAGGCAGAATGGCATGAAATTGCAGTCTCCTGATTCCTGGTCTGGCACACATGCTATTCTACCCTGTGGGCAATTAGGGGTACAGGAATTAAATAGGAGCAGAACATCAGAAAAAGAAAACCCAAAATGATTTTATTAAAAGCATGTCACTCTAAATTAGAGAGGATCCTTCCCTTTTTTTTTTTTTTTTTGGAGGGAGGGAGGTCATACCCAATGGTACTCATGGTTTACCCCTGATTCAGCACTCAAGGTTCGCACCTGGCAATCTCAGAGACCATATGGGGTGCTGAGAATCAAACCAGAATCAACCATGTGCAAGGCAAGTGTCTTACAAACTATACTATGTCTCCACCCCTAAAGAGGATCCTTTCTAGGGGCTGGAGCGATAGCACAGCAGGTAGGGCGTTTGCCTTGCACACGGTCGGCCCGGGTTCAAATCCCAGCATCCCATACGGTCCCTTGAGCACAGCCAGGGGTAATTCCTGAGTGCAGAGCCAGGAGTAACCCCTGTGCATCACCAGGTGTGACCCAAAAAGCAAAAAAAAAAAAAAAAAAAAAAAAAAGAGGATCCTTTCTAATAAGATACAAACTAACATTTCATCTTGAGGTCAAAATAATCCTTAACTGCTGGTGGGAATGCCGACTGGTTCAGCCCTTCTGGAAAACAATTTGGACGACTCTCAAAAAATTAGATATTGAATTCCCATTTGACCCAGCAATACCACTGCTGGGAATATATCCCAGAGAGGCAAAAAAGTACAATTGAAACAACATCTGCACATGTATGTTCATCGCAGCACTGTTTACAATAGCCAGAATCTGGAAAAAACCCGAATGCCCCAGAACGGATGACTGGTTGAGGAAACTTTGGTACATCTATACAATGGAATACTATGCAGCTGTTAGAAAAAAGGAGGTCAAGAATTTTGTAGTTAAGTGGATGGGCATGAAAAGTTTCATGCTGAGTGAAATGAGTCAGAAAGAGAGAGACAGACATAGAAAGATTGCACTCATCTATGGTATTTAGAATAACAGAGTGGGAGACTAACACCCAAGAACTGTAGAAATAAGTACCAGGAGGTTGACTCCATGGCTTCGAGGCTGCCCTCACGTTCCGGGGAAAGGTCAACACAGAGAATCGATCACCAACTACATTGTAGTCGAAGGCCATGTGGGGGAAGGGAGTTGCGGGCTGAATGAGGGCTAGAGACTGAGCACAGCGGCCACTCAACACCTTTATTGCAAACCACAACAGCTAATTAGAGAGAGAAAACAGAAGGGAATGCCTTGCCACAGTGGCAGGGTGGGGTGGGGGGGAGATGGGATTGGGGAGGGTGGGAGGGACACTGGGTTTACAGGTGGTGGAGAATGGGCACTGGTGAAGGGAGGGGTTCCCAAACTTTGTATGAGGGAAGTATAAGCACAAAAGTGTATAAATCTGTAACTGTACCCTCACGGTGATTCTCTAATTAAAAATAAATAAAAAAAAAAATAAAAATAAAAATAAAATAAAATAAAATAATAATGTTAAAGATAAAAAAAAAAAAAAAAAAAAAAACAAAATAATCCTTAAGGGCCAGAATAATAGTATAGCAGGTAGGATGCTGCAGCAGACCCAGGTTTAATCCTCGGCATCCCATATGGTCCCCTGAGCACAGCCAGGAGTAATTCCTGAGTGCAGAGCTAGGAGTAGCCCCTGAGCATCACTGGATGTGACCAAAAAGCCAAAGAAAACAAAACTCCCAAAATAATTCTTAATGAATATATATTAACCACATATTTATTCCCTCCCACTATAAATTATATGGGCTTCCAGACTACATTAAGCTAGAGGTAGGTGAATTTCTTACTTTATTTCCATATTCCCTCCCGGAGAGGCTGGCAAGCTACCGAGAGTACCTGCCTTGCTAGGCAGAGGGGATGTTACTGGTGCCCGCTCGAGCAAATTGATGAACAATGAGATGGCAGTGCTACCGTGCTATTTCCATATTATTTAAAAAATTAACAAGAAACAAGTACTGCTTTTATTTTGGTTTGGTTTGGTCTGTTTGGGGGCTATCCTCAGGGCTTACTCCTGGCACTGTGCTCAGGGATCACTACAACCATGTCAACAGAAGGAAGGGAAGGTGGTGGGGGAAGGGGGAAAGCAACCATGAAGTGGTTTGTAGAAAGGATGTTTCTATGAAATACTGTCACAGCCAAATACTATACTGTCATGTGTCCACTGGAGGGTGGGCAGTGCTTTGAACAGAACCTGGCGCTCGCCCAGGAGTCCGCAGCCTTTCAGAGCCGCTCACAGGAGGCCCTAGAGAAGGTGCCATTGACCTTGGGGAATACGGAAGCAAATAAACACCAGACATCTGGGCTGTTCCTTGCTTTGCATCTATCAATACCCACTCCTTAAGGAAGGTGTCTAAGTCCTCAAATCACATTTGCTGCCACAGACTGCGGCCAGCATAAGGCTTATAAATATTCACGAGGCTGAGGAGCAGGCATTCTCAGACAGGGCTGCCACCTGTCCAAAGGAGCCAGCGGTCACTCAGCCTTCTATTCTTCTGTTGATTCATGAAAAAGTGAAAAGATGTGGAGCAACCGTGTAAGGCAAAGCTTGTAGGAAACTCCTCCCTTCCCGCTCAGAACTATAATTGTGGGCAGTGTTAGGGGGTTCCTGTCTGGGAGTAAGTGCCTTGTCAAAGCAGGTAAGAGTTGGTGCAGGCTCAGCCTGTGCGAGGCCCCGGGTGTGATCCCAGCTCTAAGCACTTAGGCCATTTCTCTCCAGCAACAGTCCTGCAAAACAGCTCTTTGTCATGCAAAACAACGGGCCTGGGCTGGAGCATTAGCGCTAAGCTCTGAGTGCCTGCTTTGCATGCGGAAGGCTGGATTTGATCCCCAGCAGTCGCAGTGCATGGTCCCCTGAGCGCAGAATGGGAACCGGCTCCTAGCACTACCAGGTGTGGCCCCAAACAGAACACAAAGCATTCCTTACAAGAGGAAAAGACAGTCTTCTCAAATAGCAAAGCATTCAAACTCATGCATATATCAAAACCATTTATTTTTCACTTAACTATCTTGTACCTTTTATTTTTGTTTTGTTGGTTTTGTTATTGTTGTTGTTTTGACTTTTTGGGTCATACCTGGCACTGCTCAAGGGTTACTCCTGGCTCTGTACTCAGGAATCACTCCTGGTAGTGCTGGGGGAACCCTATGGGATGCCAGGGATCGAACTTGGGTTGGCCGTGTGCAAGGCAAATGCCCTACCCACTGTACTATCCCTCTGGCCTCTTTTTTTTTTTTATTCAGGGGAGGGGCGAATCAAACCCGAAGTGCTCAGGGCTTACTCCTAGCTCTGTGCTCAGGGTTCACTCAGGGGATCATATGCGCTATGCCAGGGATTGAAACCAGGCCAGCCACATGCAAGCCACATGCCCTACCTGCTGTATTATCTCTCTGCTCCCTGGCACCTACCTTTTTGACATGATTTTTTTTTGAGATTCACTATGCCTTCTTGAAACAGTACCTCCAGAGAGATCCTTCAGTGGGCAGGCTGTTTGCCTTGTATGCAGCCAACCCGGGTTTGATCCCCAACACCATAAATGGGCCCCAGAGCATAGCCAGGACAAAGCTGTGAGCATAGCAGGGTATAGCCCCTACCGCCCAAACATTAAAGCTATAGCTCCTTGTTTAGCCCCCTTTGATAAATAAGGCCTTGTTTTATTTGAAGAAGATTTACAAACTTGAAGATTAAAAATAAGTTGGGTAACCCTTTCAGTATCTGTACTGCAAACCACAATGCCCCAAAAGAGGGAGAGAGAGAGACAGAGAGAGAGACAGAGATAGACAGATACAGAAAGACAGAGAGAGACAGAGAGAGAAGAAAAGCGCCTGCCATAGGGGCAAGCTGGAGGAGGGAAGTAATGGGAGGGAAACTGGGGACATTGGTGCTGGGAAACGTATACTGGAGGAGGGAATGGGTGTTGGCACACTGTATGACTGAAACCTAATCATGAACAGCTTTGTAAGGGTTTATCTCACATTGATTCAATTAAAAAAAACTTTTTAAAAACGTTGGTGACTCACTCCAGCCCCCATCCCAGAAAAAAAGACAGCTCACAATGAGTGTCACACTTTCTAACCAGAGCAGTTATATCCCACTTAGATTTATAATGAGGCCCCGGACCATCCTATTGGCCCAGGAAGGGCCTCTCTTCACAGCGCCACCTCTACCAAGCAGATGTTCAGAGTACTGATACCCACCAACTAGAAAGTGATTTCCTACTGTGGGGACAGAGAAGGCAGGGTAAGTCCAGTACAAGCCCCGAGCACTTGGACATCTGGATGCATCTAACAAGAAAGAAGAGCCACAATCAGTCCCAGGCCGTGTGACCTGAGCAGCCCAGGGGCCAGGGGCTGAGGAGGACTGAGCATGCTGGGAGTGGCTGGGAGAGACAGTCACAGTCAAGCCGAGAGGAGACTGGGGCAAAGGTGCTGGCCGAGCTTGCAACTGTCCCCATTGATTAGGTCCCAGCCCTCGCTGGGACGGCAGGCATGGAAATGAGTGGCAGGTCTCAGAAGGGCCAGTGCAGAGAGACAATTCTGGAAGTCAGGGATGAATGGGACACAAGCCCAAGCCCAGATTTAAAACTTCTCTTGTGAGGCATCTGTGGGAAAACTGAGCAGAAGGAAGACATGCTGGTGGGGAGGAACAAACACTGACCTCTCAAGCCCTAGGATGAAAAGCGGAATTACTCCTGGGCCTCCCCAAGACACACCTGTTCTCAGTTCCACTCCTCCTCACTCTGTGAGATCCCAAAGGGTGCCCTGCAGAAGGAATGCAGAACTATGTCGCCATCTTAGTCACTTGCACTCAGGCTGTTTCAATCATCTGACTTTGCTTCCAAATTTGTGGGCCTTAAACTTGCTAGAAACATCACAACAAGAGAAAACACAGTCAAAAAGGGCTGCCACCAAAGGTCACCTATAATTAGTTAAATGGATCAGTGAAAGCTGTCTTTCTCTAATAGTGGCTATGTCTTTCTCTAATAGAAGCACTGCCTCATTACCTCCTCCCCTGGTTTATCACTGTCTCTCCAAATGGGCCCACCTTACAACCCCCTTTTGGCCTACAGATGATCCAATATAGTAAAAATGAAAAGATCCAATGACATTATTATGAACCGAACAACCCTTGTTATCCCAAAGAAGCAGTGTGTTCCACGAAAGGATGTTTTTCAACTCTCTTTGTTGGCACCTATGGAATCTTTAGTGCCTTTGAGGAAGATATAGATACTCGTTAGGAGCCTGCAAACTCTCGGGACAATTCCCAAATGCATCATTTCACAGAAGGGGAAGCAAACATACTTCCTTTTATTTGTAATCATTGGGGATGACTGGCCAAGACCATGGGAAGTAAACATAACCCAAAAAGGAGATTTCTTTGCAGTAAAAATGGAAACCAGGGAGGAAGGTGGACGAGATCAGCAGGATACTGTATGCTGGGACCCGGTTCAAGTAACTTTTGAGGTTGAATTGGCTGACAGGAAGCCAGAGTTCTACTTTACTGGCCAGAGGAATGAGTGTGGCTGGGCCTTCTCAGTGTGGAGTGTGGCAGGTCCATGGACCCAGGTGAAGGCCACACAGCCACAGGCAGAGAGAAGCACTGCCAGCCTCTGTGTTGATACGGCTTGTGTCTGGTTTCAAGTGCTAAGTGACATATGATGCACAATTCATGCAGTAAAGGAGAGAATAGAGTGGAAAAGTAGATCATCATCAACATCTTGTCACCTGTGAGTGGAGCAAAGCCTTTGGAGAATGTTTCCCTACCACTTTTTAAAAAGGTATTGTTATGGGGTAGGGGAGGAAGGGTGTATACCCAGCAGCACTCAAGGGTTATTTCTGATTCTGTGCTCAGGTGTGAGTAGTATTGGTAGGGCCTCAAACACACATCTTCATAACCATTACAGGAGCAATTTTCTTTTTAAAAGATAAAGAAAGACGGGCCAGAGAGATTAGTAGAGAAGTGAAGGCATTTGCCTTGCAGGTGGCTGATCCTGCTTTAATCCCAGCCGGAGCCACACCAGGGGTGATGCCTGAGCACAGAGCCAGGAGGAAGCCTTGAACACTTCCAAATACAGGAAGAAAGGAAATAGCACGTGTTAGCAAGGATGAGAATTAAAACTCTTGTTCATTGTTGGTGGTAATGTAGTAAAATAGTACAAGCTCTTTTGGAAAATAGTGTGGAAGTGCTTTGAAAAGTTAAAAGCAGAATTAGCATATGAGTCAGCAATTCCACTTCAAAGTATCTGCCCCAAAGACATGAAGGCAGGGACTCACAGATATTTGGGATTTGTGTTCATAGCAGCATGATTCACAATAGCCTGTTAATTGCGACCAGGTATAAGCTTCCCAAGTACCTAATAAATGGATAAACTGAAAATGGTACAATGCCCCATTGCCTTTGGAACCTACACCTGTGTAGATTTCCCACATGAAGATGCTTTGCTCTTCTACTCATCTGCCTGACGTCAGCTCTATTGCTCTGCCACTCCTGGAAGAACCTAAGAAAGGTGTGAAAAAGTTTCCTCTCCATACCTCCAGCATCAACCTATAAATTTTGTTGTTGTTATTGTTGTTTTTTGCTTTTTGTGTCACACCCGGCGATGCCCAGGGTTACTCCTGGCTTTGCACTCAGGAATTATTCCTGGCGTTGCTTGGCTGACCATATGGGATGCTGGGAATCGAACCCGGGTCGGCCGCGTGCATGGCAAAAGCCCTAGTCGCTGTGCTATCGCTCCAGCCCCTCAACCTATGTATTTGGTGGGGAGGGGGAGGGGGAACCCAAGAATCCAAGTACTGTTCCTAACAATGCACAAGTGGACTCTGTGTAGATAAAAAGGTGCCAGCAGGTATTTGGGGGCAACTCTGGAAGATGGTGTGACAGAGGGCACAGTGGTTCCGTGGAACAACCCAAGACCATTCCTGCAAGGCCTGTGGCTGACCAGGACTCTTCAGGCCTGTCCTGTGGGGAGTTCTCCCCACAGCCCACGGCAGCACCAGGGACCCTCAGGGAAAAGGAGAGGTCCCGGAGTACACATGTGGAGAAGCTCAAAACCAGAACTCAGGGGGAAAACATTTACATCCTTCATCCCCATTTATTTGCTAAAAAACAGCCACCCAGGCATTGAAGACTCAGAGCAGTGGGGGGGGGGGGGGGGGAGGGAGGGTGAGTGGGAAGGGGGTGGAGATGGGGGGTGCTTGCCCACCTTTTCTCTCTCCATAGCGACCAACTGGGCCTCACTTAGCTAGTCCAGCAGACGGTCCATTTGTTGACATTAATTAAATGCACATCACAAGTGCTTTTCATCCCCATTTTTCCCACAAGAAACTCAAAGGAAAAGCACATGGTTTCCTAGGTCCCATGCTTGTTATTCTAGTGACTCACTGGAGTCACACATCAGAGCCTGCAGCCTGCATCCTGCCCCATGGTTCCTGGGAGCTCAAGTCCCGGCTCTGAGGCTGAAGTCAGAGACTCCACTCCACTGGCTACGTGGTAAACAGCCACCACCAGCCCTCATTAACCCCAGGAAGTCATGAGAGCCAGGATGGATGGTGACAGACAGGACTGCTGGCAGTGCTGTATTCCAACTCAGTAGCACAACTAGAATTACATAAACCAGGTGCTGTCCTGTACAACCAATTCTATTTTATAATTATGGCTATTTGACAAATTAAGAAAATGCCAAAGCAGGATGTCAAAAGTAAGCTACTGCTACTTATAATTACAGTAGTCTTGCTTATACAGACATATTAGCTTATAGAAAAGGCCTGAAAGATAACAAAATTAAACCTGCAATTTACTTACTGGAGCACACCCATGTGTCTGACTCATTTTCTTCTCTAGCAATGATTAACTGGCTTGGGTATTTGTTCTTCAAGTTAGGAACAAATTAGGATGTCAATTGTTCAGAGCTTCGCCTGGCACCAAGAGCAGAATTTTAGTTATCTGTTTAATGCTGAGAAAATGAACAGTAATTTGCACTGTTCTTGATGTGGCTTTGGCCTGTCCCTTCTGATTTTGTTCCAACCAAAGATTCTGGCTTTACAATCCCTGGTTTAAAAGTTCTGAGAGACCATTATTTGTAAATAGATTTATGCTCTAAAATATTGATGACATTTCTTATATGAATACAAATATTCTCTCTGTAGTCTAGCTTCCACTGAACCTTATTTTACCTGGCAAGGTAAAAATGTCTATGCTGTTTCCTTCTAGATCATAAATTTCAGGCTGAATTGGTTGAATTGAACTGGAAAAGGAAACTTTAGCTCATTACCTAGTCCTCACCACTGCTGTCTCCAGACAAGATTCTATCAGGATAAATAGAAAGTTTAAGTGATTTTTTTAAATACTCCTTATTCCCTAGCAAATCACAGAGTATAGCTATTTCTTTCTTTTAAAAAAAAATTTTTTTATTAGTGAATCACCACAGGTACAGTTGTACAGACTTACAAACTTTCATGCTTGCATTTCAGTTATACAATGATCGAGTACCCATCCCTCCACCATACCTATTCTCCACCACCAATGATCCCAGTATCCTTCCCACCACCACCTCCCCCCCCTGCACCTCCCCCTGCCCCCCCGCCCCATGGCAGTGTATTCCCTTCTGTTCTCTCTCTCTGTTGTGGTTTGCAGTAGAGGTACTGAATGGCCATCGTGTCCTGTCAGAGTATAGCAATTTCTAATCTGAATTGAAGCACTCCCCCCCACACACACACTTTTTAAAAATTAAAGCACTGTGATTTAAAAAGTTATTCATAATTGAGTTTTTAGATATACAATATTGCAGCACTGATCCCACCACTTCCAGAGACCAGTGTTCCCCTCCCCCTCCAGCCTGACCTCTTGACAGACGCCTTTCTGAGTTTGGTTGTCCGTTTGGGTCTCTTGACTTTAGGGTTGTTGACTCTGTGGTTTGGATATTTATCATTACCTAACACCACCTTTGTACCTGACTCCCTTAACCTAGCCCCCATTGTGAAGCATTTTCTTTTTAAACATTCTTTAAAGCTGAGAAGGTTTTATGATCAACCTAATATTTCCAATAAGAACCAGAAATCCATTAAATTATTAAAAGGCAAGTATTTCTTGCCAAGGCCTAATTCAAGAAAAATGCAAATGTTTGGAATTTGTGTTTGTTTTTGTTTTAATTCAAAGTGCAAATAGCTTATGGGTATTGAGGGAGAGACTAGAAATTTATATTCTTATAACCCAGCTGTCCCTTTTTCATCAATAAGTTCCTGTCCAACAGGAGCAGCAGCACCCACGTGGTGTCCACCATTTTCTAGGACTCACAACCCAGAGGTACTTGCTTGTTGTGACATGGCACACAAGAGATCATGGGATGGGGGTGTTACCGGCACGCCCTCGGCCCAGATGAGATCCGGAGCAGCCGTGCACGACACGGCCCCTCTGCTCCTTAAAGACTATGATCCAGGAGGTCTACTAACCCATTTTGGCACCCAGAGACTTATAGAAATGCATCTAGATTGTAAACTGAGATAAAACAACAGAAATCCAAAACCGAGCCCACGCGAGCTCCTATAATCTTCATTCTCAGCAATGGAAAACAAACTATCAAATGATGCCTTTTCAGCAGGTTTGATTGTTGGGGGAAAATTCCAAATAATAATAGTCAGTTCTCTGTTGAAATATTGAATGTATCCAAAGTATAGAGATAATAAAGTGAAGATCATTGGCCACTCAGGTGCGGGGGGGGGGATAGGGGGGTTGGGAGGGGGGTATATTGGGGTTCTTGGTGGGGGAATTGGTGCACTGGTGAAGGGATGGGGGTTTGATCATTATATGACTGAGACTTAAACCTGAAAGCTTTGTAACTTTTGTCACGGTGCTTCAATTAAAAAAAAAAAAAGAACCAGTTAACTTAGTCCTATACTAAGTTCCTCCTCCCATGGGGAGTTATTTTTCCTGTCTCTTTCCAATAAATTTTTCCATTTTCCAACTCTGAAAAAAAAAAAGTTCCTGTCCAAATTTCTTTTCTTCTCTTTTTTTTTTTGCTTTTTGAGTCACACCTGGTGATGCACAAGGGTTGCTCCTGGCTTTGCACTCAGGAATTACTCCTGGCCATGCTCAGGGGACCATATGGGATGCTGGGAATGAACCCAGGTGGGCCGCGTGCAAGACAAACGCCCTGCCGCTACACTATCACTCCAGCCCCCAAGTTTATTTCTACCTGAGAAATAAGCAGGAAGGGGAATTTTGGCAGCCTTTAATCTTTTGTAATATAACTTTATATAACCAAGGCCAGGGCAAACAGGGGCCAGGAGGACTGGTCAATGGTTGGAAACTACCACAAGTCTTCAGGGGTAGAGAGAAGTTAGGATAGAGAAGGGCCCAGTATGACAACAATAGTTGGAAATGATCCCAAAGGATAAGAATCCAGTGTTGAAAGTAGGTTGAGGGATATAAATGATATTCTTTAAGTATCTGTACTGCAAACCATAATGTCCAAAAGGAAGGAAAGAGAGAGAGAAAGAGAGAGAGGGAGGGAAAGAGAGAGGAAGGGAAGAGGGAGAGGAGAAGGAGAGAGGGAGAGAAGAAAGGTCCCTGCCATGGAGAGGGTGGTGGGAAAGAGACTGGGGACATTGGTGGTGGGAAATGTACACTGGTGAAGGGATGGGTGTTAGAACATGATATGACTGAAACCCAATCATGAACAACTCTGTAACTGTATATCTCACTATGATTCAGTTTTTAAAATACAATAAATATAAGTTTATATAATATGGCATATCACAGTTCACTAAGCAGGTTACTGGGCATTATCCATTCTTCAAGCAACTTCTCAAGGGACTGATTTCCATATCCCCACAATCCTAAAATAATATAAATTGTTGGGTTACTTCACTGACTAAAATGTTTTGCAGGAAACCACAACACCTAATCAGAGAGAGAGAATGAAAGGGAATACCCTGCCATAGTGGCAGTTTGGGGTGGGGGGAGACGGGACTGGAGAGGGTGGGAGGGACCCTGGGTTTACTGGTGGTGGAGAATGGGCACTGGTGAAGGGATGGGTTATCGAACTTTGTATGGGGGAAACATGAGCACAAAAATGTATAAATCTGTAACTGTACCCTCACGTTGATTCACTAATTAAAAATAAACTATTAAAAAATTTAAAAACAAAACAAAAAAAAATGTTTTGCAGGGCCAGAACAATAGTACAACAGGTAGGAAGTTTGCCTTGCCCGCAACCAACCTACGTTCAATCCTAGCTGTCCCATATGGTTCCCCGAGCACCACCAGGAGTAATTTCTGAGTGCAGAGCCAGGAGTAAGCCCTGACCACTGCAGGGTTTGACCCCCCCCACCAAAAAAAAAAAGAAGAAGAAGAAAAAAGGGAAATTTTTTATGGGGGTCAGAGCAATAGTATAGTGGGTAAGGCACTTGCCTTGCATAAGACTGACCAGGGTTTGATCCCCAGTACCCCATATGGTCTCCCAATCTACCAGGAGTGATCCCTGAACACAGAGCCAGGAGTAAGCCCTGAGAACTGGTGGTGTGTCCTCAAAACAAAACAAAAATATTTTTCCAGAGGAGGGAAAATTACAAAATATTTGTATATTAAATATAAACATATATATATATATAATGCCAATCACATCTTATTTTAGAAACACTAGAATGAGGGACAGAGCTGTGGACCTAGCTCAGGCGTCAGAGGTGCATGCCTTACATGTGAAAGGCCCCGTGTTTGATCCCTGCCACCACAGGCCTTACCCTAAGCAGCAGCAGAGTGGCCACGGTGGCCCCCTGCAGTGCCACATCACTGGACCCTGGCATTGAAAACCAGGCCTTTTTGGTTAAGTATCACCAGGAGTGATTCCCAGGGCCTCTGAGCATTGCTTGGGAGGCATGATTAGTAAATAAACAAATACAGAGGAAGAGAATGGGCAGAAACAGAGTGCACACTAGACTTGGGGAAACTGAGGCAAGGCTCTTCTAATCTCGAAGTGATGGGCCCAGAGGTGCTCAAATGATAAACCTCCAGGACGAGAGCAAGGGCACCTTCCATGCCTTCTTGCAGCAGTAGCTGGGCTGCAACAGAGGCAGGCTACTGTCCAGCAGAAGGCCGGAGTGGTGCAAACAGCTCCCCTTTTTGCAAAAGGATTGGCTGCCCTGACACTGGCTGTCAGCCTGGCAGATGCGGGGAGGAGAGTGCACCTGGATTGCAGCATGGCCCCACACAGCTAGGGACAGGCCACCAGCTGTCCTTCAGAGATGGCCCAGGCAGGGCCTCAGAAAACTGAGAGGTGAGAGCTGAGAGCAGTGGGAGGGGGGAGGCTGGAGCGGGAGGAATGATGACCACACACCCCTCTATATACCCTGAGTTATTTTAGAGGTACTTTCAAAAGTTCAAATCCAGAGAGAGAAACCCCAAAAAAGATAAATAAAAACATGTCATTTGGATTTAGAAATATATGGGTAAAATTCAGGTTTTCCCCCTGATTTATGGTGTACCCTGGTGTTTGGGGCTTTGTTCCCTACCTTCCTTCTTGGGATGCTTCCTGAAACAATTCAGCTGTTGCCACAGCATTTTATCTACCCACTTCCTGATCACACAACAGGGGCCTCGGGCCTCGGGGCAAGGCTGGGCCCCTCAACTGCTTTTCCTCTTGCCACACCTGATACATTAGAATTCAGAGTTACATGGGGGAATATATGGGTGGAGAACAAAATATAAATACACACACACACACACACACACACACACATATATACATACCATACACTATGGTTATAACTATGGCTTTTAAGAATCTATTTAAGGGGGTCAGAAGAATACTACAGCAGGTAGGGCCTTTGCCTTGTATGCAGCTGACCTGGGTTTGATCCCGGGCATCCCATATGGTCCCCCAAGCACTGCCAAGAGTAATTCCTGAGTGCAGAGCTAGGAGTAACCCCTGAGCATCACTAGGTGTGACCCCTCACCCCCCAAAAATAATCTATTTAAGAATGGTAGCAGTCTCCTGGCTCTGCAATCAGAGATAATTTCTGGAAGGCTCCTGGGTCAGCTTCATGCAAGGCAAGCACCCTACCTGCTGTATTATCACCTGCTGTATCACCTGTTGTATTACTTCAGCCCTCATCAACAGGTCTTGTGAGGGGACAGACCCAGAAGAGTTGGAGTGACTTCTGTTAGGAACCACTGAATTAAGAGTTAAGTACAGGGCCTGGAGCGATAGCACAGTGGGTAGGGCGTTTGCCTTGCACGTGGCTGACCCATGTTCGATTCCCAGCATCCCATCTGGTCCCCTGAGGACTGCCAGGGGTAATTCCTGAGTGCAGAGCAAGGAGGAACGCCTGTGCATCATGGGATGTGACTAAAAAGAAAAAAAAAGAAGTACATAGGAAGCTGTGTCAAGGTCCCACCACTCGAGACACCATCCAAACTAAGTGCTCCATATGCAACTACACTAGATCCAAACCAGTACCCCTGACCCATTCATCTGATCACAGATTGGTATCAAATTCAGCAGAAGTTCCTGGTGCCAAGGCTAAAACCATGAATGAAAAGCAGGTGTGTCTTGCATAAAGGTGAAGAAAACTCAAGATTAACTTATACTAAGGGAACAATAAATCAAGATATACAATTTAATTTTTGTATCCTTAATTCTCTTTTTTTTTAGGGCAATAAAATCGTTTTATTTATAGAAATGTAAGTTGGGGACAGAGAGAAAGAAAGTAGATATCTCAGGTTGAGAATCTGGCTAATCTCAGAGAAATGTGTCCCTCCCTAGGACTTTTAAGAACTATTGCTACAAAGGGAAGGGGTGAGAGGACTAACTGGGAAGTACTGAAGTGGGCTGGTTTCCTCAAATCTAGCATAAAACACCATTTCCATTTTAATTGCAAGTGGGGAGGGGTAGATTGAATGGCATCTGAACCATTTAAGAATTCCTGGAAATGTTTTAGATTCCCAGGCATAAAGCAAACAAACAAACAACAAAAATACCAAAAAAACAAAGAAACATAGAGACTATAGAAGGGCTGGCTGATAGTACAGCAGGCAGGAAGTTTGCCTTGCATGCAGCCAATCTGGATTTAATCCCTGCACCCTATATAGTCCCCAAAGCACTGCCACGTGGGAACAGGCCATATTGTAATGCTGTTTAAAGCAATGGCATTTGCAACAATAAAAAAAAGCAATGCTCTATCCTTAGTCCCTTATTAACTTCTCATTTGACATGTCTCTTGATCATTAAATCTCAGTACAATTCAAAAATTAGGCCTTACTTCATGACGTTTAGATAAGACAATTAAGAATAGACACAAGGGGCCAGAGCAATAGCACAGAGGGGAGGGCGTTTGCCTTGTACGAAGTCAAAGTCGACCTTAGTTCAATCCCCGACATCCCAGATAGTCTCCCAAGCACCACCAGGAGTGACTCCTGATCACAGAGCCAGGAGTGACCCCTGAGCATTCCTGGGTATGGCCCAGAAAAAGAAAAAAAAGAATAGACACAAGAAGACTAGTGCACACTTTGTATGCTGGGGACCTAGATTCAATCTGTGGCACCACATAATACACCAAGTTCTACCAGGACCTTCACTAGGTGTGGCCCAAAATACAAAAAGAAAAAAAAAGCATAGAAGAATGCAATAAACTGGGTTCAGTTGCCTTGCTTGCAGCTAACTCAGGTTTGATCCCTGGCATCCCTTATTGTCTTCCAGCACTGCCAGGACTAATTCCCGAGTGCAGAGCCAGAAGTAACCCCTGAGCACTGCTGGGTGTGGCCCAAAGACAAAGAGGAAACGAGAGAGATAGAGCAAGAGAGAGAGAATATATAATAAACTAAATCTCCCTACCTACAGCTAACCCTTGAATAACTAGGGAGCTAGGGTGCCAACCATCACCCAGTTGAATCCATGGCTGGGTCCATGGAGTTCAAACCCACATGATCACAGGGTCAGCTGTAATTCAAAAGGATAAACATGCAAAAACCTTTGATTTAGGGAAATAAACAGTAGGGAAAAAATCTAGAAGTATTCTTCAGATGTTCTGTAAATTTCAGCACAGTGAGCCCCAAACTAGTGAACCTACGGCAACCAGAGGCAGACAGCAGAATAACTGTCTAAACATAACAGTTGCCACTACTAGGTCATACAGGCTAAACACTGGGCACCTTGGGTGAAAGTGGGCCCGCTGATTCTCTGTCCCTACCCTTGAGCCTTCATACGCCAAATCTCACGGAGACTGTAAATAAAGTATTTCATAGATCAAGCCTTGACTATGGAACATTAGTGAGCAATAGAATGCATTGAAGTCTGCAGCAGGGTCTGGCACATGGAAGTGCTCAACAGACAAATGATGATGGCTAACAACATCCTCATCCTCATTACTAAACAATTAGTATAAGAGTTAAGGCACTTACCTTGCACACAGCCAACCCTGGTTCCAGTACCAGCACCACACGATCTCATGGTCTCCTGAACCTTCAGGTGTGACCCTGGAAGTGCCTGAACACCACCAGGGTGGTCCCAGCAGTCCCCCACACCACAGGACCTGATCAGCACTGGTTCAGGCACTTGCTTTGAACCACCAGCTGAGCTGGCCAAGAATCTCTGGGAGGAGCGCCCAGACCTCTTGAGCACCACTTGGGAGACAATTAGCATTTGCATGTCTCCTTTATTCATAAAAAGTTTCTATAAAGGGCTTTCCATTTCACCACGATCTTATAAAGAGAAAGTCAGGCTCCCAGAAGCTGGTCCTTTGCGCCAGTTCACACTGCTAGCAAATGCAGGAGTTGGGAACTGGGTCATCATCTGCGGCTCTTGCCCTTGGCCAGGCTGGAATCCCATATGACTGGCTCCAGCCCTCCTCTTTCTCCTGGTCATATTCCCAACATCCAATCCAGCCTAAATGAGTCACCGAGAATTCTGATCATCAGGGGCCAGAGCTTTAGTACAGAATGTAGGGTGCTTGCCTTGGATATGGCCTGACCCAGTTAGATCCCTGGAGCCCCATATGGTCCCCCAGGCCTGCCAGGAGTAATCCCTGAGTGCAGAGCCAGGAGTAATCCCTGAGTACTGCTGGGTGTGGCCCTAAACCAAGAAGCAAACAAACAAAAAGAATCCTGGAACCCTGAGCAAAGGAAGGCCTGCCACCTCAAAGGGACATGAGGAAAGCTTCTGGGGAAGTTTCCTCACTGCTGAGGAGACACAAAGGTGCTCTTCTTCCCTTTAGTAGAAGCCCTCAGTGTGACCCTTCAAATATCAAAGTTCTCTTGGGACCCTGAGGGGAACTGAGCTGAGCATGAAACTGGCAAGAGGCAGCAACGGAACCAAGAGAAACAGGGAGAAGCAGAACCTATACCCAGTTTGACCACTCCTAGCTTCCTGTCTTGCCTGAGTCCTCATGCCCACCTGTGAGGGGGTACACCCCCCAAAAACCCTCCCTGCTACCTGGTCTGCATGAGACACTTACCTATCCATCCCTGGGCACACCCTCGGAGCTTCTGCAAGAGCCCCGGATCTTCACAGGGCGGGGGCTATGTGGCCTTCCTAAACTCACAGAAGATCAAATTTTGTTTTCCTGAAACTCTTCCTGGTGAAAAGGATGCTGTGGCGCACACAGCTGTGCAAAGGAACGCATATGGCTGGTTCCCATCGCAGAGCTAACTATAGACATAGAGACACCACACTGAGTCCCACGGAAGTTTCTGACCCCTTTCCCATAACCCCCACCCCCGCAGATCACAACAAGGCTGTGCATCTGGAAGCCGATGGCCAGCTGCCTCTCTCTGCCCAGAGCACCAGCCCTCACGTACCCTCATAGGAGAAGGGCAAGTGGAGGGAGCAGGAAGCTGGAGAGGTTTCCTCAAAGCACAAAGTTCTCTCTTCTTTCCAGGGCAGTAATGATGATTTGGCCAAAGAAGTAGGTTACTTATGACATGGATTCTTATCATGAGCTAGTACTTCAAGTTTGGTTTCCCATCCTCCCCAATGCCCACCCCCCACCCCACAAAAAAATAAAACAGTGCAAAGATAGGGCCAGTATGTGGCTCCAGTACACATGCCTTGCATGTGCCAGGCCCTGGGATCAATCTCCAGAATCTCATGCCCTCTCTCATACCTCAATACCTCATGCCTTCTATATGGCCCCCAGCACCTCTGGGAGTTCCCTGGGAGTCCCCAGCACTGTTAAATGTACCCACAAAAAATTATTTTGGAAGGTCTGGAAATAGCTCAATGGCCAAACACCTCTCTTGCAAATGTGATGCTGTGGGTTCGATCCCCTGTGGATATGTACCGAGAGGGATGGCGTGGCTCTGCTGTTTGGGGTTTCTCGCACAGCAACAAAGTGTGGGATACCCCCATCTCTGGCACACAGCAAACTCTGTTTGTGATCTCCACAACTGAAGTGTGTGAGTGAGCACCATGGCCAGGTCTGTGAGTCTCCAGCTTCACAACAACAAAAACAGAAGACAAAGTAACCAAAAAGTTCCACAGTGCAAAATACAAGCTATTTAATTATGCTTTGGAAATTTCCTAGTAAGACCATCAAGTGCTTTATTTATCTATTTATTTTGCATGCCAGATACCAGCTGCCCTTTCCTTGTTACCACAGACTTAAATCTAAAGCACAGAGCTGTTCTCGGAGATACTAGGCAGCATCCTCCAACAAGATGCTGAGACCTAGTGACCATCGACCCCACATCTCTGCCACTCAACTTGAGATTTGTCTCTATTCCATCTTAGCCATATATTCCCCCAAGTTGCACTATCAACCTGTCTCCATTTGTGCCAAGAATCGAGGGTTATTATGAGAATTAACTATCCCTCTCACTCTCCGACTTTCCATCCTCTGCTAGGCTACAACTCCCCAACTCTTGCTGGACTTGGTTTTTACCTCCTCAAGCCCTCAGCCCCTTGCTTCTCTGTTCTCTCCCATTCAAACAACTTGTCCTTCACCTTAGACATTAAATCTCATAATCCATCACTCCTATTGTTCTCATCACTCTCCCTACTCCTTCCAAGCCAGCAATTCCCAATTCTGCAATAATCTGAACAACCAATCATTTCCCCTTGGATAAATGGAAAAGGAAGTTTCCTGGTGGAAACCTCCCAACCTCGCAGCTAAGTGGCACAACACAACTATGACTTCCAACAAATTAAGTGTCTACAACAACCTAGCTATGATATGTTGTAACTGTTTTAGATATACATTGGTTATTCAAAATCTTTGTTGGGGGGCTCAGGGGTGGGCATCAGGCCTTGAGCACAAGTAGTGCTCAAGAAGTCCAGGAACCCCACCAACAATTGAGCTGTCCCCCTTATTTCCAACAGTAGAAATCACTGGAATTTTGCATCCTGGCTCTGCCTCTGAGCAATTGTACAGGCAAGTAAAGCCCTCCGTGTTTTACTCATCTCATCTGTAAAACCAGTGAGTCTCAGGTTGCAGAGATGGCTCAATGGACTGGAGTGCATGTTTTTGGTTTACGTTCAATCCACAGCATTGCAAGCTCCCTTGAGACAGAGAGGCGGTACAGAGGTCGAGATGCTTGTTCTGCATGTAGTTCAATCCCTGGCACCACATATGGTCCTCTAAGCATCACCCAAAGTGATCCCTGAGCACGGAACCAGGAGTAGTCCCTGAGCACTTCTGGACATGATAAGAAAGAAATTCTATCTTTCTTATATGAAAATCTCATCATTTCAAAATCTATTTGCTATAATAAAACAGAAGGAGAAATATCCAGAGACAGAATTGGGCATTAAGAGTGACAACTCAGCCAGAGCAATAATACAACAGGTAGGATGCCAGCCTGAACCATGGCCTACCTGATTTGATCCCTGGTACCCAGATGGTTAGAGGCCAGAGAGATAGTCCAGTGGTTAGGGTGTTTGCCTTGCACATGACTGACCCAGGTTCGATCCCTGGCAACCCTGATGGTCCCCTGAGGCTGCCAAGAGTTAAGCTCTGAATACCACTGAGTATGGCCCCAAAAGATCCCACCCCCACCCCAAACCAAACCCCAATATAAACCTCCCCCAGAAACAATACCCTTAATCTTCCCAAAAAGAAAGGAGTGGAAGTAGATTGTGATTCCCGAGCCCACTTTTTCTAGGTTTGCCTCCACCTGCTCTCCTCTACAACACCCCCAGAGACAACACACAGAATGCAGGTTTCCCTGCCCTAAGTGAACCTGACATTCATATGCTAAGGCTTCCTGTCTGTTCTGCCAACTTCTGTCATTAATGAGCTCCTTTCCCAAAAATAAATATAAAATAATAAATACCTTTATGAATAGGGCTGGAGTGATAGCACAATGGGTAGGGTGTTTGCCTTGCACATGGCCGACCTGGGTTCAATTCCTCCGTCCCTCTCAGTGAGCCCGGCAAGCTACCGAGAGTATCTCGCCGCACGGCAGAGCCTGGCAAACTACCCATGGTGTATTTGATATGCCAAAAACAGTAACAAGTCTCACAATGGAGACATTACTGGTACCCGCTGGAGCAAATTATGAACAACGGGATGACAGTGATAGAGTGATACCCCAGGTGGTACCTGAGCGCCACCAGGAGTGATCCTAGAGTGCAGAGCCAGGAGTAAGCCCTAAGCACTGCTGGGTGTGGCCCCAAAACAAAAAAGAGATTGATGATTCAATTACCTGAAGGAAATGAATAATTAACAAGAAATACCTGTAAGTTACTGTGAAGAAAACAGATTGTTATAACCAGACGGACTAAACATACCTACATGATGCCATAATCACCAGGAATAAAACATGGAAAATGTGCTATTAATTATTGGTTAGCTTTTGCTGATTAAGTTATTTTGATACTGCATAATCATAAATTCAGTAGCTCTCCCACAGGAAAAATCAGTGGAAATTCACTCAACCACTGGGAAAGTTTTCCACACAGTGAGTGGTCACTGTGTAGGGGGTGGACATCCTGTCAGAGGGCTGAGATATCATATGCCAGGCCATGGGACATGATGGTACAGACACACATGCTTCTCATCAGTTGCCTGGGGCCAGTCTGCCTGTATTGTTTGGTTCCCATGAATGGTGTTATAAATAAATAGTCAAATGAGCCTTGATAGGAAAAAGATTCCCCACTCCTGCTATATAATCTTTCAGAGCTTCATAAAAAAGCAATGATGTCTATAGAGATCTTAAGGTTAGACAAACTCTTCCACAGCTCTAAATACTTCCCAAGGAGCTGCTCAAGTATGTCCCCTATTCTCTCCATCCCTTTTCTCCAATACCCCTTCCCTTTAATCCCCCAAGTTCTATGTAACTCTTGTGGAGGATATAACTGTATTTCATTGATCACACAATGTCCTTTATTCTACACCAGGAAGGTTATGAACCACATTAATTGCAGATTTGTGTCTGCATCTCCTCAGCCACCAGCTCAGGAAATGAGATGCTCAAAACAATCTTCACATAACTCTCTAACAAGGAATGGAAGTTCAAAAAATTTTTTATTAGGCAAATAATAAAGGAACCAACTGATTTGAATATCAATGGTGTGTGACCTCTTACCTGGACTCCACAACTCACCCCATGCAGCAGTGTGCAGTAAGAAGAGGAGGGAGAGTATCTGATGGGGCTAATAGTGGCAAGTAAAGAAAAATCAAAGACTCGGGGCACCTTGCAGCCACAGACTGTGACTCAATAGGGCATTGCTAGATAATGACACTTCCCTGTATCCTTTGATGTAGAATAAATTAGGAACAGAGAGGGAGAGAAAGTCTTTGTACTCAAAACTCCAGACATAATCAAGTGTGAATTTGGTTTTTCTCAATTAACTTATTGCATCATTGTAATGGATGAGCTTTTAGATATACTAGACACACACTCAGAATGAAACAGCTTCCACACTGGCCATTTTTAAAACATCACAACTGATTAGCTAAGAAATATACAAACAATCCCAAAAGCTGTACCAAATATTTTGGCGGTTTTTTTTTTCTTAGCTGTATACAGCTGAAAAACTGCCAAGTTCATTTTGATAAATCTTTGTTAAAAACAATAAACATGCTTGAGCTTGCAAATCATTTTTGTTTTGTCTTGTTTTCAAGAAAAAGCATTTCAGAGGATTAGGAAATCTATAAAAGTGGAACATCCAATTAAAAAGAACAACCCCTGGGGCCAGAGCAATAGGACAGCAGGTAGGGCATTTGCCTTGCATGCGGCTGACCCAGGTTCAATCCCCAACATCCCATATGGTCCCCCAAGCACCACCAAGAGTAATTCCTGAGTGCAAAGCCAGGAGTGACCTGAGAATCACTGGAATGATCCAAAAAGCAAAACAGAAAAGAACAACTCCCTGTGGTAGCAGATTTACCAAGAAGTCACAACACCATGCTGCTTAGGCTTAGGGAGGGGCTGGGGGAAGGGGATGGGACAAAGGTAAAGTGACAAGAATCTAAAGAAAACAAGTCTTCCAAAGAGGAGGAGATAGTACAGGGTTAAGGTTCTAATCTTGCATGAGGCTGTCCTTGGTTTGATCCCTGGCACTGCCCACATGATCTCCCAAGCATAGGTGGGGTCCTAAAATTGGAGAGGGAAAGCTATCTAAGGGCCAGAGAGAAAGTACAGGGGTTAAACTGTTTCTTTTGCACCCTGTCTCCCCTGATTCAATCTCCGTCAGTCATCATATGGTCATCAGAGCATGGCCAGGGGTCACTCTGAGCACAGAGGCAGGAATAGCCTCTGAGCACTGCCCACTGGGTTCTCCTCCACCCAAAAGGAATAGTTTACATGTGAATACAATTGCAATCTGCAACATGAACATGGGACAAGTGATTCTACTGAGAAAATGCATCATCCCAGGCTTCACTGAGTGCTGAGTTTAGTATCACCAACCACTATGATGTCCTTATACTAAAGGAGCCACACTTTCAGGAATTCCCAACAAACATTTGTAAAATAAGCAAAGACAGGACTAGCTCTTTTGGAGCAAGTGAACATCAGTTCATAAAAGCCAAAGTCATTTCATCTGAACTTCTTTATTTTCAATAGTCAGAAAATCATCAGGATCTCAGGCTTGGAAGACAAGCTCTCAGATCCACGGATCCACACCTAGGAGTCCTGGAAAGATGGGCCTTCAAAAACTCACATACCAACTAATTTATCTCAGTACTATTATAATAATAATTAGGAAAATGAGTGATGGTCAAGATCAAATAGCATAGGGTGCCCTCTAATACTTTTGAAAAATAAATAAACGTTATCAGCTCTGTTATAGATCAAGATGATGAGAGCGCACACACACACAATCACCAGGACAGCAATACAGAACTGAGGTTAAGGAGCTTGTCCTGCAAGTGGCTGACCCTGATTTGGTCTCCAGCACCACATATGGTTTTTAAGTCCCGCCAGAAGTGATCCCTGAGTTCAGAGCCAGAAGTAAGCCTCAGAACCGCCTGATATGGCCCAACCCTTAACCCAAGAAATAATTACCAAATGAATCACTTTTGGGATGAAAGAGAGAGGAAAGTCATTTGATTTGGGTTTGATGTCCCACATCACATGGTCCTCTGAGCACCACCAGGAGTAGCAGTGGAGGTTCCCAGTGCTGCTGGGGTGCCCTGGGCATCGTCAGAAGGAGATCCTGAGCAGCTCCACATCCCTTAGCCTCTGCACTGAATCACCAGCTGGGTGGCCAACAATTGCCTGTGGGAACCCCTGGCCTCTTGAGCACTCTTGGGAGCACGCCAAGGCCCCCTCGTCCCCCCAAAAGGAGAATTAACCACTTTCTCAAGATGGTTTCAGCATCTAACTCAGAGAACGGAGCTCTAACCAGTGTTTATCTCAGGGAGCTAAAAACCAGAAGGGATTCTACCATACTCCTCTATGTTTTGACGACTTTTCTGCTTCATCAAGTTTCACTCACACTTATCTTGTATTATCTTTTCATAAGAATGTAAACTATTAATCAAAAGCAAAGGTTGGTGCTTTTAAAAAATGTTCAACAAGGTGCTTTGACACAACCAATTAATGTCTCAGCTGTTTTGAAATTCCACTATCTTTTTCTTTTTAACAAGTAGATTAATCATGGAAAACAAGAACCAGAAAATTATACAGTAAGGTGATCCTAGATCCATCTTTCTATTCTAAGATGCTGGAAAGCAATTAGCCTTCCAAATCGATGTCAATATGTGAAGGTGTGGATTCAGTATTGACTCCATCACCACCAATAGTCCCAGACTAGTCAATCCTTGTCAAATGGAAATCTAAGCTTCCCAGATTGGAAAATGAAGGATTTAAATAGGTGATTTCTACAGCCCCTTTCAATACCTAAGATTCTGTGACCTATTTTTTAGTTTGGGGGGTACACCTGGCGATGCTCAGGGGTTTCTTCTGGGCATCAGGAATTACCTCTGCAGGTGTTTGGGGACCTTATGGGATGCCAGGGATTAAACCTGGTCAGCCATTTACAAGGCAAGCTCCCTCCCACTATATTATCACTCTAGCCCACCATCTTTATATTTTATTTCTTCAACACACAAGCCTTAGGAACCATGGTATATTTGTTGGCGACCAATACTCTGATGACGTCTAGCACTTACAGAGGGAGTGGAAGGGACAATAAACCAAATAGAGGCAAACAGCAAAGTGAAAAATCAGCCATATATGCCTCCAGTGAAGAGTGTGTTCTGAGCTTGCACCTGGCCTGAAAATTTTGCTCGTGGCCTAAACCAGCAGAGCCACTTCTAGTTCTCAGCGTAGGGGCAGATAAGGTGCACCCTTCCCAGTCTGGAAGGCTCCCATTTGACCCAACATTTAGCACTGGTAAGAAGTTCTAAGAGGTTGCTGGGGCTGGGGATAGGAGCAGGAGCTGGGGATTGACCACAGAGCCAGAGGAATCCTCTTGAAATGAAGCCTTGCTTTGCTGCTGGGAACTCTCTGTTCAGTCCCACACACGTCCCACCGCCCACACTCCAGGAATCTCTTCTCCTCCCTAAACCACGTATGGAACCCTGCCATTGGCACTACTGTAAATCACAGTGCCTAAAGTTAAAAAAAAAAATTAAACTAGGTTGACACTGCAATTTGTTAAATCACATTGGGTGGCTGGGCACTCTGGTGGAGGGTATGATGTTGGAAAGTGGCATGCACGAAACCCTATCATTTATAGAATTGTAATTTACGGTGCCATAGTAATTATAAAAATATTAAGCCACAGCTAAGTGTGAGCCACTTAGTCAACGAGAAGAAAGAAAGAAAGAAAGAAAGAAAGAAAGAAAGAAAGAAAGAAAGAAAGAAAGAAAGAAAGAAAGAAAGAAAGAAAGAAAGAAAGAAAGAAAGAAAGGAAGAAAGGAAGAAAGAAAGAAATCAAGTTGCATGCACGGGAGGTTTGGAAACCAGGACCGTCTTTAGCTCGCCACACACTGGAGAAATACATAGTATTACCTGAGCAGAGGGCTTGGGGGAAAAATGAAAAGCAACAGTTTAAACCATCGGAAAGAAACGCGGTGACTACTGCAGCCAGACGACCGCATTCGGAAACCAGGAGAGATGGAAACCAACGTCGGTCACCTGCTCAGAAACCACGCGTGTCTCGCACCAAACAACAGGTGTGGCGGCGCGACATCCGCCGAGCGCCCCTGGCCCCGGAGCCCGCAACCCCGCCGCCGATGCGGGGGTCACCTGGGCCTCCGCGCCCCCACACCCCACCTGTCCAGGGGGTAAAGGCCAAGGGGGCTCCGGGACCCTGGGAAGCTGGAGCCACCCGCGGGGTACGGCGCAGCGGAACGGGGTTCCGGCGCTCGGGAGCCCGGCGGGACGCACGAACCCCCTTTCCAGCCGACCCCCTGCCACGCGCGGTTCCACCCGGCCCCGCCGTCTCCTCACCTCGGGGGAACCGCTGCAGCCGGGGCGGCGGCTCGTGGACATCCCCCCCGGGGCGCACCGCGGAGGGACCGAGGGGTGGCCCCGTCCCGGGCCGCAGGCGCCGCGGTCCGCGCGTCCGTGGGGCGGGGAGCGGGCGCGGAGGAGGCGCCGGCGAGGCTGGGGTCCGGGGGCCCCGCGCGCCCCGCTGGAGGAGGGGAGTGGTCGTGGGTCGCCCCGTGAAATATACCGACCGGTTCAGCCGCGCCAGCTCCACCGCGGACCGCGCGGGGCGCGCCGAGGGGCTTCCTCCGGGATCCGCTGTGCGCGCCGCGGCTCGGCGAGGGGTGAGGGGCGCGCGGGAGCGGGGCCGCCTCCGGGTTATGTAACGGCTCGGCCGCGTGTGTCCAGGCCAGCGCGCCCGGACCGCCCGACCCTTCGCGGCCACAGCAGTGAGCAGCCCAGACCCGGACGCGCGGCCCGAGGGGGCCCCGTGCTCTCCTAATAAAACTTTTCCCTGCCGGGCCAGAGAGCGGGATCTGCGGGAGAGCCGGGATCCCCTTAGGTGTCGGTGGCTGCCATCTGGACGCTGCCGCCCAGCCCTCCCGTGTCACAGCGCTGGGAACGCAGGCCCCGAGGTGTTATTTAAAAAGCTCGTCCTTAGGAATCTGATGGGCTTTTGGAGTCAACTCTTCTAAAAGAGTTCATGACCGTGAGCCGATTCTTTAAATCAAAGCTTGTATCTTTACCTGTAAAATGGGAACAGTGTCCCCTCCCTTTGCTGGCTGCTGACCGAATGAACGGCCGTGCAGGGGTCCGGGGCGTATCGCTGGCCCAGAAAGCTTTTCTAAGGTTCGCCTACCGTTTGTCCCAAACTAACCGATGTTTATGACCTCTCGGAAGAAGGAGCTGCCTGCAGGTACCTTCCTCTAAATTCCTCTCCAGCTCAGAAGCAAGGGCTCAAGGTCTGCTTCCAACTTCATGGGGTCAACGCCCTCCCAACTCGGCAGGTTTGGCAACGCCTGGGAGGTGACTTGACGTGCCGTATATCTGGCCCAACCCCAGAGCCTCTTAGTCTTTTTTTTTTTTAATTTTTTATTAATGAATCACTATGAGGTACAATTACAAACTTATGAACTTTCATGTTTGCATTTCATTTATATCCCTCCACCAATGCCCATTCTCCTCAATCAATGTTCCCAGTATCCCTCCCACCACCCCCACCCCAACCCCCACCACCCCACCCTGCCTCTGTGGCAGGGCATTGCCTTTTGTTCTCTCTCCTGTTGGATGTTGTAGTTTGCAATAGAGGTATTTATTGAGTGGCCATCATGTTCGGTCTATAGTCTACTTTTGGCACGCAGCTTTCAACCTGAGTGGGTCCTCCCAACAGTCTCTACTAGGTGTTCCCTTCTGATTACGCAGGTGCTGGCTCTCTGAGGTTTCTCTGAGGTTGTGCCGGTGCTGGCTCTCTGAGGAGAGCCTCTTAGTCTTAATGCGCTTTTTGACAAGAATCCCTAAACAGTTTGGGCGGTTCTCCATAAAGTTTTCAAATCAAAAAGTTCCACACTGGAAAATTTGAGAGGAGGCCAGGAAGTCACAGTATAGTAGAGCATTATGGTCTCACAGAATACCACCCAGCTTGTTTAACTGAGTGGCAGGTCACATTTTTTAAAAAAATTTCAGGGGCTGGAGCAATAGCACAGCAGGTAGGGTGTTTGCCTTGCACGCGGCCAACCTGGTTCAATTCCCAGCATCCCATATGTCCTCTGAGCACCACCAGGAGTAATTCCTGAGTGCAAAGCCAGGTGACCCAAAAAGCAAAATAATAATAATAATAATAATAATAAAATTTTAAAACTTTTTAACTTTTAAAAACTTTAAAATAAAGTTCTTTATGATTCATTACCAGTAACTATTTCATTTGTACAGTACATACCTCTAAATCCCCCAGCTGAATAAAAATTTCTTCAGGAAAAATAAAGGGGGAGGGTTCCCAAGTGGGCAACGTCTCAGAAGTCCTGATTTAATAGACTTGTAATGTTCTTACTCTTTTCACCCTCTGGTAAGCTTGTCTCTCCCCATCCCCCTGCTTCCTGCCCTTAAACTATAAATCTGACTTTAAGCTCTATTTTCACTCGCAAAAAAACTCTGGATTGCATCTAAGTAATGATTAGTGAACCTGTGTCTGAAACACAGGAAATAGCAAAAACAGCTCGTCAGAGAATTCATTAGCATTGAGAATGGACTTAGCACTGCAGAAGCAAGGCTGAGCTCAGAGCTCTCATCTGTGAAGGTCTTTAAGTTAAAGACATGAACACTTTGGTGGTTCAGAGAAGTTAGCTCATTTGCATGGGATACAAATTAGTCCAATGAACCTTTTAAATAGCATCAGGACAAATACTTCTTTGATAATATTTTGGAAAATAGAAATTTCACAAGCTTCCTTTCCTCAAAGTCTCCACTTACTTACAGGGACCCTAGAAAAGTTCAGGGCTGATGAAATCTTTCATTAAACTATGTGTACTTATTCATTTGTTTTTGATCCTTAATGTTCAGATTTTTGTTTTCCCTCTCCTATGGTAGAGTGAAGTTATCTTTTGAGAGTTGAGTAATTGTGACTTGTTGAAGATGATAATGAAATGTGAGCTAATACCGGATGCAGAAAGATCATTTTCTTCTGCCTTCATTGTAGCTGTCGAACAAGCTCATGCAATGGGCGTACAGTATGGTGGTGGAGTAGGGGAATGGAAGAGAGTAGAGGGCTGAGGAGCTGGGAGTCCTTCTCTTACCCTAAAACCCACCTGGAGAGAAAACGAAAGCAAAGCATTTCTCCTAAACCATGCCATTAACATTTTATTAAAACTGTTAATTTTATTTTGTATATATATATGTATATTTTGCTTTTTGGGTCACACCTGGCGATGCACAGGGGTTACTCCTGGCTCATGCACTCAGCAATTACCCCTGGCGGTGCTCAGGGGACCATATGAGATGCTGGGAATCGAACCTAGGTTGACTGCGTGCAAGGCAAATGCCCTACATGCTGTGCTATTGCTCCAGCCCCATATATATATATATTTTAACTAGTTGCAATGATCACAATTAAAGTGTTCATATTTAAGGCTAGAAGTTGTCATATTGAACAAAATAAGACATTTCCTTGATTACCAAAAGTTCTCTTGGACAGAGGTGCTTAGAAACCTTAGGACTCAGTTAAGGAAGGAAGTTCAGATGGTCCTCCTTTTCCGGATCTTTGGTATAGCACTACTGGTTCTAAAGGGGATGGAGAGATTATCATTAAAAGGAGACCATTGGGGAAAAAAAAGAGACGATTGAGTCTAGTGAGTCAAATGAGATCACCCATAGAATATGTTTAATACAATGCATGTGAATTATAAACTCCTAAACGATTTTAGCCAGTATAAGTATAAATAGTCATTTTACATTTGAAAAGTTGGGGAGACATGGCATGAGAATGTCTTTTAGTTCAACTCTCTTTGACTGATGAGGTTAGCGGCTACTCTGCGCAATCAACTCCCATTAGAGAGAGCAATGCCCCAATTCCTCCCCTCCCCTCTTCCTTCCCTTGCGGGGCTGGCACTATCTTTACTACTCTGCTGGGAAGCACAGCATTCTTGGTCAAGTTCCAATTTATATCCAGCAAAAAAAAAAGGGGGGGTTGTGTATAAACTCAAATCATATTGCACTGTGGTTCAGGGGGATCAACTTTCCGATGAGATTCTCAGAAGCATGTCACCTTAGGGAACATCCATTATGGAAGAAATTGTTCCTGTTATTTAGTCAAACAAGGATGTGTGGACTCAGCAGAGAGAAATCAAAACACTGGCTCCAGGTAAGAATTAGTTGGGCAAGGAGAGAAAGAGAGAGAGAGAGAGAGAGAGAGAGAGAGAGAAGAAAAGCACCTGCCATAGAGCTAGGCAGGGGGTAGGGGGTGGTGGATGATGGGAGGGAACCTGGAGACACTGGTACTGGGAAATGGACACTGGTGGAGGGATGGGTGTTGGAACACTATGACTGAAATCCAATCATAAACAGCTTTGTATGGTTCTATCTCACAGTGATTGAATAAAAAACTTAAAAAGGAAAAAAGAAATAGTTGAGCTGTGCACAGACTGGAAGCTCCCAGAAGGGGAAGTTGAAGATGAATCTTGGGGCTTTTGCCTAAACAGAATATAAAAGCTTATTTATATAGTGATAAGGATTTTAAGGATAACCACAAATACCATTAAAATATGCAAATATTTTGGGTTGTCATTTATATAGATTAGACATGAAAAATATGTGGAATTTACGTGAACAATACCTGGAAAGAGGGTAGTTCTTTCCAGGTATTATAAGAAATCCTGTGTTTATTATACATGAAGAAACACAGGATTCTGATTTTTTCTTTTTTTAACTTGAGAAATGGAGGATGGATTGGCTAGGGAGGTAGTACAGCAGGGAGGTCAGTACCTTCCCAACACTGTTTCCCTGTTTTGTCTTTACAGGCATAGTTCCTATTTACCCTGTCTATTTTGTCCAAATCCAATTAGAATTAAGTTACTTAATTCCCACAGTGCAAAGGCTGGTGTACTCTGCTCTCTCTTCCCTGAACAGCAAAAGGAAGGTGAGAGCTTCGTGACGGTTATTGAATTCTGTGAGGCCCCATGCTTCATAGGTTTTGGTGTGTACTTCAGAGGGTTCTCATCTGCCTGGTTTCCAACTAAAGCATGGTGGCTCCAACTATTGTACAAGCAGAAGAGAGCTCTGAAGTGGGAAACAGGTCTCTGATGCTGGGGCTGACTGATGGTCAGAATAGCTAATAGCTACGGCTCACTCCAACTCTATTCCCATCCCCTTTGCAATAAAACTTTGTAGCTCGTTCATCAAGACCGCTGACCTGTTTTCCCCAGCAGTTGAATGGGCTTCTTCAAGTGATCAGTTTAGTAAACAAGAGGCATGTCATGGGTCAATTTGAGTCTAGATCTGAAGAGGCCATGGCCCAATCTGGCTCCCTCTCAGAACCCTCGATCGCAGGAAGAACAGATCCGGGCTAGCCTGCTGTTGGCTCAGTAACCCCCAAGTCCATCAGGAGAGTTGGGCCAAGATCAGCAAGGCAGGAAGTGACTGTGTTTTGTCTTACAGTGAAGATACAAACATGGAGTTCAATTGCAACTGAAGAGTGTTCTACATAACTACTTAGCCTCTACATGCCATCCTCCCTTACTCTTCATTTGGGTTTTACTTTCAAGTAAGCAACTTTTCCATGTTTTCTTATGGTGTTCCAGTTTTGGTTAGAATCTAAAAGTATTACATTGAATGAAAAAGCAATGAAATTTATGGGGAGGAGAAGGGATCATAAAATAACTTGCTGCCTTTATTATATATGATGAAGGTCTTGTGAATCCTTGACAACAGGAGCTTTCTAAAGCCCCTCTTTGCTGCTATCTAAATGGACAACTTCCTTTCCTAATAAAGATGCAACCAACCCTTCTCCTTTTGTTATTCACTTTACTATGTAGTGGAAGTAGCATGTATTGCCAGAATACACAAATTTCTTTTGGAAACTTAAAATATATTTCATTTCTTACTGTGGGGGAAGTAGGAAAATTATATTACACAACTCCTGTCTCAAACTTTATTATTATTATTATTATTATTATTATTTTGCTTTTTGGGTCACACTGGGCGATGCACAGGAGTTACTACTGGCTCATGCACTCAGGAAGTGCTCCTGGCAGTGCTCAGGGGACCATATGGGGTGCTGGGAATCAAACCCAGGTCTGCTGTGTGCAAGGAAAATGCCCTACCCACTGTGATATCACTCCAGCCCCTCCAGTCACAAACTTTAGTATTTTCCAAGCAGAGTTGCCCTCATGTGAGGGAGGTGGTCTGGTTTGTCTAGTGATTGTTATTTAGTGTGTTGAACCACTATTTTGTGTCACTAATCATTGACAATGGTTCAAGAAAGAACTTTTGGAAATGTTGTGCTCTGTATAACAGAATAAAATGAAACAGAATTACATTTTCAGAAATCATTTCCCACGGCTTTATAAATAATTGCATACTCAGCTTTTAAGACACAGGTGAATTTACTACTTTGTGAAGTCTATTAATACTTCCCTTTCATCTTAAATAAAATATGTGCATGATGCCCATTTTTCTGCATTGTGATACACTTGTCTCAAGATGCCTGGAAATGTTTAAAATGGGACATTTCCTAGAATTTGTATTTTACCATAGATCAATTTTATGAACATCTCTTCTTAGCTTTCAGTGATATCTAGCTAAATGTTATATGGAATAAAGTGGACTGTTTTTCAAAAAAATTATTAAATCACCATAAGATATAGTTACAAACCTTTCATAATCGAGTTTCAGTCATACAATGATCGAATACCCATCCCTCCATTCATTGCACATTTTCTACCACCAATGTCCCCAGTATCCCTCCCATCACCCCCACCTCATCCCACTCCCTGTCTCTATGGCAGACAATTTTCTTCTTACTCTCTCTCTACTTTCGGGCATTATGGTTTGCAATACGATACTGAGAGGCCATCATATTTGGTCCTTTATCTACTTTCAGCACACATCTCCCATCCTGAGTGATTCCTCCAGCCATCATTGACCGAGGGATTAAAGTAGACATTTTAAAACTAGGAAATCTTTTTCTTTTTAAATCAGCAAAAGTAGCTGCTTTCTCCATAGCAAACTTTGGGTACAGGAGAAAACCCACCCAAACCATGTCAAGTCAGCAGAACTACCATTTCCCCAGGCAAAAGAAAGGTTTGCTGTTTTGGCCCCTGAAGTACTGTGATTGTTTAATCATGGAGCATTACTATTATCTTTTTTTTTTAGCCATACCTGGCAATGCTCAGGGTTTACTCCTGGCTCTGTGCTCAGGAATCACTCCTGTTGGGGCTTGGGAGACCGTATTTGGTACTAGGTATCAAACCATCAAACCTAGGTCAGATATGTGAAGGGCGAGTGCCCTACCCACTGCACTGTCTCTCCAGCCCTATTGTGGAGCATTATTTAACCAAAAAGTAGCTAGAAAAAATTCACACTGACCCCAGTTCAAATTCGTCAGACGACTTTTTTCTCCGGAGTTTATCATTCAACTACTCAAGAGAAAAAAATGTTGAGAGCAATAAAATCAGAATCATTTGTGCTTAATGGGGCAATTTAATGAGTGACTTAATTGTAACAGAACTGCAGTGTGTGTCTCTTTATGTCTATCATCAAATTCAGTGCCAACAAAGTGACCAGAATTTTTGAAGATTGAGCCTGGCAGGCACTATACACGTGTAGCCTGTCTTCCAGGAATTCACAATCTAATTAAAATGTCAGCAGCCACAAAAATAAGAGAAGTTGAGAAACAATAGAAGATCACCAAAGAGCCCCTGCGTTTGGGGCTGGAACAGTAGCACAGTGGGTAGGGTATTTGCCTTGCACACAGCTGATCGAGTTCGATCCCCTGAGCACTGCCAGGAGTAATTCCTGAGTGCAGAGTCAGGAGTAACCTCTGTGCATCACTGGGTGTAACCCAAAAAAGCCAAAAAAAGAAAGAGCACCTGCATTTGAAACCATGTGTTTCAAAAAGTAATGGCACATGGTTGTTTTAATAAAGTTGGCACTTTGTAGAAGAACTCACAGTAAAATGATTGAGAGAGAAGCTGTCAAGGTGAAGGATGACTTCATAGCCTGGTCTGGAACTCCTTGGAACATCGCAATAAGCAGGCAGGAAGGCCTTCTTGGTAAATGAAAACACAGGTAACTATTAGCAATGGGAAAGGGCCAGGCGCATTTGGCAGTGAGTAAATAAGTCCTTTTGAGGAGAACAGAGAGAAATCGGTGCGACAAAATGACTGATTAGTGGTGGAGTGGAAGAAATCCGGGAAGCTTGCATTTACAGCCAGGCCTCGGGTGATCATTAACAGAGGGAGAGAAGCTAAGAGGTGGCAGCGGGTGAACTGTTTAATATTAGACACCTGCAGCTTGAGGCGGGCCTGAGCTTCCCAGCGGGCTATTGTAACCTCAGGCCAGGGGCCTCAGGAAAAGTGCAAGTTAGGCTTGAAAATCTTCTGCGCTTAAGAGCAGAGACAAAACCAGAGCTGAGGACTAGATGGCGAGGAATGCTCACAATGTGGAGTAGGGGGAGATAAGAAAGACACAGCTGACAGCTAAGCAGGAAGTGGCTCTCCCAGACGTGAGTCACAGAAGTGTGATAAGCCTCTGAGAGGTGCTCACCAGCAAGGGAAACGGCCTCTTGGCAGCAATAATGAGCAGAATCTGCTCACAGCAGGCACCCAGGGCTCTTGGAAACCACCAGAAGGGATGGATGATTCTGGCCAGACAGCTCACATGCAAACTAGAAAAACCTAAGTTGACACTGATTGGAGTATTAAAAAATACATACAACAACTTTGTTTGGAGCTGATTCACCCTGTGTGGCTCTGTGTTGATCTTAGCACTGTAGCACTGTTGTCCTGTTGTTCATCGATTCACTCGAGCGGGCACTAGTAACGTCTCTGTTGTGAGACTTCTTGTTACTGTTTTTGGTATATCGAATACACCACGGGTAGCTTGCCAGGCTCTGCCATGCGGACCGGATACTCTCGGTAGCTTGCTGGGCTCTCCGAGAGGAATGGAGGAATTGAACCCGGGTGGGCCACATGCAAGGCAAACGCCCTACTCACTGTGCTATAAGCTTATTCATTTTGATAAATTCAAAGAATACAAAATGAAGAATATGCCTGATGAGGAAAAAGCAATCCAGGTCAATAAAGCACCTAGGTAAATGAACTGTGGTCAGTGGCCCAATCGCCATTGAGTTCCTCTCTTTATATACATCTCCGGTGCTAACAAAATCAAAAGGGCAGGGTCTGCATATAACTGTCTTTCAGATACGTGCACCCATGTTAATTAGTTCTCCTGCCTGGATGTAATGCCATGATGGCATTATTAAGTTGAAAAGGAACATTTAATCCCAACCACTAGAAGAACCAGTTGCTAAGTCCTACTGATGTAATTAAGAGCCATTAGATACATATTTCCAACAGAGTATAAATACAAAAAGAAAAATACCATTGCTTTTTTAATCTATAAAAAGACACCTTAATTCTGACCACCAACTGCTTGCCACAAGCTGCAGGGCAGTGGTTTTCATCAGCGGTCAATGGACAGGTGCCAGTCCATAGGTGTAGACGGGTTGAAAACCACTGGTCTACACCTTGGCTGAGGTGCTAGCCACAGATATTTGTATATCTGAAGAATGCTGCTTTGTGGCATTTCTAAGCCACTAAAGGTCAGTTCAGAGTAGTGGCTCTCAGGGGTAATCTCAACTCTGTGCTTAAGAATGTGGATAAAAAATCTTATGGGACTGGAGAGATGGTCTAATGGGTAGAGGATTTGCCTTGCACACAGTCAATCTGGCTCAATTTCTGGCACCCCATATGGTTCCCCCAAGCAATGCCAGTAGTGACCCCTGAGCACAAAGCCAGGAGTTAGTATTGAGCATTGCTGGCCATGAGCAACCAAGAAACAAAAATAGAACTCAATGTTGAGCTGGAGAGATAGTACATAAAGTTAAAGTCTTTGCCTTGCTTGTGGCGAACATGGTTTGAATCTCTGGCACCTCATATGGTCCCCCAAGCACTGCCAGGTGTAGCCCCTGAGTGCCACTGGGAGTGACCAAAAGAACAAAAATGAATTCAATTATTTGATGAATTAATGAAAGAACCCAAGTTCTCAAGGTGTGGAAGTCACTAATATAGACATGTTAAAAACTTGGCAGCGGTGGCGGGGAGGGTATGAACATTCTTAAATTAAACTCCATCACAGCTTTAAATTGCAAATGGCAAAATTCCCAGGCCCTTTTTCTTCCAAACTAGTGAAGATAGGGCACATTGCTGGGGTTTAATATATCTCTAATAGACTGCTTTGCTGCTTTTAAAGAGGAATTTATTAACGTTCCTTTGTAATCTTAAAAGCATCACAGTAAGAAATAAGACAAGAGTTTGCGTGAACGTTCATGCAGTTGGAGGCGCTGAGACAAGGAACGCGGAAGAAATGTGTGTAATGGAGGGTCTAGGTTCTCTCTGACTCTTAGACAAAGGTAGAGAGCCCCGTAATCTCCTTTTATTGATCATGGAAACTCTTACGGGCGCAATACAGTCACCAAAGGAGTTATGGGAAGATCATGCAAAGTTCTTCTGCACACGGGAAAACAATGTAGGATCTACATACTGACAACAAACAGGCTTAAGCAGAACTGGGGATCTGTGAGAAAAGGAAGACTGACAATTTTGTTATAATTAGGAAATTATTTACTAAGGCAGCCAAAAGAATATGTTCAACCTCATCCAAACCACTGGGCTCATCCTTGGTAGCTCAGTCCAGCCCCAACAAGTTTGAGCTCTGTGAGGAAAGAAAGTCAATTGACCACATGGAATATTGTGGTCAATATTATTAATACTTACAATGATTACACTAAAACTAATGTGAATCCCCTGTTATTTCATCTTGAAAGTCCAGGTTTGGGTGGGTGGGAGGGGGCCCATGGGTCAATGGTGGAGGGAAACTGATACTGGTGGTGGGTGTGGTATTAAACCACTGTGTGCATGAAACTCTACTATTAACAGTCTTAACAGTCAATCATGGTGCCTCAACAGAAATTGAAAAATAAATAATAATCAATTTTTTAAAAGCACAGATATTGGCCAAGAATATTATATGACAACATGCTTAGGAGCTAGACATCATCTGGAGAAAGTGTGTATGCCAGCGTGACTAAATTCTATGTGGCTGTTTGCTAACTACAACACAACAGTACATTGTATTTCCTGTTCCCAGCAGCTATGGATGGAGCAAAAGGGGAAAACCATTACTTGTTTCTCCATCAAGAGCAAAGCCAGCCTAGGACACAGAAAGGGTGACTTTTCTCAGTGCCAGGGACTGGGCCGGGATCAGAACAGCCAGCACTGTGGAGGACCCCTTCAATGAACCCCTGCAAGTGAATGGGGGGTGAAGGAGACTTAGCAAAACCAGATGGTGACTGAATCAGCACTTGGCTCTCCTCTCAGTGTCAGTTTGACACAAGGATTAGCCACATGTGGTGAACAATCAAAAGAACAGCACTTCCTTGAATGTTACAAAAATATTTGGAGTCCCTGGCTCCTTGATCACTGGGTGCATTTGAAATGGCCCAGAATTTGAAGCTCCAGTGCCCTTCATTTGCACATCCCTTTACCCACTAATTCATTTGCACCCCTTCATCTGACCAACATGTTCATTGTGTTTCCTGTGTGGTGTTAGGCCATTTTCCCCTAAATTTAATTGTAAAAGCCATATGCACATCTCTTATTAGGTTTGTGAAGAACAGAATGTCTAACTTGTCCAGAATGCCTTGGTCTGTCAGTCTATAACTGTTTTCCAATACACCATTATGATCCTACTTACTGATGCGTATTTGCTCACACCACTCTACAGCCCATTTATAACTCAGTGCATTCAGAGAAACATACCTTTGCTTCTTCTGAGCCCCTCAGCAATCATTTTGCGCATGAGGGTCTACAGCCATTAGATTTTGGTTTTTGTTTGGGGGCCATAACCCGACAATGCTCAGAGGTTACTACTAGCTCTGTATTGTTTCTATAAATCCCATTTTCCAGCTGCCACCAACACTGCTGAGTAGAAAGGTACTTCTCAATTCTAACTCATTTAACACTGATGTTGGTTGTCTCTCTCACCTCACTAGCTGTCAGACGAGCCTCTGCTTTTCTTCCGTTACTGTTTGACTACATGGAAAGACGATGAAGTGTGTTATAATGTTGAGCAAGTCATTCATTTCCAGATTTCGTTATTCTCTCTGTAAATGACAGGATTGAATTAGGTTAAGGGTCAAACTGCTGGACTATGGGCCAAATCTAATTCTCCTATGAGCTTGGATGAACTCTCCTGGATTGGAAAAAAAATTTCATTCATTATTGACAAAGTTCTGGAACATTTCTCATGAAACCCAATATTTCTAGCCTCTCTTGGAAAAAAAATCTAAATTTCCTTGAAAAGTCCTTTAGGTCTTGGAAAGATAGTACAGGGGGTAAGTTGTTTGCCTTGCATACACACTGAACCCAGTTAAAATCTTTAGCACCGTGCAGGGTCCCGTGAGCGGTATCAGGGATCACTCAGAATCAAATATAGTATCCTGAGCCCTGCTGGGTGTGGCCCAAATCTCATACACACACATATACACACAAAAAGAAAACTCTTAGAGACTCCCCACCTCAGTTAAACACTAACAAACAGTAAGGGAAAAAAGGTACAAGAACCCACATCAATTTTCCCTCTTATTTTTTTTATTTGGGGGTAGGGGATTGTTGGGCCATACCTGGCTATAGTCAGGACTTAACTCCTGGCTCTGTGCTTAGGGTGACTCCTGGTGCTCAGGGGACATTATGCAATGCCAGGAATCAAACTCAGGTCGGCTGCATGCAAGGCAATGTACCTTGTGTAATCTTTCCGAGCCTCACTCATGAAGTGCTGGGGATCACACTCAGTGCCTTGCAACAATACAAGGCCAATGTCTTCTATCAAGTCATACCCCCAGCCCCTCAGGTCTCTGATAACACCCGGAGGTGGGGTATGCTCAGGCCCACTGTCCCCTGACAGCTGATAGGAGACTTAGAAGATACTGAGCCAGAAAGCCATGCTCTTCGTGACCTTGAAAAAACACTTTGAGAAAGGAGGAAAACAGCAAACTTGACTATGCCAGAGTCTTTGGTCCCTGTTCATGGAGTGGTTTCAACATTCATTATCATTTGGTTTGAACAGGTTTGTTTAATTAAAAACAAAAAACAAAAAAACAAAAAAACAAAAAAGGTGGGGTGGAGGTCAAGATGCTCCCTGGGCTGGTTCTCTGAGTCCATCTTTCCTAGAGCAGTTCTTTCTCCAGAGTGCTTTGAAGAGAGGGTTTATGTATGATCCAGGGACAGGGCAGGTTTGAGCTATAAACAACGAAAGGAGAAATTCTAGCTTGAGCTGATTGGGAGGAGGGGATGGTCTTTAGATTGACACCCTTCCCCCTTCCTTTAATGACAGTGCCACCACACATTTTATTGATCTATATAATCTGCCTGACTGCTCTAGATTGACTTTGCACTAGATTCCTTATCTAACCTCCTTTCTCTCTGAACAACTACAATAATTTCTAAAATAGTTCAAGGGTGTTGAGCCTCTCCATGCAGGTATACTCCTTCCTTCCTCTTCCTCAGTATTACCAGACACATCACAAGACACAACCTTTGTCTGTTTTCCCCTGTTAAATCCTTAGCCTCTAGGAGACACTCAGTAAATATTTGTGGAGCCAAATACTCAGGGTTAGCAATTACCTTTGGAAAGAGTTAGTGATGATTAACAGAGCAAATTAGTGTTTAAGAGGGCATGAATAATCACCTTAATTGCAATGTCATTATATTTTATGTTGCCCGATAGAAAAAGATCACTAACTTTAACTGCTTTGGTTGAACTATTTTGTTGTTTTGTTTTGTTTTGTTTTGTTTTGTTTGGGGGCTACATCTGTCGATTCTCAGGGTTGAGTTCTGGCTCTGTGTTCAGGGGTCACTCGTGGCAGGGTGTGGGACTATATGGGGTGCTATGGATCAAATCCAGTTGTCATGTTCATGGCAAGCACCCTACCCACTCACTGTTTTATTGATTCAGCCCCTCAGTTAAACTATTTTGATGTTTAAACTCCTATAAATGTTCATGGCCACTCTCCACTCACTCGGACAAGCCTCACCCATGAGTGAATCTAATCTTGGATCGAGCAGCTGCATTTGTGGCTACATGACCTCTTATACTTTACACCACTAATATACCAAGAGTAGCACACCCTATTTTGATGGGTTTTTTAATAGAAGGTAACCAACGTTAGAGGGAAATATATTTATACAGATACATAAAATATATGTATACTCACACACACAAGGCTCAACCTTTAACAACATGTTACTAATCTCTTTAGTAGGGCTTAATGGTTCTTGGGTGAAATAGAACGATCTTCACACACTTTCCTCTAAGAAACCTTTTTTATATCATTTTTAGTGAATTATTCAAAACAAGCAACACAAAATAAATTATTTCGGTTCTGCTTTGGGGACAGGGTTTGGGGTTCTGTATGGAAACATCCAAAATATGGTGGTGGGAAGGTATAATGGTGGTTGAATTGGTGTTCAAAAATTAAATGTAATCAAATATTGTGAACAACTTTATAAAAATAAAAGAAAAAAATTTAAAAACCCTAAACTCCCTATAAATGTGCCAACAGTCCAAGTACAAGTCAGGTCTTTATATTTTTATTTTAATTCTTACTGGAAGGGAAGTGTATATGCCAGGCAATAATGAAGCAACAACACTAACTGGAGTGTTTCAGAAACATCCAACTTGTCTCCCTAAATCAGAGTCAGGGCAGAGCCCCGGGTGAACTAGGAAGCAGAACACTACCCCCTTGTGTTGATTCTTGAAACTGACATCATTGTTCTCTGATGAGATGGCCAAGTCAATATTAATTCTAGAAAACAATAGTAAGCAATGTTCACACACAGCCTTTGAAAACTCCTAAGAGAAAGAAACACACAGGAATAATAGAATAAGTCAAACCTCAAAAACTTTTAAGCTGCAGTAACTGTTTTGGAGGAAAGATTATTATGCTTCTGGGGCTGGACTGATAGCACAGCGGGTAGGGCGTTTGCCTTACACTCGACCGACCCAGGGGTACGATTCCCAGCATCCCATATGGTCCCCCGAGCACCGCCAGGAGTAATTCCTGAGTGCATGAGCCAGGAGTGACCCCTGTGCAACATCGGGTGTGACCCAAAAAGCAAAAAAAAAAATTATTATGCTTCAAGAAACGATTCAGCTTCCTTACCCTCCTCCCAAAAGAGTTATTGGAGCATCTTTCAGTTTACTGCATGGAAAACCTTAAATCCTTGGGCACTAGGAGAGGCCTAGTCACATATTATCTTCTCATCTAATCATTGCAAATAACTGCACTGTGTAAGTAAATAATTCACAGAAGATGTGTAGATAAATAATTTTCAGAAGATCACATAGTTAACAAGTGAGAGAACAATGATGTTTAATTCCCATTTTCTTTACTGACGGGGGCGGGAGGTGGGATAAACTAGGCACTACAACAGTGTTTCTTAAATATGAGAAATGTGGGGCTGGAGCGATAGCACAGCAGGTAGGGCGTTTGCCTTGCACGCGGCCGACCCGGGTTCGATTCCCAGCATCCCATATGGTCCCCTGAGCACCGCCAGGGATAATTCCTGAGTGCAGAGCCAGGAGTGACCCCTGTGTATTATCGGGTGTGACCCAAAAAGAAAAAAAAAGAAATGTGTGAGTTCTCCCCACCTTCTTTGTTTTGTTTTTTGGGGCTACACCTACTTGTGTAGTCTTCCTACAGAGTCCACTCAGGGATCACCCTTGGCAGGCTCGGAGGAACATGTGTGGTGCCAGGGATCAAACCAGGTCGGCCGTGTGCAGGGCAAGCATCCTACCTGCTGTACTATCGCTCCAGCAAGCTACCAAGAGTATCTCAACCATGCAGCAGAGCCTGGCAAGCTACCCGTGTCGTATTCAATATGCCAAAAAACAGTAACAAGTCTCACAATGGAGACGTTACTGGTGCATGTTCTGGCAAATTCAATGAGCAATGGGATGACAGTGATACAGCGAAAAATTCTCTTAAAAATTGCTAAAGAGGGGGGCTAGAGCGATAGCACAGCGGGTAGGGCATTTGCCTTGCATACAGCCGACCCAGGTTAGATTCCCAGCATCCCATATGGTCCCCTGAGCACTCCGGGAGTGATTCTGAGTACAGAGCCAGGAGTAACCCCTGTGCAGCACCAGGTGTGACCCAAAAAGAAAAAAAATTTCCTAAGGAGGGGATGGAGCCATAGTACAGCGGGTAGGGCATTTGCCTTGCACATGGCCAACCTGGGTTCGATTCCCAGTATCCAATATGGTCCCCCAGCACCGCCAGGAGTAATTCCTGAGTGCAGAGCCTGGAGTAACCCCTGTGCATGACTGGGTGTGACCCAAAAAGAAAAAAGATTGCTAAGAAAATTGATCTTGAAATGCCTTCTGATTCAGACAAGATAATAATTTCAGCATCCTCTACAGGTTTTAATGGCTCATATAGAGCATAAAAAAGAAATGCTCACCCACCATTCACCTGGGTGAAAAAGGTGTAAAAAGGAAAGGGCCTCAGCTTTCCTCAGGAGACTCCTCACATAATCTGGGAGCATCCCTACCATACTCTCCTTTTCTCTGTTTCCCTAAATAAAGGCTTTTACTAAATTTGGAAAAATTTTTTTTTAATTTTTAATTAAAAAAAAGTCTTCAGGGACTGGAGCAATAGCACAGTGGTAGGGCTTTTGCCTTTCACGTGGCCGACCCAGGTTCAAATCCCAGCATCCCATATGGTTCCCTGAGTACCGCCAGGAGTAATTCCTGAGTGCATGAGCCAGGAGTAACCCCTGTACATCACCAAGTGTGACCCAAAAACCAAAAAAAAATTAAAAAGTAGTCAAATGAGAAAAAGTGTTGTAACTATATAAGATAGTGGTTTGGGTTTTTTTGGTTTTTTTTTTTTTGGTTGGTGATTTGTTTTGTTTGGGCTTCACCAGGGGATCTCAAAAGCTACTCCCAGGGACCATGCCCAGTGGTGCTGGGGGACAATGTGGTACTGGGGATTGAACCCAGGCCCCCTGCATATAAAGTGTGTCCTTAGCTACTTGAGCTATCTCTCTCTGACCTGGGAGTGACAGATGTTAACTATGCTTGTACTTAATATTTTGCAAAGTTCACAGTTATTGAATCATTCTCTTGAATACCTGAAATAAAGATAGAGTCATTATTCATCAATTATACCTCAATTTAAGAAATTTGTTTGTGATGCCAGAGACCAAACCCAGGGCCTCATATGTATAAGGCCTGTACTCTACACTAAGTTACATCTCCAGAATTTATACCTCAATTTAAAAATTGTAATGTACTTATTTGTTTCTTTATTCATTTTTTGTTTAGGGGTGCACACCTGCTGTGTGCAGGGCTTATTTCTGACTCTGAGCCAAGGGATCACAACTGGCAGGGCTCAGGGGACCACATGGGGTGCCAGGTTTTGAACCAGAGTTGGCTGCATGCAAGGTAAGCTTCCTACTGGCTGTACTATCTCTCCAGGACCCAACACCTTGATTTTAAAAAATAAAGTAAACAAAAAATGTTTAAAATGGACTGATAATCTCTGAGTTTAATTACACTGAGTACCTTAAAGAAGATAACATTTTATGTGATATAAATTCCAGTGGGTATGAAATTGTAAACCCTCCAAATTAGTAACAGTCCACAGAATTCCAAAACTTATTATAAGCATCTGAATGGCTATACTCACCCATACCCAGCAGTGCTTAGGGGTTTCTATCAGCTTGTGCTTGGACGTTAATCCTAGCAGTGCATAAAGGACCGGGTAGGGCCTGGAATCAAACCTGGTATTTATTCTGAATGCAAAGTATGTGCTCTAGTCTGCTGTATTATCTCTCCAGCCCAAGACTGTATGCATTTTTATTTACATGTTCCATTTGATACTCATAAAACCTCAAAAAGAGGGTGTTCCTTACTCTCATCCCTTTCTAGAGGAATAAGCAAAGCAAGTGAGATTTGCCCATGATCCATTAGCTAACAGATGGAACCAGATCTCTGAACCAAACCAGATCTGTAGATTTCACAATGAGATTACAAAATCCCCCTGTGTACTTTGTTATTCAATCTTGTGTATGTTGTATTTGTGAGTGAAATATTGCTTTTCTCTTTCTCTTATGTCCTTTCTCATAGTTTACTTTAGAGCAATGCCCTTTTTGTATAGATATAGGAAGACAATGCTATGCTTTTGTAACTTGGTAGGTAATTGATTCCAAATAATATTTACTACTGAATATCTGTCATATTTACTCAACTTAAGCCTCAGTTGTCCTCAGTTCCTAACACCCCAAAAGAAAGGTCCTGACGAAGGAATCAGATGAACCAGGACAAGCTGTAAGCTACCTGCATCAAAATGGGACAGGTCAAGTGCCATAAATCTTATAAGGGGCTGGAGCAATAGCACAGCAGGTAGGGCATTTGCCTTGCACGCGACCAACCCGGATTCAATTCCCAGCATCCCATATGGTCCCCTAGCACCGCCAGGAGTAATTCCTGAGTGCAAAGCCAGGAGTAACCCCTGTGCATTCACTGGGGTGTGACCCAAAAAGCAAAAAGAAAAAAAAAAACTTATAATAAGCTAAGAGCACGGTCATGGACAAATTCTGTCACGACCCAAAGAGAAGTGACTGAACAAGAACTGGACTAATCTGGCCTGAGAACTGTAGTCTGGGATCTACAGCTAGATGTCCCCAGGAGAGCCACCTTTTAAGCTTAATATATTTCTTACTGTGTCCATACAAAATGACTAGAAATATTATTAAGAAGTAATTTTAAGGTGACTGTTTAAATGGACTAAGGAAAGGAGAAATATACCCTTAGGTGAAATTCCACCCTTGAGTGGATCTCCTAGCAGGATAAGACCTTTGTCTAAGAAGAGCTTCCCAGGAAGGCAGGGCTTTACATATGTTGGTTGTGCTATCTCACCCATGTGTAGCTGCTACCCCCAACCTTGGAGGGTGGGCTCTTGACTAAGGCTGTGAGACTGGGCGAGGTGAGTCTGGCATGGGGGAAAGTAGGAGACAGGAATGAGGGGCAGTGTTAGACTGGAATGGGGTACTCAGCGAGATTGGAATAGGCATGCGGGGAGAATGGAATAAACAGCAGGACAGAGATTGGAATAAAAGGCGACTGATCACCAGCCAGCTTTGAGGCCCTGTTCACTCCTTCATGCGTCCATTGGCAGCAGCGGCAGGCCAGGATGGGGAAGCAGCTCAGGGCCACAGAAGGCACACGGTGAGTGCCCACACACACTTTGTGAACACACATGCTATAATGTCAGGGGCCCATAATGGCTAATTTGTCAAGTATTGATCAGTTTTGCAGTAAAAGCAGTACTTGACTTTATATAATTTCAGTCTTGATAATTTTACTAACTAGTGTGGACAACATACATCCAGGAGGTCCTCTGGAAAGTCGGGCCACCTAGCGGTAAAATCGGGGTGACCTGGTATGCCTGCAATAAATTGCAGTAGAGACTCATTTATTCTGTCATGCAAAGGAATGAAATACCAAAGCATTCTCTAACAGGGATAAATCTTCAAAATGATTCTAAGTGAAAGAAACCAGACACAAATGGTCACATATTACGTGATCCAATTGATATGAAATAAGCAGGATAGTTCAATCTAGAAAGATAGAAAGCTGGTTCTTATTTGCCAGAAGCTGGATACAGGGGCCTGGGGAGTAACTATTTAATGGGCAAGTCATTTTCTTAGAGATGATGAAATGTTTTGAGACTAGATAGTTACTGCATAATGTTGTAAGTGTACTTAATATCACTGAATTTCTCACTTTTAAAAATGGTTAGTAGGGGCTAGAGAGATGGTATAATAAGTAGCACATTTACTTTGCATGCATCCAACCCTAAAATGATCCCTGAAGCCCCATATGGTCCTCCAAGCCCCACCAGGAGTGATCCTTCTGAGCACAAAGTCAGGAGTAAGCCCTGAGCACCACTGGGTCTGGCAAAAAATGCAAAAAATTCAAACAAAAAGATTAATATTATGATATGTGGATGTCATCTCATCAAAAATCATTAATAAAATTGATATAGTAGAAAGTCTAAACTAGCTGCACTCGCATATCATCATTGTCACTTGTCCTGCATTTGTTGGCTGAGGCAATGTAAGCTGTATGGGCATTGTAAAGAGAATCTCAGCTTAAACTTAAACATGCTACCTCTGAACTGGGAATGTAACTCAGTGGCAGAGCACTTGCCTTGTATGTAGAAAAACCATATCTTATCCTTGGAACTCTAAAAAAGGGAATGATGGGGCTGAAGCAATAGTACAGCGGGTAGGGTGTTTGCCTTGCACGCGGCCAACCCGGGTTCGATTCCCAGCATCCATATGGTCCCCCGAGCACTGCCAGGAGTAATTTCCTGAGTGAAAAGCCAGGAGTAACCCCTGTGCATTGCTGGGTGTGACCCAAAGAGGAAAAAAAAATGGAGTGAGGAAGTCAGAGATAGCTCAATGGACTGAAGCACAAACTTTGCATGCAAGAGGCCTGCATTCAGTCCCTGGCACTGCCTGTTCCCCGAACTCTGCCATGAGTGACCCCTGAACACTGAGTCAGGAGTATTCTCCAAACACTGCTGAGTGTGTTCGCCCAAAGCAAACCAAATTAGAGCTGCCATTGAATCCAGTGAACAAGGCCCCATAAATATAGTAGCAGATAATACAGATGTAATATATTGGCAACATAGATGCACAGATTTTGGCAAAAAATTATACAAAACATGTTCACAGCAATTTGATTCACAATAACCAAAAACAGAAGATAGCCCACATTTCATAAAATAATTAATGGGCAAGTAAAATGTGGTCTTTGAAATCTCCAGGCTCTCATGGAGTCAGGGATGGACCACCTCCCCTCATGCCCCTGTTCTTCCAGGAGCCTGGCAGTCATGCTCATGATCTGCCTCTGACGCCATATAAGCTCATTAATGGGCCATGATCCAAAGACAAATCTTGAAAGAGATCAACAAGCTGCAGAGATGCCTCTGGACCCCAAAGTCACCATTTAGTTAAAAATTGTTTTATCACCTTATTTAAAATTTTAGAATTCCTGGAGCATGTTGCCACAAATTCAGTCGTGGGAATCTCTAACTCCACACCATTGATATAGTAGGAGTAACACACTACATTGGATTGGATGTAAAGTAGAAGGCAGCTAATCTTGATTAAGAAAATATAAGCACACAAGGCTCAACTTACAACAACATATTAGTAATCTCTTATACAAAGGCTTAATGGCTCCATGGTGCGACACAATAATCTTCACACTTTCTTCTAAGAAAATCGTTTTTATAATTTTTAGCAAATTATTTATAACAAGCAGTATAAAATAAATTATTGAAGACCAGCTATTGGGGCAGGTTGGGTGGAGGTTGGGAAAATTAGAAATAATGGTGGTGGGAAGATGTAATGGTGATGGAATTGGTGTTGGAAGATTGAATATAATAAATCATCATGAACAACTTTATAAAAATAAAATAAAATTTTAAAAACAAAATTTGGTCTACATCATAATGGAGTATTTTTCAGCAATGAAAAAGAAATGAGCTACTGGGGGCTGGAGTGATAGCATAGCGGGTAGGGCATTTGCCTTGCACGCGGCCGACCTGGGTTCAAATCCCAGCATCCCATATGGTCCCCTGAGCACCGCCAGGAGTAATTCCTGAGTGTAGAGCCAGGAGTAACCCCTGTGCATCGCCAGGTGTGACCCAAAAACCAAAAAAAAAAAAATGAGCTACTGACTCCTGATACAGTATGAATGAACCTCTACATGCTAAGTGAATGAACCTCAAAAACAAGTTAAGTGAATGATAGTCACGAAGGACTGTGCATTGTGTTGTTCCATTTATATGAAATGTATGAAACAATTAAGTCTACAGAAACCAAAAGTAGATTGTGGTTACTTGTAGTTTGGAGTAAGTGCTGTTGGAAATGGGAAGTGACTGCTGAGAGGATGGGTTTGTGGGGAAGTGGAGAAAATGTTCTTAAATTGACTTTGATAATAGTACCACCACTTGATGAGTGAACAAGATGTCATTGAATTGCTTTCCTATTAGGATGTATTGTGTAGTTTGTAAATTATCCTCATTAAAATGGCTTCTAAAAAGCAATTCACCAGATATGTAATCTGAAGGAACTTCCAAGGGCCAACACTGGAATAATTTGAGAAACAAAATCAATAATTTTGTTTCTCAAATTATTTGATTATAATTTTGATTGATTATAGCTTAAAGAAGATCATCACTGTGTCACTGTCATCCATTGTTCATCGATTTGCTCAAGTGGGTGCCAGTAATGTCTTCATTTGTCCCTGTTGTGTGCTAGTGTAGCCCAATGGCATCTGCTCGCTCCAGAAACACAAAAAGCACATTGTTGTTACTGTTTTTGGCATATCAAATACATCACGTATATCTTGCCAGACTCTGTTGGACAGGAGAAAAAACATTAATTAAATTAAAATTAAAATAAAGAGGTTGCACGAATGTGGCCACGCACTCCAGGAAAAATTGTGTTGCTTTGTTTTATAGTCTCTGGATCTTGGCCATTGATGAGATTACATGGTGTGGGGGGCAGTTTGTGGATGTGGCTGCCAAGCTACTGGAAAATTGGGGATCTGGGTAGAGGAGACCCAGCCCCGACCTGAGCAGACTTGGAGATCTCAGTCTCCAAGTCACGGGTCCCACATACCTGGGTTCCTCTGCCGGTTCCTTCATGGGTGAGGCTGGTCCGAGCATGTGTAGAGAGGCCTTGAGTATGGCTGTGGCTGGGTTCTGGAGGTTTTTGGCTACCAGGGCTCTGCTTGGGGTGGGGAGAGAAACTCAACCTGCCCCCTCCGAGGGGCCCCGGGTGAAGACAGCCTGGCACAGGGGCAGGAGATTCTGCATCGCTGGCATAAATAAATTACTAATAAATAAATGGGAGCAAAGAAACAAATCTCCCATGTATCCCAAATGAATTATGTAGTAGTGGAATATGCACATCACATCTTGTGTGTGAGCCACACATAATGACTTCCTGAGTTAGAGCGATAGTATAGCAGGTAGGATGCTTGCCTTGCATGTAGCCTACCCGGGTTTGATTCCAGTATTCCGAATGGTCCCCAAGCAATGACGGCGTAGTTTCTGACTGTAGAGCCAAGTGTGTCCCCAAACAAACAAAAACCAAAAAAAACACATAAAGATTTTCCTTCCAAAAGTACAGCATGGAAGTGAAGAGAAAAAAAAAAAGGGAGAGAAAGTACATTGCTAAAACAGGACAAACACTACTCAGCCTTGTAGGCAAGACCAACTTCATCAGTGCTAAGTAATCTTGATCATACATACCTGCAGAGAACGAGGGAGGAATGGCACTTTATCTCTGTGATCTAGCCCCAAACCTTGAATCCTGTGCAATCATGAGATAACATCAGACAAATGAGGCGCAGCTTACAATCACCAGTACTTACAATCACCAAGACCATTAAAAATAAGGAACATCTGGAGTTTGAAGCAATATGTCAGTGAATAGGGTGCTTGCCTTGCATGGGGCTGACTCACGTTCAATTTCTGGGACCCCATGTGGTTCCCCAAGCACTGCCAGTAGTAATTTCTGAGTGCAGAGCCAGGAGTTAGCTTTGAACATCATCAAGTGTGGCCCCAAAACTAAAATAATAATAATATTAATAATAAGGAACATCTGAGTCTGTCATAGCCAAGAGGAACCTAAGAAGGAAAGACGATTGAATATGATGTATCCCAGTTGGAATCCTTCAACAGGAAAAGAACATTAGGTTAAAAAATGAGAACATCTGGGGCCCGGAGAGGTAGTACAATGAGTAAATTGCTTTCCTTGCTCATCTGGGTTTAATTCCCAGCCCTGCATATGGTCCCCCAAACCCCACCAGAAGTCATCCATGAGGGCAGAACCAGAAGTAAACCCTGAGCATAGCCAGGTGTGACCAAAAAAAAAAGGGGGGGAACATCTGAAAAAAGTGTTAACTAATGTTAGTTTATTAAAGTGATAAACTGTATCATGATAATAAAAGATTAACAATACAGGAAACTGATGAATGACATTTAGTAATTCCCTGTACTCTTCTTTTCAGTTTTGGGTTTTGCTAAGGGACTTCACCTGGCTCTGTGCTCAGGGCACAATGCAGTTCCAGGGATCAATCCAGGCCTCCCCTACAAAAAACATGCACTCAATGCCCTGAGCTATTTCTCTGGCCCATTCTGTGCTATCTTGATATATTTTTCTTTAAGTCTGAAGTTGCTCCAAAATAGGAACAGGAGCAATAGGAACTTGCCTTACACACAGCTGACCCACGTTCAATCCCCAGCATCCCATATGGTACCCCGAGCACCGACAGGGGTAATTCCTGAGTGTGGAGCCAGGAGTAACTCCTGAGTATTGCCAGGTGTAGCCCAAAAAAGCCAAAAAATAATAAAGAAAGAAAGAAGACCCTCATTTTCACATATCACATATCACCACCAACCCTCTCCTCTCATGTCCTTATCCTGAACTTCATTTGATTATTCCCAAACAAGTATTTGCTTTTATCCATCTAATAGGTCAAAGTGTATCCTTAACCAATCCCCAGTATTAAAATGACCTATTTCCAGAGCCCAGGGATGTGGCTCTGCCCAGTGTGACCCATACTCCCCTCCCCTTGGAAAAATAAAAAGAAAGACAGAAAAAGAAGTAAAAGAAGGAGAGGACAGAGCAAGTGGACTGGGAGGGGCAGGGGGGAGGGATGATAGCCCCGTAGTATTCCTAAGCAGCAGAACATGCCTGCAGAGCCATTATTTCAGAGTTAACATTCTAAACCTTCTTTGTGTGCCCCAAAGGGCAGAGTAAAAGAAGGTGAATTATGTCCCCTCAAACTTCAAAGCAGCAACATTTCCAGAAAATCCAAATGAGTTGCTAGTAATACACAGTGCCAAGGGTCCTTCTGCCATCTGCTTTAGATCATGAATACCACAACAGCTACACAGTCTTAAATAAATATTTGAACCAGCTGCCAAGAAGAAATTTTGTTACTTACACTCTTTTAAGGCATATAATTCCAAGTCTGATATATAACAGAAGGATGGAATGTTTTCAAAAAGCTAGAAGCTTTTTTTTTTAAGTAGAATGGTAAGGTCAATTATATGCTTACTTTGCTTTACCACTAAAATGAGAAAAGTTTGCCCTTCATAATTATACCAGTTGACATTTTTTAGCCAAGTTAACAAACTTGGCTAATCACCATCAAAATCCTGAGTTGATTTAAACACAAAAATGTGGTATGGTCACATGCTTCTTTATAGTCCCTGCCTTTGATTGATTGAAATACCAAATTGGGGGGGGGGCGGTTAGAAGACTCTGCCTCCTATCTTACTACCCAAGTTAGTGTCTTCAGAAAAGGGAGGGGTTTTGAAAATAAAGTAATAAGGGGTGGGAGAGATAGTACAGGGGTTAAAGCATTTGGCTTACACAGTTCCATTCCTGGCACAGCATATGGTTCCCCAAAGGCTTCCAGGAGTGACTCCTGAGCACTGCCAGGTGTGGCCCCTAAATTCTCCAAGGAAAAATATGAAGAAGAAAAGAATGAGGGAGAGAAACAAATAAGAAAGAGGGTGGGGCAATGGTATGCATTATGCATGTTGATTTTGGAAACAGAGTGATGTTCCTTAAACGTCTTAAAAATACTTCTGCTCAGTGGGTCCCGCATGTCATTAGACCAACCATGCAGCTGTGATGTTAAAGAACAGTGCGTCTTGCTGAAACTTGATGGCTTTAATGTCAAAGTCCCTTGGGATTTCGTATATCCCTGTTAATTCTTTAAGGGCAACAAGAAGGTTTGTAAAATCATAATTGCATAAAAAGCAACAATGTAAGTTTTCATTGGATAGCTTGAATATAATATAAATTTTATTTATGATAACAATCTATGAACTTACATTATAAGTTAGTGTATATGGTTATACAGTCATATAGACATAGCGACAGATATATGTATATATCTTTGCAACAAAATGATAGACCTTTTACTTTCAAAATAATAAAGTCAACACAGAGAAAAAAATTAACTTTTATTCTTTATATTTTCACTTATTTATCATTTCATTGTGTTTGTGAGTGTGGGGAAATCTTCAAGAAAATGAAATGATCCTGGATAGACACTTTTTTAGTAATTACATAGTAAAAATTGAAGACAAGGTATTTATTTCAATCACTTTTAACTTGGTATAGGCTTTTAAAAGTAAGTTTCAGGTATACTGTGCATTATAATATATATACGATATACTATTCTAGCATTCTAGCACATATACTATATATAAAGTATATATAAATATGTATACTATATATACTTTATATTCATATACATAAATTTCACATATATCAAATCACTTATTATGTAGATAAATAAGTGATTTGCAATCATTGGAGAATTTTTCATTCCAGATCCTAAAAAATCTAAAATGCCTCATTCCATGGGGGACATACTTAAAATTTTTTTAAAGAGAAGTAATAACTTTGGATTCTTTTAGGTAGAAAGTTGGGAAAAATATAATGACATCTATCAAGATAATGAGGCCATAGATTGGGCCAACCCAAGATGAATTTAGAGACTAGACATAACATCAGGTTTATGAAGCCAAAATTTATTAACTTATTAGTAAATTCATGTTGAATTTAATAAGGCTTTCACAGAGTGGAAGTTAACAAACAAGGGTTAATTTCTGTCCTGGAAACCTTTATAAGCATGACCTCTATTAACACTGTTAGCACTGTCCTTCCATCGCTCGAGCGGGCACCAGTAACATCTCTATTGTGAGACTTATTGTTACTGTTTTTGGCATATCAATACGCCACAGGTAGCTTGCCAGGCTCTGCCATGTGGGCGGGATACTCTCGGTAGCTTCCCGGGCTCTCCGAGAGGGATGGAGGAATCGAACCCTGGTCGGCCGCATGCAAGGCAAACGCCCTACCTGCTTTGCTATTGCTATTTGCTATTAGAAAACTAAATTTAGGGTTTTAGTTTTTAGTTGCTGGAGAAAATCTGGAGGATGCCTAGGTCCTAGATGAAGAAGGAGGACATCGTGGCAAGGAATAGGAAGTTGTTACTCCCCAAACACTGAAATAATCATACCATAGCACTGTCTCTGCCAGTCAGGATAGTGGTCTTTTTTGAGGAGAAAAAAAAATATATAGTTTCTATGTCCTGTAGAAATGGCCTTAAACTTTTTAATTGTCCTTAAAGTTTGCAACGCACTTCAGAAACGCAGTGCTGGGCCCCAGAGATAGTACATGTGGTAAGACACGTGTGGCAACCCGTTTGAGCCCATGGCTGCATATCCCTGTGCTCGGGAGGAGCCACTCCCGAGCACAAAGCCAGGAATAGTCCAGGAGCACTGGCAGGTGTGACTCAAGCTCCTCCTCACCAAACTTGAACCAACCACTTCCTGATGAACTTTTCACCTAACCTACACACTATTGCACTTACAGGAGCTTGAATGACTTTTCTCCACTGTTGGGAGGGGCTGGAGAGATAGAACATAGGGTGCTTGCTTTGCATCTAGCCAGCAGAGACCAGGTTTAATTCCCAGCATCCCACATAGTTTCCCAAGCACTGCCAGGAGTAATTCCTGAGCGCAGAGTCAGGACTAAGCCATGAACATCCCTGGGTGTGGACCAGGAAAAAAAAAAAAAGCAAGTACTATTGGGTCAGAAATGTGATGTAATGTATGTCTTGCATGCATGAGACAGGACTCGATCCCCAGTACTGGGGGGACTGGGGTGGGGGGGAAGAAGGTTTGTGTAATAAGAGATAATTAGGGATGACAGCAATAACAAAAGCGTCTCATGAAGATGTCTTTGTCATATACCTTGACTTGGAGAAAGCACTGTGGTTCACCCAAGCTGAACTTCATATGACCTTAAGCAGAGTCAATGCCCAGCTGTGAATGAGCTGAAACAAGCCCAGGCCTGCGGTGACTCAGAATTCCATCGTGGACCAATCACTTCCTGATGGACTTCCCACCAGAACTGCACACTGTTGCACCTCTGGTGCCCTGAGTGACTTTTTGTCTAATTCATACCGCCACCTCACTGAGGAACTCCTGCCTTTGCTTTGGGGTTGAAAGCCTTATCCTTCGCCAGGCAAACTGGAAGATTATTCAAGACTTTCTCGTATCTGTCTTCCTGCCCACTAATGGCCCCCCAAAAAACACCTTATTTTGTTTATTTTTAGAATTTCAGATCAACCAGGTGTTGATTTCCTGGTAATTATTTCATAAACAGAGCTACTAGATAAAAGTGGGAGTAGAGCTGATACCAGATGACAAAACTGTGCTGTCAAAATCAATTTCAAAATAATGTGGGGTGATGAAGGTCACATTCACATTTGTGTCTTGGGGGGCTGGGATAGACACCCACAGAAGCTATAGCCAATGGAGTCCATGCGGTGCCACCCACTTTGCACAGATGCCATCTACTGTGGAATGAGGAGGGTTTCAGAAGGGACATGCTGTCTGAGGCTGGCCTTAGTGGAATCTTTTTGCTTGGTTATTTTTGTTTTGTTTTGGGGGTCACACTCCATAATGCTCAAGGGTTACTCAGAAATTACTCCTGTCGGTGTTTAGGGTACCATGTAAAGCAAATGCCCTACCACTGTACTAGTACTCTGGCCCCCTTAACATAATCTTTAATACAATGGTCTTCGTATTTTAAGTGCTTAAGGATCAGTTGGGGAGATTTAAAAAAAAAAAAAAATAGGGGGACCACGCCTAGCAGTACTCAGGATTTACTCCTGGCTCTGCACTCAGGGATCACTCCTGGTGGTATTCAGGGGACCATATGGGATGACGCCGGAAATAGAACTCAGGTCCACCTCTTGTAAGGCAAGCACGCTGCCTTACCTACCCCGTACTATCGCTCAATCCCTTGGGGAGACTTTTTAAATCATGCAGTAATTTGGATTCAGAAGGTCCCTGGGAGAGATCCCAAACAGGTATTTTCTCCCAATATATGTTTGCTTATTGCCCTTTGGGACGCTCAGGCCTTTGTGGGTACTTCTGCAGGTACTGCCATTCCTGCAGCTGCTGCTTCCATTCTTGGGGCTCTCTTCATGCCTGTTGAGTACAGAAGCTTCTGGAGTTCTTCTGAGGCTGGTTAATGAGGGACGAATTTGAGGACAGGTCAGATCTTGGGAAGCTCAGGCTTAGCAGCCTGTGTCCAAAGCTTAGTGACAGCAGCTGGACAGCTTCAAGGGCCTCCAACAGCTGTAGCAACTCAAGTTTCTTTTCAAGGAAGGTCAGACCTCCCTCCAGGCCATAGCGCTGTAGCTGCACAAACTTCCCTGGCTCCAAGTGGGAGCCCTCATTCAACGGCAACTCCCTGGGCTTTTCTGAGGCAGGCAGCCTGCACTGTCCTCTTACAGTTCGGGTTTATGTTGATGGGCCCCATGGCTGGTTCCTGTCAGTGGGGAGGAGAAAGACGGTCACTTTCTCCCGATCCACCTCTGCCACCTGGGACCCAAGGTTGCTGGGTTCTTGTCTCGCCTCGGAGAAAGGAATTTCAGGAGTAGACGAGAAGTGAAATTACAGTTTTTATTTGGAGGTTTTGAAGGGAAGGAGGGAGAGAAAGTGAGAGAGAGAGTGGAGAGTATCATGCTCAAGAGAGAACCTATGCTTCTCCAAGGGCAGAGAGAGCCCCTACACACATCCCAGCATTAGACAGGAAAGCATGAAAGTCCACATCTCAGACACCGCAGTTGCTCATGTGCTTGGCCACGTGGGTGCAAGCAGCACATGGTCTCGGGCAACTTATGCGGGCAGTTTATACGTGCCCTTCCTTTGTTATAGGGTTTCTCCAACCTGCCCCCACATGGACTTCTACCTAGGTCAAAGTCTGTTGCTAAGGAGGTTACCAGGGTTGGGAGTGGTGATGGTCTTTGAAATTCCTTTCTTGGCCTTTTGTTTCTTCAGGAGCTTCTCTAGGTCTGTGCTATAGATCAGTGAGGATCTCATCAGGCCTTAGTTCCTGTTTTTTGCTGTTTTCTGCAAAGTCAGCTTTTGCCATTGCCTTGGATGGGGGCCTTCCCTATGCTGCCTACATCAGGGTTAGGGCTGAAAGGACGGTAAGGGGGTAAGGTGCCTATCTGGCATCTGGCACACCTGGATTCCATCCCTGGCACCACCCAGGCCCCGGAGAACAACTGAGTATGGCCCCAAACAAAAAGATTTGTAAATTATTTTACTTTTATTATTACGTTTCACTATACATATTTGTATTATGAACATCTCAGTAAAAGCCTGAAATCTGAGAAGCAATGATTATTTAAGCCATCGAGTTGATCTAGTGTGAAGATAGGATTCTATTTTAAAAATAAAACTATCTGGGCCAGGGCAATAGTACAGTGGGTAAGACATCATCTGTTTTGCACTCATCTAACCTTCGGTTCAATCCCCAGTACCCCATAAGTTCCCCTTAGCAGCACCAGGATTCACCCCTGTACATAGAGCCAGGAATAAATCCTGAGCACTGGTGGGTGTGGCTCAAAAAGAAAATGAAAATGGTCTTTGACCTACTTCACTTCTGGGGTTAAAATAAAAGGATTGGGGCTGGAGCGATAGCACAGCGGGTAGGGCGTTTGCCTTGCACCCAGCTGACCCGGGTTTGAATCCCAGCACCCCATATGATCCCCTGAGCACCGCCAGGGGTGATTCCTGAGTGCATGAGCCAGGAGTAACCCCTGTGCATCGCCAGGTGTGACCCAAAAAGCAAAAAAAATAAAAAATAAAAAAAAAATAAAAGGATTAAAAATGACTCTTAAATAATTCCTTTATAAGTCATCTTAAGGACAGTCAAATGAATCTTGAAGTAAAACTCTTCTTAATACAAATTATAAGCAGGAAAAAGTGATGAATCATTTAAAAATTAATTAGCTATTGATGAAAATTTAATCACTGAAACCAAAACTTACATCAATGATTTTTTTATTTAACAAGAACCACTGAAAGCCAAATGCTGTAATCCATACACACCTATCTCCCAAAATTTAATTTGTATAAACACATACACACCATCAAAATAAACTTATTTCATGGAAAATATATTTTTTTCATCAGAGCTAAGAAGTACAAGTTATTGAATAATTTTTTCAAATTATGACAAAAGTGATATAGTAATTATTTAACAATTTCATTAAAAAGAATTTTGGCATGGGTCTGCATAATGACAAATCAATATTTTATAAATATAAGTGTTTCTTCCTGGGCAAGATAAAATTCCATGTTATTTTAACCACATAGTATTTCTTTTTTTTTTGGCTTTTTGGGTCACACCTGGCAATGCACAGGGATTACTTCTGGCTCTGCACTCAGGAATTACTCCTGACGGTGCTCAGGGGACCATATGGGATGCTGGGAATCGAACCCAGGTTGGCCGCATGCAAGGCAAATGCCTTACCCATTGTGCTATCACTCCAGCCCCCATATTTTAACCACATAGTTTTGATAATAAATTGTTGTTGTTGTTGTTGTTGGGTTATTTTGCCTTTTGCCGGGGTTCACCCCAGGCCATGTTCAGGGGTTATTCTTGCCTTTATACTCAGGAATTTCTTCTGGTGGTGCTCCAGGGACCATATGGAATGCTGAGGATCAAATCTAAGCTGACTGTGTACAAAGCAAACACCCTACTTGCTGTACTGTATGTCCAGCCCTTTGTTGTCACTTTTTATGAGCACTCATCTGTCCAAGTCTAACATCAATGTTTGTATAGAGTGTGGGAGAAGTATAGTGAAGGAGAAAAGGGGAGGTCAAATGGAGAAATGTTAACATTGAATAAAAAGAGGGAAGAGATAAGGCCGAGGGCTAACAGTACGGGTGTTAAGGCGCTTGCTTTGCATGCAGCCACTCCTGCTTCAATTCCTGACACTGCATGTGGACCACCAGGCAGTAGCAAAAGTGACCCGTGAGCACAGAGCCGAGAGTAAACCCGACGCCTGCCAGATGTGGTCCAAAAACAAAAAGCAAACAAACAAAAAGTGAGACATTTCAGCTCGAATGTCAGGACAGTGAGAAATCTGGAGCCTGTGCAAGAGGAAATATCAGTGAGATGAATGATAAGCACGCTAGTTACACAGACCCTTTAGGAGAAAGGAAGCAGACATCTGGATCATTCAAATTCAAAGAAGCCTTAATTGTTTCCAGAGGTCTTTTCCGGACCTTCTTAATTCTTGCTACATCGTCTGGGGCAAGTTTCTTTCCCTTTCTAAACCTCATCTTTTCTCTTATGAAACAGAGCTAGAAATCTGCACCCTCTCGTTGTCTGGAGAGATTACAGGAGATTAGGGGCAAAGAATGCCAAGGGCCAGAGAAACTTAATCCTTTCAGAGATGTTCCTGGTCAAATACCTTACTCCCCTATGATAGCTTTGCCAGGGGAACTTGCTGTCTCATTGTCCACATCGCAGCCCGGGTGAAAGGATATTCTAAGACCTCCTCTTTTCATCCTGTGCCTAAAAATACAAGAGTCTGAAGCAGCCTAATAATTTGGCACCAGCCTAAATGATGTTTCCTAAACAGTTGTTCAACATCTATTTAGGCATTATTAAATATGAATAGTCTGGAGAGCGGCTGAGTGCACAGTGAGTGCTTTGCCCGGGGGACGCCCAGGGTTTAGTCACCAGCATTGGCACCAGATGGTCTCCAGAGCACTGCTGGGAGACAAGATTAGCCCCTGAGCACCGCTGGGTGTGACCCCAGAACAAAAACATTTAAATTATAACAAAAAGTATGAATTTTCATTTCTCACATTTGGTGGCCTTACTCTGAATAAAGGGGCTAGGTTTTGGGGGGGTTCCCCCCAATTTTATTTTATTAAAGCACCATGAGTTACAAAGTTATTCATAGTTGGGTTTTAATTTAGGATCAAGTTTTGCAATTTCTCTGTTGAGTAATCAAAAATAACTTCTCCTGGGGCTGGAGTGATAGCATAGCGGGTAGGGCGTTTGCCTTGCACACGGCCGACCTGGGTTCAATTCCCAGCATCCTATATGGTCCCCTGAGCACTGCCAGGGGTAATTCCTGAGTGCAGAGCCAGGAGTGACCCCTGTGCATCGCCGGGTGTGACCCAAAAAGAAAAAAAATAACTTCTCCTGAGCTAAAATATAAAACTCAGCTATTAATTCCCAAGTCTCTTTGACAGCACTGGCTGAGGAGTAAAAAGTGACACAAATGGGGGGCCGGAGCAATAGTACAGTGGACAAGGTGTTTGCTTTACATGTACCCGACCCAGGTTCAATCCCCAGCATCCCATATGGTCTCCTGAGCACTGCCAGTGCAGAGCCAGGAGTAATTCATGAGCACCTGACCAAAACCCAAAAAAAACACACACACAAAAATTGTGTTTTGGGGATTCTGAGCAATAGTACAAATGGTCGGGTACTTGCCTTGCACGCTGCCACCCAGGGTTAGATGTCCAGTATCCCTTGAAGTCATTTAAGCTCCACCAGGAGTATTTTCTGAGTGCAGAGCCAGGAGTAACCTCTGAGCACTGCCAGATGTGGCCCAAAACCAAAGCAAAAAACAAAACAAAAATAAACAAAAAAACAATGACACTGAAACATGAATAGTAATCAATAATTCACACTGGTGGTCAAAGTCATAGCTCAACAGACTGAGCCCAAAGCTCTGTATGGGGTTTGGTTGACGCATGCTGGAAATGACCCCAGACACAGGGTCAGCAGCGGCCAGGGACTGATGGGTGTGGCTTAAACTCCTAAAACAGGGCTGGTGAGATAGTAGAGGTTAGATGGTAGAGGCTTTTGCTCTGCTCACAACTCACCTGGGTTCAATCCCCAGCATTGCATATGTTCCCCAGCACTACCAGGAGTGACCCCTGAGCACAGAGCCAAGGAGTAAGCCCTGAAAACCCCTGCCCCTCTCTCTCTCTAAAATAGTGGGCAATGTGATGTTATTTTCATTTTGGGGGAAGGAACAGCACATCTGGTGGTCTCAGTGTTTCTGGTTCTGCACTCAAGAATCACTCCTGGGGGGCTGGAGTGATAGCATAGCGGGTAGGGCGTTTGCCTTGCACGCGGCCGACCCGGGTTCAAATCCCAGCATCCCATATGGTCCCCTGAGCACCGCCAGGAGTAATTCCTGAGTGCAGAGTTAGGAGTAAGCCCTGTGCATTGCCAGGTGTGACCCAAAAGCCAAAAAAAAAAAAAAAAAGAATCACTCCTGGGTGGTGCTCAAGAACCATTGGAGTGTCAGGGAATATAACCTGAGTCAGCCACAAGCAAGACAAGCATCCAACCCACTGTACTATCACTCCAGCCCATGACGTTATATCTTTTCTTTTGGCGGGGGGGTCACACCTGGAGATGCTCGGGGGTTACTCATGGCTCTTCACTCAAGAATCATTCCTGACGGTGCTCAGGGGACCATCTGGGATGCTGGGAATTGAACCCGGGTCAGCCCTGTGCAAGGCAAACGCCCTACCTGCTGTGCTATCACTCCAGCCCCGACGTTATCTTTTTAAAACAAATCTTAATAGCATATACCTTTCCTCGAAGGTTATTTTCTTTTATCCAAATGAGATTGTATTTCAATCTGATCATATTTTACTGTGTGCCACTAACATAACTCATTCAGATGAAATAGTTCTCAAGGTTCTGGAACCAAGTTTACACTGGACAGCTCCATTTCGCTGGAACAGTCCTCACAGATAATGAACGACCACAGTCATGAATGCTTCAGACAGCTGAGGTCACACATGGGCTGTTCGAACACAGGCTAAAGGACGGGAAGAATTGTGTAATTAACTGAACTTTCAGAGCTAATAAGATTCAATTGTTCTGGACTCTTTTCTCCCCAGTTGCTAAAGGCTGTGTCGGAAAGACCCACACATTATTGCCTCCCTTTTTCATTTCATTTCGTTTTGCCTGTCTAAACATTGCATAAACAATTACTTGATAAATTCACTGTTGATGTTGGCTTGTGAAAAGACAGACAAAAGTGATTGCTCATTTTAAAATGTCTAAGTCCAATATAAATAGCACTAAATCCCCAAATAGAGAATGCTTTAAAAAACAAAAGTACCAATTTAAAATTCACAGATGCTTTTAACCTGCCTGATTTCAACCCACACACTAATGGAGATTAATGCAAAAATACTCTTCCCTTTTTTAAAATAATGAGACATTTGACAAATCTTTGACAAAGATTTGACAAAGTATCGAATTTTAAAATGTGCTCTGCCTAGATTATGATTGAATATGAACTCTAGATCATTTGTGGGGTACCTCAATGTTTATCTTTCCACCAAGACATACATATATATAATGTGTGTATATATATACACATGTATATGTATATACATACATACATACATATGCACACACAATATAAATACTAGAAAACGTAATACTCTGAAAGAAATATTCAATATATTGGGATAAATACATTTTAGTAGTTAATAGAAAACCAAAGTTTGTTTTTGGTTTTGGTTAAAAGCTCCCTTATAAATGAAAAAATGAGGGGGCCGGAGCGATAGCACAGCGGGTAGGGTGTTTGCCTTGCACGCGGGCGACCCCAAGCACCGCCAGGAGTAATTCCTGAGTGCAGAGCCAGGAGTAACCCCTGAGCATCGCTAGGTGTGACCCAAAAAGCAAAAAATAAAAAATAAAAATAAAAAAAAATAAATGAAAAAATGAATATACACCAGAAGTCAGAGACCACCTGCATCCCTGGTGGGATGTGCTAAAACAGACAAAATTTGTTATCTATGTCAGAGCAGCCAAATGGCACAAATTATTTAGATGCCATAACCATTTAAAATAGCAGCAGCAAACTAAATCATGGTATGAAAAAAGAAAGAAGAAAAAACCGACTATGAAAAAGATCTCATTCTGATTCTTCCTGTTGCTTTCTCACCTAAGAGAATTTTTTAAGTCTTTGTAAGTTGTAACTAACTGCAAAAACTAAAAAGAAAATCTCTTTGTTGAAAAAAAATACTAATTTAGGCCACTAGGACTAAGGCGGTTTACATTTATGCCATAGCTACTGTGATAACCATATGAACCTCAGGTCATACAAGTGACTAAAGGCAATTGGGGGTTGTTTCTTAAAATGTGACAGTGCATGTTTACAATAGCCAGAATCTGGAAAAACCCGAGTGCCCTAGAACAGATGACTGGTTGAAGAAACTTTGGTACATCTATACAATGGAATACTATGCAGCTGTTAGAAAAAGGAGGTCATGAATTTTGCATATAAGTGGATCGGCATGGAAAGTATCATGCTAAGTGAAATGAGTCAGAAAGAGAAAGACAGACATAGAAAGATTGCACTCATCTGTGGAATATAGAATAACAGAGTAGGAGACTAACACCCAAGAATAGAAGAATAGTAGAAATAAGTACCAGGAGGTTGACTCCATGGCTTGGAAGCTGGCCTCACATTCTGGGGAGAGGGCAACTCAGAGAAGGGATCACCAAGTATAATGTGGTCAGAGGCCATGCGGGGGAAGGGTGATGCGGGCTGAATGTAGACTAGAGACTGAACACAGTGGCCACTCAACACCTCTATTGCGAACCACAACACCTAATTAGAGAGAGAGAACAAAAGAAAATGCCCTGCCACAGTGGCAGGGTGGGGTGGGGGGAGATGGGATTGGGGAGGGTCGGAGGGATGCTGGGTTTACCGGTGGTGGAGAATGGACACTGGTGAAGGGATGGGTCCTCAAACTTTGTATGGGGGAAACGTGAGCACAAAAATGTATAAATCTGTAACTGTACCCTCACGGTGATTCACTAATTAAAAATAAATAATTTTTTTTTAATCTAAAAAAAATAAAATAAAATGTGACAGTGCAAGGAATGGACAGGGGAAAATGGTAGAAAAACAAAGCAAGTGGAATATTTTACTAAACTGAGAATAACATTTTGCGATAGTCAAAAGATCTTTTTATTATTATTTATTATTATATTTTTATTGCTTTTATTTTGGGGCCACACTTGGCGGTGCTCAGGGATTCCTCTTAGTGTTAGCCTCATCCTTAGCAACATTCTGGTATCTGTGTTATTTGCCATTTTTAGTCCTTTCAAAGTATTTTCATGCCTTTGTGATTTCTTAGTAAACCCAAGGATATTGTTTAATTTTTAATCTATTTGTGAAATTCCCACATTTCCTTTGTTTTTGGCTAATTCCATGGTCATCAGAGATTTTAACTCACATTACAGCAATTCTTTTGAATGTGTTGAGCTTGCACTGTTGTGTCTATGAACTATCCTAATAAATGTGCCCCAAACAATCAGGAAAATGGGTATTCTGATGCTCTTGGGTGGACTGTTTTATAGATGTTTGGTCTACTTAGTTGATCAGTGTCGATTTTTATTTCCTTGTTGATCTGACGAGCCGTACTTTTCACTATAGAAAGTGGGCTGTTGACATTTTCAGCTACTATCATATGATCTTCTCTCTACAATTTTGCTTTGTACATTTTTTTTTCTTTTTGGGTCACACCTGGCATTGCATAGGGGTTACTCCTGGCTCTGCACTCAGGAATTACTGCTGACGGTGCTCGGGGAACAATATGGGATGGTGGGAATTGAACCCAGGTCGGCCGCGTGTAAGGCAAACGCCCTACCCGCTGTGCTATCGCTACAGCCCCCTTGCTTTGTACATTTTGGGACAATGTATTTTAAGTTCTCTCTAGCAGACTAGGGATGTGATTCATGTGGTCTGTGCAAGGTCCTGAGTGCCACCCCTGGCCTTGCATGCCCCCGCTCCCTGCCTCACCTCCACCCCCGGCTTCAGCATCACTGAGTGTAGCCCCTATTAAAATAGTATTAATATTTCTTTTTAAAATCAAGTACCCTCAGACTTTTGACTATATCCCTGCTCAATTCTTATGAGGTGATTCTCAGGAAGCCTTACCGGAAGAGACCATGGAATGAGCAATGTTGCTTTTCTGGGCAGGGGTTGTTAGGTCATAGTGATGCCCAGCAGCTTACTCTGGGCAGTGCTTGGGAGTCTTGATGCAATGCTGAGATCATACGTGGGTTTCTCCAACCTCCACTGTGATTCTCCTAATTGTTCCTTGATAGGTCACATCCACCCTGGGCTGCTGCTGCATTTGTCTGTTTTCAGGCTACACTTGGCTGTGCTCAGGGTTCATTCCTGGAAGCTTCCGGGGACCATATGGGATGCTGGAGATTAAACCCAGATGACTGCGTGCAAGGCAATCACCCTGTCCTCTGTACTCTCACCACAGTCCCAATTCCTGGCTTCTTTAAAAATTTCTTTGTGGAGCTGAAGAGCTAGCTCCGTGGGCTATGTGCATGCTTTGCATGCGGAAGGGCCAGACCCTTGGACCCGTGGCACTGTATGGTCCCTTAAGCACCCCTATCCCTAGGCACCGTCAGGTGTGGCTCCTAAACGAGAAAATTCCTCTTTGTCTTTGATAATCTGCAGTGAATATGGTTGACATGTAAATATTTTGGTATTTATTTTGTTGATTCTCAAGCTTCCAGGGTCTGTCTGTCATAAATTATGAAATATTTATGGAATTAATGTGGAAGCCATTATTATACTGATATTCTAACTATGCACATGATATATTTGGAATTGCCCCCCCAAACTCTAGATATTGTTTTGTCTTTTTTTTGGGGGGAGGTCACACCCGGTGATGCACAGAGTTACTCCTGGCTCATGCACTCAGGAATTACTCCTGGTGGTGCTTGGGGGACCATATAGGACCCTGGGAATCAAACCCATTTGCATGCAAGGCAAATGCCCTACACGCTGTGCTATTGCTCCAGCCCCATTGTTTTGTCCTTATTATTCTTTAAGCTTCAATTTGAAAGACTGACATCACCAAATTCACTAATTCTTTCCCAGCATCTTAGTCTTCTGAAGAGCCTAGGAAATACATTCTTCAATTCTGTTACATTATCTTTCTTTTTTAATTCTGTTACTTTACACCTGATAGTTCTCAGGGGCCATACTTGGTGGTGATCAGGGGACCACACACGGTGCCATATGCAGGGTTTCAGCCGAAACAGCCAAACGAACACCTGAACCTTTAAGCTCTCCAGTTCTGGCTTTTGTTGTTGTAAAGATGAGAGTCATGAATTCTAAGTTCTTCATATGCTAGAGTTTAAATGAGAAGTTAAGTTTCTGAAACTTTCAGAAGGGATCAGAGCAATAGTATAGCAGGTGGGGCGTGGCTAGGACACTTACCTTGCATGCAGCTAACCCAGGTTCAATCCCTGGCATCCCAGGTGGTCTCCCAAGCCCACCAAGAGTGCAGAGGAGCTAGGAGTAACCCCTGGGCATGGCCGGGTGTGGCACAAAAAATTTCAAAATAATACAAATTTTCAGTAAAGCAAAGTTGTTGTTTTTTTTTTGTTTTTTTTTTTTTGCTTTTTGGGTCACGCCTGGCAATGCAGAGGTTATGCCTGGCTCTGCACTCAGGAATCACCCCTGGAGGTGCTCAGAGGACCATATGGGATGCTGGGAATCGAACCCAGGTTGGCCTAGTGCAAGGCAAGTGCCCTACCCAGCCCAAAGCAAAGTTGTTATAAACAAACACCAGGAGCCCAGATGGAGCAGGATTTCTTAAAACCACACTAGTAGATGGGCAATAATAGGGCTGTGCCTTCAAAATTCTGACGAGAAACTGTGACCTAAATTTCTATACTTTGCCAGAAAGTAAGTTGAATGAAGGTATGAGGAAAAATACGCACATGTCAAACACACACACACACACATATACAACATTTTATTTTTATCCCGAGGCTACGCCAGAGTCCTCTGGGGTTTCTCCCGGCTCAGGGGATAGAGACTTGGAGACCATGTGCTACCAGGGAGCAAATCTGGGCCTCCTGCATGTCAAGTATGTGCTTAACCCATTAAGTTATCATTTGCCTTGCACAAGGCCGACCCAGGTTAGATTCCTCTGTCCCTCTGGGAGAGCCCTACAAGCTACCTAGAGTACCCCACCCTCAAGGCAGAGCCTGGCAAGCTGCCCATGGCATATTTGAAATGCCAAAAACAGTAACAAGTCTCACAATGGAGACGTTACTGGTGCCCGCTCGAGCAAATCAATGAACAGCGGGATGACAGTGACAGAGCTACAGTGCTACAGACTTGTATAAAGAGACAAGTCTTCAATACAATGGTTCTTTCATTTTATTTTTTAATTGCAAGTGATGACCCTTTAAAAGACCTACATAAATGATGACACTGTGGCATCACCAATATACCTCTTTTGGAAAACAAAACAAACAATTGAGACATTACAAGAACAGATGCTGTGGTATAGTCTAAAAAATTCAGTCATTATCAGATGAAGATTTAAGGAGTTGTGCACCAAATTTGGTGTGCTTTGTAAACTACTAAATAATTGCATGACAAAGCCAACTGACAATGGAGTCAAGAAAACAGCTCAAATTCTATTGATGTGTTAAATGCGTAATAAGGAGACGCATTATAAATTCAAAAATTATTTTTGTAATGTGATTTAAAATGTTTGTGAGTCAAACTAAATAGTATTACTAAAACAAAAAGATGAATTAGATGTCAAACTATTTCCAAAAAGCAAATTTTTCATTTCCACTGGGTAAATAGTACTAGATGAAAACAAGAAAAATCTGGGGCCTGGAGTGATAGCACAGAGGGTAGGGTGCTTGCCTTGCACGAAGCCAACCCGGGTTTGATTCTCAGCATCCCATATGGTTCCCTGAGCACCACCAGGAGTAAACCCTGTGCAGTGCCGGGTGTGACACCCCCCAAAAAACAATCTGACTGCTTTTTTTTGTTTTGTTTTTGGGTCACACCCGGCGATGCAGAGGGGTTACTCCTGGCTCATGCACTCAGGAATTACTCCTGGCGGTGCTCAGGGGACCTGGATTTGAACCTGGGTTGGCCGCATGCAAGGCAAACGTCCTACCCGCTGTGCTATTGCTCCAGCCCCCTGACTGCTTTTCTTAAAAACAGACATATATCATATATTTGACACTGGGTGAGGATGGCTTAAACTGTAAGGCCTGGCCATACTTGCTTGCATTGGTTTTTTTGGTTGTTCTTATTATTGTTGCTATTGTTTTTTCGTCACACAGAGCAGTGTTTGGGGGTGGTGCCAGGGACTAAACTGATTTATTGTTCTATGTGCTTAAAAACTTATCTCCTTCACCAAAGTGTACACCCAATAAAAGCATGGTACTTGTCTTATTCACAACTAAACCAATCCTGACCCAGATCACAGGCACTAGTAAAAATTAAGTAGATGAAGACAGAATGAATATCTGGTAGAAAATGTGTATTAATACATCTTCCTTAAAAATCTGAGGTCAGGGCTGGAGAGACAAGCTGCTTGTCTTGCTCAACCTAGGTTTAATCCCGGACACCAGAGATGGTCCCCCAAGTGTTACCAGGAGTGACTCCTGAGCACTACTGGGAGAGGCTGCAAAAACAAATAAATTTTAGGTCATTTTCTGATCTGGAAGGAAGAGTCGTCCCTCCTAACAATGCTTGCAAGTAATGGAATTGTGGCAATCATGGATTGAAATCTTTCTCATAGAATAGTATCATTATACAGGAATGAGAAAATTCCCAAGAATTTATATAGCCACCGATATTTCAGGGAAGTATGTCCACTAAGCAGCTCTCCATAAGGGAAGAAATAAAACAAATACAATAATGGAGTGCAGTAGGTAGGGAAGAGCACACGACTTGGTTATGTATTTTCAATAGACATTTTTTCTCTGTTATCACTTTGAAGTCATTGTTGACTGTAGACAAAACCAAAGCCTTTAGTATGGAATAAAGTCCTTCCATAGTAAAATCCCGGTTCCCTCTCTCTTGTGGTCTGGTTTCTCTCACTAGCCAGGCTGCTGCTAAACGTTTCCAGTTCCCTAGCAAGCTAGACCTCATAGTTCTGTTTGGGAAGCCTTCTTCTCCTGACCCACTCAATGGTATCTTCCCACTGATTCATATCTTCAAGACTTGGAGCACCCTCCTCCAGAAGTGACCAATTTCTCCTTCAAAAGGAGCCCTCAGTCTCACTGACTGACTTCCCACAGGGCCTGGCACCCCTACTGCTCCCAAAACTGCATTCCTCACCTTCTCCACTGCTCCCTGTATTGTTGGTGGATACAGTAGCTTCCTTGGAGTTCAAGAACACCCTTCCCAGTTGCCATGAATGAAAACTTTTCCCCAGCTATTTATCTGTGCATTCCAACTGAGTTCAACTTCGGACCCTCTTTGAAAGTTTGTCTGACCACTCTGACGAAAGGAGTTTCTCTACACTCATCTACCCCCTCACTTATCCTTTATGACCCTAATCTTACTTTCTGAATACTGACCTAACCTTATACTGTCTATTTAGTAAAGTATCTGTCTTCTCTCTGAGCACATAAGCTGTTGAGGATGGATCTTCACTTTGCTCATGGATGAAATAACTGAGAGAATGAAGGACACCTGTGTTGTGTTGTTACACTCAAGAATCTGACTTCCCGTTTGAAGGCCAGGTTGGGGGCTACAGTCTGTTCCTCTTAGTTCTTCCTCAGCTCCTTCCTGACATCAAGTAATTTTTTTAATGGTCTTTGTATGTCAAGTATAAATGACCTGCAACAATGGTTCCCACCAAAGGAACTCTGAATCCATGTGACATAAGCTGAAGAACACAATTCCATTTCCACAATCCCTTACCTGAAGCTCTGGGATTCAGGAATTTTCCAATATTCAGAAGTTTTTAATATTTAACACCCCTCAGAGTGTCTAGGACAGTAAATACTCTGTAATACTAATAGCTTTGCATTAAAATATGTGGGGGGTATTACAGAGCACAATAAACAATGCTCAAGTCAGTCTTTTCTGTCAAGTGTATTAGCAAGATAATTTTTTAAGAGTTTGCTATTTTGGAAGTATAGGTGTGGGGGTGTGGAGCTGTGGACATCCACTACGATATAGAGAACTGTGAAGTGTCTCGGTGCCAAAAAGGGTCCTTCAGATTCCAGAAGGCTAAGAAACCAGATCTAACACATTAGTTTAAAAACATCTTTTTTTTTTATTTATTTCAAACAATAAACTAGTGTCAGCCCCCATGTTCAGTTCTTTTTATGGGGCTAATAAAAATACTCTTTGCCCCATTTTCTGAGTGAAGAAACCAGGGTACAAAGAGGCAGTTTGCCTGCATAGTTAGTAAATGAATGAGTTGGATCCAAACTGAAGCTGTCTCAGCATCCAAAACCATGTTCTGAACTGCCTGGTCATCCTCACTCCACTTAGGGTGGAGTCACGCCTAAGGGTCACACCCAGTGGTTCCCCAGGGCTATTCCTGGCTCTGTGTATGGGTCAGCAATGGTGGTGCCCAAAGGACCATAAACAGTGCCTGTGTCAGCGACATGCGAACACCTTAACCAATACTATTTCTCCTGCCCACAATAAAAATTCTTTAGTCCTGCCAAGTTTATTCATGAGGTTAAACCAAAGGAAATTTTCTATAATCCAAGTGACTATAAAAATTTCTTGGAGCCAGAGCTATAGTACAATGGGTAGGGCGCTCACCTTGCATATGGCCCACAACAGGTTTGATCTCCAGCACCACATATAGTCCCTGGAGCCTACCCGGAGTGATCCCTAAGCACAGAGTCAAGAGTTACCCCTGAACATCGCAGGATGTAACTCCCACCCCCACCAAAACCAAAAAAGCCCTAAAAACCCTTCACTGATAAATATGCAATGACATGATTCTTTTCTTTAGCTAATATTTTAAACATTTTAAATAAGAGATCAGTGCTTTTAGAATATTAAAAAAATTATAACATCACACCCACTCGCCCTAATTTCTTTTGCAGAACCCATGATCCAAGGTCTGCTGTTTCCTGACAGATGGGAGCTGAAATGGTAGAACAATCAGTAAAGGCACTAACAGATAATATGTAGATTTCTAGGCTTATCTTTTGTCAAGATTGTCTATGTTGCTTGAATTTTTTCAAGTAGAAAAAATCCAGAAGTTCAGGCAGAAGTTGGTAAAATGTATTTGCACTGACCAAATTTAGAAAGCTTTTTTTGGAATTACCAAATATGGTAGTGACGTTTTGGCAGTAAAGACTTACTTGTAGAAGAACAATAAAGCTATGTAAAAAAAAAAATTAACTGCACAGGGCAGCTTCAATTGAAGTCACAGTGATTTGGATCTCCCCACACTTATGTGAAAGCTTCAAACTACACAATGTAGAGCAGCAAAAAAAAATAGCAAATATGCACTCATTTTATAGTACAAAGGCAAATAATATGAACATAAAGATTAAGAAATAAAAATAAAATATACACTAAAAACATCACCATCACAACAAAAACAGACTTTATTTCAACCAGACAAGTGAATACTTTAATTAACATCAACTTCAAGACTTGAAAATATGGAAATTAAAAGATGGTGCTCAGGAGGAAGAGAAGGAAATATTTATCATGGAGCAATTTTACTGCCCTTCAACAAATCCCTTTCAATAAAATGCTCAATTCAAAAGATTGATTAGCTCTAAAACATGTGATCTCCTCCATGTTAAGACTCTTGTTTAAAAGTTCCCCATCATTTCCAAGGATGTCTTCAAAAAAGAAATAGAAAGCTAGATCAATATCTTAATTTTTGTTAACTGTAGAAACTGGGGTTGAAATATAATCTCCTTGCAAGTAAAGATATTTCAAATGAGAAAACTTTATTATTTCAGATCCCCATTACAATGCTCCTAAGTACACACACGTACAAAACAGATATTACTACCTGACACTTCAAACCATGACTTCCCTTCAACCTCCCTACGTGCAGTTAATCAACAAGGGAGACTTTCCTCCTAGTTCAGATGTCCTGGAGGAGGATGTGCTGCCATTTGTACAGTGTGTGTGAATGAGATCATGTCAACATAGAACATTTCAACTAATTTAACATAAACTAAATCCACAAAAGACAGTGTATTCTTAAGGGGTACGATATAATTGCATATGGTTTTCAAGATTTACCAGGCTTCCTAGATCCATTGACACTTTCAAAGTTTTCTCATCAAGGGCACTTTCTGAGCTCTTTAGATGTTGCATTTAAGTACGTACTGAGTTGGTCAGCACCTTGATTAATATGAAATTTAAAGAAAGAGGAGAAGGAGAAGGGGAGTTATCCAAGCATAAGGGCTCTCTTTTTCCCATGACATTTAAACAGGAACAAAAAAAAAAAAAAAGACCCAAAAATTTAAACAAACAAACAAACAAAATAGTGTTCACAGTTAAACATGCCAGATTTGTAGTTTCACTTGAAACCAACAGCAAATCATGAAACGTCATGAAAAATATAAGTAAAGGTAAAATCTCCTAGAGTAATTACTAAATGAAGTTAAAATTACCACACTGATCAGTAAACCCCAGAAGAAATATAAACAGCACTTGCATTTCAGGTCCTTCTTACACATCATACAACTTTCCAATGTCAATGCATAAAATTGGTAGGTTTTGGCCACGCCGCACAAATGGTTTTTCTTTTAAAAAATACAGTATACAGAAAAAACTCTTGTATTCCCCATTTTGAAACATATGCTCAAAACCCCTGAAGAAAAGATCAGCTAGAAGGATATTAAAGTATTTACAAATCCAGCAGGTTCATCTGCCATGATGGCATGGCGTGCGTGCATCCGCCCATCCGTCCATCCATCCAATTCATGGCGTTTACACCTTCTCCAGCAGTGATGCTCAGTTCTCTGTTCTCACAGAAGGTCGTTCCATCTCCAGCTTATCTCTACTGATCATCATTCATTTTGAACAGTTCCAAAAGTGCCCCCACAGCTCCAAAATAACCCTACCAAAAAAAAAAAAAAAGAAAAGAAAAGGGACTCTCTTGACTCATTAGTATTCACTAGCTCTGAACTTCATACTTTATTTTTTTCTCAAGAGAGGAGGTGGGAGGACTAGGAGGGGAAAAGAGAGGGGCAGGGATAATCTCTAAATTTTAACCAAATACCTATTGGTTTCAATAATTCTATGTTTATTTTGGGACCACAACAATAAGTAGTACTGGGGAGACCATGAGGTGCTAGGGATCAAACCTGGGCATTTTTTTTTTTTTTTTTGCTTTTTGGGTCACACCTGATGATGCACTAGGGTTAATCCTGGCTCTGCACTCAGGAATTACTCCTGGCGATGCTCGGGGGATCATATGGGATGGTGGGAATTGAACCTGGGTTGGTCACGTGCAACGCAAACGCCCTACCCATTGTGCTATCACTCCAGCCCCAAACCTGGGTTTCTTGCATGTGTATTGTTTAACAATTTTAATCCTTGCTGTGCAGAATGCAGAATTCCTATTATTACCTCCATTTCACAGATGAGAAGTGGAAGACAAATAAGTAAATTACTCTTTGGGGAGGGGGGATGTCACATGACTTATGTCCAGGCTACATTTCAAATCTGACTTCAAAGTTCAGTGCATGGGTAAGAACTCTAAACTTTTCCGATAAAACTCAAGAAGGCAGCTAAATCTCCCTGAGCTCCGTTTTTGTACATCTGTAAAAGAAAAGTCTCTATTTCTGTTCAAATGAAAGAAGGTTAAAAAAAATTTTGAGGGGCCAGAAAGTAGTAAAGCAGGTAGGGCATTTGTCTTGCACACAGCCAACCTGAGTTAGATCCCTGACATTTCATATGGTCCCTGGAGCCCGCCAGGTATAAGCCCTGAGCTCTGAGCAAGTCAAGTGTGGTGACTGTCCCCCGCCCCTAAAAAATAAATTTTGAGAGAATCTGGTTTTGAAAAGGCATTTGCTCAACTCAACAGTTCCTGCAGAAATGGGTGGTGCTCTCTACACCCAGATGCTAAGGCAGGATCTTGGCTTCTGTAGCTCACTAGCATTTTTTTTTTCTCCAGGTCTCATCACTGTGTGCTGAAAATTATTCTAAGTATTTTCCATGAATTTACTCATTGCATCTTCACAATAATTTTATGAGACAGATAATATTACTGTTCCATTTCACAGATGATAAAACAGGGACACAAAGCTAGTCATTGTGTGAGGACTCCACAACTGCTCACTTCTGCCTAACTTAAGAGACACTCTGGGACAGGAAAGGCAGTGTATCACGCCTTCCCCAAACTCTCTCTTCCCAGGATCCTTCAGCAGGGTCTGCCTATGCCACAGGGAACTTAGGAAACATTATAAAATTTCAGTGTCTGCCATTTAGATCTCATGTTTTCAGTTCTGTTGAATCTGTATTTTGGGTATATGGCTGTACCCCTCACACATATCACTGCTATAATTGAAGCTTGGTGCCTGTTCACCCATTACTACTTGTTCTCTTCTTCCTCCTTTGATTTCTTTCCTTCTCTGTCTCCTTTCTACACATTGGGGTCCAGGGTGATCTAGGCATCCCCCTTTTACAACAATATATTTTCTCATCCAGTATTCCATATACTACAGAAAAATGAGGTTAAGGCACTTCCCTAGAATACAGCTGACCTGGGTTTGATCCTTGGCAATACATATAATCTTCCAAGCCCCATCGGGAGTGATTCTTGAGCAGAGTCTAGAAATAGCCTTGAGCACAGCCAGGTGTGGCCCAAAAACCAACACCACCACAAGAAAAACCCACCCCGTTTTCTTGGCCACAGAGAATGAATTATAATACCTAGTAATAAACTAAAGCCACAGTCCACAGAGGCCTAGGGTCAAACAAAGTGACAGATGACTGTTTTCCAAAGAAATGGTTTCTGTGGGGGCTAGGCCAGAAGGCTCACTGGACTGGAATGCATGTTTTTGCCTGAGGAGCCCTGGGTTCAGTGCTCAGTCTGCAAAGCACTGCTGGGAATAGCTGCGGAACACTAATGGGTGTGGCCCCCAAACACAAGAAAACAAAAGTTTCTGCAAAGACACTGGATCTTATCTTACCAACTAACCATTCATGTAGCCTCCTAGAGGCCTTTAGTTTCTGATAACTTCCAGACTTTGTTTCCTGCTTTATTCCAAGAGATCCAGATCTAGACTAGACTGCGAGATGAAACTGCTGAATGCCAGATAACTGATGGTATTGCTTTACTTTCAATCCCTAACTTGACAACCCTTGTGTTAAACTAGAATAGTGGTTTTTATCTTTTCTTTAATTATTTCATTAAAACAAGCCATATATGGAAAGCCAATAAACAGATAAATAAGGGTCCTTCAATAGTGGAGAAAGGGAGTAAAGACTCAATGATTCAATTCCTCTTCCCCTCCCTCCCCACCCTCCAAAGTTGCAACACTACAAAATCCAAGCTTAGAGAATTCTAAGTAACTTATAAATGCATCAGCAACTTGGAGTAAATCAGTTTGGAAACATATTTTTTTAAACGCTAGAGTAGTAAATTTATGACAATTAAAATTTATACAAGTTCTCTAGATGCTTTTTCTACAGTATTATACCCAAGGGATTTGGTATTTCCTGTGATAAAGTTCTCAGAAAAGATTTTTAAAGGGACTTTAGAGGGAGGACGGCAGGGAGGAGAGTTCTGAACTCATTCTAGAGACCTCTGGTCCACGGTACTGTAGAAACTGGACATAAGGAATCCTCTGAAGTATCCCATGTCCTCCTTGTAAGCAGGCTGGCTAATGCCATCTCTCAGGTCTACAGAGATGGCTAAGCACTTGTCTCAGCAGAAGACTGCAGACATGCTTATATTTAGGGAAAGGTTTATTATTAACGTAAAATCAATTTCTATCATGTGCCGCTAAAATAATAGAAGAGCACAAAAAGTGATAATATCAATGAAGATTCAGTTAAATTCTCCTTTTGTTCCCCTTTGGGTTTTGAGGCCACACCCAACAATATTCAGGAATTGGACTAGGGTTGGCTGTGTGCACAGCAGCTCCTACTCCCTGTACTATCTACTGACATCCCCAGTTTCAAATCTTGGAAAAAGGATTGAAATGGGTATTTTCAGTAGTAGAGCACATGTCTTGCAAGTATGAGGCAGGAAGGAAGGAAGGAAGGAAGGAAGGAAGGAAGGAAGGAAGGAAGGAAGGAAGGAAGGAAGGAAGGAAGGAAGGAAGGAAGGAAGGAAGGAAGGAAGGGAGAGAAAGAGGAAGAGAGAGAAAGAAAGAGAGAAAGAAAGAGAGAAAGAAAGAAAGAAGGAAAGAAAGAAAGAAAGAAAGAAAGAAAGAAAGAAAGAAAGAAAGAAAGAAAGAAAGGAAGGAAGGAAGGAAGGAAGGAAGGAAGGAAGGAAGGAAGGAAGGAAGGAAGGAAGGAAGGAAGGAAGAAAAAGAGAAAGAAGAGAGAGGAAGGAAGTAAGGAAGGAAGGAAGGAAGGAAGGAAGGAAGGAAGGAAGGAAGGAAGGAAGGAAGGAAGGAAGGGGAGAAAGAGAAGGAGAGAAAGAATCTCAGTGAGGTGCAGAGCTTACTGTAATTCTTTTACAATATATACACATATGAAATCATTATGTCATATACCTTATATTTCAAAAAGACTAAACAAAGTAGTCCCTAGCCACTGCCCTCTGTTTGTGTGGATGGCACATATGAAAGATAAAAAGGGAAATCTACAAGGATTCAGTTACAAACTTACTTCAGGAGCATCTTTAATTCCTTGATCCATGTTAAAGATCAAGCCAGAAATCAAATATCTACTTATTTGTAGATTATGAAGGGGAGTGGAGGGAAGGACAGCTGCAGAACTTAAATTAGCAAAACCCAGTTGCAGTAACAGGTCTCGGGTCTTACATCAACAAAATTATTGAGTAAATGAACCGATCAATTTTATTTTAAACTTGACTGGAGAGGTAGTACAGCCTATGGGCACTGGTCTTGCATGTGGCTGATCTGGTTTCAATCCCTGAAATCCCATATGGTTCCCTGGGCACTTGCCAGGAGTTATTCCTGAATGCAGAGCCAGGAGTGATGCCTGAGGATCACCAGGATGGCCTACACACCAGAATAAATAATAATAAATAAATAATAAAACAAACAGTTAGGGTCAGGGCAGAAGCTCAGTAGGCCAGACTACATATTTGCATGCTGGAGGCCCAGGCTCCATCACTGGTACCACATGGTCCCCTGAACATCACTAGGAGCAGTGCCAACCCATGGTACTCAACCATGAGTAGCCTCCAAGTACCACTAGGTATGCCCCCCACCCCCCAACTGGACTAACTAGGAGCCGGAGGATAGTACAGCAGGTGAGGTACTCGCCTTGCTAGTGGCCAACCCATGTTTGATCGCTGACACCCTACAATGGTCCTCCAGCCCCAGTATGGGCCCCAAACAACAAAAATTAAATTAACCTGCTTAGAGTTGAGAGGCTGTTCTTAATTATTCAACACCCTCCCTACCCCCACCATCCCAGTTTTGGGGCGGGGCCAGGGAGGTGACAGATGGTGCTGGGACTCTGATTCAGGGCCTCATACATGTTAGGCATGTATGTGTTCTAGTGCTTGAGCCATAACCCCAGCCCATCAATTGCTCATTTCCTTTCACTTATCTGACTCAGGTTCGATCCCTGGCACTCCATATGGTCCCCCAAAGCTGCCAGGAGTGAGCCCAGAGTGATCCCTGAGAACAGGAGTGAGCTGGCCATGGCTCCCAAAAACCAAAACGAAACAAAAAATTTACCCATTTTCACTAGCTTTTCACTAATTATGAGCTCATTACCAGTCTTGATTGCTGAGTTTGCTTTTTATACACGGCTCTTCATTATTCTTTTTACCTTAATTTTAAAACTAAGGAGCTCACTCATACATTATTCAACCCCAAATATCCTCTACTTAGTGAAATTAAGTTCATATAAGTTCAACTTACCTCGTGTTCCAAAAACAGAGCTTTTAGCTGTCCTTTGGACCAAAAATCCATAGCATACGCTAGCAGCTTCATGGAGACCATATTGATTCTGAGAAAATTCCCGACAAACACGACTCTGTCAATATTCTGGTGGGGGGGAAAATGAAAGAAAAACAATTGAACTGTGGCATAAAAACAGTACTTAGCAAAGACCCAATGATCCATATATTATATCATTGTCCTCCTAGGATCTTGCAGGATAATTATTTCAATAGAATTATTTCAGTATTTCCAAGATGAAATTGAGCAACTCTCCTACTATATTCAATAAGAAGAAGGTCTCATTTTGGCGACATGATGCAGATCCCATCCTTATTTGCAGGTATTAAGGTAGACTGCTCTAGATCTCATAGATAAGTCAGTTTTCATCTCACACATAAAATCGCAATTGGCCTTTAAACTCGGCTTCATTTTCTTATACGTTCTTTCAAAATGCCCTCCCCCCCCAACTTCCTATTATTAAATATTATACTCAAGTAATAAATAAAATGGCCGTGATATGGGTGATTCATCTAATGAGTTTGCTTTATTTGCCTGTGCAAAGTATGAGTAATATAAAAAGAAACAAAACCCAGCCTCCACTTTTAGAATATAGCGCGGAAAATCCCACTTTATCAGCATACATATGGGTTAAAACATGATGATGAAAAAGACATTCTCCCCTTGTTGTCATGGACAGAGATTTGCATTCTGAGCACTCATTGGACTGGGCTCAGCCTGTCTCACGCAGGGCTACTCACCACTCAGTCCCTCAAAGCCAGTTGCTATGGTCACTTGAAACAAAGGGCAGAGAGTGTTGGAAACTGAATTATCTCTGTTCAGTCTAACTAGAGTAATTAGGGTCTGGAAACAGCGCTTTTTTTTAACTGCCTCAAATTTTAACAACACAGGTTCATGAAATCTAATTAACCACTAAGAAAATTTTCCATGGGTAGAAGGATGCAAGTGGTTTTTAAAAGGGGTTTTATATCCATAAATAAAAAAAACAAACAAAACCACTATAGCCACAAACCACTCACACTGAGAGGTGGCAGGACTATTCAAAAGTAAAAAAATTCAAAGAAAGAGAAATCAAATTAAAACTTAGGAGTTTCACCTTTCCCCACCAAACAAGGAACTTCAAGGTCAATTTGCTCTGGTCCAGGACGATACTGGTAGAAAGCCAGAATAGAAGTGGCATTAAAGCTAATGGGCATTTCTTATCTCAAATAAATTCCAGATGGGTTAAAGATATACATGAGGTTTTTACCGGATGTGCTCAGGGCTTATTCCTGACTCTGCTCAGAGATCAATACTGGCAATGCTAGAGGACTGTGTTCCTTGCTGGGGGAACCAGGGTCAGCCACATGCAAGGCAAGCACCTTAACCTCTGTACTGTTTCTACAGATACATTTTTTAAAAAAAGGAAAAAGAGGAGCCAGAAAGATAGTATAATGGGTAAGGTACTTGCCTTGTATGCCAACTGACCTGTTTTCAATCCCCAGTACCACATACAGTGCTTCAAGAACCACCTAGAGTGATCCCTGAGCATAGAGCCAGGAGTAAGCCTTGAGCACTGCCAGGCAGTGCAAAAGACTAATACAATTAACAGACTGATGAATTTACTTCATAAAACATTTCTGTGAGCCAGAAAGAAAGAGACAGACATAGAAAGATTGCACTCATATGTGGGATATAAAGTAGCAGAGAGGTACAAGCTTGCAATGATGCAATTTCTGGCAGAAATTTCTCTGGACTTAGTTACTAAAATAATAAAATACAGAAATCCAAAACCGTGCGGCCGCTATTGCGGCTGCTTGACCTCATATCTCTTCATTCTCAGCAATGGAAAACAAATTATCAAATGCTTCCTTTTCAGCAGGTCCGACTCTGGGGGGAGAAACTCCAAACAATAATAGTGAGTTTTTTGTTGAAATATTGAATGTAATCAAAGTAAAGTGAAAGTTAAAGTGAAATTTAACAGTTACACAGGTGGGGTGGGGGCGGGGAGAGGTATACTGTGATTCTTGGTGGTGGAATATGTGCACTGGTGAAGGAATGGGTGTTCGCATTGTATAACTGAGACTTAAACCGGAAAGCTTTGTAACTTTCCACATGGTGATTCGATTAAAAAAAAAATCATTTCTGGAGAGAGAGTTCAGGGATGAGCCATTTGTCTTGTCCACAGCTGGCCCTGGTTCCTAGCATCACATATGGTCCCCTGAGCACCCCCAGGAATAATCTCTGAGCATAGAGCCAGGAATAAACCCTGAGCACTGCTGGATGTGCACGTGATCACCTTCCAATTGTATTTACTAATACAGGGACAAAGAGTCATCAAATCCAAAGGGAAAGCAATCAACAACAACAAAAATACTTACAGAACATATATAAAATGGAGGCTGCCTATAAATCACTAAGGGAAAACACTAGCAGGGGGCCAGAGCTGTAGTACAGTGGGTAGGACACTGGCCTTACATCTGGTTGACTAGGGTTCAATCCCTGACATCCCATATCCACTCCCCCCCAGCACCACTAGTAGTTCCCAAGCACAGAGCCAGAAATAATCCCGGAGCATCAGCAGATGTGGCCCCCAAAACAAAACAAAACAGAGCAAAGCAAAAGAAAAAAAGATCAAGAGTCCAATAGAAAAACAGGTAAATCATATTAACTTAGAGTTTATAGACACAAAAAGAGAAATATCAATGGCTACTAAATAGATGGAAAAGTACAATCTCATTATAATAATAAAAATATAAATAAACCAAAATGGGACCAGAGATATAGTACAGCATGTAAGGCACTTGCCTTGCACAAAACTAACCCAAGTTTGATCCCCTGCACCATATTTAGAATGATCCCTGAGCACAGAGCCAGGAGTAAGCCCTTAGCATTGCCAGGTATGACCCAAACTCAAAAATATAAAAAATAAAATTAAAACAAGGTAGTATTTCTTACCTATTGATTGGAAAAGATCGATATGTTTGATAATCCATCTGTATATATTTGTACTCTTATCTACTAATGGAGATATAAAGCGTAAATAGCTCTATGGAAATTTCTATCAAAATTACAATCAATTTAGCAATCTCTTTTGACCTAGTAATTTTCTTTTTTTTTTAATTTATTTTTCTTTTTTTTCTTTTTGACCTAGTAATTTTCGTTTAAGGAATTTGACTTAGAGTCACTCACTTGTATGCAAAACGGCGTGTGCACATGTGTACATATATCCTATTACACAGATTATGTATATAACCTATAAATATACTAGATTCTAAAAATCATAGCAAGATTTAAAAAGCCTAAGTACCATTGGGAAATTAAGCTAAGAAAAGCATGTCTACCTTTTAGGATGTACTATGGACCTGAAAAAAAATAAAGCAAATTTTTTTTGGGGGGGGTCACACCCAGCGATGCTCAGGGGTTACTCCTGGCTCTGCACTCAGGAATTACTCCTGGCGGTGCTTGGGGGACCATATGGGATGCCGGGGATTGAACCCGGGTTGGCTGCATGCAAGGCAAACGCCCTACCCGCTGTAATAAAGCAACTTTAAATATGCTTAAATACACAGTCTTAAAAATATCTTCACATGAAAAAGAACATTCCCCAGAAGTAAATATTGAAGTACGTGAGATGGGCAGATGTGCTGTACGGGACAAACTTTCTAATGGTTTAGCCAAAGAGAAGAGCACACAAGAGAGACAGAGGGAGGAGGCAGGAGAAATCTGAGTTTGGTGAATCATGCCAAGTCAGGTAACCCCTGAGTCTGAGTTGAAAGTTACAGAGGTTCCTTTCACTATTCCTTATGTATATTAACAATTTTTACAATAACCAGCTGACATCTGAAACAAAATACAAAAGAGTGAGCAGAAGGTGAATTTCATGGCATGCGATTATATCTCAGCAGAACTGCTATTTTAAAACATGATTTAATTTGCTGCCTTTGGAAGAATGTATTTATCTGTTTATCATGTATAGTCCAGAATTTAAAAATTCTAAAAACAATGTCTATATCGAGTGACGAAGGCATTGAGGGGCAGAGGTGGAAAGGGTAAGTCATCTCCCAAGACTCCTTTCTGGTATCTCTAGAACATTCTGTTTTATGTTTTGTGTGCTTTACTTGCTATTCCAAAGGGGAGATGGAGGAGGACTCACTTTTAAGTGAATGAGCTAATACTTGTTTAAAATATATATATATGTATATATATATATATATCACAGAAGAAAGACTTCTGATTCAGTAAATATGTGTCTATGAAATAGCTGTAACCCAACCGGTTTCAGGGAGCAAAGTCACATTGATCGTGACTCTTGGGGGAAACAAGCCAGTGTCGCTCCTGGGGTGTCTAAAAGGAGTCTGGTCACTCAGGTTGCCAGAAAACCCAGCCCTTGTTCAAGGGGCTCCACAGAAAAGTCTCAAATAGTTGCTTGAACTCGCATGTAACAAGGCTCCATTTCAGTTATTTTTACAATAATCCAACAACATTGGATTGAAATTGGGTATTGAAATATAAAACCAAGGTAAAAAATAAAATCAGTTGCTCTCCCCGTAAAAGGACTGCAATGCCAGTCAAAAGACTTGCTGGCTGGCTCCCTTGAACTCTGGAAAGCAGGGCAAAGGGCATGCACCGCTCTGCAGGGCAGGGAGGTAACATCAAACTGACCTTTGAATCAGTGAGTACAGCCAACCACGCTCACGCACTGGTCTGAGGCTCATTTAGCTACTCGGGAAAAGTTCCTTTAAAGGTTATTGTCAAAAAATAAACTCTTTGTGACAGTGAGTCCTACGACTCAAGTGGACTTTGAAAAGGCGTGTCTCTGGGACACAGAGCTCTACCTGAGCATCAGCTGACATTTAAATTCCCTCTGCCTGAGGGGGGGGGGGGAGGAGGGGGTGCGCATACATAAAGTAAGGCCGAGGCAGGAGCATGAAAGGCATCTCCTACAACCCAAGCTCGGAGGTGGGAATGCATGCAACCTTCAACCTTCGCACACTCCTGCTCCATGCCCCACCTGGCATGTTCTATTCTTGCTTTCTGATGTGACACAGCACACAGGTGTGTGTGTGTGTGTGTGTGTGTGTGTGTGTGTGTGAGAGAGAGAGAGAGAGAGAGAGAGAGAGAGAGAGAGAGAGACAGAGAGAGACAGAGACAGAGACAGACTCCTCAATCTATACAAATAGGATTTCACCCCTCTGACATATGCACACTGCATTTTGATTCAATATTTTTGCTTTTGTATTTTGGGGGGCCCACATCTGGTGGTGCTCAGGGCTTACTCTGGGTTTTGCTCTTAGGGATCACTTCTAGAGGGGTTCAGGAGATCCTATGGGGTGCTGGGGATTGAACCCAGGCAGGCCCTGTGCAAGGCAAGTACCCTACACAATGTACTATGGCTCTGGCCCAGATTGAATACATTTTAAAAACCGATTACTCCTCTGGTTCTTTAATATTCCTACTCCGACAACAGAGCAGGTAGGGCGTTTGCCTTGCACATGGCTGACCCAGGTTCGATTCCTCCAACCCTCTTGGAGAGCCCGGCAAGCTACCGAGAGTATCCCGCCCGCACGGCAGAGCCTGGCAAGCTACCCATGGTGTATTCGATATGCCAAAAACAGTAACATGTCTCACAATGGAGACGTTACTGGTGCCTGCTCGAGCAAATTGATAAACAGCAGGGTGACAGTGCCACAGTGCTACTCCGACAACCTATCCACCCGTCCCAAGCTCTCCTATCCTCCTTACACAACCCAGTGAGAGATGTGCATGGCGTGTATTTCAGAAGTTTCACTTTTCCCCCCGGAGGACCTTGCAACGTTCATAGCATGTCAACAGAGCCTTGTCTGTGGCCAGCCCCACCCCTTCTTGGGCTGGAGCCCTTGGCTGTAGCAAGCTCTCTGTGCTTTGTTAGCCCTGTACAATGCTGCTTGAACTCCATGCCACAAGGCAACACTGTAAAGAAGCTGAAAGCAGAGAGAATATCAAAGCGGCAGATGGGAAGTATTACCTGCCATTATTTACAAAGATGCACAGAGCGTTTTCCTTTGGCTTCAGCAAGTGCATGGTAGTAATGATCGTTAGCGAGGCAATGCGCGGGTTATAATTTTACTGTTTCTACAGTGGAATAACTTGAGTCATTATCCAGGTCCTACTTTTGAAAAAGGAAGCACAGGTTCCCCGCTCCCCCTCCACACTGCATGCTTCACATTCTAAAAGGTGCAGCTATGACAAAGGACAGATTCCCAAGCACCTGGAGTGTTGTAAGCTTAGCAGCTGCCCTGACACAAGCGATGCCTTTGAACAACACACAGCTTGCCCTGGGATCTGGCCTTACCTCATTCAAGGCACACATCCGAGCAATGGAGCCAATGTTGTTGGTGATGGTGACCAGTGTGGCTCGGGCGAGGTCTTCTTTGCTGATGGACTCTCGTTTCTCTTTACTCATCATGTTGCCAAAGCTATGTCAGAAATATTAGCGAAGAGTGTTCAAAATCATTCTCAGGCAGCCCCATCCTTCCACCAGAGTACTGTGGAAAGCTTTCTGAATAACTCTGTCCAAACTCAAATGACCTGGTTTGGCTACCACAGTGTACAAGCAGACAGGATTACGATATGAATGGTCAGCCGTCCTTGACTTAATAGGGACAAAGTAGCATGGCTATTAACGGGGAGGGGGAGGAAAAGGGGAAACAAAACAAAAAGGAACTTTCAGAAATGCCTCTAAATTATCTAGACAATAATGGAATGTGAGAAACTTTTTCTAGAACCTTCTTTCAAAGCTGCCCTAGTGTAAGTACAAGCATTAAGAACTATCTCAGTGCTTCCTAAGGGCCAGATCAAGTCTGAGCTCTAATCCCACAGAAGGATGTTGCACTGGTTGGTGGGTTGCCGTTTGGAAAAGTAGCCACATGGAAAGCCGGGGTGGAAAAGTTGCCTTAGGTCGAATCAGTACTGCTCCAAGGGTTTAAGCACTATTGCTCCTAGCTACTTAGGCTCTACCTGGATGCTACAGCAGATCCTTGAAGGCCAAATCGTTCATAGTCGCCTCCGTAAATGTCCTTCACCAGCTTATCAACATTGGTGCTGTCGCCTTTAGCTGCCATTTCCAGAGCTTCTTCAAAGGTCTCACAACCAGTCAGCAGGCAACATAGGCCTAGGAATGTTCCACCTCCAAGACTGAAGGAACAATAAGGTTTATTTTTTTAAATGGACTGAAAGATATGCCCATCCAAGTCCCCAACTATAGCAAGATCAGTAGAAGAGGTTCTGCCCAACAGGGGAAGGAGAACAAAGGGGGCACTTGAATTACAGTGCTAGGATACAAAAGAGTTTTAAGGTAGCTGGAATAAAGAGGGCAAAGACTACAAAGAAACACAAGGAAGACTTGCCCTGAATTTAGGCACAAAACCAGAGTCAAGACTCTCACTGATTTCCGTTGTGAGACCTTCAACTAGCTAGTAGCCTAAGTCCTTCACTGAGTGCTCCCTCTATGGAGAAGATACAAATCATCACCTCCTTTATTGGGGGGGTCCCCTAAAAATAGCAATAGCCAGAGAAATCATTGCTTAAAAAGAAAAAACACCTAAATACTTAAGAAAATAAACTGCTTGTGAAATACAGTTTACATCTATAATGTCAAACTCTGTCAACAAGACTACTGAGGAATGAGATAGGAATAGCAGCTCAAAGTATCTTTCACCCGGGGCTGGAGCGATAGCACAGCGGGTAGGGTGTTTGCCTTGCATGCGGTCAGCCCGGGTTTGATTCCCAGCATCCCATATGGTCCCTTGAATACCGCCAGGAGTAATTCCTTAGTGCAGAGCCAGGAGTAACCCCCGAGCATCGCTGGGGATGATCCCAAAAGCAAAAAAAAAAAAAAAAAAGGTATCTTTCACCTGACCTGTTTCCAGCAGAGGTAATCTCACCAAACCTCCTGGAAAATTTCTACAAGGAGACTTCTGTGATTGGGCTCAGGTGGGAATTTTTTTTCTCCCACCCCCCTAGTATATGCTGGTTATTATATTTCACTTACCACCCCATCATGGAAATAATCACAAAGCTCATAAAATGATTCCAGAGTTCAAACTCTGTTTTTAAAGCATTTCCATTGCTTTTGGGGAAGGGGTGGGGGTGAGGGGTAGGGTGGAGGGAGAGAAGTTCTCTAAAATACTTTTTAGGTAAAATTAGAAACTCATTATGGTACTTGAGAATGAACTCAATTGTGTATTAAGATCAAAGTTACCCAAGGGAAAGCAGATTCTGAGTAAAGATATTGCTATTGCTGGCACACTCCAGATAAGAAGGAACTTGAATAGGAACGTGGTTTTCACTCTTCCTCCACTGGGAAGAGTTAACGTAAAAGAATAAATAGCTCACATCAATTTGTTCTGAGCTGCTAACCCGAAAATCTCATGTGTTGGCTACAGGCTTTAATTCTAAGAGAAAATTCAAGTTGAGATTCAGGTTATTTTTAACTGAAATTTGACCCCCCCAAAAAAATTTAGGGACAATTCTATTTACTGTCAATAACCATTGACCAGTAGGTAATAGATTATAGACAGGCACATAGTTCTTTAAATCTCAGTTAAAGTGAACTCTATGTAATACTTCCTGGTGATTCTTACAGAGCATATCGGTAGTTTAAAAGTCCAGGGTCTCAAGGAAAAATTTTCAGAGCTCCACACCACCAGAAGCAGCTATCCAAACTGCAGGCTCAGGACCAAGAAGGAAACAGAGATCCACAGACCTTATTGCCTCAGCAACTGAGTCACAGTCAAAGTTTTAAATTTATTCTAAGTGTCTCTTTACTCACATTTAACGTGGCATGCTCTGGCTCGGTCTACCTTACAGAGCTAGCACTTCGTTTTGAGAAGCCAGGGATCAAACCTGTGCATCGTACACCTGAGGTATGGACTCTAGCACTGAGCCACATCTCGGGCCCAGAGCTAGTTTAATTTTAACAAAAACACTTCTTGTATATGCCACCTGGATTAGTCTTGGTTTTATTCTGTGTAATTGTCAGTCATTTCTAGCTTCTGTCTTTCATCCATGTAACTTTCCTTTGAGCATCAGGTATTTCTATTAATCAAGGTGTTCAATAACCTGCTCCAAACGTCGGCACTGAAGACATGGGCTGACTTAGAAAGAAGGCAACTCAACTGATGCGTTGCTATGAGGGAAGCAGGCTAAGTGTTTTGCATGGCTGGACAATGACAGGTGACTCCAGACAAAGAATCAGAGCTGGATGGGGAAAGCGAGCATGCGTTTGCACAGTTGGACCACTGCAGAGGAGGAAAAAATGCACAATTGCGGAAGAAAACCTCATTCACATCTTCACCCTAACACCATGATTTAATTGATTCTATAACTCATACTCAGATAGATCATTTCAGCAGATACCCACAGAGACTCTCAGCAAATCAGAGATAAAAATATACTGCTGGAAAAAAAATACTGCTAGATAATGCTATTGAAGCATACGACATCTTGAAAAACCCAGATACCTTGTAGTGAGACCTAAGAGAAAATGTATTTACTCAGTTCTTGTGCTCTTCACATGGACTCTGAAATGAGCTTAACATTTTTTTTACAGGAGGTAGCAACATCACTTCTGACATTGCTCAGGGGGTTTTTATGTGATGCTGGGAACTGAAACAGGGTTGTCCACATGCAAGCAAGTGCTTTACTTCCTGTACTTTGTCTCTGGTCCAGGTGAGTTCACTTTTACCAAGGTTTCCAAATTCTCTTCTTGTCTGCTTTGTTCCTAGGCCATACCCAGCAGTGCTCAAGGCTTTCTCCTGGCTGTGCTCAGGGATCACTCCTCATGGGCTCAGGGACCCATATAGGTACCAGGGATTGAACCTGCATTGGCTATGTGCAAGCCAAATGTCCTACCCATGGTACTATTACTCTGGCCCGTTTCCAAATTCTTCATGTTCCTTTTTGTACTCTGGGGGACCATGCAGTGCTGGGTATCAAAACCAGGGCCTTGCACATGTGAAGACATGTGCTCTATTACTTGAACTACATCAAGCTCTATCATTTGATTTTTTTTTTAATAAACCAAATCAATCTATGTCAGTTCTAAGTCCTGTTTTGATTGAGTTCTATTATATTTAAACTGGATGCAATCAAATTTTGTGATAGAACTGAAATGAACCATTTAAATGTTTAAAGAAAACTTGGGGCCAGAACAATAGTACAGCAGGTAAGATGTTTGCCTTGCACACAGCCGAGAGATGTGGTCAAACCCAGGTTCAATCCCTGCCATCTCATATGGTTCCCTGAGCATCACCAGGAGTAATTCCAAGTAATTCCAAGGAGTAGTGCCAAGTGGGAGCAACCCCTGAGCATCACTGGCTGTGACCCCCCAGCAGCCCCCCAAATAAAAAACCAGCAGCAACCACAAAAAACTGATGTCCCATTATGATACAACTTCCTAAAACTAAAGTTTCTTACTAGAAAATAGGGCATCAGGAGATGAACCAAGAGCCACGGCACGAGAAGCAGAGCCTCCCGCCTACTGACTGTGATCCTGAGGTCTCCTAACCCATTTTGGCACCAGAGCAGATTCTTGCAGCCATGCATTTTGACTGTGAACTGAACTACAACCTCGTGCAGCCCGGGGAGGGATTTTTTTCCCTCTCCACCCCATTTTTCTGAGCGAAAATGGCGGCAGCGGCAGCAGCCACGCGGTGAGAGCCACCCTCTAAGACCCCTACACCAGGAGGTAGGACTTTCTTTAGTGACGTAGCCTGTAGGTGATCCTGGGAGGGGAGGTGTTCCCGGCGCGCCTTCCGCCCAGAGATGAACCAAGAGCCGCGGCACGAGAAGCAGAGTCTCCCGCCTACTGACTGTGATCCTGAGGTCTCCTAACCCATTTTGGCACCAGAGCAGATTCTTGCAGCCATCCATTTTGACTGTGAACTGAGCTAAAATATTAGAAACCCAAAACCTAAAAGTCTTCACTTTTACCAAGGAAGAGAAATTATTAGATGATGCTTATTCAGCAGGCCTGATTGTTGGGGAAAATTTCCAATCAACAATAGTGAGTTCTGTATGGAAATATGAAATGTACTCAATATATAGAGAGAATAATGGGAATATCATCAGCTACTTAGATGGGGGGTGGGGTGGGAGGCGGGTGTATTGGGGTTCTTGGTGGTGGAACGGGTGCACTGGTGAAGGGATGGTGGTTTAATCAGTATTTGACTGTGACTTAAACCTGAAAGCTTTGTATTTTTTTTCTTGTTTTCACGGTGGTTCAATAAAATATTTCTTTAAAAAAAAAATAGGGCATCATAGAATGAAAAAAATAATCTAAAGTCACATCTATCAACTGACAATGAGATAGCAAAATTGAAATCTTAAGCCACTTGCTTGGATCAGTCCACACTGACTGATGTACATCCATTACAGTTTATGCAAGTGGTTTCTAACTCAAAACAACTCTGGCTGGACCAAGTGGATCAAGGCCCATAAGAACTGAAATTTCCTTCCTCTCCCCAATGCTTGGACACTTTAAAAGGGTTTTCTGAATAATCCTCAGTCTCCTTAAAGCACATGTCCCAACTACTGGCTGCAGGAATCTCACAGAAAAACGTTTCAGACAGAAATTGACAATCATTACAAAGTCATTAATGGGCATTTACTAGTCAGGTATGTCACATGGTTAACAAACCAAATACCGCAATCAGGTCATTAGCAGCTATCCAGGAGACAACCCAGACTACCAGAACCTTCAAATTTGAGAGTAGAGCTGTAGCATATAATTCATGAATTTATGCTGATAGATGGAATTAAATATCTCTAATTACAGGAAAAACTTAGCATGTTGTTACACTGGGACTTGCTCTACCAACTCGATTCTTTCTGGAAAGTGTAGGTTCTTAAACATTTTACCTTTATCAGAGGATCACTCTTTAAAGCAAAACTAACTCAATTCAGGGGCTGGAGCGATAGCACAGTGGGTAGGTCGTTTGCCTTGCATGCAGCTGACCCGGGTTCGATTCCCAGCATCCCATATGGTCCCCTGAGCACCGCCAGGAGTAATTCCTGAGTGGAGAACTGGGTGTGACCAAAAAAAAAAAAAAACTAACTCAACTCAAATGTTTATTCATCTCTGATAACTCCTAAGACGGTGGTGTCCCAGACAATTCTACGTGACCCAATTAGTTGAGCTCTGTCACCAGAAAATGTAAAGCTCATGGCTATTAACCTGAGCACCAGCTGATCTTCTGAACACAAGTAAGACTCGGTCAGAATATGGTTGCGTGTGCCTGCCTCTATGTACCAGATTTCACAACAAATATGAGGCTTGATGCAGTTCTATTAGAGTAGAGGTTGCCGTATATGTTGCAGGGATTTAGCAAGGGCCTTGACGTCTAGCTGCAAAGTTAGGCTCAGTTGTGACAATTGAAAGGTCTCTAGACATTGCCCAACATCCCCTCCATAGATTCCCTTTTCCCAGTGATGAGCAATGATTTACAAGCCATAGAAAAGTGGCAGAAGAGTACTGCTCGCTTCCACAGCTACGAGCTGCCAGGTTGAGAGAAACTAGGCGTGCACAATCTCCTCAGAGGAAACTTCCAGATCTCTGAGATCTATCAGAGAAACTTCGACATCCAGACAGGGTTTTATGACCATAAAGCAAGAGTCATGCTCAAAACATTAAAACTAAGAAAGAGCCCCCTTCACAGCACAAACCAGGACAGAGAGTTGTTCTGGACAGAGAGTTGTTCTAGCTTCATCTATCTAAAAGTTTCAGGACACTATCCCAAAGCAGATTGCTCAGGGCAATTGCTTCTCACACTGTTCTTCCACAAATGCTTTTGTGGTCCAGAAAGTGGAGAAACAATCCACACTAAACCTTTCTCTCAGGAGGAAGGAAAATCAGTTTACTTTAATTGACATAATGATTTCTCCAGATCTCTGACCTGGGATCTTTTCCCTAGGCCGAATCCTCCTCAACCATAAGCTGCTGACTGCCCTTCAATAGGCCTTGGGCTATGGGTTCACTAAAAACACAGAGTTCTGCCTGATGACACAAGGTCACTGCCCACTGCAAGCCAACACTCTCTGTTAGGGATGCCAACTGTTTCAGCTCTCTGGTGGTAAAACATTCTTTGTCAACTCACTTTGCTCTCCTAGGTGGGAAGACACACTATTTCAAACAAATTCTTCTGCTCTGGTCATCCAGGAGGTTCCAAAAGGTTTCTTCTGAAGCCATCTCGGAACATCCCAAGCACTACCTCCCATCCCCCACCCCCACCCCCAACTTCCATGTGCTTCCTGCCATCTCCTGGGAAAACTCCTGAAGCCTGCAACCCTTCTCCCAAGCCCCGCCCAGTTTCCGGGATGGCAGTGACTGTTCTTTTAACTTACTGTGAATCACCCTCTCACTCCTCAACGCCCTGCTCAATAAATCCCTTCAGTTTGACTGAAGAGGATAAGGTCTTCTTTTAAATATATCAATCCCTTTCCAAACTTGAAGGATGAGACCTGAGTTTAAACAGAAAGATGTTCTAGTGGAAGCCACGTTTACCTGGTCCCTGTCACTCTTTTATAGTTGTCCTTGGAGTACACTGCGAGAATGCTGACCCCTGAGCCCATGTTCACCAGCAACATAGGGTACGGGTTATCAAGGCAATACGGCTTTTTTTGACACAATTCAGGATTTGTGGGATTTTCAAAATAGTAACATTCCGGCTTGCCATTGAAGCCAACGGAGTCGACATAGAGCAGGCCCTGAATCAGACAGTCCAGTTCATCCAGTTTGTGGAGCTGTAGGTCAGCAATCTGAAAGAGAACAAAACCTCATGAGAGGGGTGACCAACACTTCAGGGGAAGCCCTAGAGGGCATTAGCTGGACATTAAATAAAAGATGTCTTGAACATATGAGCCAAGAAAATGCCTTGCAAGAACCTGCTGTGGGATCCTGTGGCTCTCCCCTGGAGAAGTCATTTGAGCAGAGTATGATAGGTGCCCCCTGTGAGCTAGCAAACAGGTGCTGGTCTGTTTGCTGGAAAAGCATCAGCATGGGGGAGAGGGGCAGGAGGGGAGGGGCAGGAGGGAAGTCCAGTAGTTACCAAAAAACAATGTCCACTTTCCGAGTTTCAGAAGCTGCAAATAAATGTCACCTATTTGGGAAAAGGGTCTTTGCAGGCATAATTAAGTTAAGGTTGTTGAAAGGCTGAGAATATTCTAGATGGCTTTTTTCCTGGGTGGATCCTAAGTTCACTGACAGGTTTCTCACTGGAGAATCACAGGGAAGATGGGATGACACCAAGGAGAGGCCAAAGGAGTATGAAGGCCGAGGCTGGGGTGCTGCAGCACAGACCAGGGAACCGTGACAGAACTGACAGCCAGAAGAGGCAAAAGAAAGAATTGCTCCGAGAGCTTCTGAAGCAAGTAGGGTGCTGTCGACACTTTGACATTGAACGTCTAGCCGGAAATGGCCTGAACTAAGAGAATGAACACGTTTGTATGGTTTAAGTCATCAAATTGGTGATCCTTTGCTAAAAACAGGCACAGGAAACTAATGCAGCATATGAAGGCCTCTCCCACAGGGAGAGGACTGTGAGAATCTTCCAAAAGCAGCTGGATCCTGGTGCTTGGTTGTTAGGACATTAAGGCCTAAAGGAGATACAGTGAGCCTAGGAGTTGGGGAAAGTCTCCTTCAAACCCAAAAAGTATAAACCCCTCTTCTCAAACTCTGACACTTACATGCAAGGTGTGGGGCAACTTAACTTCTTCCCAAGCCTGTTTCCTCATCTGTAGAAAGGAACGCATGACAGCCCTACCCCTGTGGTGGTCAATACTGCATGAACCAAGGCTCAACCTTGAACAACATATTAGTAATCTCTCATAGAGGGTCTTAATGGTCTCTGGGTGAAATACAAAAATATTTACACACTCTTCTCTAAGGAAAGTTTTTTGAAGTATTTTCATTGGTTTATTCATAACAAACAATACAAAATAAATTACTTTGGTTCTGCTTTGGGGCAGGGGTTGGGGTTCAGGATGGAAACATCCAAAATATGGTGATGGGAAGGTGGTGGGATTGGTGTTTGAATATTAAATACAATCAAATATCATGAACTACTTTATAAAAATTAAATTAAATTAAAAAAATACTACGTGAACATACACATAAAAGTACAAGGAACTCAGCAAATGCTGGCTCTGATTACTAGGTGGGGTGGCTTCAAAGCATCCTTCCATGCCTCTAAGAGACAGAAAAAAAGAGAGAAAGAAAAGGAAAAAAAGAAAGAAGGAAAGAAGGAAGGAAAGAAAGAAAGAAAGAAAGAAAGAAAGAAAGAAAGAAAGAAAGAAAGAAAGAAAGAAAAAAGAAAGAAAGAAAGAAAGAAAGGAAGAAAGGAAGAAAGAAAGAAAGAGGGACTGGAGAGATAGCACAGCGGGTAGGGCGTTTGCCTTGCACGCGGCCGACCCGGGTTCAAATCCCAGCATCCCATATGGTCCCCTGAGCACGGCCAGGGGTAATTCCTGAGTGCAGAGCCAGGAGTAACCCCTGTGCATCGCCAGGTGTGACCCAAAAAGCAAAAAAAAAAAAAAAAAGAAAGAAAGAAAGAAAGAAAGAAAGAAAGAAAGAAAGAAAGAAAGAAAGAAAGAAAGAAAGGAAGGAAGGAAGGAAGGAAGGAAGAAAGAAAGAAAGAAAGAAAGAAAGAAAGAAAGAAAGAAAGAAAGAAAGAAAGAAAGAAAGAAAGAAAGAAAGAAAGAAAGAAAGAAGAAAGAAAGAAAGAAAGAAAGAAAGAAAGAAAAAGAGAGAAAGAAAGAGAGAGAAAGAAAGAGAAGGAAGGAAGGAAGGAAGGAAGGAAGGAAGGAAGGAAGGAAGGAAGGAAGGAAGGAAGGAAGGAAGGAAGGAAGGAAGGAAGGAAGGAAGGAAGGAAGGAAGAGATAAAAGAAAAAAAAACCACCTTGCTCTCCTAGGTAGGGAGGGAAGAATAGAAAGGAAAATGGCTAGCTTAGAGGCAAGCAGTCACTCTGCATCTGTAGAAGTTGAAATCAGGCTTACCCGAAGGGATATTACTGTAGATCAGGTTGATGTCCATTTTCCATGGACAAAAAAATAGTCTGATGGCCAGATAGATAGTGCAGGGGTAAAGGCACTTTGCCTTGCATATAGCCAATCCTGATTTGATCACTGGCACTGACAGGAGTGATCCCTGAACATAGAACCAGGAATACATCTGGCTAAAAGTGGCCCCAAATCAAAAAATAAATGAATATTTTTTAATTCTCTGAAGAAGGTACTATTATCCTTGTTCTATGATGAAAGCACATCATAGAGCTTAGTTTTCCATAAAAAACACAACTAGCAAATTTCTCCCTATTCTCCTCTTAGTTGTTATACAGGTACTGCTTCTAAGATCCAGAAACAACTTTTTTAAGAACTACTATACTGTGATATATTACCCAAAAAGTCATCATCTTTTTTTTTTTCTTTTTGGGTCACACCCAGCGATGCTCAGGGGTTACTCCTGGCTTTGCACTCAGGAATTGCTCCTGGCAGTGCTTGGGGGACCATATGGGATGCCGGGGATCGAACCCAGGTTGGCTGCGTGCAAGGCAAATGCCCTCCCCGCTGTGCTATCACTCCGGCCCCATCATCTTTTTTTTTTTTTTTTGAAGTAAATAGATTTTATTCAGGGGTTTCTGAGGGAGGGAGGAAGGGATAAGTGAGAGAGAGAGAAATAGTAAGAATAACTCGCTCAAGGGAGAACGAGGGCTTCTCCAAGGGTGGAGGAAGCTCTACACACATCCTAGCACTGGACACAAAAGCATGAAAGTACACATCTCAAGGGGGGAGATGTGGGCGACACATGTGCTTGGCCACATGGGCACAAGCAGCACATGGGCTCAGGCAGCATCTGCGCAAAAGTCATCATCTTTGCCACATAAGTTAACAGCAGTTGGGGGCCGGAGCAATAGCACAGCAGATAGGGCACTTGCCTTGAATGCAGCCAATCTTGGTTCAACTCCCTAACCTATGTGTAATCCCTGAGTGAAGAGCCAGGAATAAGCCATTAGCAACAATGGGTGTAGCCCCCCCCCCCTAAAAAAAGATAACAGCGAAAAGAAAACTTCTCATCATTGTGAATTTTTCATTCAACAAAGTCCACAAAGCAATACCCAAGATTTTGTTGGAATAGGTTAAGTATTCCTGCAATGCAATCATTCATTCTAAAGGACACTTGTGATAAAGCAATCTCTCCCGTAATGGTTTCATGAAGTGGAACTTGGGGGTGAGATGCATGGAATTATATACATTCTCAGGGGTATAGCTACAGCTATAAAACAATCAGGACACCTACAAGAAGACAGTGAGACTTAACAGTGTGAGTACTAACCTCTTCAGTCCTCCTGGATTTCTCAGCCCCATAAACTCTCCCATAGAATTTACTTCATTGGCCCATATTACGGCAGGTTTTCTGATTCATCAGAAGCTCCTGAATGCCACAAAGTTCTGCCCATAATAATTGCTAATAATCACCCCAAATTGAAAAATAGCAATTTCTTCAGCCAGAGCTGGGAGCCATAGGTTAACTTGCTTAAAGATTAAGCAGAGAGCCACAGCAATATTGACAGCAAATATTGCAAACACAGTGTGCCCAGCTAGACACCTGAAAGTATGTGAAGGAAAGGGAAAAATCTATGAAGACAAATAAGCAGGTATAACTTTGACCTGAAAGCAAACAGTGAATCTCACCTTTCCCCCCAAAACTTGTGTTCAAATAAAATACCAGCAGCAAACAAACATCTCTTGCAGTATTTTCCTGAGTTATAGATACTCCCAAAGCTTGAGGTCATGTACCCTCACCACCACCACCACCCCCGCCCTCACCCCTGACACACACACACACACACACAAAATCAGGGAAACAGAGTTACTATTACTTTTATGGAGACATAGAAATCTCCTTCAATGTCTTTGTCATCCAGGAAAAGGAGATATTTCCACAGAAACTTAATCCTTTTTTTTTTTAAGTTTGTTTTGTTTTGTTTTGGAACCATGGCCAGCAATGCTCCTTGCTCTGTGCTCAGGAATCACTCCTAGTAGTGTTGGGGAAACCATATGGGATGTCAGGGACTGAACCCGAATCGGTCATGTGCAAGTGCCCTACCTATTGTGGTGCTCTCAGTCCAGCCCTCAGCAATCCAATCTTTATTGCATTTTCCAACAGGACATCTGACATTCAGAGTAAGATGAGGGTTACTTCTCAGACTGTACAACTGACTTTGTGGGACTCCGAAATCAGCAAGTTAGGTTCCCACCTTGTGAGACTAGTCTGTCTGTTGGCTGTTTTTTCTATATCATCAGGGGCAACAAACACAATGCCTGGAGGAGACAGTGAGGAAGCTGGAGGAGGGGGCAATAACTCCACCTCAGGGAACTAACTGAATGATGAGCACTGTGGCAAGACCATCACAACTGTGGCTCACGGTTGCCAAGTTGGTAACCAGAAACCAGTGGTGTCTGAAGACGTTATTTTTCAAAACCCAGATATCCAGAATTTTATGCAACTTCTTCCAATTTTTAAATGCCAGAAGCTGATTTAAATTTTATTAATATCTCAGACTGACAAAGCATATCTGTGGGCTGAGCCTGTCTTCCATTGAACTATTTCCTCCACGTTCTCCTCTGATCTCTAACAGGTCCTAAATGAGGACAGAGCTGAATGATTAAACCCAGCAAACATGTAGGTGCAACTTCAATGAAGGTGAACATAACCTTGTAGCCAAACTGCGCTGGTAAATATTTGACCACCGGGTCTCAGGGTGCAAAAGCCCTAGTTTATAGCATTTACCCTGTGGTATAATGACCCCTCCCATGGCCAATTTCAAGCTAACAGAATTGGAAAGAAACAGAGTGAGCCCAGTTAAGCCCAGGATGGCTGGCTCCTGCCAACGGGTGACGCTCTCTGGCAGTCTTGAAGAAACTGACTCTTGCCAATTCCTAAGCCATTAGGTTAAAACTACTGCCCACACTTTAAGACAACAAACTGAAGCTTGGCTTGAGTATAGAACTGTGTAAAAGGAAACAGCTTTTTAAAACAATTGTTGCACACTCTGTAAGATCCCAAGGCCAGTGAGAACCAAAGTAGAAAAACTTACAAAATACATCTGAGATAAGCTAAGCTTGCTGTGCGAGGTACCAAAGCCAGCCAAGTCAGGTACAGGTGCTGTGGGGCTCTGTGCAGGCAGTGTCCCCTGGAACATTTGCTAAATGCAGATTTCAACAACATCAGAGACGATACAGGGGGTGCTGGAACTGGGACACGGGATCTGAAGAGCCAGAATGGTCTGTCATTTCAGCCCATTCTGATTGCAACAGCATCCCCCCAGACACAGACACACATACCCACACCCACACACACACACCCCCCCCACACACACACACACTCGCCCTCCATAGGCTGTTTATGGTTTGGAAACTGTAAACTACTGCACATGAGAAGGCGAGTAGGTTGGGTCTTCTAATCTCAAAAAATTAAAACTCATCTGGAAACACCATTTCCAGGGTGAAAGCTAATAAAGGCTGGAGGGAACAGCATAGATTCCTTCTATGCTAATGTTAGAATTTTTTTTAAACCAGGCATATTCAGGATATGATTGTAAAAGGATTTGCTTTTAATTCCTTCAGTCAAGAAAATAACTAAATAGGGGCGGGGAATAGAGTACAGGAGTAGGGTGCTTGGCCTTGCACACAGCCAACCAGGTTTGACCCCCAACACCACATGACCTATGCACCTCCAGGAGTGATCCCTGAGCAGAGAGCCAGTGAAAGTGCTGAGCACAGCCAGGAGTGGCCTTAAAACAAACAACAACAAAAATAAATAGAGACACCACCACCCCCACAAAAAAGAAAAAGAAAACACAACCACCCACATTTAAATGAGTAGCTAAACTAATCTGGTAAAAAAAAAATCTCTCAAGGTTCCATACCACTTCCATATCCCAAACCAGGTAGGTACATCATCACTCCTGCTGGTCCAGTATCTTAAATCAATAAAATATAGCACATACGACACTTTCCAAGGTACTTCTGTTGACACCTGCTCCATCACAGTGGCAGTGGTAAGAGTAAGTCATCTCACTAAGTCATGAGCAGTTTGCAAATAAATAACTGGTTGGAACTAAATTACATGCAGAATTCTTTTCACAAAGGAGATTTAACAGAAAGAGATGGATTTCAACTGTGCTCTGTGTTTGGGGCTGGAGCACTAGTACAGCAGGTACACTTCGCTGACCCAGCTTCCTTCAATCCTCAGCTCCCCATATGGTCCCTGAACCCCGCCAAGAGTGAGCACAGAGCCAGGAGTAAGACCTGCGCACTGCCAAGTGTGACCCAAATACAAACAGAGAGAGAGAGAGAGAGAGAGAAATCAAATGTTCTCTTGAGTGAGAATAAAAGAACAAAACCCTCAAGATAGTTTCTTTCTTCCTTCCCACACTCACTGATTTAAAAAAAAACTACACAAGAGTGAACAAAAAGTGTCAAAGAATTATGGCCAGAGAGACACATTCTCAGGTCCTCAGTTCAATCCCTGTGACTTCATGTCTTCCCCTACACCAGCACCACTGGGTGTGTGGCCTTTGTTGACACCCCACAAACTGTCAGGCTCCTACTTCTAGTCCACCGTGCTTGGGTATAGCCAAATATTATGCAGTTGCACACACCTCCCCTCAAAAAAAAATGTCATGTCAGAATAAGGGCCAAGCCAGAATAAGAGAATGACCATATCTCCCAAACTTTATCCTCCTGCGATCACAGAAAGTCCCTGAATTTATAACAGCAGAATTCAATGTTGACTAGGGAGTGATCTAGAAAGTTCACCTACCCCTCACTGCCCAGGACCCTCTTTGTGACTCTTCTATTTTTAATTTTTTTCCCTTTTATGATGCCATGGATCAAACACAGAGCCCCACACATGCAAGGCAATTGGCGTACCCCCGGGCCCCACCTTTATTAGGATATTTTAGAGGGGTGTCATGTCCAGCAGTGCCATTCAGGACTTACCTCTGGCTCTGTGCTCAGGGATCACTGCTGGCAGGGCTCAGGGGACCATAGGGACTGGGGATCGAACCCTTATGCAAGGCAAGCATCCTACCTGCTGGACTATTGCTCCAGCACCCTGCGTTGCCATTTAAAGCTTTTTCCCTTAGAGATTTTTGGTTTAAGAAAAGCAGATTCTTTATTTTTTTGTTTTGTTTTGTTTTGTTTTGTGGGCACACCCTGTAGTGCACAGGGGTTACTCCTGGCCCTACACTCAGTGATACACTCAGGAATCACTCCTGGCAGACTCAGGAGACTCAACGTGGTGCCAGAGATCAAACCCAAGCACCCTACCCACTGCTCTATCTCTCCAGCTCCCAAAGACAGATTCTTAAGTTCACACAGATCTCGGAGGAACTAGGATGAAGCAATCAGAAAAACCTTTTTGTGCCCTGAATCTCATGTCAACATCATTCGGAATAAATCCACTATTATTTGTTCTGGAGGTAGGTGCTTTATTTTAAAATAAAATCAAAAGAGTTATTTATAACGTTTAACTATTGTTAGTCGTAAAAGCAATGTTGTGAACAAAGCAGGCAATGAAAAACATGAGCTAGATGAATAAGAAAAGACAACTTTGGCCATCTATTGCCAGCAAAGGAACAGCCCAGCATCGTATCTCCAAAAGAACGCGATACTGCCAGATCTTCCCAGGTAGATCTGGGCTGAGTACTCTGGGGCCTTTTCGGAATGGGGGTGGGCAGATTTTCCTTTCTCCCTAAAGGCAAACTATCAAGCCACTAAATTGTTCCAGATCTATAGCTCCCGGACTACACAGCTGCCCCAACACCTCAAAACTTCATAGTACTGTCAGCCCAGTAGGATTACAGCAAATCTGATGGAAAGTTGCACGGAAGACCACCAAGCTCTATGAGCCTAAACAAACACAGAAGGCTCAGCTAGCGCTAACCAGACAGCAGATCCTCAGACAATGCATTTAGTAACATCATTGTCAGATATAACAATTATCACAAATTGACTCACTGATCTACGATTTGATAATCCCATTTGCCTTTGTAATTAACAATAAGAAGTAAATTTGATTGTGCCAGCGAGGAGGCGGGCTGAGGTGGTGGGTGGAAAACTGGGGACACTGGACGAAAGAGCAAACTGTGGTGGAACTGGTGTTAGAACATTCAATGCCAAAACAGGGTAAATCACAGTGTTATCATAAAAAAATTTTTTTTAAAGACAATTTTTTTCTATAACATTTCTATTATTGTTATAATACCTGGCATTTTAAAGAACACTCTTGATGAAGTTAGAAAGTGTAGTAGTGGGTAAAAACATTAGATTTGAAACATTCTGGCAGATTTTTTCAAACAAAACTCATGAAATAGAGACAGTGGGGAGAAACACAAAGTTAAGTGAAACCTACAGTCGTAAGTGTCCTGGGGCACAATCACGCAGTAGTCTCCCTCTGAGAATCACTGTTTTAAATGGTGGAATCCCTCATTGGTTTATCAGTTTCTTGGACCACTTGTAGTTAGAGTAAGCTTTTCTTTTGTGTTCCATTTTCATGCATCATTAATTTTGAAGACTAATTTTGGCCAGTTAGAGATTTATTTGTGACAGTGAACCTAAAATGTTAAAAGAACAAGGAATAAAGAAGGGGAGAGAGGGAGGGAGGGAAGAACAAAAAAGGAAAGAAAAGGGAAGAAAGAAATGCAGCTTTGTTCAATTGAAAGTATTCTATGCAGGTCTGATTTAATGCTTGTCTCTTCATAGCTCTTTTTATATGAAGAGTACTTACTGTTGTCTAAGGACTTAGATACATTTATTATATACAAAAAGAATAACAGACATCAAATATACATAACAAACACTAACCCTTTTCAAAAAATCTTTTAGTTCTAACAAGATTTTCAAAGCACATCATTTGCAAAGTTGCATTATAACAGAAGCAGTGATTTTATGCAATAACAGGACTTGGTAGATATATACAACTTCTTTAATCTATAAAACTAGACTCTTAAATATACACAGTAGATTATATTGATCCTTTACACATAAGCAATCACCTCGAGTTTCTCTATTGTCAAGAGAAAAGGCTTGGCTATCACACAACGAAGGCCCTGGCTTCGTTGAGAAAGGTCACCTCTGCCTGACCTTTCTCCCCAATACCAGTATGCTTTGCTCTACTGCTTCCGGTGGCTCTGCTCCAGTGTTACCTCACACCCACAGACCCTCCCAAAGCTCTGAATCCTGTTCCTATTCCCCTTGTCCTACTTTCCCCTGCTCGTCACACCACTTGTCACTAATAGATACTTATGTTGCTTCTCTGATCATTGACAAACTCCCCACGCTAGAATTTAAATTTTGCTTTTGCTTTTGGAGGAACAGGGTTTTTACTCCGTTCTTGATAATACTTTGGGTGTATGAAAGGAGCATGATAAACATGAGTGAGTGAATGAGCACTTAGGAAAGAAGGTGATAAAAACCTCACGAACTTAGGAAGGCTAGGAGCACATCACTCGGTGTGATGGCAAGCAAGCTGCAGGGCTAGATCTGGCTTAAATTCCTTCTTCACTATTTTCCAGGACCACACATGAGCACGAAAAGCGGCCAGCCATTCATCCCACCTGTATGGAAACGGGTCCTGCACCTGGCCAAGCTGTTGGCAAATACCTCAAATGAGCTATTCACAAGACTCCAGCAGCCTGCCTTGTTTTTTTCGTTGTAAAGATCTGACCTCTCTCAGTTCAGAACCTTGAGAAATACACTTGCTCAAGGCCGACATACACTGAGCAACTTTCTCCCAGGGCATATGTTACCCCAGAGGAGGCACAAAGGCACTGGCAGAAGTTGCATAACGCTCCAGGTCACCCTGGTCCACTCAGGCTCCTGAGTGGAGCTGGGGAGACAGGGTGTCCTTGGGGTTGGGGGGGTGGGGGAGAGAAAAGTGGGAAAAAGAGAAGTGGCGGGGGAGACAGGGTGTCCTTGGGGTTGGGGGGTGGGGGAGAGAAAAGTGGGAAAAAGAGAAGTGGGGGGGGGAAGCTCTCAATAGGGATGGATCAAGATTTCTTGCCCCATCAGAAATGAGTTGATACACTAACTCTTACTACACACTCCTAGACACTCTTAAACCTTATTTTCCCTGCTTGTGTAGTAAGAATGGAGTGGTTTTTCTATACTTCAGAGACCACTTGCAATTCTGCCATCCTAAAATTCCTTCCTCTGCCACCTGACAGTCCCTTTCTCGTAGATGATGAAACTGAATCCCCCAAAGAGCTCTAGGTGCCTTTGAATGCAGGAAATGTGCCTTCTCAATTAGACTTCAATTTAATTTTGCTTTGGTTTTGGATCACATTTAGTGGTGCTCAGGGCTTACTCCTGGCTCTGAGCTAAGGCCTGGATCATGTCTGGCAGGCTTGGGGGACCATCTGTGGTCAAACCTGAGTTGGCAGCCTGCAAGGCAAGCACCTTACGCACTGTACTATCACCCTGGCCCTCAAATTTAATTTTTATGCTCAGTAAGCCTAATTTAATTTTATGCTCCACCTTCTCAGTTTCAAAACACTTTGGTCATTAAGGCCCCTCTGGTGGGAAAAATATCCCCCACAGATTATTTAAGAGGAGGTGTCAAATTCTAATGCTGGATAGGGAAAAAAGACACACAAGGAAAACAAGCCCAAACCAGAAACAGTCTCACTTGTATTCTGTTCCGGGTCTTATAGATACTACTTACTCAACCAATGAGAAAAACAATGTTACCTTTCATTAGACAAAATTTTCATGTATAGCTTATTTAGTGCCATGAATAATGCATTGATTCACTAAGTTGGTCATGAACGATAGACTTTATGCTGAAGACTGGATTATTTCAGCTCTGTGACAAAATGCCAGTCATTTACACGAATCTATGAGAAAAATGGATTTTGCCAGTTACCCATCATATTTTCAACTTTCTGGTGATACTAATCCTCAAATCATGTAGCCTTCCCTTCTCCTATGTTCAATCACTTATGTTGATAAACCTTCCTAATTTATGTTTTCCATTTCTTCACTTTATTCTCAGTTTCTCTCCTGTCAGATGGGGCCGACAGAGTGGAGGAAATTGGGACTCACAGCTGTTAAGGTATTGCTAGATTTGGGTCGGAGAGATAGTACAATGGGTAGGGTGCTTGCCTTGCATGCAGTCAACTCAGTTTCAACCCCTGGCATCCCATGTGGTCCCCAAGCACTGCCAGGAGTGATTCCTGAGTGCTGAGCCAGGAGTAACCCCTGAGCACCACCAGGTATAGCCCAACAACCCTCCCCCCAAAAAAATGTAGAACAGAGTATTTACATCATCTTATTTTTAGAATATTGTGCAGAAGGAAGTCTAATGAAAATGATTGTTATCTAGTATCTACTGAGCAGTTCATCTGTTATGTAACAACCCTAAGTGGTAGGAACTTGGGTTTTTGTTGATTTTTGTTTTTTGTTTTGGGGGTGCTTTTCTTTTTTTTTTTTTTTTTTTTGGGTCACACCTGGCTCTGCACAGGGGTTACTCCTGGCTCTGCACTCAGGAATTATCCCTGGCGGTGCTCAGGGGACCATATGGGATGCTGGGAATCGAACCCGGGTCAGCCGCGTGCAAGGCAAACGCCCTACCCGCTGTGCTATCACTCCAGCCCCCAGGGGGTGCTTTTCTTAGGGGGAGAGGGTCATGGCAGTGCCTGGCAGTGCTCAGGGCTTACTCCTGACATTGCCAGGGGACCATATGGAATGACAAGGATGGAACCTGGGTCAGCCGCATGCAAGGTAAGCACCTTACCTGCTGTACTATCTCTCCAGCCCCAGTAGGAACTATTTTTGTTTTAAGAGATGAGGAATCTAAGGCTAAGCATTGACGCAAGCTTGTGCCACATCCCAAGACTAAGAGTCTAGTTCTTCAGATGAGCTGCAGGGATTATAAGGCATGTGAGAGGCTTTCTTTCTCTGTGAGGTGGTTCTGTTGCTCTGACAAGGGCAACCCCGACATACCATTCTGAAGTCCTCTTCAAACTTGAAAGCCCCTCCTCCTGTGGCACAGAGGGTGGTATGAAGGCTGGAGAAGTTCTTCTCGCTGCCCATCTGAATGAACCTGTGCAAAGCGCAGCTGGGGAAGCGGATGAAGTGCAGGTTCCCCGTGCGCCCACACATGGTCAAGTTTTTCAGTTCCAGGTGGACATCTCGGATCCCTGTTTTCCCATAAGCGGTATTAGAAGTCAAATACTTCCGGATGCTCTTCAGGTTCTCCACTTCTTCCTGTTCCTCCTCAGCAGTGATGTCCTTCGGTTCGAAGTAGACCAGTTTAACCAGCGTCCCACCGATATCCATGCCGAACCAAGGAAATGCTGAAGGACAGAAAAACAGAAGGCTGTTGACATCTACATAGCCACAGAAAGGTCTGATGTCTGAACAGCTTACACAATGCAGTGGCTACATCTTTGTGTGCATTTATTTATCAATGTATTGGAATTCAATCATCATGTGCCTTTGATTCAGCACAATTACAATCTACATCAGAATTAGAGATTGAGGTGGGACGGAAGAATCAGGTCTCGAAATTCCCCACAGCCAATCTCAATTCTCCTGTGCTCCTAAGAATCTCCTTAGTCTGGGTGTAATTCTGGTACTTAACACATTGCATACACCAGGGCTGTGAAATGCTAAGTCATCATTATCTCAGCAGCGGGCTCCAATGCCAGAAGACAAACTAGCTATGGTCGATGTGGTGGGAGACAGTGTGTGGGTCTCTAGCTCATGGACACTGTCTATAGCTCTCTATCTGCCTCAGACACCTTTCCATGGTCATTATGACAACACTCAATCTGTACCTCCCTGAGTTGATTTTATAAGACGTGACTCTATGATTCTACAGAATGTAACAGAAAGGAGAAAGGGACAGAAAGTGGGCTAAAGGAAATGATGGGCAGATTCCTTTGCTTAAAGGATTCTAAAAGGAACAGTTGAAAAAGTAAGTAAAAAGAACAGTTTGTGCTCTATGGTTTTCTTCAGTCAACAAAGATACTCTCCAACTCAAATGAACCACTTAGAAGTCCAAAATTCAGTTCTTCCCTTGGACACTCTAATTTTTAGTCTTCTCTCCTGAATTCCCACTTAGCCCAGGTATAAGGGCATATGTATTTCCTGCCACCCCTGAATATTCTTTGTGGTTCCGTGGAGAAGTGTGTCTATAACAAAAATGAATCTCAAACATTTTTTTTTTAAAATCTCAAGACAATGGGCTGGGTTTAATTTAGACCTGAGTAGACTGATTTAATTTAGTGGTGATCTGGAAATTTTGTACTTTCAAAATGATCCCCACTTTCCCTCCAAAGAACACAGAGCAAACCCAAATGAGAACCCAAAACTTGGAGAGTTTCCCTTACATTTCTTTCAGTGAACTGCAAAGGCTAAAGTTAAAATTAATATTAAAACTGGGTTTTTGATATTTAACTCAAGGAACTAAAGTGGCTTCTTCTAAAACACTTATCATTCAATCCTGGAGAACATTCACATATGCCCTTTCAGACTTCAGCAATTTCTATCTCTCGTCAGCAGACAGGTGCTGGGCCACAAACGTTGACTTCACTGGTGTGTATTAAGCTTCTAGGTCTCATTTCCAGGATCCTAATTGGGACTTCTAGAAGATTTTTTTTCTCTAGCTGGCCCTATTATTTATTCATGTGGGAATGTCAGGGGAGGGTGGGGGAGGAGACCTTTTACCCTTTTACCCTAAAGGGAGGAGACCCTTTACCCAGAATCTTCTCCCTTTGCTTCACTGTTACCGTTTTAGCTGTGATCCAAGTCAGCTTATTCTATACTTGAGGGGAAATAATAACTCTCGACCCCATGGAAAGAACAAATCCCAAACACCCTCAAAGGATTAAACTCCACACATTCCATCAAGTTATGAAACATCCTATTATCTTTGCCGAAATTTGCAGAACAGATCCCACACAATCTGGTGAAGGCTGGGAAGTTTGTTTGTCCTGGCAGGAAAAAACAGATAACTGGTATCAGATCTATATTTGTCAATTTAGTACTTAGATGACATTTCTTGGTCCACGCTGTAACACTCACTGTCAGCACAGCCCACTCTAGACAATAGGTAATGCGAGGCCCTTGTTCCACTTCAGAACACGTACTGATGCCCTCCATCTCCCTGATCTCAATTCCTGGATCTTAGAGGCTCTACAGTGGAATGGTCTCCCGTTCTTCTCCTACACACTTGCCATGGGTTCCATAAGAAACACAAAACACAGGGAGAAGGGGGAGAGGGAAACGGGGTACATTGGTGGAGAAAGAGTGCTCACTGGTGAAGGGACTGATGTTGGAACACTGTAGGCCTAAAACAAAATTATGAATAATTTTGTAATTCATGGTCGTTTAATGGTAAAGAAAAGCAAAATGAAAACATAATCAGTGGGTGCCAGGTGCACAATCTGTGATGTAGCAGAAACCCATTTTAATCAAAAGAGGAAAGACATATGCTGCTGGGGCGGAGGAAGGACGCTCTGGGTCACAGCTAAGACAGCCATTTTGGAAAGGCACTGGCACATCTATTATGATTAACAGCATACATACTTTTTTTTTTTCTGCTTTTTGGGTCACACCCAGCAATGCTCAGGGGTTACTCCTGGCTCTGCACTCAGGAATTACTCCTGGCAGTGCATGGGGGACCGTATGGGGTGCCAGGGATTGAACCCGGGTCGGCTGCGTGCAAGGCAAATGCCCTACCCACTGTGCTATCACTCCGGCCACGCATACATACATTTTTAGCATAGTTAATTCCCTCTCCGCACCATATCATAAAAAAGCACCTAAGTACTCAAAGAAAGGCATAATGATATTCATTGCAGCAACCTTTAAAGTGACCAAATTAAAAACAAGAACAAAATCAAAGCAAAATGAATCCCCTCAAGAGGGAAACTGTCGGGCCAGGTAAGGCGTTTGCCCTGCAGGCTGCCATTCTGAGTTCAATCCCTGGCATACCACATGGTCCCCTGAGCACCACCAAGCGTAATTTCTGAGTGCAAAGTCAGGAGTAACCCCTGAGCATTGCCAGGTGTGGCACAAACAAAAAAAAAAGAGAGAGAGAGAGGAAGACTATCTGATAAAGAAAGAGTCTGGAGAGAGAGTACAGCAGTTAAGGCACTTGCCCTGCACATAGACAATCCGGGTTTGATCTCTACTGTTCCATATGGTCTCTGGAGCACCCCCCCCCCCAGGAATAATTCCTGAGTGTAGAGCCAGGAGTAACCCTTGAATATCACAAGGTGTTACTCAAACACTGCCCCATGCCTCTAAAAAGAAAAGAATCCAAACCATAGACTATTAGGCAGCCATTAAAAGGAATCAATAAAAATCTATACCAGCTGCTTGGACTGGAGTGATAGCACAGCAGGTAGGGCTTTTGCCTTGCACGACCCAGGTTTGATTCCTCCGTCCCTCTCGGAGAGCCCAGCAAGCTACCGAGAGTATCCCACCCACACGGCAGAGCCTGGCAAACTGCCCGTGGTGTATTCAATATGCCAAAAACAGTAACAAATTTCACAATGGAGACGTTACTGGTGCCGGCTCAAGCAAATTGATGAACAATGGGACAACAGTGCTACAGTGCTACCAGCTGCTTGAAGAAATATTCCATCATCTTATGAATGACAAGTGAAAATTAGTTACTGATCTCTATCTCCCAGAAAGGAGGAAGATCTTTATGTTCATAATTAAGTGAGCCTGCAAAAACAATCTAGAAGGCCAAACTCCGAGTTAATATTGTAGGGTATGGCTGAATAAGCAGGTTAGAGGTTAGAGATCCAAAAGATGGAATAAAAAAAAAAAACTACACTTAGAATTTTTCAGTAAGAATTAGAAAAATAGGCACTTGGTAGTTATGGAAAATACGAAACAATTCAACATAAATTATACAGAAAAAGCTATGCTTAAATAAGAGAACCCAATTCTGCACTGGAAATGCTGCACTCAGAAGTGAAAGGGCCCTCAAAGCCTGTGATTTAATGGACAACTGAATGGGGGGGTATGTAATGGGGAGGGAAAGTAGGGAAGAGTTATGTGATTTTGTTAGGTTTAGTTAGTCTGTTTTTTGATGTGCGTATGCATGTGTGTGAGCATGCATGTGCATGTGTGTGCATGTGTGTATGTGTGCATGCCCAGAGATCAACGAGCCAGGCTCTACTACTAACTCATGGGCTAGCCCCAAGGTCTCCCTTTTTAAACTACCACAGAGGACAACTGAAGGCTCATAAGCTATTAAAACTCCTGGTTTCTTCTTCCTACTCTTAATTCCTGCTCATTTTTTAGTCATTCAAAAGCTTTTCTTCAGACCAGGTGATAGTACGGCGGGTAGGGCATTTGCCTTGCACACGGCTGACCCAGGTTCGATCCCCGGCAACCCAGCACCGCCAGGAGTAATTCCTGAGTGCAGAGCCAGGAGTAACCCCTGAGCATTGCTGGGTGTGACCCAAAATTCATTGCTGGGTGTGACCCAAAAGAAAAGAAGGAAGGAAGGAAGGAAGGAAGGAAGGAAGGAAGGAAGGAAGGAAGGAAGGAAGGAAGGAAGGAAGGAAGGAAGGAAGGAAGGAAGGAAGGAAGGAAGGAAAAGCTTTTGTTCACAACTGAACAAAATAGTGAGGAAAACATGTAGTTTTTGAAAAGTAAGGATTTTCCTTTTTTTTGCTTTTTGGTTACTCCTGGCTCTGCACTCAGGAATTACCTCTAGCAGTGCTCAGGGGACCATATGGGATGCTGAGAATCAAACCCAGGTTGGCAGAGTGCAAGGCAAATGCCCTACCCACTGTGCTATTGTTCCAGCCCCGGACTTCCTTTTTCAAAAAAAGGATGGGGATTCAGCATAGTGGCAGAGCTCTTGCCTTGCATGTGAACCCCTGGGTTCAATCCTGGCTCATACACTCAGGCATTAGTCCTGGTGGTGCTCGGGGATCTATATGGGATGCTGGGAATCAATCTTGGTGGGCCGTGTGCAAACGCCCTACCTCCAGCCCACTATTCACAGTTTAACACTTTTACAGGATATAGTCTTATGTTAAATAAAGTTTTATTTAAACCAAATGTCTAGTTCTAGAATTTTCATCAAGGATATTGCAGAAGAGTTCAGATTCAAACTGCATAAGATGTTCACAAACAAGTAACCTAATCACTGAAAACAGGTTTTTTTTTTTTTTGATTGTTTGTTTTGGGGCCACACCAGGTGATGTTCAGGAGTTACTTCTGGCTCTGGGCTCAGGAATTACTCCTGGCGGTATTCGGGGGGGACATAGGGGATAACAGGGATTGAACCCAGGCAAGCACCCTACCAACTGTTCTATCATTCTGGCCCATCAAAACAGGTTCTACTGTTATAAAACCCCAGCACCACATAGCATCCCTAGTATACTTGGTCCAAGCTCTGAGCCACTGCCAGATTACCTGAGTATCATAAGGAGTGGCACCTGGACACCCCAGCACCACTCAGGAGCCCTATCCTCCCAGACGAAAAAAAGAAGCAATAAGGTAGTCATCCTTTCCCAATGACCTCAAGTCTCTGAACACATAATTAAGCTCATCCTTACCTGCACAGTCAGGCTATCCCTATTACAATATTTCACATTAGTGAAAGACTGGGAATCCTGAATGTACTGAGCCTCCCTGGTCTACTACTAGTAACGGTTGGAACAGCATCTTTAATATTTCTGCCTTGGGTTGGAGGGTGGGAGGTCATGAGGGGGAGGCGTGGGAGAGGGGGAGAGAGGGACCAAAATAGAGAGATGTATGCTAAGTCCCACCAAGACGTAATACCAAGATTCAAGTCAGGAGTTTCCTGGCCAACACTTGGATGACAGCAAGAAGATGAGCACACAGGCTTTGATTCCTGGCACTGCCAAGCACCACCAGGAATGATGCTTGGGGCCCTAAGCCCACTGGATGTGGCCAAAAATCTGTAATAATAGTAATGATAATGACAATAATAATAATAATAACAGGGTAAGTGAAATAGTCCTATTTTAAAATAAATAAATAAATAAAAGGTACTATTTCCTAAAGAAATTCTTGTACCCATAAAGTAAGGAGACATATCAAAGGCAATTTGTATTTGCACTAATTACAAGCTGGTTTATCTGTGTATCCATCCATACATAAACAGAACATGATATATGAAGGAATATTACAACAGGAAAGAATCAATTAGGCTATCGGCCTCAAGATAGATAGAGGTCAAGATCCAGACTGAAGAGAATCTGCTTTAATGGAGAGAAGTGAGTGCAGTTACCACTTCTGAGCAGGGATATTTAGTGAGCACAGGGCCTGGAGTAGCCCCAAACTAAAACCAAAACAAAATCTTTAGCTGGAAGGTCCTAGAATCTTCAGGTTCTCCAGTTTCACTGATAAGCCAATGGTCACTGTCACTGTCACTGTCACTGTCATCCCATTGCTCATCGATTTGTTCGAGCGGGCACCAGTACCGTCTCACATTGTGAGACTTATTGTTACTGTTTTTGGCATATCAAATACGCCACGGGTAGCTTGCCAGGCTCTGCCGTGGGGGTGCAATACTCTCGGTAGCTTGCCGGGCTCTCCGAGAGGGGTGGAGGAATCGAACACGGGTTGGCTGCATGAAAGGCGAACGCCCTACCGCTGTGCTATCACTCCAGCCCAAGCCAATGGTAGCTGAATATTTTAAAATTAAAGATATTGGACAGACGGGTGTTCGATCATGGTATAACTGAAACTCAAACATGAAAGCTTTGTAACCATCTCTCACAGTGATTCAATTAAAAAAAATAAAATACATAAATTTTTTTTAAAAAATTAAAGATATATAAATCCAACGGCATTTTTGGCTAAAATTTTCTTCATACACAAACCAAAACTGGCAATTTGGTAGGAGTTAAACTGTGAAATGAATCTGTATTCCAAATCCTGTGGTGAAAATACTGAAAATCGTTATTGGTGGTCGATAACTTTAAAACAAAGTCTGTTTCTTAAATTTTCTTTTTCCCCAGAACACTAGAATAGTCTGTGGAGCATTTATGCAATAAATTTCAAAAGAACACAGTGAACTAAATTGCACAAATGAGCAAAGATCGGGGAAGGGGTGGGGGGCTTACAATTCCTCAGAAGAAATTTCCCACTAGTCTAAAAAAAAAAAAAAACAAAAAAACAAAAAACAAAATTTAAAGATCTGAGGGAGGAGAAAATCTACCTCCTCAAACAACCAACTCACAGAGCTTTGAGACTTTCCAAAGAAACTAGACTCCCCCTCACGCCAGTGTTTCTTTCTAAATGAGGCACCAAAGAGCCACATGAGCTCCTTGGGGTCTGCGTCTGACTCAGCAACTGCTGCTGTTTGGACAGTTGAATAGCTCTCAGGGTGCCAGCTAATAGGAATCTGGGTAATAATGAGGGAACAGCAGAACTGAATTACTTTTCCCACCTTCTGTGAACAGAATTCTTATGTGAAATAACAAGTTAAAAGAGAATTATGTAACCAACAGGAATACTTCATTTCCAGTCTCATGAACAAATGAAGCCCCCATTTTGCTCCAATACTTTTGGTTCTCCATAAATTCTAATTCCATTCAAGTTGCCTGAGGTCCTCTACAAGTTTAACTGAGATCTGATGTGTTTTTCTTTTAAATTTTGCTGAGGGCTAGCCTTCCCTTCTCCAGAGCTACATTTGGTTGATAAGAGATTATATAATTCTTTGCTAATATATTCACAAAAACATTTAAGAGGTAGAAAAGACTTTATAGGATAAATAAGCACCCTGTTCACAAATACGTTCATGTGGAGGTTCAGAAAGATGTAGTCAAATAAGCTCAACGGAAGATAAAGCTTTAGGAGTTCTCAAGGTGAGTCAGATCGATACAGTAGAACCCATTTCCAGTTTCAAAAGCCACTTCCCACCAGTCCCTCACCTTTTGCTTGGCTACTCTAAATGTTATTGCAACAGATAAAATGATTGTGAAGGGCCTGACACAGTATAGCAGGTGCTTGCCTTGCATAAGGGTGACCCAGGTTCAATCCCTTCAGCCCTCCCCCACCCCCTGGTCCCCCAAGCCCATCAGGAGTGACCCCAGAGTTCAGAGCCAGGAGTAAGCTGGGTGTGGCCCCCAAACAAACCAAGATTGTGGAGAGGTACTAATCTGTAAGAAAGAACTGTGCTACCAGTCACTCAAGTTCTGTCTCACTCACTCACTCACTTACTCTCTCTCTCTTTCTCTCTCTCTCTCTCTCACACACACACACACACACACACACACACACACACACACACACACACAGAGTTCTTCCCAAATCATATATTTAACAGCATGAAACATAAGACTTGGAAACTTCAACACTGTTTAAGGACCTAGAATAAAGTGGTGAATGTAAAATTTAATAAAAGGGTTTCTGTAATACTATAAAGAAACCCATAATTATACTCAGAGCAATCTGCTAAACATACTCTATGCATAAAGAAACTTGAGTCATGGTTTCTTTCAAATTAATGCATACCAGACTTCTTTAGTTTGAATTTTAGTCACGTGGCAATGCCCAGCATTGGCAAGAATATAAGCACTTACATCGTACCAATGAGAATGTTAATTGGTACAATCTTTCCATGGGGAAATATTATAAATATATATTTAAAAGCTCCAGATTCCACTACCCTTTTGATATATTAGTTCCACATTACCCAAAAAATAATTATGTGCACATTCAAAATTTTATCTAAAAAAGTCTGACATTTTATTAATGAGATTAATTTATTGTTGAAAATAGACTGTTTATAAATAATTATCCATTAACACAAAGGAGCAATCCTTACCATTTTGCATGACAACATTTAATGATCTGAAGAAAATGTTCATTATCCATAATCAAGGTAAAGAGAAAATGAAGTGAAATTCATCAGTTATACAGTGGGGGGTGGGGGGGCGGTTGGTGGGGGGTATACTGGGGATTCTGGTGGTGGAATATGGGCACTGGTGAAGGGATGGTGTTTGAATATTGTATAACTGAGACATAAACCTGAAAACTGCGTATCTTTTCACATGGTGATATAATAAAAATTAAAAAAAAAAAAAGAAAATGTTCATTATATATTGCAACGTGAAAACAGTATGTATATATATATTTTTTTATTAGTGAATCACTGTGAGGTACAGTTACATACTTACAAATTTTCGGGTTTGCATTTCAGTTATACAATGATCGAGTACCCATCCTCCACCAGTGCCCATTCTCCACCATACTGATCCCAGCATCCCTTCCCACCACCCCCACCCCATCCCCTCCAACCCAACCCACTCTGTGACAGAGCATTCCCTTTTGTTCTCTCTCTCCTTTTGGGTGTTGTGGTTTGCAATACAGGTATTGAGTGGCCATCATGTTTGGTCTATAATCTATTTTCGGCTCACATCTCCCAACCTGAGAGGGTCCACCCTTTACTTGGTGGTCCCTTCTCTATCTGAGCTGCCTTCACCCCTAGCATGTGAGGCCAGCTTCCAAGCCATGAAGCAAACCTCCTGGACCTTATCTCTACTATCCTTGGGTGTTAGTCTCCTATTCTGTTACTTTATATTCCACAGATGAATGCAATCTTTCTATGTCTGTCCCTCTCTTTCTGACTTATTTCACTTAACGTTGATCCACTTATATGCAAATTTCATGACTTCATCTTTTCTAAAAGTTGCATAGTATTCCATTGTGTAGATGTACCAAAGTTTCTTTAACCAGTTTAACCATTTGTTCTTGGGCATTCAGGTTTTTTCCAGATTTTGGCTATTATAAACAGTGCAGCAATGAACATACAAGTGCAGATGTCATTTCTTCTTTACTTTTTTTTAACCTCTCCAGGATATATTCCCAGAAGTGGTATTGCTGGGTCAAATGGAAGCCCAGTTTCTAATTTTCTGAGAATCATCCATACTGTTTTCCAAAAGGGCTGAATCAGTCGGCATTCCCACCAGCAGTGAAGGAAAGTCCCTTTCTCCCCACATCCACGCCAGCACCGATTGCTTTTGTTCTTTCGGATGTGGGGAAAACAGTGTATTTTAAATGATTACAATTTTGCAAAACTAATTATCTGTACACAGAAAACAAGAATAGAAACTTTAGGTCAAAATGCTAATAGTTGTTTCCGGATTGTGGGCTAGAAGATATTTTTTCTTTCTGGCTTTTCTGATGAGAAATTTTTACAATCAATAGACTTTATCTTCCAAATGAGAATAATTTTAGAATTCTCAGTCAAAAACCTCTCTATGATGAGGCAAAAGAAAAAGATGCTGTCTTAACTTTCCTTCAATAAACAGATGTCAGATTTGTGGTGCTGCTCATGGAGATCAATCAATCAATGTCCACTCCCCAAGCCAACAACTCTGCCTTTGGCATACAGTGCCTCAGACACAGCAAGTCTCTAATCAAAATCCAATGCACACTTGAAACCCAAGGTTTGATTCCCCCCCCACACACACACACACATTCCCACCATCATAGATACAAACATATTAGACACAATGGTAGGTAGGATAACATTGGTTTATAGTTTCTTCCTGGCCGCAGGGAGCTTAGGTTTATTGGGTTACACCCATCACAGTGCTCCCCAGGGACTCCCATTCCTGTGTGTTTATCTTTAACTTCTCTGTGCTCTGCTTCCCCAACCGGTCAATCACATTTATCCCCAAATCAGATTGTTGATTTGTATTTGTAAGTGAAATACTGCTTTCCTTCTTTTCATGTCCTTTTGCATAGTTTACTTCAGAACAATGTCCTTTACGTATAGACACAAGAAGACAATGCTATGCTTGTAACCTGGGGGTTAATTGACTCTGAATAATATTCACTCCTGGGCATCTGTCATATTCACTCGACTTAAGCGTCAGTTGCCCTTAATTCCTAGCACCCCAAAAGCAGAGTCCCAATGAGGGACTGGATGGATCCAGGGCAAGCTGTGTGCTACCCTGGCATCGAAACGGGCCAGGACAAGTGCCATTATAGTTAACTATAAGTTAAAAGCACGGTCATGAACAAATACTGTCATGATCCAAAGAGTAACAACTAGATTAGGACCTTGCTAGGACTAGGAAAGACCAATCTGTCCTGAGCACCACTGTCTGGGACCTATAGCAAGATGTCCCTAGGAGAGCCACCCTACAAGCTTAATGTATCTTTTACTGTGTCCATACAAAACGACTAATATTAAGAAGTAGAATTAAAGTGAATGTTTAGCATCAAGTCTCAACATGGAGACATCACTGGTGCTGATGAGCAATGGGATGACTGACAGTGATGGTGACAGTTTAAATGGTTTGGACTAAAGAATAGAGAAACACACCCTATGTGGTATTTTTGCCCTTGAGCAGATCTCCTGGAGGCAGGAGATCAGGAAGGGCTTTCATGTTGATTGTGCTACAGGACCTAGGTGTGGTTGATACACCCAAGGCTTGGAGGTGAGACCAAGGTGGCTGGAGAAGGAACGCAGAGAGATTAGCATGAGAGAGAGAAGGAGAAGGGAATGAGGGGCAGGGTGAGACTGGAACGGGCGTTTGGAGAGCATGGAATAAAGGGCAACTGATCACCAACCGGCCTGGCGGCCCTGTTTCCTCCTTCCTGCATCTGCTGCGGGCAGCTGCAGGCCAGGGTGGGGGAAGCAGCTCATGGCCACAAAATACAAGTGGCGGGCAAGAGAGAACGGCACCCCAGTCCACCCCAGAGATCACTTATTCATTTTTGATTATACACACAACCATCAAGGATGGACAGGAACAGGGGGCTGGAGCGATAGCACAGCGGGTAGGGCGTTTGCCTTGCACGCGGCTGACCCGGGTTCGATTCCCAGCATCCCACATGGTCCCCTGAGCACGGCGAGGGGTAATTCCTGAGTGCAGAGCCAGAAGTGACCCCTGAGCATTGCTGGGTGTGACCCCAAAAAAAAGCAAAAAAAAAAAAAAAAAAGGATGGACAGGAACAACCCAAGAGCACAGTGGCTCAGCCACTTCCAGATAAGGGTAAGTCACTGAACCACCTATCCACTGCCAAGACAAGCCTGTGCGTAAAACTTGGCAATTCTAAACTTGCTTAGGGGATCACAGGAGCACCTTGTAAGAAAGGGTGCATTGGAGAGTCATAAGCCCCCTTCCACAGGCAAAGGCCTCAAGTTCCAAACAACTTTCTGTCCTAGAGAAGGGAGGACACCAAAGGGCAGCTGGGATTTCCAACAAGTGAGACACAAAGAACAGTCAGGAAGCCTTTTGAGAAGTTCTGAGGCAAATAGAAATATTATCACATCAGCCACATAGAACTAGGTCTGGATTGGGGCTGGAGTGATAGTACAGTGGGTAGGGCATTAGACTTGCATGCAGCCAACCCGGGTTTGATTCCCAGCATCTCATATGGTCCCCTGGGCACTGCCAGGAGTAATTTGCTTTGAGAGCAAAGCCAGGAGTGCAAAGCCCTGTGCAATGCCGGGTGTGACCCAAAAGAGAGAAAGAAAGAAAGAAAGAAAGAAAGAAAGAAAGAAAGAAAGGAAGGAAGGAAGGAAGGAAGGAAGGAAGGAAGGAAGGAAGGAAGGAAGGAAGGAAGGAAGGAAGGAAGGAAGGAAAGAAAGAAAGAAAGAAAGAAAGAAAGAAAGAAAGAAAGAAAGAAAGAAAGAAAGAAAGAAGGAAAGAAAGAAATCTGAATTTAGCCATCTTGATCATGGAGAGCTAATTTGTTCTTTAGCATAGAGGCTTAGGGCCTAGGGCCTGTGATATTTTTAGGCACTCATGAAATATCTATATTTTTGACCAGAATAAAATATGAACTTTCAAGTCCTATGTCATTTTAATGTCAATGTCAGTCATCTTTAAATAGACACAGGCATAAAACATAAATTTTATTGACTGACTTAAAAAATTGGGGGTCCTTGTAAAACATAATTTTTAGGCAAAACATAATTTTTCTTTGCTTTTTTTTTTTAGGTAAAACATAATTTTTCTTTGCTTTTTTTTTTTTTTTTAGGTAAAACATAATTTTTCTTTGCTTTTTTTTTTTTTGGACAGAAGAGATCCAGAAAAGTCCATCTCTACCCCATGCCCAATACCAGAGAACAGATAAGACAGAGCAATTTCCAATTTCCAATTTGAACTGGACTCCTGTGGTTTCCTTAGGGTTGGATTTTCTTGAAGCAATTTCAAGTTCATTATTTAGTACAACAAATCTAGAAAGTCAAATGTCTCGTTCAATTTTTTTTTAAAATTTTTTTTTTTGGGTCACACCCAGCGATACACAGGGGTTACTCCTGGCTCTGCACTTAGGAATTACTCCTGGGTGTTCAGGGGACCATATGGGATGCTGGGAATCGAACCCGGGTCGGCCGCGTGCAAGGCAAACACCCTACCCGCTGTGCTATTGCTCCAGCCCCACCATTATATTTATTTTTATAAAAAAGATGGCACCTGGGCTGGAGAGATAGCACAGCGGGTAGGGTGTTTGCCTTGCACGCGGCCGACCCGGGTTCAAATCCCAGCATCCCATATGGTCCCCTGAGCATGGCCAGGGGTGATTCCTGAGTGCAGAGCCAGGAGTAACCCCTGTGCATCGCCAGGTGTGACCCAAAAAGCAAAAAAAAAAAAAAAAAAGATGACACCTTCACTCACATTATTTCTCAAAATTGACTAACCAGAAAATCTACCCAAGGTACTCGTTAAAAAAGAGACTACCCGTGGCTGGAGCAGGGCGTTTGCCTTGCACGTGGCCAACCTGGGTTCAATTCCCAGCATTCCATATGGTCCCTTGAGCACCGCCAGGAGTAATTCCTGAGCCAGGAGTAACCCTTGCGCATTGCCAGATGTGATCCAAAAAGGAGATGGAGAGAGAGAGAGAGAGAGAGAGAGAGAGAGAGAGAGAGAGAGAGAGAGAGAGAGAGAGAGAGAGAGAGAGAGAGAGAGAGAGAGAGAGAGAGAGAGAGAGAGAGAGAGAGAGAGAGAGAGAGAGAGACTACCCAAACTTTGCCTGGAAATTCTCAATCAGCCTTGTACACAACTGACCTACAGTCAATGCCTGGCACACATAGATGGTCTTCAGAGCTCTGCCTCAAGTGATCCATGAGCAGAGCCAGGAGTAAGCCCTGAGCACAATCAGGTATAGGCCAAAACAAAACACATTCCTTCACAAAGAAGTTACCACTCGTCAGTCCCCACGCGTCATGCAGACAGGCAGCGTTGAATTACTTTTTTCTATGGTTAAGATGGGAGGGCGGAGGGGGCAGACAAAAACTTTTCAAAGGCACCTTTCTGTTGGCATCAGGAAATGTTGTGTTAGCTTGAATCTGAACCAGGAGGAAGCAGACAAGCAGACCTAAAATGCCAAACCCATCAGGTTAAAAAAACATCCCTGCTGTCTCTCCCTGGAGCGCTTAGGGAACTCAGTGAGGTGCACGTCTTTCCCAATGTCCTATAGCCTCTCCCACCAATCTGAAAATAGAGAAATCGGGGGCTGAGGGGTGTGGTCCAAGTGGTAGAGTAGTCCCCAGCCACACAGGCCCCACAGCTATGACCACTGGGTATGACCTCGGCGCTCACAGGGTCTAGAGTGGCTGCCTTGCAGAGACGAGTTCCCATCCCAGGTGAGAGCACCATGTGCAGAGTATTACCTGGGCAGCACTACTGTTTGAGCCTGATGGCTCTGCTGCCTCGTCCCTGGTGCTTCAATTTCCTTCTACTGTACCAGTCAGCCCCAGAAAAAGGCATGTCATCCTTGGGGGCCTGAGTGGGGCGAAGTGTGAGCACCTGGCCCAAGCAGTATAACACCTGGCAAGCACCACAACCAGAATCATGTGCCTCAACTAAGGTGAGAGCCCTGGTGAGCACATGCAAGCACCCACAAAAGGAGTCAAACCTCAGCGATCACCTCTGCCGTGTGGTAGCACTGCATCCCGTGTGATTCCAAGTGTCACCAAAACCCCAAATCCAGGCATACACCAAACAATCCAGGTATCACCAAAACTCTAGATACAAGCATGTACACAGCCCCTGGTCATTACAACATCAACAAAGGGAAAAGAAGAAAAAGGGTTTTGAAGAAAAGAATGGAAAGATGGTACAGGAGTGAGTTAAGGTGCTTGACTTGCATGTGATTGAACCCAGTTTGATTCCTAGCATAGCAACATCCTCTAAGTACCAGCAGGAGGGAACCCCTGAGTAAATATGTGGGTAGCCCCAGAATATCACCAGGCATGGCCACCAAACCCTGTAGCACTGCAGCACTTTCGCCCCGTTGTTCATTGATTTACTCAAGCGGGCACCAGTAACTTCTCCATTGTGAGACTTGTTGTTACTGTTTTTGGCATATCGAATACACCACAGATAGCTTGCCAGATTCTGCCATGTGGGCGGCATATTCTCCATAGCTTGCCGGGCTCTCTGAGAGGGACAGAGGAATCAAACCCAGATCGGCTGCATGCAAGGCAAACGCCCTACCCGCTGTGCTATCGCTCCAAATTTAATAGAGCTGGGGGCCAGAGGAATGGTGTAGGAGCTTGACTTGCCTATAACCCACTAGGGTTGGATCCCTGACACCCTAAATGGTGGCCCAGCACAACCAGGAGTGACTCCTGATGCAGAGCCAGGAGTAAGTCCTGAGAATGCTGAGTGTGGCTCCCAAAATAACAACAACCAAAAAATACTCAAACAGTCCCCTGGACTAAAAAGAAGATTCCACCACTTTAACTGGGCAAAAATATAGTCAAGGAGCATAGGCACAGAGCAGGCCTGAGACTGCAGCACCCAAAGCTGATCAGGGCATAATCCAGGAAGCATTCCACTAGCTACCTAATGCCCTGCTCAAGATAGTAATCTTATTACCTGCTTAAACAAATCCCAATCTAAACCACCAAGAGGTTTAGCTTTCTGCCTTGATAAGCCACCAGAGTACTGACTCCAGGGATGCCACTGGCAATTTAATATCAGGGAGATTAATTAAAGAGACTTTGGGGAGAACAGCATTGCTAAGACTACATCTTTAGGACAACAGGTCTACTGGAAATGGGCTCTGTTCATTTAGTTGAGTTCAACTGTAAAGTCTAAAAAAGTCGTGTGGTGGGGATGACTAAGACGATATGCCAACTGCCCCTATGAAAATGCAAGCTGAAATAAAGGAGGTCACAAGGCCCTCAAATAACTGAGACCAATTACATGTGTGCCTTCACCTATTCATTAATCAGGTACTTATTTTATTCCTAGACAGTGTGAGACTGTGCATTGAATCGAATGTGGCAATGAATTTGCCACCTCTCTCCCAGGCCCCCACCCCCTTATTTTTATTCTAGGTCACTAGGGCAGATCATTAGTAAAACACAGACTCAGACACTGCTTCTAAAGGAGAATCTAGGGCAATGCTTCATGATTTCTCTGTGCATACCCAGGATTTTTCAAGGGGGAAGCAGAAGCAAATATGTAAATGTGGGGGAGGGGCTAAAGCATGAGGTCAACTGGAAGGACAGGGGTGGGGTCACAGGAAGGAAACAAAATAGAGGGAAGCAGTGGTCATTAAAAGATTGAAAACACTTGGGAGATGCATGCCGAGAGTAGATAATGGACTAAACATGAACATGATGACCTCTCAGTGTCTGTGTTTCAAGCTATAATGCCCAAAAGTAGAGAGAGAGTATGGGGAATATAGTCTGCCATAGAGGCAGGGGGAGGGTGGAAAGGGGGGATTTACCCAGAATGTTGGTGGTGGGGAATGTGCACTGATGGAGGGATGGGTGTTTGATCATTGTGAGATTGTAACCCAAACATGAAAGCTTGTAACTATTTCACGGCGATTCAATAAAATTTTAAAAATTAAAAAAAAAAAAGATTGAAAACACTGAGGCTGAAATGATAACACAGCAGGTAGGGCATTTGCCTTGAAAGCAGCTGACCCAGGTTCGATTCCCAGCATCCCATATGGCCTACCAAGCACCGCCAAGGAGTAATTCCTGAGTGCAGGAGCCAAGGAGTAACCCTTGTGCATCGCCAGATGTGACCCAAAAAAAGCAAAAAAAAAAAAAAAAAAAAGATTGGAAACATTGACCTAGAGAACAGTTAATGCTTCCAGAACAATTCAGGGTCCCATTTTGAGAGAGAGAGAGAGAGAGAGAGAGAGAGAGAGAGAGAGAGAGAGAGAGAGAGAAGAGAGAGAGAATCTTGAATTATTATTGCAATAAATCTTGAATTATTATTGCAATAAATTTAACCAGGAAGGGTGCAGGCTGTGTTGATTTGTTATGACTTTAAATTTGATAGTTTTGACTTAGGGAAGTTGTTTTAACTGAACAGTGAATTTGTTTACATAGGCAGATGATTCCATCAGAGCTGGGCTGAGTGCTTATCAGCAGGAGTGTATGGAAAAGCCACTAGCATAAAGGACTTACAAGCTTTAAAAACCAAGACATGGGGCCTGAGAAATAGAACAGTAGGTAGGGTACTTACCTTGCATGCAGCCAATCCAGGTTCAATCCCTGGCATCCCATATGGTCCCCCAAGCATCACCAGGAATGATTCCTGAGTGCAGAGCCAGGAAAAACCCCTGAGAAATTTTCAGGTGTGGCCCCAAAACCAAAAACCAGAACAAAACAAAAACCAAGAACTTTGTGCCTGAGAGGTATATAGCAATTAAGGCACTTTCTTGCACAAAAAGCCAAGTCTGATATGATCCCCAATACTGCATATGGAGTGATCCCGGAGCAAAGAACCAGGAATAAGCCCTGAACACTGCTGGGTATGGCCTCAGAAATTAAAAATAAAAGTCAAGAGCCAAGAGGCAGGCTGCTCTTGGTAAGTAGAGGTGTCAAACTGGACAGCAGGCTCCGGAAGAAAAGGGACACCTGTTCCTGCTTGGCAACGCCAGTCCCGGTAAACTGTGACTTGGAACTGTCTTGAGTGAGTGTGGCCTTGCCAGCCTACACCAGTGCTGTGGCCTGAGAGATGGCTGCCCCACAGCAGGAGCCGGCACCCAGCTGGAAGGACCGACTTTACTTAGAGTCATCGCCTGCAAAAAAACACCCTAACTAAATTTAGGAGAGGGGATGTTTGCTTGGTTGGGTTTGATTTGGTTTGGGACAGTGCTTAGTGCTTACTCCTAGCTCTGTGCTCAGGGATCACTCCTCGTGACAGTGCCGTATGTGATGCCAGGGAAGAAACAGGGTCTTTCCCGTGCAAGGAAAGGACCCTACTTTGCCACTGCACTATCTTTCCAGCCCTAATCTTATAGCAAAATAGTTGTTTGGTTTTTTTTTATTAAGACATCATGATTTAGTTATTCATAATTGAGTTTTAGGCTTTCTATGTTCCAGCATCAATCCCACCACTAGAGTCAGCTTTCCTTCACCAAAGTCCCCAAGTTCTGTCCTGTAACTGCAAAATATTTTTATGTTGTTCTTGAGTCTCCCCCACCCCCTTTGGTTTTGGGGCCACATCTGGTGGTGCACAGGGCTTACATCTGGCTCTGCACTCAGGGATCACTCCTGGCAGTGCTCAGGTGACCATATGGGGTGCCAGGGATCAAACCTGGGTCCACTGCATGCAAGGCAAGTGTCCTGACCTCTGTACTATTGCTCTGGCCCCTACAAAGTACTTTTTATTTTGTAAAATAAAATGAGGTGAGGTGGAGAGCGAGAAGAGAGAGAGAGAGAGAGAGAGAGAGAGAGAGAGAGAGAGAGAGAGAGAGAGAGAGAGAGACAGGAGAGAGAGAAAAAGAGAGGGGGGGAGAGGGTAGAGAGGGAGTGAGGGGGGGGTGTTTAAGAGAAATCACAGGCTTCCAGAGTGGGGGAAAAAGCACAGAATGGCTTTTGGAAGAAGGCCATATACAATTTTTCCAAATTATGTTGCCCTGGGGGCCAGAGTAATAGCACAAGGTAGGGCATTTGCCTTGCACGCGGCCAACCCAGGTTCGATCCCCAACATTCCATATGGGGATCCCCCAGCACCGCCAGAATGATTCTTGATTGCAGAGCCAGGAGTAACCACTAAGCATTGCCAGGTGTGACCCAAAAAGAAGAAGAAAAAAAAAACCCCACAAATTGTGTTGGCAAGTCTGCTAAAGCTGCGATTGGTAAGAGTAAACAGACTCAGAGCGTACAGGAAGTCTCTTGAGTGTAAAGCCATGTGCATCTTCAATTTTACCGACTTTTGGAACACTGACTTTGGTTGCTCAGTTACTTCCCAAGTTCTCTGCTGCCTTGAGGGTTTATCATCAGCAAGATATCATTTGCCACTGTCATTAGCGATACACTTTTTTAAAAAAGGAATTTTTTTAAATTAAAGACACAGATATACTATCTGATAAGAAAAAGAAATTAAACTTTAAAAAAAGAGATAAAGAAAAAGAAATGGAATAAACCCTGACTACTGCCAGGTCTGGCCCAAAAATTAAAAAGTAAGTTAATTTTTGAAAGTATATTTACCTCTCACCAGTTTAAGGGGTGTGGGGGAACACAGTGCATATAAATATAAAATAAATCTCAGCAATTTATTAGGGATATATATATATATATATATATATATATATATGACTCAGCGAGCCCGGCAAGTTACCGAGAGTATCCTGCCCGCACGACAGAGCCTGGCAAGCTACCCGTGGCATATTCGATATGCCAAAACCAGTAACAAGTCTCACAAAGGAGACATTACTGGTGCCCCTCGAGCAAACTAATGAACAACGGGACGATGGTGCTATATTTATGACTATATATGTAATAGGTATATTTTGAGATTATACATTGACATTTATCAAACTCATGCACCAGGAAGATTTTATCTTCATTGAACCTTACTCTAGACCTCATTTGGGAAGAAGAAAAGGCAACATCCTTTTAATGTATAATGATTCATTTTTATAAATCATGCAACATATTTAATGTGAAGATCATCAGTGAAATTGATGCTATTTTGATAAACATTAAGTCTGAAAAACTCACTTTTAGGTGATGGCTCAGTTTCATAAACTTCAGCTTCAAATTCTGTACTTTGGGTTACCTAGCACAGAGAACGGCTTCCTTCACATAAAGTGGGTGCAAATCAATATCTTTTTAAACAGCTTTCCTGTGATTTCAGGGATTTCTCTTTTTCGTTGTTTTTGTTTTAGGGTCACACCCAACAATGCCCAGCGGTTACTCCTGGTTCTGTAGTCAGGAATAACTCCTGGCTGTACTGAGGACATATGGGATGCAGAGATTGAACCTGGGTCAGCTGTGTGCAAGGTAAGCACCCTACCTACTGCACTTTCTCTCCAGCCCCAACAGACATTTCTTAAATCAAATCTGACTCTGTTTGAGAAAACTTCTTGAAAATGTTTCATTAAAAGATACACATTAGGGGCTGGGAGCGATAATACAGCGGGGAAGACATTTGCCTTGCATGCGGCCAACCAGGGATCGATTCCCTGCATCCCATACAGTCCCCCAAGCATCGCCAGGAGTAATTCCTAAGTGTAGAGCCTGGAGTAACCCCTTTTTGGGTCAGGTGTGACCCAAAAAGAAAAATAAAAAGAAGGAAATTTTAAAAAAAGATATACACTAAAAAATATCTAACAAGGGACCAGGGTGACAGTACAGAGGGTAAGGCATTTGCTTTACTCCTGGCTTTCCAGGTTCAATGGCATTTCATATGGTCCCTCAAACCCCACTAGGAGTGATCCCTGAGTACAGAATCAAGACTAAGTCCTGAGCACTGATGTGTATTGCCCCCAAAACAAAACAAAAGAAAACAAAAATATCTAACAGTCTGGAATGATATAGTGGTAGGGTACTTGCCTTACAAGCAGCCGACCTAGGTTCAATTCCCAACATCCCATATGATCCCCAAGTAAGGCCAGGAGTAATTTCTGAGTGCAGAGCCAGGAGTAACCCCTGAGCATTAACAAACAAAAAATATACATTGCATAACAAATCCTTACCTTACTACACACACACACACACACACACACAATTAAAAGGATCTAACCCATTCTGCTAATTGTTAAAACTCTAAATGTAGCATAACCTGACCAGTTACCCACTTACTGGTTTATTATATAACCGTACTAAGCCAAGAGTGAGAGCATTTGCCAAGCAAACTTGCCTAAGTCATGCCTAAAATTTAACCACGTGTGGTACATGTGCACTAAGGTGAACAGGTTTATGCAATTTTATGTGGACATAAAGGCACAGGCCCCGCCATTTTAAACACTTCAGAGCTACAAACCTGCCAATCTGTGGTCTGTTGGTAAGAATTCAGAAGCTTATTCCAGGAAGAAGGGAAGAAAGGCAGGGAGTAGGGGGTGGGGTGCCAGAGAGAAGAAAAAGATTATTCCAAGCACGCGCGCGCGGCGCGCGCACACACACACACACACACACACACACCAAGAGGAGCAGTGTAGCAGCCCAGGTTGTTAAGAGTCAGACTCTGAGCTGGAATGTTTGGTTTGATTCTCAGAACTCACTATGGGAAGCACAACTGCATGTATCTTGTAAATGATAAAAACTAAGCTTAAAGATTAGGTACTCACCCCAAACACCAGTTAGAGTGATCCCCACCTGCCTCTTTTACAGCTTTTAAATAGACAAAGTATATTTTTAATTTATTGATTTTTTTGTTTTGGGGGCCATACCCGGTAGTGGCCAGGGATTACTGTCTCTGAACTCAGGAGTCACTCCTGGCAGGGTTCTGGGGACCGTGAGTAGTGTCAGGGACCAAAACCAAGCCAGCCACATGCAGCCTGACCCACTGTACTGTCTCTCCAGCCCAAACTGACAAAAATGTTTTAAAGAATGATTATGAAAAGAGAACAAAAACAACAAAAAAGGAAGGAAAATGAACGAAGTATTTTGAAGCAGAAATATCTGAGTCCCCAGAAAAATTCCATTCCAAATACAACTGATACATAACAAATATCTACTGAACAAATAACCAAAAAGCAAGCCCAAATGCTTTGGACACCATTATTTATACTTAGGACAAAATATTAAATAATGCTCATTAGTCTGTCAGAGAAGGCAAAGTTATGTAAAATGTACTTGAAAGCAAATTTTTTTCCTAAAGCTGAAAAAACCTTAAAATTGACAGAAGTAAACCAATCATGGCCATTAGAAGGTCAAGAATTCAGTGATGTTTTTTAACTACTTTGATCCCCAAGAAAACCTGATAGGGTGAAACCCCAAAGCTCAGGATCTTTTTCATTGCTCTTACGCTTCATTTCAAACACAGGATCACAGACCCAAAATCTGCTGACTCACAACTTCCAGCAAAGTTCCTCCTATGAGTCTGTGGTGGGCCTTGCATTCGACTCTGAGTTCAGGTTCCCCAGTCTAAGGCCAGCGCTACACCTAATGGTCATTCAAAACAAAACTAGTAGGAGATACTCATCAGATGTGAAGCCCTAGGTTGAAAGAAAAAGGGAAAGGGAGAGAGAGACTATTCACTTCTAATCCACTGTTTTGGGGTGATCCATAGCACTTTTCCAGCACAATCCCATTTGATTCTAAGAATGATATTTCAAATCTCAAACTGTGAAGAGATGGTTAAAAACATAATCACACGGGGACTGGAGCGATAGCACAGCGGGTAGGGTGTTTGCCTTGCATGCAGCCGATCCAGGTTCAAATCCCAGCATCCCATATGGTCCCCTGAGCACCGCCAGGAGTAATTCCTGAGTGCAGAGCCAAGAGTAACCCCTGTGCATAGCCAGGTGTGACCCAAAAAGAAAAACAAAAAAATCACAGAGGGGGCTGGAGTGATAGTACAGTGGGTACAACATTTGCCTGGCCACCCAGGTTCGATTTCCAGCATCCCATACGGTCCCCTGAGCACCACCAGGAGTAACTCCAAAGTGCAGAGTCAGGAGTAACCCCTAAGCAATCCTGGGTATGGCCCCAAACAAACAAAAGCCAATCACAAACGGGGACCCAAGGCCAGTATTGCTCCCACGGTGTCCCCATCCAGTGCAGCCCCAGCAGCACCGTCACTGGCAACTCCAGCACGCCACAAGCAAATGCATGTGAGCACCATGACTAAATTGTGTGACCTCCAGAAAGTACTAAGTGTGTGTACTAAGTACTAAGCATACACCCTCCTGCCAACACTACAACAGAACAACCACTTTAATATGGTTTTTAAATTTTTCCTGGGCTGGAGAGATAGTACTGGGACAAGGTGCTTGCCTTACATATTGTCAAGACTCGGGTTCAAATCTTGGCCCTGGATGTAGTCCCCCAAGCACCACCACGAGTCATCTCTGAGCACAGAGCCAGGAGTAAGCTCTAAGCACATGTAGAGTGTGGCCCAAACACAAAACAAAACAAAATATAAAATCACAGGACTAGGGAGATAGCTCAAAGGGTTCGATGAATATATTTTGCAGGCTAGAGGCCTAAGCTGGATCCCCAAGTTGGACCCAGCTCAGGGTTAAATTGCCTAAATATTGCCAGGAGTGAACCTGACCACTGCCAAGTATGGCCGCAAAACAACAAAAATAATAATCGCAAACAATAACTGTCAAAACAAACTCAATTCTCTGGCACAACACATCTATTACGAAAAAGGACGTAACATTTTAATTTGTGAGTTAGATAAGGGAATTTATTCAATCTAATTGTGCAAAATAAAATATGATCATCTCAATTGGATATTGCTAACATTAACTTCTCCAGCAAATAACATTACAGTTCTGTTTTGTTTTTTGTTTTTTTTTTTGCAGTTCTGTTTTTTAAAGAAGTCCTTATCCTCTACACAGACATATGAAAATACTGACCATTGAGATGTTATGGTAATTGAGATTTGTTTTAATCACTACGAAGGAGCATGTTGGCATGAAATAGATACCATAAAACTGAATCTAAGTTGGTAATTGTAGCAGCAAGGGCTGCTATATAGTGTTCCTCCTCCCCTTATATTTGGGGGATACACACAAATACCCCCAGTGCCTAAAACTAGGGCTAGTACTAAACTTTACACTGTTCTTCCTACACACACACACACACACACACACACACACACACACACACACACACACACCTCTAATAAAGTTTAATTTATAAATTAGTTAAGGGAGTAACAACAATAATAAAAACCAAGCAATTATAATAACATAGTCTAAGTTAGATAAATGTGCTCTCTCAAAATACATTATTGTATGTAATATTTTTGAACAATGGCTGATGGCAGTAACTGAACAGACGGAAAGCAACATCACAAATAATGAAAGCCTACTGTGATCGACACTGTAATTTTATATATTTGAAATTTTTCTAAATTATAAAACTGCATGGGGGAATGGACAGAGAGATAGTACAGGAGGTGAAACAGCTGCCTTTCACGGCTGGAGCGATAGTATAGCAGGTAGAGTGTTTGCCTTGCGTGGCCCACCCTGATTTGATCCCTGGCATCCCAACCACCACCAGGAGTGACTCATGAGTGCAGAGTACCTGAGAACCTCTGATGTAGCCCCCCACCCCCCAAAAAAGTAATTGCCTTGTATATGGTCAATCTGGCTCCATACGAGATCCCTGGAACATAGCCAGGGGTCACTCCGAGCACAAAGTGTGATCCAAACTCCCCCCCAATCAAAAATACATAGATGTATTTTTTAACTCCCAACACTTTGCAAATGTTCGCTGTGAACAACAGTGAGCACTACAGAACATGTGTTAGTTACCTTTGTGGTTAACTGCCATGGAGATAAACAGGGCAGGTCCCCTTTTTGCCTCATATATGGAACTAAACATACCAAGCTCCTTTCCTTCTTGGCTGGGACAAATTTCAACCTGCCCATACTACTCAGAAGCATGAAGAGATTCTGGCAACTCCACCCTGTCATTTCAGCAGCAATAAATTATAAATCACCTTAGAAAGGTGTAAGGCTCAATGGCAGCAGATTTATGAGGATTTAAAGGAAAGTTGCTAATTTTCCCAGTCTATAAGTAATGAGTGCATGACTCAAAATAAGTCATGATAAATAACAGCAATAAGTGTGGGGCTGGAGTGATAGCACAGCGAGTAGGGCGTTTGCCAGGGCTAATTCCTGAGTGCAGAGCCAGGAGTGACCCTTGTGCATTTCCGAGTGTGACCCCCCCCAAAAAAAGAAAAAAGCTATAAGTGAATCATGAATCATATAATAAATATGAAGCAGTCCAAAGTTAGGATTTTCCTGTAAGTGATACTTCAGTGCATGTATGTATATATACATATATGAATACAGACACACACATGTAAAATCAAGCATATATATATTTTTTTCCTCCCCCGCCTCCTTTCCCTGTTGCCTGGCTTCCCCTGCTGGTACATTCACACCTGCGTATGCTATCTTTCGGTTCTTTCAGCACTCAGCAAGACTGTATTTCTGGTGAAAATTTAAGAGGAAAAAAGGAGGGAAAACAGCAATATGATTCTTTTGTTTTCAAGGCCACACTCAGCAATGCTGAGTAGAACTTGGGCTGGTCATATGCAAGGCAAGCATCCTATGCACTGTAAGGTCTCTCTACCCCGCTCATCCTCTTTCTGACAACTCCAAGAAGTCCTTCTCCAGTCCAGTTTTAATTCTTTCCAGACCAACTGAGTACAAAGACACTGACTCACACAGGTCGTGCAGTCTGACAGCCTAATTCTCCTCTTGGACTCTTGTTTCTTCCTTTCTGCGCCATTCCCAGACCTTTCATCTTGGTGCCAAAACACGGGGAGGTTCAAGAACTGAGGGTCCAATGGCCTGAATGATCCTCCTTCCTGGGCTCAGGTTTCTACCTGAGCTCTGGGGTTGGAGTCGATTAGCCAGCCCCGAGCCCTTGTTCTGAACCTCTTGCTCTTCTACAAGGGATCTCCATCCTGTCCTTTACAGATGCCTGGCATCTACCATATTTTGGCCTTCTGTAAATTCCATCACTGCCCATAATTCTGGTTGCCCAGGTTTCTTTTAGTCCCTGTCATTCTGAAAAGTTCCCAGACCTTTCAAGTACATCCCTGGCACACTCTTCCCCAAAAAAGTGTTAGTCTTGGTTGTTGGAGGATAAGATTCTGAGGAAAAGTAAGGTGAAATAGCTTTCTAGATATACTCAGTAGATATGCAGTATCTAGTGAGCCACTATATAGAAGATGGATTAGATATTCTGTTCATACATTCTAAACAAGAGTGGCAAGTATGGGGAGGGAAGAAGATTCGGAATTAGCACAAGGAAGGAGATCTAAAACCACTACCATAGTAGCTCCTATAGCCAACATTTTCTGAATACCTGATTTGCATATGGAAGACTCACCCTCCTACTGATTCCTATTAAGCCTACATCAGGTAGGTCCATCCCTGCCTCTGCCACTTCCTGGACTTCAGGTGGAAAGGGGTGTTTGTAGAGAGGCCCCAGAATGTTCCCGGGATCTGGCATGTCTCCATCTCAGGTCCCTGTGATCTTACATACTGTAGGTCAAGTTCAAGTTAACCAAACGGTTTGCATACTGCCCAGAAATGTCTCCTCTTTACGAGAACCAAGTTTGCAAGTTTGCTAGGATGAGCACTATAAAGAAAGCAGTTTTGGGCCAGTGATAGCACAGGAAAGCCTGGGTTTGGTCCTTCATACCACATGGTGGCGCCTGAGCACTGCTGGGAGTGACCCCCAAGAACAGAGCCAGGAGCAGCCCCTAAACACTGCTGGTATGGCCCCAAAAACAAACACAGAAACAGGCCAAGAGTGATAGTACAGGGGCTGGAGTGATAGCACAGCGGGTAGTGCGTTTGCCTTGCACGCGGCCGACCCGGGTTCGAATCCTAGCATCCCATATGGTCCCCTGAGCAATGCCAGGAGTAATTCCTGAGGGCAGAGCCAGGAGTAACCCCTGTGCATTGCCAGGTGTGACCCAAAAAGAAAAAGAAAAAAAAAAGTGATAGTACAGCTGATTGGGCACTTGGATAATCCCAGTATTTAGAGAATGTAGAGGGTAGATAATCAGAAGTGATCCCTGAGCACCAAGACAGGACTAAGCCCTGAGCACCACTGGGTGTGGCAAAAAAAAAATTAAGAAAAAAAAAAAAACAAGTTTGGGGCTAGGAGCATTAGGAGGATGGTAAAGCACAGGCTTTGAGGAATTCTGGGGTTCAAGGCCTCCACCAACACACCCCCCACCTCAAGAAAGCAACTCTAAGTTCAATATTAACTTGTGCATCTTTTAAAAAGCAAAAGTGCTCACTTCTCTGATCTTTCTTTCCAGTGCTCATCTATGTCCCAGGGGCTGAGTTAATAAAACAATAAGGGTCAAGAGAAGATACTTCCTTAAAATAAATAAATAAATAGTTGTCCTAACACTAGATAAGAAAAAACTACTTACAGTTTTATTTCGAAAGTTCCAAGATCACTTTTTTGTTTGTCTTGTTCTTTGGGTCACACCCCACAGTGCAAAGGGCTTACTCCTGGCTCTGTGCTCAGGGATCACTCCTGGCAAGCTCAGGGGACCATATGGGAAACCAAGGGTCGAACTAGACTGGACAATAAGCAAGGCAATGGCCCTACCCACTGGACTATAGCTCCAGCTCCTTGCCAAGACCACTCTCAGGCAGGGCAGCCACCCTGGTGCCGGGAGTTGCAATGGGGCGGTCCATGAAAGCAATAATGAGCTTCAGACTGGTGACAATTTCACGCGTCAGGACTCTAGAATTTCCAAAGGGAGTCAGGGGAGCTTCTACCCAAGAAGTAGCCCAAGATCAGGTTGAGGATACCCCAACGGGTTGGGAGTGTCAAGATGAACCTTGTTGGGGGCATAAGCATTCTCTGTATAGCAGTACCTATCTCACAGGAGTCTGATGAGATAATCCACCAAAAGCGGGGTGCCCTTTAACTGGACCGCTGGGACTCCCACAAAGACGCAAATGAGCTCTGGTCAAATGTGAACAGGCTACAGACACCTACTTTTACCAAAAGCTTTACAAGAACACACTTCCTTGTCCCAGCACAACAGGCTAACTGTGGCAAAAGAGAAAGCCAGCTAGCTGCCAATGGAGTTACACTGGGGTTTGAATTTTGGTCCTGCCACTTACTACCCAGAGGGCTTGGGTGTGAGAGGTAGGGTTTTACATGAGCCTCATTTTCCTCCCCTGTAAAATCAAGAACAAGAGTGATAAGTGCATGCTTACCAACACGAATCAGAACACAGGTCACATAGCTGCTGCTCCTCTGACTGTCCCGGCAGAGATGGCTGCCAGGACCCACTCTAAGCACAAGCTTTCCCACCCTCATTCCAAAATAGAGAGAAATCCGTGGAGGCCCAAGAGCATTATTATTTTGACGTAAGTGCCTATAAAAATAACACCTCCTTCCTCTGAATCATCAGCAGCTTACAAATACATTGCTGAGGAGAAAACACACACACATGATTAGTCAACTCTAAACGTGTCTTTTAGCCATCATGAATTAAGTAAGGAGATACCAAACTTGGCAGCTACACTCATCGAGAGAAAAGGTCTACTTAGAATTTCTGCGCACCACCTTAGGTACACTGAACAGATCCTAATTCAGAATATTGTTGTTCCAAGGTGAATAATGGCTTATGCATGAGTGCATATAGCATTATTAACATAATAGACGTCAATCCTTGTTTTATTTTCATGGCACCTGATAAGAATTAAGAATAGTAGTCCATCTTTGGTCTCTATGCCAAACAAAACATGCTTTGTGGGCTGGAGAGGTAGAATAGTGGGAAAGGAGCTGGGTTCGATCCTGCCCACCACATACAGTCCTCAAGCAACGCAAGGAGTAACCCCTGAGCAGAGAACCAGAACTGGCCCCCAACAAACAAAACACATGCTTGTATTAATTGAGACTCACTGGTCTTTGGGGGAAGAAAAAGTGCTCACATGTCTATCTCCTGATACTGATTAGGACATTTGTGCCTCAAATTCCTATTTTTACATCAAATGTGCATCGTGCCATTCAGAAGTTAATTGAGTAGCCTGGGAATTTGACCAGTCCCAGAAGGTAGCAACACTAGTGCTCCCCTGCCTTCCATTTCAGCCTTTTGTGCTTGACTGTCTGTTAGGGCTCCCTCCTAGCAGTGCTCAAGATCAAACCCTGACCTGCACATGCAAAATCTGAGCTCTGGCTCCTTGAACTCCCCACTCACCCCGACCTGGTTCTTGAACTTTGTAGTGTTTTCAGTGTTTCCCATCCACTAGAAGTATTAATAATAGTCCTTCTCAAAAGCTTTTTTTTGGGGGGGGGGGGCTGGAGTGATAGCACAGCAGGTAGGGCGTTTGCTTGCAGGCAGCCAACCCGGGTTCGATTCCCAGCATCCCATATGGTCCCCTGAGCACTACCAGGAGTAATTCCTCAGTACATAAGGCAGTAATAACTCCTGTGCATCACTCGGTGTGACCAAAAAAGAAAAATAAAGTTTTTTTGGTTTTGCTTGGTTTAGCTTGGGGGCCACCTTTATGGCTGTGCTCAGGGTTCACTCCTGCCTCTATGTTCAAGGAACCATTCACAGTGCCAGAGATTGAACCTGGATGTGTGCAGAACAAGCACCTTAACCTCTGTACTATCACTCCAGATAGAACCATATAATGTCATATAATTATAACATGGTTAAGTTTTTTACACATATTTAACCAGTCCGCATGTATGGGGTTACAACCAGAAAATCAGACCTATCTGTTTATTATAATTTTTTTCACTGAGGCTGATTCAAAGGCAGTGCAAAGTTCAAGGACCAAAACTAAACATCCAATATTTAGAAAACTAGAGCACTGGGTTTTTCCTTCTAAAAAAATTTAAATGGGGGGTGGCAAGCAATAGTACAGCAGAGTGGGCACACTTGCCTTGCACATGCCTGACCCGGGTTCTATCCCTGCAAAATTTGAGCTCTGGCTCCTTGAACTCAGGAACCTTATGGTCCCTGAAGCCCACCAGGAGTGGTCCCTGAGCACAGAGCCAGGAGTAAGCCCTGAGTATGCCAAGTGTAAGCCAAAAAAGAGGGGGGAGGAAATCATTATTATTAACAATTTTTTTAATATAAGGGGACTGGAGCGATAGCACAGCAGGTAGGGCATTTGCCTTGCACGTGGCCAACCCAGGTTTGATTCTTCCGTCCCTCTCGGAGAGCCGTCAAGTTACCGAGAGTATCCCACCTGCATGGCAGAGCCTGGCAAGCTCCCCATGGTGTATTTGATATGCCAAAAACAGTAACAAGTCTCACAATGGAGACATTACTGGTGCCTGCTTGAGCAAATTATGAACAAGGGGACAACAGTGGTACAGTGCTATAGTTAATATAGGGGCTAATCCCAATAGTGTCAGGTGAGGTAATCAGTTGGAGAATCAAACATGCTAGGCATGTATGTGCTCCACCACTCGAGCTGTTTCCCTGGCCCTGTAAATGGAAGCCTTGTACTTTCATAAGTGCTAAAACTGGTAACAGATCTGGGTTTCTTCAATTTGTACACACAAATGTGCTGTGTGCACTATGAACTCTCACCCATTTTCTCTACTGTTCTAGCTGGATGATTAAAGAAGTCAGAAGTTTCCCCTGGAGTCTGCCAGCACCAGTTCAGGTCTTATTCCTGCCTGTTGCCACACCAGGTCGAAGAGGCCAGCCATTTGCCCTCCAGCATTCAGACTATGCTCCAATGCTGGCTTTCTGCAGAGCGGCTCACCTAACAGTGTTGGCACTGCTTAGAGCCAGGATTTTAAGGTATCATCTATTTCTTACTTTTAAATACCCACAATTTCAGTCTGGAGAAACCGTAAATGGATAGAGTGCTTGCTTTGCACACAGCCAACCTGGTTTTAATCCTGGCACCCACAAGCACCACCAGGAGTAATTCCTGAGTGCAGAGCCAGGAGTAACCCCTGAGAATCACTGAGTGTGGCCTAAAAACCAAATATATAAAAACATATATTCCATGGGGGCCGGAGCAATAGCACAGCAGGTAGGACGTTTACCTTGCACGCGGCCGACCCGGGTTCAATCCCCGGCATCCCATATGGTCCCCCAAGCACCGTCAGGAGTAATTCCTGAGTGCAAAGCCAGGAGTAACCCCTGAGCATCGCTGGGTGTGACCCAAAAAGAAAAAAAAAAAAAAGAAAAACATATATTCCACAATTGCATCAAAAGTTATATACTGGGAGACCGGAGAAATAGTGGGTCAGGTGCTTGCCTTGCAGGCTGCCCGCCCTAGTTCAATGCCTAGCATCGCATATGGTTCCCCAAATACCACCAGGAGTCACTCCTGAGCACAAACTCAGGAACAGACCCTGAGCACCACAGGGTATAAGTCAACCCCTCCTTTAGACCCCACCCCAAAGAAAGTCTGAGTTAGTCTGCAAGTTCAGTTGTCTTGTTCAGTCCTGAGTGAGCAGATGATTTTGTGTATGGTATTAATAACAGTTGACATTTACTGAATCAATGGTATGTATCAAACAGTAATCTAAATTCCTTTCTCATTTAATCCTCACTTATATATTTTCTCATTTAACCCACCCAAGGACAGTGCAGTTTTCTTTTTCTTTCAGATAGGAAGCTGAAGCATGGAGGTGAAATACCTGATCCCGGGTCACCCAGTTGCAGTTCAAACTTAAGCCCATCAGGGGTGAATGACATCATTATAGAAAATTAAACAATCACAGTATTATTTTCAAAATAAAGTTGATCCTATGAGCCAGAAAGAGAGTACGGAAGGTAAAGCATTTGTCTTGCATGCAACCAACCTGAGTTTGATCCCCAACCCTATACAGTTCCCCAATACCCCCAAGAGTGAGCACAGAGCTAGGAGGAGCCCTACATGGAGAGCCAGGAGAAACCCCTGTGCGTTGCCAAGTGCGCCCCCTCCCAAAAATGGGGGGTATTATGCAATTTTTGCATGGAGAATGGTGGGTGTCAACACCCTTCAAATCAGACACACACACCTCCAATAGTTCAAAGGTCAACTGTGTTGGGGAGATAAGCTAACTCAACAGCTACATAGGTCTGCTTCTAAAACTGACACCAGGAGTAAACCAAAGGAATTTCCCATCAATTTTTACCAAAGTCTATGGTAGGGATGGAAATGATTAACTCACTGAGGTGGTATTGGTGATGTCACCTGTACCATTTTTCTATGGCATCAATCAAAATTCTTGTTCACATGGTTTTAAGGCATTAGAGAAAATAATCTGCAATCAAATTTCCAATTTACGTGGAGAGATAAGACAACGCAAATGAAACGATTGGTACAAGGCAAATAAAAAGTTTAATGAAATGGGAAGTCACATGGCCAAGAAATAACTAGCGCAAAAGTCATGCAGGTCAGCCGGATAGCTCTGGAATTTCAAAAGTACAAGAAACACTGAGAGAGAGCCTGGCCATTTTATCCCATTTCCAGATGGCTCTGGTAACGTGGCACCACGGCAAAGTTACCAATATGATTTGATGAAGTAATGAGTCTTGGAAAAAGCTTTCCGAGGATAAGAAAGGGACGGTAGTACTTCAGAAGGAAATAGTGAATGATAGTCCCCTTTCCTGGCTTAGCAAATTTAATTGCCTAAGAAGTCAGGTTCTGATTTTTTAAAAACTTTCCTATCTGCTTGTTCCCTTCTGCTCATAGTTTGTAAACATTGTTGCCTTTATTGATGGGGACTGCAATGGCACTCAGCAGTTCTCAGAAGTGACTTTCAACCTTGACAGAACAGGTGGAGGAGGGATGGAGCCCAGCGCAAAGCCTGAACTCACAGTATTGAGCTACCTCTCCGCTATCAAACCAACGGTGGTTTGTGGTGGTTGTTGTTGTTGGGGGGTGAGGGGAGGAGGGGGAGGGGGCGGGAAGACCAGTTTTGATGCCACACCTAGCAATTCTCAGGGGGTATTCCTGGCTCTATGCTCAGGAGTCACCCCTGGTGGTACTCGGACCCTACGTGGTGCCCAGATTTGAACCAGTCATTGCTGCCACAGACATATGCTATATAGTGTCTTGCCTCCTGCACCATCTCCCCAGGCCCTAATAGGTTTTTGTTCTTAAAACCTGTATTGTACTCTACCCAAAACATTACCAAACAGAAACACACCAGCCCACATACACATTCCAGATGCCTGCCTGAGAAATGGTATCGAGTTGTCCTGGCACTCCCCTGCTCTAAACAGAAACAGGGTCTGATGTTGAAACTAGTTAAGTAAGATTAATCATTTCTCCAGCTCTGGTGCTTTCACCACCTACATTCTTTCAAATTTAATTTAAAGTTACCCAAATATTTTCTAATAATTACTCACCTAAAACCTGTCATCGGAAAACAGGAATATACTCAGCCATAAGTAGATTTGTCTTAAGAGTATCTAGATAGCAACTGATTCAGCAACGTTTTCTCAGTAATTTTCTTTATGAAAATATGTTTTAACATTGATATGCAAGGTATAGGGCTGGAGCATATACCTTGCATATCAACACTGTATTATACACATCATACGGTGGGTATGATGCTTGCTTCACATACACCCAATCCAAATTTGATCCCAGCAACCCATATAGTTCCCTATCTCAAGAGTGATCCCTGAGGACAGAGCCAGGAATAAATCCTGAGCACTGCCAGGTGTGGCACAAAATCAAAGACAAAAAACAATATGCAAAGTATAAAAATATTAAATCTAGCTTTAACTAGGAGAGCTTAGAGCGAACACAGAACATGTGACTCAGAATGCACAAAATTTATTTCAGAAATATTTGTTCAAATTTGAGAAAATAAAACATGGTAAAACAATGAAAAGTTCACCTCTATTAATATCTTTTAGGTTTATAAATAAGGCCATGGATGTGGCTCTGTGATAGCACTTGTCTTGCAGGTTCTATTCCCAGCACTACAAGCATCAAGCTGGAAGTAGCCCCCAAGCACAGCCAGATGTGGCCCCAAAAACCAAGAAATAATTAAGAAACATGACAACTAAAGTGAAGATAGTTAATGTTTGTTGTTGTTTTTAAGCACACAAAATGCTAATCCTATCACAAAGCACAAAGGCTTTGGCTTATTTTCTTATATTCTAAAATAACCTTTCTTTGTTTGGTAGGGGTTTTTGGTTTTTTGGGGTTTTTTTTTTTGGCTTTTTGGGTCATACCCGGCGATGCTCAGGACTGGCTCCTGACTCTGCACTCAGGATTCACTCCTGACGATGCTTGGGGAACCATGAGATACTGGGAATCAAACCCAGGTCCACTGCGTGCAAGGCAAATGCCCTACCCGCTGTACTATCGCTCCAGCCCCTAAAGTAACCGTTCTTGAAGGTCTGCAAGTACACAATACAATGTTATGTTTTCTCTGCCTCTAAGCCATCCTTAAGAGAGTGTATTTTCAATGTCTCAAAATTATTTCAAGGGGCTGGAGAGATAGTATAGCGGGTAAGGTGTTTGCCTTGCATGCAACCAACCCGGGTTCGATCACCGGCATCCCATATGGTCCCCTGAGCACACCAAGAATAACTCCTGAGTGCAGAGCCAGGAGAAACCTCTGAGCATTGCCAGATGTGACCCAAAAAAGCAAAAAAATTTTTAAAAAATTATTTCAAGGTGTCATAGCCTGCAATAAACAGACCATCCAAGTTAGCACTGCTAAACAAAAAATTCAAATATTAATCTCCTTTGTTATATTTTAACCATTTACATTGGGAACTCTGATATAATTTGTTAATGGAGATTGGAGAAATAACTAAAATGGGATTTAAAAGAATAAAAATAGGTCTAAAACCAAAAGTAATAAATATTAAGTCCATAAAGAAAGTCATTGTCTAACAAATCTCAAAATCAAAAAGTAAAATGAGGAGTGAGTGAGATGTGGCTTAGTGGCAGAGTAATTGCCTTGCTTGGGTGTGCTTCTGGGCACAACCAAACACCTAAACACACACACACACACCCCCTCTCAAAAACAAAATTCAACCAACAGAAGCTCAGGTGCTGCATGCCTTTCCTATAACCACAAACTGCGGTTTCATCCTGTGTCACTTCCATCTTCCAGACAAGATCTTGATTTTCAAACTAAGCTTTTCTGACCTACAAAACACAATTATCAGTCTCCACATTCCAGTCAGAGCTGAAAACAGGAAAGTTAAGTCTAAATTGATAAATAGAGAAACAGAAAAAATGAGTTGTTTGACAAACACTTTTACAAATAGAAAACCAATCTAATCATGCCCCCTTTATTAAACAGAATCACCTCGAGGGGGGGGAAAGAGAAGGAAAAAGAAAAGAAAAAAGGAAAAGCTGCGAGTCTGATTGCAATCACTTATTTGAATGCATTTACTTACTTTCCTTTTTGCCCTTTATAAGCTTCATTAAAGAAATGAGAGAGGGACCAAAGTTGAATAAGGCTCAGCTGAGATAAGCAAAAAACAGTTGTAAACTCGATCTACAGATTTACATCCCAGAGCGTCCCACGAGGAATGTACTTCCTCACAGACTTAACAGTATATATGCAAGGTTTAGATTATGAAATAACGCGTTTCAGTGTTCTGGGCTGTGCATTTACATTTACAAACCTACAACTCAACCTCCCGGGCGGGGGAGGGGGGCGGGGGAAGGGCCCGTCTCCATTCCTCATTGGTCCCACAAAGTTCCGGCCCACATGGTATCAGTGGGTGTGTCCCGCCTGACGGGCCCTCTGATTGGCCGCGGAGAAACAGCGTTTAATAGGCTGTGATTTCAGGGGGTTGTCAAACTACACGCCTCCAGATCTTGCGGTCGCCTGTAGAGCCAAGGTGCAGGCGGCTACTCTGCAATTCAAAGGGGCAGGCTGGCCGCGCCGGTCGTGGGGAGAGTACCTCAGAGGCCAAGGGACCGAAGGAGCAGCCCAGCCCCGGTCTCCCCCAAGGTTTCCCCACGTGCATTCCCCCCCACACCCCCCACACACACCGGCCAATTAGAAAAACGGCCAGTGCCTTTGGTTTTATACAAAGCCATGACCCTAGAGAGGGGCTCGCCCCTTCGACCCGTTGTACAGGCGGGGAGTATAAACGGGCTCAGGCAGCGATGCTTAGCGCTGGAGGAAAGAGCCGGCCCCTCCCGGGGGCGTCCGTCCCCTGCCCGGAGCGCGCCGGCACGTCCACGCGCCGCCCGGGCCCCGCGCCCCGAGCTCGCCCCGCGCCCCCGCGCCCCTCCGAGAAGGACTTACGCGGCCTGTTCTTCCTCCCGGAGTCCATCCTCCTCCGCAGCCGGCATTTCTTGGCCGGCGAGTCGTGCTGAGGGGGCGGCGGCTGCGGCGGGAGCTCGGGCGGGGGCGCGGGCGCCGGCGGCACGGGCGGAGCGTGGAAGCCGTTGTGCAGCAGCAGCAGCCCGTTCACGGCCGCAGCGCCCGCGTCCGCCGCAGCCCCCGGGCCGTGCAGGCTCGGGCGCTCGGGCTGCCCGCCGCGCTCGCCCATGCCGGGGCCGCCGGGGCAGCGCGCGGGCCCGGACTCACGGGGCAGCCTCGCTGGAGGTCATCCTCGGGCGTCTGGATGCCCCCGGATCCTCCCTGCGGCTTCCGAGTCCACCGCCGCAGAGCCGGCGCCGGGGGGTGGCGAGACGGGTGCTCCTCCCCTTCTCCCACCGACTCCCCCGCCTCCCGCGCGCCCTGCCCCCAGCGCGCCCGCCCCGCCGCGCCCGCCGGGAGCACGATGCTTCCGGGCGCGGAGCCCGGGGAGCCCTGGCGCGCCCCCTGGCCGGGCCGCCCCCCCGCAGCCCGCCCCCCGCCCGCCCCCGCCCCGTCCTCCCACCGCGCGACTTCAAACGCGGCTCCCTCGCCTCCCAGACCTGTCCCCGCCACTGAGCATGCCCAGTCCTGCCCGCCGCCACCGGAGTTTCAACATGGGGGACCGAAGTTCTCTGGGCTGGCCAAGGGATGGGCGGGTGAGGCTGGGCCCGGCGGCGCGTGGTCCAGAAGGGGACCGGGGAGGCACGCACGGGGAAGAGCAGCTCCGAGAGGACCGCGGGCAAAGACAAAATATTTGGGGGGTGGGGCGGGGGGACTGGGGCTTTGCTAAGCCTGTCACCAGTGGGTAGGATACCTTGGCAAGGTCATTCAAGTTGCCCTCTTCCTCCACCCACCCCACCCGCCCGGTGAGTGGTGCCTGTGTGCCTGTGTGTTTGGTTAAGTGACGAAACTACTCCCCGGCCCGAGGGGAGGGAGGAGAACGATTATTTATAGAAAGGTAGGGCGATTTGGAAAGGGAGAGGAGCGAAATTCCTCTGCTGGCTGACGAGCCAAGACCATGTGGTCTCCTGGTGTTAGTTGTCTGTTGCTGGGAGGCAACCTCGGGGTTACAGTGTAAGGACAGTGAAGGACACAGCTGCGGGCCCAGTGAACCCGGCTGCAGGAGCCCGAGTACACAGAGGCCGTCCTGAACTATAAAAAGCACTTTCCTCACCCAGAAAGGATTCCCGGAGCCAATGTCACCGCTATTTAGGAAGGAAGACGCCCGTCGCTTGGGTTTGAAGAAGGGAAGGTAGCACAGAAAGGGAGTCGGCTCCATAGGTTTTGGTGTTAGATCTGGGTTCAAATTCCAGCTCAGCCACTGAGCAAACCTGCGGTAAGTCATTGCACAACACACCTCGACACAGGGACCAGGACTGAGCATGCCCCGTAGGCGGGACAAATTGGGGTGTGGAGGACCCATCCCCAAGGTGGAGTGGTAGCTTAAAGCCTGAACTTTTGAGTCTCCCAAGCAGTTGTCAAGAAAAGTTTGTCTAAAAGTACCTGGTCCATGGGCTGGAATGATAGCACAGCGGGTAGGGCATTTGCCTCCCGCGCGGCCAACCCGGGTTCGGTTCCCAGCATCCCATATGGTCCCCTGAGCACCGCCAGCGGTAATTCCTGAGTGCAGAGCTAGGAGTAACCCCTGTGCATCGCCCGGTGTAACCCAAAAAGAAAAACAAAAAAGTACCTGGTACAGGCCACATGCGGTCAATCAAAGCAAGTGACTCCTGAGTGTGGAAGTCGATGTGGAGGTCTCGTTCTGTTCAGCAGGGAGAACCCTTCGTGGGGCTGAGAAGGGGATGCAGCCGAATGAACAGACGCAGAGCCCAGAGGGAGAAAAGGCATTTATTCTATGGCAGTTGCAGTATTTTATACCTCCCTGCTGGGAGGAGGTGGTATAGTATGCACCCCGGACCCCCGATAGAAATGCAGGGTGTGGCACGGGCTTTAGCTAGTTATAAACAAATGCTGATAGGATAAAATCAGTAAGATTAGGAGTGGCAACCTTTGCTAGGTATGGCATGGGATTAGCTAGTGATAAACAAATAGTGACAGGATAAGATCAGTAAGGTAAAATGGCTCCCTACACCTGAGCACCGCTCAGTGTGACCCCAAACCAACCAAATAAGGGGGGGGGGGCAATATGTGGTATAATCCTGGCCTACAATAAATGCTGCAAGGAGGTAATTATCTTACTACGCTAAGGCTACTAGCTGTTCCCCTCTTTTATAGAACTGACCATGCCCTACCCTGTCCCCCTACAGATTTTTCCAGTTTCTCTCTCTCTTTTTTTTTTTTTTTGTCTTTTTGGGTCACACCCAGAGATATTCAGGAGTTATTCTTGGTTCTACGCTCTGAAATTACTCCCGGTGGTGCTTGTGGGACTCTATGGGATGCCAAGAACTGAACCTATGTTGGCCGCGTGCAAGGCAAATGCCCTACCTGCTGTACTATCACTCTGGCCCCCTTTTTCCAGTTTCTACCTTGACATATCAATATTGTCTACCGTAACCTGAAACTACCATAACCTTGAAGCAGAGGCAACACAGATGTCGGGTCTTCTCCAGAGATAATCCTTTTATTAGGGAAACCTCTCTCAAGGCAGGCCAGTTATCTAGGGTAAGACCTGGTGATATAAATCATCCCCTTCTCATGTGAGACCCTCTCCCCCTCTGCTTTCCTCTGCCCTAAGTCCCTATCCCATTCCTCACCTTTGGATATAAACCTTGCACCTGTCTTACTTACTTGAAATCTTATACTCTAATTCTTCATCACCTATGTCATTAAATTTGGGTCAGAGAGATAGCACAGGGATTAAAGCACTTGCCTTGCATGTGGCTGACCTAGGCTAGAGCCCCAGAACTACATATGATCAGAGAGCTAGAAGCAAATACTAAATATCATGTGTATCCCAGCCCTTCACCCTGTTGCTCATCCAAGAGGGGTGGCAATTTTTCCTCTCTGCCCTGATAATTCCAAGCAAGGCACATAACCCATGGTCACAGTCCTATTTTTCATATGACTTACTATCTATGATGGCTTCCTTATTTGTACTTATATAATCTACAGCCATGAGGGCCTCTGCATTCAGCAATAGCCAGGGTGACACCTTGCCTGGCAATTCCTTCCAGCAAAGCCTTACCTAAAATCTGAGCTTGGATGCAATGAGGGTCGCTCAGGAACTCTGGGACATCTCATTCTTTTCACGTATGAGAGCAGAGTTACAAACCAATCATCTGAAGTCAATAAAAGCGAACAGAGGTGTAAATTAAATCTTCTAACTGCCTTAATTCTCTAACTTGATCACTTGATTAAAGACATAGAGGGGGGTGTAGTAAGTGATCTGACCCTGCCTGCTTCTCTCTGGTTGCTCTCCACTCCAGAGCGCAGCCTAGCTATTCTTCAACAATCATCCCTTTCCCTCTGCTGTTTCCGTTGCCCAAAGTTCTCTTGCCCCAGACCCCTTTGTCTACCAGAGTCTGCTATCCTGAGACCTAGGCTCCAACTGTTCTCTTTAGAGAGCCCTTCCCTGAACCCTAGGAACAGATTAGGGCTTCTTGCTACACTTCCTCCTACATTTGACCTTGTTCATGGGCAGATTGTATCTACAGCATCTGTTGCAAAATAAACAAAATAAAAAGGCATCATTTGTAAATGGGGATAATAAATAGGACATCACCAAGCTACTACAATGATGAAAGTGCCCAGGATGTTTTAAGTGCTATGAAAACGCAAGACAGCGTTTCATTGTCCATCTCACGTCCTCCCCACTCTGCCCCACTGCACTGTAATCTCCATTCAGAGGACTTTTGTTCAAGGGAGATTTTGGTAATTATTTGTTTCTGATTAAGTGACTTGCATGACGATCCAGGATGATGTTTCTTGCTGTTTTTTGTTTTGCTTTTGTGAGATTTTCTTTCCTTCTTCCTTCCTTCCTTCCTTTCTTTCTTTCTTTCGTTCTTTCTTTCATTCTTTCCTTCGTTCTTTCTTTCTTTCTCTCTTTCTTTCTCTCTTTCTTTTTTTTTGAGGGGGGGTCACACCTGGCAATGCTCAGGGGTTGCTCCTGGCTCTGCACTCAGGAATTACTCCTGGTGGTGCTCCGGGTACCATATGGGATTATAGGATGCTGGGAATCGAACCTGGTCGGTGCATGCAAGGCAAACGCCCTACCCACTGTGCTATCACTCCAGCCCCTTGTTTCTATTGTTTCTATTTTTTGGTTATTGATTTTGTGTGTGTGTATGTGTGTGTGTGTTGGTTTGGGCCACATCTGGTAGTGCTCAGAGCTAATTCCTGGCTCTGTACTCAGGGTACCCAGGGATCTGAACTGGAATGAACCACATGCGAGGCAAGTGCCCTATCCTCCCTGTGTTGTCTCCCCAGCCCTTGCTTTATTTGTTTTTGTAACTACCAAATGACGGTTCCACTGCCACAGGTGGGCACTTCAAGTTGCCACTTGAGAGCCTCAAACAAGAGACACTGTGACTCGTAGAGAGTCTTATTGGCGACAATTCTGCAGTTTAGAATTGGGCACTCAAAGCAACCATTTTTTTTTTAATTTTTATTGAATCACCATGTGGGAAAGTTACAAAGTTCTCAGGTTTATGTCCAGTTATACAATATTCAAACACCCATCCCTTCACCAGTGCCCATATTCCACCACCAAAAACTCCAGTACACCCCCCGCCCCCGCCCCCCCACCCCCAACTGTATAACTGATGAATTTCACTTCATTTTCTCTTTACCTTGATTATGTTCCATATTTCAACACAAAACTCACTATTGTTGTTGGAGTTTCCCCTCAAGAAAGACAGCCCTACTACCAAGGAAGCATTTGATAATTAGTTTTCCATTAAAAGATTGTATGTTTTCAGTTTTTAGAAAAGGTCACGCGGCCGCATTAGCGGCCGTGCGGTTCGTAGCTGTCCCAGTCCCGCATCCCAGAGCTGTGTTAGTTGCTGCTCAGTGTCGCCGGGGCTCCATCTGGAGAAGGTGTGCTGGCTGTACCTCCTCCGTCTGGATCCCCGGTGTTGCTGGCCCGGTCTCGGGTCCGGAGCATTCTCCGGACTCGAAGCAACCATCTTGCCTACACTGTCACAAGGGGTTTGTTTTGTTTTTGGTTTTGGATTTGTCTTTTATTTTAGCGGGTCCACATCCAGCAGTGCTCAGGGATTACTCCTGGTTGTGTACTCAGGAATTACTCCTGGGGCACCATATTAAATGCCTGGCATCAAACAAAGGTAGGCTGCATTCAAGGCAAGCAGGCAAGCACCAGCCCTACCCACTGTACTACCTCGCTGACCCAAGAAGGAGTTTTTGAAAGGGAAGAAAAGGTGGCATTTGGCACCAACACCACACTCTGGGGAGCAACAATAAAGTCCCCTCCGGAGGTGGTGCCCTGAAACACAGTCTTATCTGCAAACCTAAACAATTAAGGTTAAAACTTTCAGTGATGAGGAAAACTGGCCTTATCTTTAGACTTTTATTGGGGGGGGAGGGCACGAGGGTCAGAGCGGGTGGTAAACTGAGGACAAAATTATCCTTATCAAGGTTTGGAGACAAGGCAGTTGTCCTTTTCTAATATTAATCTTTGACCTGGCTTCACTTTCTACTATAAATTTGCTTTTTTAGGGAAAAAAATTCCCCATTGCTACTTCTAAATATTGACCTTTATATATATATATATATATATATATATTAATGTTTATCATTTCAAGTTTCCCTTTGCCCTTCCTTTTGCTGTTGATATTACAAGGACTGGGGCTGGGGGCCCGAGTGGGTTACAGACCTGCGGTACTTGCTAAAGTGGGCACTTCAGGTCAAGGTGTTCACACACTCAGTCTTGCTGTTTACTGAGGTTTGAGTCTTGTCTATTTTTCTTTTTTGATGTTCTGGGCCTCACCTGGTGGTGCTCAGGGAACCATGTCTGGGGCCAGGGAGTGAACCCAGGCCTTCCTCGTGCTCAACCTGTTTGACCCTTTCTCTCATCTTGCCTCCTTTCATGCATATATACCTGCTCACCTGGGCAGCTCCACTTACTTGGCGCCCACAAGTTATGCTTGCAATGCTCACCAAGGATCACTGCCTGGCTCATATAAGCATTTGCCAGAGGGTGCGCCTTCTGGCCTTGCATTTCATTTTAGTTGTCATCCTTGTCAGGGGTTGCACCCCTTTTTTTGTGGTGCTTGCACACATCTAGTTGTGGAACGGCGAGAAATCAATTTTCAAGTTGGGGATCACAAACAGTACAGCCATGCCAAATTCAAAGAGTGGAACTGCCTGGCCCATCTGCAGCCTATGTATCACTGCATCACTGTCATCCCATTGATCGTCAATTTGCTCAAGCAGGCCCAGTAACATCTCCATTCATCCTAGCCCTGAGATTTTAGCAGCCTCTCTTTAGTCATCCTTCCCAATGGTGCTGCATTAGAGGCTCTTCAGGGTCAGAGGAATGAGACCCATCATTGTTACTGTTTTTGGCATATGAATACACCATGGGGAGCTTGCCAGGCTCTCCCGTGCAGGAGAGAGTAAACTCTCGGTAGCTTGCCAGGTTCTCCGAGAGGGAGAACTAGGCTATAAGAAGTCACGTGGCCACATTTGCTTCTGGGAGCTTGGAAGCTTGGTTTTATCTTCAGCTGGCAGGGCTCTGCTCAGGGCGGTGAGGGAAACTCAACCTGCCCCCCCCAGGAGCCCCAGTGAAGACAGCCAGGCACGGGGGGGGGAGGGGCAAGAGACTCTTCGTCTCTCTCTTCCAGGAGCTTAGTTTTATAATCTCTGGATGTTGGCCGTTGATGGGATTACACGGCCAGGGGCAGTTTCTGGGTGTGACTTCCTAGCTACTAGAAAATGGGGGATCTGGACGGAAGAGGCCCAGTCCTGATCCAAGCAGGCTTGGAGACCTCAGCCCCAGGTCCCGCACTCCTGGGTTCCTCTGCCAGTTCCTTCATGCGTGAGGCTCATTCCAAGCATGTGGATAGTGGCCTTGAGCATGGCTGTGGCTGGGTTCCAGAGTTCTTCAGCTGCTGGGGCTCTGCTCGGGACAGGGAGGGAAACTCAATCCACCCCCTCTTAGGGGCCCCATTGAAGACAGCCAGGTGCGGGGGCAAGAGACTCTGCCACAGCATATATGACACTGGGAATTTGAACTCATGACCACGTGCTTGAAAGGCTGCTGTAAAGTTGGGTCCAAAATATGTAGGGTTTTGGGGTTTTTTTGTTTTTGTTTTTGTTTTTGTTTTTTGCAGTGGTGGGGAAGGGCAGTGGCGGTTAGGGCCATACCTGGTGATACTCAGGAATTACTCCTGGCGCTGCATGGGGGATCATATGGAATGCCAGAGATTGAACCTGGGTTGGCTATGTGTAAGGCAAGCGCTCTACTCCCTGTACTATCGCTCCAGCCTCCCAAATATGCAGTTTTGAAATACTTATGTAATTTAAGCACTCTACATCAGAGATTCAAATAGAAGCTTCAGGAGTGCAGTATGTCTGGGGACACATACTTCTCCAGCTTAATTCCCAGGCCTGGGAGGAAGGCCTGAGCCAGGTGGCCCAGATCCAGATAGGGCAGAAGTACTGCTACTGGGGACAGAACGTCCTCCACCTGCCTTATTTCTCCTGCCCTTGCTGGTTAGTTCCCTGGATCAGTTACATCCAGTATGGTGTAGGAGGCAGCCAGGAGGCATGTGTAAGAACTGTAACTTTTATTTATTCATTTATTTTTATTCGTAGTTTTTAGGCCACACCTGATTGTGCTCTGGGCTTACTCCTGGCTCTGTACTCCTGGTGGGGCTTGAGGGACCTTAAACGGTGTCACAGATCAAACCCACACTGGCCACCATACAAGGCAAGTGTCCTACCTGCTGTACTGTCTGTTCAGCAGAGGTGTAATTTTTGGCCATGAGCTGTCCTGTGCTCTGGCAGAGTCGTAGAACAAGTCATGTTTGCAAGAGTGAGTGTGGAAGAAACGCACAAGCACCTCTCTCCCTCTGTTCATTCATCCATTTACCAATTAATTGTTGCATGTACTATGTACAAGCACTAAAATAGAACACAAGGACAAAAACAGATGATTTTAACCCCTTCAAAGGGCTTATAGTACAGTTAAAAATTTTTTTTTAGTTTGGGGTCACACTTGATGCTCAGGAATTACTCCTGGGGGTGACTCAGGAATTACTCCTGGTGTTGCTTGGGGGGTGCTGGGGATCAAACCTAGGTTGATCTCCTGCAAGGCAAGCACCCTACCCACTGGACTATCACTCTGGCTCCCCTCTAGATTTTGTTTGGTTTTTTATTGTTTTGGGGCCACAACTGGCAGTGCTCAGGAGTTACTCCTGATGGTGCTCCAGGGACCATATGGGATGCCAGGGATTGAACATTCAACTGCATGCAAGGCAAGCATCTTACCTGCTGTACTATCACTTCTGCCTCTAACCTAGATTTTTTAAAGAGAAGTTTGCAGACTTTAGAAAAAGATGAAATCTCACCATCTCTAGTGACATGGATGGAATTAGAAAGTTTAACACTGACCAATCAAAAAGAAAAGACAAATTCCACATGCTCTTACTCATATGTGGCAAATAAAGAAATAAAGCAAAGGAACAGATGAAACCAATCCATAACCAACACTCAGATTCAGACCCTGAAATTAGCAGAAAATGGATGGGGGGCTCAAAATGTGAATTGTTGGTGGTGGATGGGTTTTGGTTCTTTGGTGGTAGGCCTGATGTGACAACTGGCTTTTTTTATTTTTGCCAACTTACTTTTGAAAAGGTGTGAAACAATTCTAAAACATATGAGGTGATATAAACCAATGTCTGCCTCAATGGAAATATAATTAGAAAAATGTAATTAATTTAAGAAAGAAAAACAAACCTTATTTTTGAGGGGTGGGGGCTTGTGGCCACACCCAACAATGCTCAGGAGGAATATACGGGATGCTGGAGTTCAAACCCGGGTTGGCCACACACAAGGCAAATGCCCTGCCTGCTGTACTATCTCTCTGGTCCCAGAAACAAAATCATTAACACTGGGGCTGGAGCTATAGCATAGCGGGTAGGGTGTTTGCCTTGCACGCCGGCCGACCCATGTTTGATCCCCAGCATCCCATAAGGTCCCCCAAGCACCACCAGGAGTAATTCCTGAGTGCAGAGCCAGGAATAATCTCTGTGCATCAATGGGTGTGACCCCCCCCCCAAAAAAAAGAAGCAAAATTGTTAAAACTAACTTCCTTATAATGGAATTACTAGGCTTCTAATTGGTTCTTATTTAGAAAAATGGGGAATATGCAAAGTATGCTCTTGTTGGGACAGAGAGGAAATTTCCCCCTTTTCCTTTAAGAGTTCTTTTTTGTTTGCTTTTGTGTGTTGGTTTGTTGGTTTGGGGGCCACACCCAGGCAGTCCTCAGGGCTTTCTCTGAGCTCTGAGCTCAGGGGTCACTCCTGGATGGGCTTGAGTGACCAAATGTGGATGCGGTAGTGCTAGGGATCGAACCTGCAAGGTGAGCTCCTTACTGATAGGCCCCCTTCTGGGTTCTTTTTGAGCTGGTTAAACAATCAAATTATTATCAGACAGTTTATTGTCACTGTCACTGTCATCCCATTGCTCATCGATTTGTTCGAGCAGGCACCAGTAACGTCTCTCATTGAGAGACTTATTGTTACTGTTTTTGGCATATCCAATATGCACGGGTAGCTTGCCAAGCTCTGCCATGCGGGCTCCATACTCTCAGAAGCTTGCCGGGCTCTCCGAGAGGGGCGGAGGAATCGAACACGGGTTGGCCGCGTGAAAGGCAAAAGTCCAACCACTATGCTATCACTCCAGCCCTTTATTAGGAGAAAAAAATAAATTTGATTAATGCATATGATTGAGAATCTACAAGGATTTAGGTGCTAAAGCCAATTATGAATGGTTAAAGAAACATTGGTATATCTACACAATGGAATACTCTGTAGCTGTTAGAAAAGATGAAGTCATGAAATTTGCGTATAAGTGGATCAACATGGAAAGTATCATGTTGAGTGAAATGAATCAGAAAGAAAGAGACAGACATGGAAAGATCGCACTCATCTGTGGAATATAAAGTAGCAGAATGGGAGACTAACACCCAAGAGTAGTAGAGAGAAGAACCAGGAGGTCTGCCCCACAGCTTGGAAACTGGCCTCACATGCTGGGGGAAAAGGCAGCTGAGAAAGAGAAGGGAACATTTAGTAGAGAATGTTGGGAGGACCCACTCGGGTTGAAAGCTGCGTGCCAAAAGTAGAATATAGACCAACATAATAGCCACCCAATATCTCTATTGCAAACTACAACATCCAACAGAGATAAAACAAAAGGGAATGCCCTGCCGCAGAGGCAGGGTGGGGTGGTGGGAGTTGGGGTGGGGGTGGTGGGAGGGATACTGGGAACATTGGTGGAGAAGAATGGGCACTGGTGGAGGGATATAAATGAAATGCAAACATGAAAGTTCATAAGTTTGTAACTGTACCTCACGGTGATTCACTAATAAAAATTTTTAAAAAATAATAATAAAGCCAATTATGTAAAAGGGAGGGCAGGTATCCTGAACTAAGGAATTTGGTAATGCCTTGAGAAAGGAAGAAGCATTCTCTTGATAAGGAAAGACATGAAACACTCTACGGTATTGCATATGAGACAGACCAAATGCTCTGTAATTCCTTGTTGGTCCTGCCACATAAACAGATTTCGTGGTGGGAAGTATATGCTGGGTAAAAGAGCCCAATGCTAGATATTAATGCCTGTTTTCGTTTTTCAAGGTAAAGGGAATAGTTCCTGTGACGGGGAGGAGACTCAGTGGGTGGGTTTGAAGCCATCTGTCCTGTTGGGGAAGCTGCCAAGAGTGCAACCCAGGCTGCAGGAGGGAGGAGGTGAGCAGTAACAGCCAAATAGGTTACATGGGGTCCAATCCCAGATGGCCTCTGCACCCTGGGAAAGAATGTGGGGCTTTTTCCAGAGTCACAGGACATACTGGAGAGTTTTAAACGGTGGGGAAGGTGCTAGATTTGCATTCTGGGAGGATCTCAGGTTGCCAGGGGGAGACTATGTTGGGGAGGAATTCCCTAGTTGGGGAAACAAACGGGTGACAGCAGGAAAAAAATCCAGATAAGAGGTGATAAGGGACAGGGACAGTGCAGCATGAGAAGCACATGCTTTACATGCTTGAGGCCCAGGGTCCTTGGAACTGCATGTCTCCCCTACACCCAACACCACCCAGAGTGACCCCGGAGCACAGAGCCAGGTGTAGTTCCCCCCAAAAGGTATTAATTTGGTCATGACATTCTAATACCTAAATTCCTTTATGGATGTCCCACAATGCATAATATATCTAAACTGCTCAACAGGGCACATTCTGCCTCGCCTGCCTGGGCCTTTATCTCTGGCCACTCCCGTTTCTAATTTACGGTGCTGCAGAGCTGCAGATAAAATTCCCCCAAGCTATTGTGGGTTTCTCACTTCCTCACGGCTCAAGACCCAATGGCAAACCTCCCTGCCAATCCCACCCGTCCCCTCATGTAAAACTACACCCTTTGCCCAGCACAGTCTAACACAGCATACCACACTTTGGGAGCAGGGCTCAGTGCTCAGGTCCTGTGATGACGTGTTACTCAGGCCAGGCAGTGCTTCATATCTGGTGGTGCTAGGGATCTATGAGTTCCAGGAGATCAAACTCTGGTCCCTTCTCATGCCACGCATGTGCCCATGACCACTTAGCTGACCACTTAGCTTTCTGCCCAACCCCAACACATTTCATAATATATTTTTATTCACTGTATCACTGTATCACTGTCATCCCGCTGTTCATTGATTTGCTCGAGCAGGCACCAGTAACATCTCTCTCCGTCCTAGCCCTTAGGTTTTGTTTTTTGGTTTATTATTATTATTATTTTTTATTAGTGAATCACCCTGAAGTACAGTTACAGACTTACAAACTTTCGTGCTTGCGTTTCAGTCATACAATGGTCAATCATGGAGTACCCATCTCTCCACCAGTGCCCATTTTCTACCACTAATGGTCCCAGTATCCCTCCCACCACCCCCACCCCATCCTCTCCACCCCACCCCACCCCGCCTCTGTGGCAGGCTAGCCCTGAGATTTTAGCAGCCTCTCTTTACTCGTCCTTCCCAATGGGGCCACACTGGAGGCTCTTTCAGGGTCAGAGAAATGAGACCCATCATTGTTACTGTTTTTGGCATATCTCATACACCACGGGGAGCTTGCCAGGCTCTCCCATTTGGGCAGGATACTCTGGGTAGCTTGCCGGGCTCTCTGAGAGGGACGGAGGAATCGAACCTGGGACGGCCACATGCAAGACAAATGCCCTATCCGCTGTGCTATCGCTCCTGTCCAGGACTAGAAAGTACCAGACAAAAATATGAGCTGATGCATGGAGTCAGGAATAGGCTCCCTCCTCCCATCTCCATCTGCTTCCAGGTCCCTGGCAGTCATGCCCACCAACTGCCTCTGGGCACCATATTAGCTCATTAATGGCCATGATCCAGAGACTCTCAAATAAATTTCAGAAGAGAGCAACATGCTGCAGAGATGCCTCCAGACCCCAAAGTCACCATCCGGTTAAAAATTTAACTCCAGTTCTAGCACCCTATTTAAAATTTTAGAATTCCTGGAGCACGTGGCCATGAAAGCAGTGACATCTCATAGTTTGTGTCACTGATATTAAAAGAGTAACATACCATATTTGATGGCATGTAAGGCAGAAGACAACCAATCTTGGTCAAATATCTATCTCTACATATAGAGAGATAGATATTATCTATATATATAGACAGATATTATCTCACAAGGCTCAATCTGTAACAACATGTTAGTGATCTCTTATATAGGGGCATAATGGCTCCAAAGTGAGATACAATAATTTTCACACACTCTCTTCTAAGGAAAACTTTTTAGAAGATTTTCAGTTGATTATTCATAACAAGCAATACAAAATAAATTACTTAGCATGTGCCCTTGGGGCAGGCTTGGGTGGTGATGAGAAAATTTTAAATAATGGTGGTAGGATTGGTGTTGAAATATTGAATGTAATAAATTATTGTGAACAATTTTATAAAAATAAAATTTTTAAATGAATAAAAATTTTAAAAATACAAACTGAAATGTGCGAGAAATCAATGGAAGGTGCAGTTTCCTCACTGGACAAGTGAAGAAGCTGAGGCGGCATAGTCCCAGATGTTGGAGCAGAGGAGGAGCACAGGGCTGTAAAACTCCCCAAGGAGGTGGGCCCAGACTCGGGAGAGCAATCCTGATTGGTTTAAGTATTGATTTAGGAGCTGCCTCATTAACAAGGTCATAGAGACAGGAGAAAAGGCAAGCGAGGGTGTGAGGAAAGTTCCCAGGGAGGGTTTGAAACTTGGTTTAAGGCTTGTAGTTTACTGTTATTTCTGAAAACACCGATAAAATTTACCTACCAAGCTACTCTCACCACACACTATCACTGAAGAAAAGCCGAGTTTTTCACTAACATAGGATTATAGTCCCAATGTCCAAGTTTGCTTTTGATAGTGCTCGAAAGGAACCAAGTGGGTTTGGAATTTCTCCAGCACTGCATGTGGTGCCATGAGCACTACCAGGGGGCATTCAGGAATAGGCCTTGAGCCCTGCCAGATATGGTCCCAACCACCCCCCAAAAAAAAAAAATTTCCCTGTGACTGACAGGAAGTTTGCTCATATGAAGTGTGCTTAGTTCTTGCACACACAGTTATTTTTACAATAGCAGCTGGTGATGCTATTAATTTCTATCTGTGTTAATTTGGGAGGGGGCACTTAAATAGACAATAAGAGTCAGCTGGGTTGAAAATATCCCATCACCAGAGAGAAAAAGCAACCTTATCTCCCATACTCTCACCAGCCTTAGTCACAAATGTTTGGTTTTTTTTGACACCTAGTTATGATGTGTTGGAGGGGGATAATCAGGCATAGCTGTCTTGACATTTGAGACACTATCAGAAAGACTAAGTATTTGGGCTGATTTTAGGAATGGAGCTGGGTTTAGCAAAACTAGGACAGTCTCATTATCTAACATTGACGAGTCTTCCCCTTTCCCCTGCCACCCACTGTCACAAGCACACCGTAAGGGTCAGCAGCAGCGGCATGGCAGCCTGCTGTGTTGGGTGCTATTCTGACCCTCACATTCCAGTAAGAGCTCTTTAGGAATGATTGAAGCTTAGAGCTCATTAATTTATCCAAGTTCAAGCAGCAGAAAATATATAACAGTCTGTACTCAGATCTGGGTGGCTTTGAAACTACACACTTCACAATACAACTGTAGTGCCTCCCAAATGCTATACATCTGTCTTTACCATAGGATTCTTGCCCTAGTAGGAAACACCTGATACACTGGTCACAGAGCAAACACAGCTCACACAGGTGTGTGCAAGTTCCACAGCTAAAGAGTGTAACTTCCCCCGTGTACTGCAGGCAACAAGCATGTATGAATCCAGAGTGTGACCCCTAGGAGCACACACAGAAGTATCACAACTAAAGTGTATGCCCCACCTGTCACACCACCAGCACAACAATCAGTAGTGTATACAGCCAACCACACAAATAGAAAAAAAGGTCAATAGCAATTTCCTAGCTAAAATTATTTTTCTTTCTTGTTTGTTTATTTTGAAATCACACCCAGCAGTGCTCAGGGCTTACTTCTGGCTCTGCACTCAGGGATCATTCCTGGTGGGAATGGCAGACCATATGCCAGAGATTGAACCTGGTGGGCCACATGCAAAGCAAACACCCTGCCCACTGTACTATAGCTCCAGCCCCATGATCTCTATTTTGTATGTTTGTTTGTTTGTTTTATTGAATCACCATGTGGAAAGTTACAAAGCTTTCAGGTTTATGTCTCAGTTATACAATGCTCGAACACCCATCCCTTCACCAGGGCACACATTCCACCACCAAGAATCACAGTATACCTCCCTCCAACCCCCTCACCTCCCTAGCCCCCGACCCCGCCTGTGTAACTGATAAATTTCACTTTACTTTCACTTTACTTTGATATTTTGTATGTTTATTGAACGAATCTGGGGGAGAGAATTGGGCCACAGCTAGCAGTGCTCAGGGGCTATTCCCCACTAGGTGATCAGGGGTTACTCCGTATGGTGCTCAGGAGACCACGTGCAGGGCTGGGGATGGAACTGGTCAGCCACAACAAAGGCAAGCACCTAATCCTCCTATTATCTCTAAGTCTTTAAAAACAAAAACTTTATTTTTTTGTATTTGTTTTTGGGCCACATACCCCGCAGTGGTGCTCAGGGTTTATTCCTGGCTGTGAACTCAGGGATCACTCTTGGCAGGCTTTGGGGGACCATATGTGGTACCAGAAATAAAACCCAAGGGCTGGAAAGATAGTACAGAGAGTAGGTCAGCCAATCCTTGCAAACAGCCAACTCTGGTTCAATCCCCAGCATCTCGTATGGTCCACCAAGCACCACGAGGAGTAAGTCCTGAGTGGAGATCCAGGAGCAACCACTGAGCATTGCTGGGTATGACAAGAAAGAAAAGAAGGAAAAGAAAGAAAGAAAAGAAAGAAAGAAAGAAAGAAAGGAAGGAAGGAAGGAAGGAAGGAAGGAAGGAAGGAAGGAAGGAAGGAAGGAAGGAAGGAAGGAAGGAAGGAAGGAAGGGAGAGAAAGAGAAAGAAAGGAAGAGAGAAAAAGAAAGAAAAAGAGAATGAGAGAGAGAGAGAAAGAAAGAAAGAAAGAAAGAAAGAAAGAAAGAAAGAAAGAAAGAAAGAAAGAAAGAAAGAAAGAAAGAAAGAAAGAAAGAAAGAAAGAAAGAAAGAAAGAGAGAAAGAAAGAAAGAAGGAAAGAGAGAAAGAGAAAGAGAAAGAGAAAGAGAAAGAGAAAGGAAGAGAGAAAAAGAAAGAGAGAAAGAGAAAGAGAGAAAGGAAGAGAAAGAAAAAGAAAGAGAATGAGAGAAAGAAAGAAAGAAGGAAGGAAAGAAGGAAGGAAAGAACCCAAGTCCAACTCAAGCAAAGGCCTTACCTCCAGCCCCTCAACAATTATTTTTAAATGATTCTGGCACATGCAAGCTGCTATTTAAAGTACTGAAATTATAGTACTAGGAGTGCAAGGCAAAAAGATCTCTTCCTTCATGAAAAATACATTCTTTGGGGGCTGGGACATGGGTAAATAAAAAAATAAGCCATCAAATAAAAAATAGAGATTGTGCCATGAAATTTAAACATAAGTATGTAAAAGGTTCTAACTGGAAGAAGAGGTTCATTTGAGATGCTTGTGTTTGAGGAAGCCACATTTATAGTGGCTTCATCATCATATATATATTATATGTATAACCATATACATATCATATATATAACATATATATGTTATATATATATGTTATATATATGTTACACCTCTCTTGGTGGCTGAGAGGTCATGCCAGGAACTGTAAAGAGATTTGAAAAGTGTATTTCAGCATAAAAGAGGGAAAAATGTGTGTGTGTATCTATATGTCTGTGAAATATGTGTCTGTGTGTGTGTATCTGAAGGTCTGTGAGTGTATGTATATTCAGTCAGCTCTTCATAATCAAAGTTCAAACAGGAATGTTGAGAACTAAGCTGGATTATATGTCATGGCAGAGGGATTGTGGGTGGACACGTGGAGGAGGTGGTGTTGGGAAACCCTATTATTTTAACTTTATTATAAATTACAACATCTAAATTAAGTTTACATTAAATTTTTTTAATTTTTTTTTTTGTTTGGGGAAACACCCCACTGTGATCAGAGCTTTCTTCTGGCTCGGCACTCAGGGAACACTCCTGGCTTAAGGGACCATATGTAATGCCAGATCAAATCCGGATCTGCCACATACAAGTCAATTGCCTTACCTGCTATACCACCTCTCAGACCAAATTTTTATTTATTTTATTTATTTTTGAGGGATGGGTCACACCTGGCGATGCACAGGGGTTACTCCTGGCTCTGTACTCAGGAATTACCCCTGGCAGTGCTCAGGGGACCATATGGTATGCTAGGAATTGAACCCAGGTCGACCGCGTGCAAAGCAAAATGCCTTACCCACTGTTATTGCTCTACCCCCCCCCCAATTTTTATTTTTTAAAAAGGAATGGCACTATACAAAACTTGCTTTATTTATCAAGAACCCAGAATTTGGAACATTCAGATTCATCTAATAACTTCAGTGTTTTCTAGGTGAAGTTCTCTCTAAGCAGTGAAGGTTTTATTTTTTGGTTTGGTTTGGTTTGGTTTTAATAAAGTATTATAGAACAAAATTTACTTACCTATGGGAGGAGGGAAAACTCGTGTTCAAGAGAGAACATGGGCTTGAAGAGCAAGCTACATACTGAAGGTTCTTCAGCTGCAAATAATCAAAGTCTCTAATTCATTTCATGAAGAATTCAGGGAAGTGAATGAAGAAAAAATCACTAGTCTAATGGAACAGATTATAGGCTAGACTTCCAGAAATACTCTAGAGAAGCAGTTAGTTAGGGAACCAGGGGAGCTGGTCCAACAGTAAACTCAGAAATTAGCATTTTGGGGCTGGAGCTATAGATAGCACAGTGGGTAGGGCATTTGCCTTGCACACTACCGACCCGGGTTCGATTCCCAGCATCCTATGTGGTCCACCAAATGCCAACAGGAGTAATTCCTGAGTGCATGAGCCAGGAGTAAACCCTGTGCATTACTGAGTGTGACCCAAAAAGCAAAAAAAAAAAGAAAAGAAATTAGCATCCCCTGACAGTCCAGGACTGTCTCAGGCTGAAGCTGTATCCTCAAAATGGGTGCCCTGTATTAGCTCTCCAAATCCATAAAGTCAAGGACAAAGCACTGATATTTCTGCTGCAGCTGCTCTAGTAACAGACAAAACAGCCAAATGCAGCCACCACCTCCTCAGTCTGACCTTCCAAATATTGTTGCCTGGCTGGGTGAGGCTGTGCGCAGGGCCGGAACTCTTGGGGATATGTGAACAGACAGTCCCCAGGTTTCTCACCTCTAGTATGTAGCAAGGGGTATTACACGGGAATGAAGTGCAGCCGACTGAACCCATATATCTACCTGCCCCAAACCTCAATAGAGACGTTTGATCCTTAGTGAACAGGGATTTTTCCTTTGTTTTGGGTGGGTTTTGCTTTTGTTGCTTGGATTTGGTTTTGGTTTTTTTTCTTGGGGGGGGGTTGGGGTTTTGTTTCGTTTTTGTGGCATTTTGTTTGTTTGGGGGCCACACCTAGTGGTACCCAGGGTTTACTTCTGGCTCTGCATTTAGGAATTACTCCTGGACGTGCTCAGACCATATAGAATGCCTGATATGCCGGATATTAAACCCTGATCAGCGGTATGCAAGGTAAACCCCGTACCCACTGTACTATCACTCTGGCCCTTCTTTCATTTTTTTTTTTAATTTTAGAGGCGCTCAGGGCTTACTCCTGACTCTGTGCTCAGGGATCACTCCTGTTAGGGCTCAGGGGCCCATAAGTAGTGCTGGAGATCAAACTCGGTTTGTACTTGCCTTTACAGCTCTACTATCTCTCTGGCCCCACATGCAACTTATTTTCTTTTTTTTTTTTTTAAGTATTTGGGCCATATCCAGTGGTGCTAAGGGCTTACTCTAGCTCTCTGCTAAGGGATCACTCCTGGCAGGCTCAGGGGACCGTATAGGGTGCTGGGGATCAAACCCCGGCTGGCTGCATGCAAAGCAAACATCTACCCACATTTCTTTAAAATTTTTTTTTATTTTGAAGAGTAGTTCACAATATTTGATTACATTTAATATTCAAACACCAAATCCCACCACCATTACACCTTCCCACCACCATATTTCAGATGTTTCCATCTCGAACACCAATTCCTGCCCCAAAGTAGAACCGAAATGATATATTTTATATTGTTTATTATGAAAAACTGCTGAAAATGCTACAAAAAAATATCCTGAGAGGAAAGAGTGTAAGGATTGTTGTACTTTACCCAGGGGCCATTAAACCCTTCTATAAATCTGTAAAGAAGATATTTCCCTCTAAGATTGGTTGCTTCCTACTTTGAACCCCATCAAGTGTGGTGCGGGACTCTTACAGCATGGGTAGCATGTGTCCTATGAAGCGAATGCACCCCAAATGAACCAGCCTGGTGTGGGATCTGGAAACAGTCTACCCACACTCCTATTGCTATGGTCCACGTGACTATTTTAAGTTAAATATTTTATAAACTAAAATGAAGAATTATCTGCGTCCTGTTTTTTTCTTTTCCCCAAATATACAGTGTCACATGAATAGAGTCAAAACACTTCAGCATCACATTTGGAAAGGGAAAAAATGAAATCTGCAAAGTCAACACAGGTCAAAAACAGCCTTAGGAGTATCAGGACATTTTCCTAACCAAGAGACACTGGGCATTGGTTTAAGACTCTGTTTCTCCCCTGTAGTAGGAATTATTTTTACAGCCATATTTCTCTGTAACCCCAGATTCTACTGTTTAGAAATTCTCCTCAACATTCAATTAATTTCATGCCCGAATCCCATAGTGATATCTGTAGTGAGCAAGGGTTTCAAGCTATCTTGGGTTTATTATGCACAGTATGGCGTATGCTTTCCTCTCATGCAAAACCAGACGTTCAAGGGTGGTTGTTGTTTTATGCCTTGATTGATCTTTGTGCCAGATTTCTGTTTTCTTTGGAAATATGTTCTCAGAAATTTAATCAGCTCCTTATTGATTTCCTTATGATGGTCCCTCTGTTACACTACATACAAAATACTATATCTTCTGAGACATACTTCTCTCTTCTCGATGCATTCTTTCCTCTCTCTTTTCGATATTTTCTTTCTTTGATGTCTCTCTGAACTTAGTGGCTGTCTTAACTTTCGTGTCAGGATTCGAGTTGGAAGGCTACAACCTTTAAGGCTGGATCTCCCAAGCAGTTTTCTGGGGACGCAAAGGATACCAGGCTCACCCAGCAGTGTTTGAGGTACCACATAATGCCTGGAATCACACCTGGGCCAGTCAAGCAATCCAGCCCTTTGAACTTTCTCCCTCACTCCTCACAGCTTTAATTTCATCTTTTCCATAAGGCAATCATCAAGGAAACGGCTCACAGTTCTCTTAATCTTATTTCCTACACTTTTGAGGTCTAAAAGCAGTTCACTTCAAGACGTTAGGTTTATGTAATCATTCTACTTTCTTTCATTTCTTCCTGTGAAGGGTCAATTTTTGTCAACCAACAGTGGTCAATTACATACAAACGATGTGGTTCTATCTGATTATTTCTCTGGTTGCTGACTGACCAGTTTTTCCAAATTCATTTTACTCTTGAACAAGATGGGTCACCACCTTCTCTGCCTCTGGAATCAATTTTCTTTCTACCCACAACTGGCTTGCAAAGTAAGAGCCACATATTTTAGGTATCTGTTTTTGAGGACTGGCCTACTTCAAGGACCTATTTGTGGTTTAGAAATAGCATTAATGCTAGTTGCATAAAAGGACTTCTAAATCTCTGTGGTTTTAACACAGTGAAGTTCATTTCTTACTCTAGAATCTAGTGTGAGAGGAGGATGGAGAGAGGAGACTCTGCACCATAAAGCCAGGCAGAGGCAAAGCTAACAGAGGCTCCACCACCTTCACCATGTGGTTCCCCAGTGAGTTCTGAGCAAGACTATCCAGCCAGTGGGAGAAAAAAACAGAGTTTGAATGATTACATAGGATGCTTTAGAAGTCATGTCTTGAGTGGCATTTCATAGCTACAAACATTTCTTTCATCAGAAGTCAATCATACGACACAGCTAACCTTGAGGTGGAAAGGCAGAACTGACTATGAAGAAAAGGAAATGGGTTTGATAAAACCTCAGCATTGTTTCTTCCCAGGATGCTATTACAGGCATACCTTTATGGGTTTTATTGTATTGCTTTTCACAGATTCTATGTTTTTTATTGTTTGGAACCTTTGTGGTAATGCTTCATGGAGCAAGTCCATTGCCATTATTTGTCCCAACAGAAGATATTCACTTGTGTCTCTATGTCACAGTTTTATAATCTAGAAATATTTCAAACTTTTCCATTATTTTTTGCTTGTTTGTTTGTTTGCTTTTTGAGTCACACCCGGCGATGCACAGGGGTTACTCCTGGCTCTACACTCAGGAATTACCCCTGGCGGTGCTCAGGGGACCATATGGGATGCTGGGAATCGAACCCGGGTCGGCCGCGTGCAAGGCAAATGCCCTACCCGCTGTGCTACCGCTCCAGCCCCAACTTTTCCATTATTTTTATCTGTTATGATCACCTGTGATCATTGATCTTTGAAGTTACTATTGGGGGCTGGAGCGATAGCATAGCAGGTAGGGCATTTGCCTTGCATGCAGCTGACCCTCGTTTGACTTCCAGCATCCCATATGGTCCTCTGAGCATCACCAGGAGTAATTCCTGAGTGCAGAACCAGGAGTAACCCCTGTGCATTGCCAGTGTGATCCAAAAAAAAAAAAAAGACCACACACACACAAATGAAGTTACTATAACTATTTGGGCATGCCACAAACCACACCCACATAAGATGGTGAATTTAATTGATGAGTATGTATGTTCTGACTATTCCACAGACTGGCTGTTCCTCAACTCCCTCCATTTCCTGAGATCTTCTACTTCCCTGAGATTCAAGAATTTGAAATTAAGGGGCTGGAGTGATAGCACAGCGGGTAGGCGTTTGCCTTGCATGCGGCCGACCCAGGTTCGATTCCCAGCATCCCGTATGGTCCCCTGAGCAAGGGGTAATTCCTGATCGCAGAGCCAGGAGTGACCCCTGTGCATCACCGGTGTGACCCAAAAAGAAAAAAAGTTGAAATTAGGTCACTTAAAAACCCTACAACAGCCTCTGAGTGATCAAGTAAAAGGAAGAGGATCAGGATGTGGCTTAGTGGCAGATATGAGTCCCAGGATTCAACATATTGCACCACAATAAAAATAATAATGTGATAGTAAAAGTCATATGTCCCACTTAAAAAAAACCTAGAAATTATGAATCTTAACATGTTGAAAGTTAAGTAAGGTCAAAGGCTAGGCCCCTTACACCTGTTAGCTGGTTAGAATCACAAAGAAAAAGTTTTGAAAGAAACCCATGTCTATTCCCATGCACACACAAATGATAAGAAAGAGAAACAGCCTTATTGTTAATATGTCATAAGTGTTAGAGGTCTGAATATGAAATAAAACTAGCCTCAACATTCCCTTAAACCAAAGGTCAATATACAACAAGGCTCTAACTCCTCAAGTCTAGGAAGGTTGAAAGAGGTGTGGAAGCCTCAGAAGAAAAGTTAAAGCCAGCTGGGGTTTGTTCATGAGGTTCAAGGAAAGAAACTACAGGATATTGGTAGTGGGGAATGTGCACTGGTGGAGGGATGGGTGTTTGATCATTGTGAGATTGTAACCCAAACATGAAAGCTTGTAACTACCTCATGGTGATTCAATAAAATTAAAATCAAAAAAGTACATGGTAAAGCAGCAAGTACCGATAAGCAAGCTGCAGTAAGTTACTCAGAACATGTGGCAAAGATCACCAAGGAGGGTGACTACACAAAAAGAACATATTTTCAATGCAGACCAAAAAAGCTTCTAGCGGAAAAAAAAAAAAAAAGCTTCTAGCGAAAGAAGGCACCATCTAAAATTTTCATAGCTAGAAAGAAGTTAATGTCTGGCTTCAAAGCTTCAACGGATAGGTTCTGTCTTTAGGAGTTAATGCAATTGATGACTTTAAGGTGAAGCCAATGGTTGTTTACCAATTCCCAAATCATAACACTCTTAAAAAGGATGCTAAATATATATACTCGGCCTGTGTTCTATAAACAGAACACAAAGTCGAAGTGACAGTACATTTGTTTACAATATGATCTACTGAATATTTTAAGCTCACTATTGATACCTACAGCTAAAAATAAATAAATAAACACATAATATATTACTTTTCCTTGTTACAAGATAAGGTAACAAGGTGTCACCCAAGAGCTCTCACAGAGATGTATAAGAATTTAATTTTTGGGGGCCGGAGCGATAGCACAGCGGGTAGGGCGTTTGCCTTGCACGAGGCCGACCCGGGTTCGATCCCCGGCATCCCATATGGTCCCCCAAGCACCGCCAGAAGTAATTCCTGAGTGCAGAGCCAGGAGTAACCCCTGAGCATCGCTGGGTGTGACCCAAAAAGCAAAAAAAAAAAAAAAATTTAATTTTTGCATGCCTGCTAACCCAATCTCCAGTTCTGGAACTCACAGACCAAAGTAATTTTGACTCTCAGTCTTATTTAAAAAACACATTTTTTGGGGTCAGAGCAATAGTACAGCAGGTAGGCCATTTGTCTCTCAACGGTCCACCCAGGTTCATTCCCCAGAGTGCCATATGGTCTTCCATGTACTGCCAGGAGTAATTTGAGTGCAAAGCCAGAAGAAACTCCTGAGTACTGCCAGGTGTGACCCAAAACTCAAGAAAAGAAACAAACAAACAAAAATCATTTTGTAAGGCTATGGCTGGCATAATAATTCCTCTGAAGGATCCAGGCAAAGTGAATGGAAAGGACTTACCATTCTAATTAGTTTGAGACCAGTGATGTGGCTCAGTTGGAGAGCTCATGCTTCGCATGTGTGAGGCTCTGCCAGGCACTACAGAAGTAAATAAACAAATAAATATATTTGTTTCTCCAGTTTAAGTATTTTCACTGATCTAAAACTGTTCTGGTTTCTATCTCTCTCTCTTTATTATTTTTTAAAATTTTGATGAGGAGTTTGTGGGCCTGGAAGCCCTAATACCAGGAAGGGGCTGAGGCTACTCCCAGCTCAGGGGACCATTTGGTCCCAGGGGTCAAACCAGGGCCCGATGCCTGGAGGACAAACCATTAACCCCTGTACTGTCTCTCTGGCCCCTGTATTTTTTTCTGATTTTTAAAAAATTTTTATTAGTGAATCACCATGAGGTTTTTTCTGATTTTTAAGATGAGGAAAATCATCTTACTTTTCCTTCTGTGAGGTATGCAAGGAAATTACTAAAATAAATCTTTGTTGCACAAGACAAAATCCTTGTGAACTGTAAAAATATTCACTGGGTGTTTTTTGTATGCCAAGCATTACATGAAACATTGAATTCTGTTGCTTCACTTAATTCCCATAACTGCTGTTTTTGTTTTGTTTTGCTTTTGGGGTCACACCCAGCGATGCTCAGAGGTTACTCCTGGCTCTGCACTCAGAAATTACTCCTGGTGGTACTCGGCACCATATGGGATGCCGGGGATTGAACCCAGGTTGGCCATGTGCAAGGCAAATGCCCTACCCACTGTACTATCGCTCCAGCCCCCATAACTGCTATATGATGTACATTCTACTGGAAATTAGGGCTTAGGGAGTTTAAGATGCGAGTTTAGCATCGCCTGACTAGTAAATGACAGAGCCAACACTGAACCCAGGCCAGTGTCTCTCCTGGATTTTGTCAAGACCTTTGGTCACAGAAATAGAGATAAAATGATGTAGTTCCCCAAAAATAAACTACCAGGAGAGAGGAAAAGAGATTTTGTTCAAAATTTTTGAGTCAAATCAATAGACATTTATTATGCAAAACTGACTTCCATAATGTTCACTTTCCACAGGCAGAAAAAGTGAAACAAATAGTAGAGAATAATGGGGCAATACCAGCTTTAAACGGGGTCAAGCCATCATTTCCACCTTCCCCAAAGAATCCTTCCTTTATCTGCCTGGTGTTCATCATAAAATTAGGGATACAGTAAAACCCAGAAAATTTATCATGATTCCCTGCCCTGAGAAGATAACGAGGCGGGACCAGAGAGATAGTACAGGGATTAAGGCATTTCTCTTGTCGCCAACCCAGTTTGATCCCAGCTCAGCACATAGTCCCCAAAGAACCATCAGCAGTGATCCCTGAGCATAGAGACAAAAGTTCACCCTGAGCACAGCTGGATGTGGCCAAAAGGCAAAGAAACAATTTTAAAGGGAGAAAGGTGAGAGGGGAGGAGAGAGGGCAGATGGGAGGAGAGAAGAAAGAAAAAACTTTCTCCCCATAATACATGGGAAAGAGAGGTAGTACAGTGGTACGTACTTGACCGAATTCAATCTCCAGCACCACATATGGTTCCCAGAAGTCTGAACATAGAGCTCTGATCACAGAGCCAGAAGTAAGCCCAGAGCACTGCTAGGTATGACTCCCAAAACCCACAAACAAATAAACCAATAAAGTAAAATTGTCTTTCTTTTTTTTTAATTTTTATTTTTTATTTTTAATTAGTGAATCACCGTGAGGGTACAGTTACAGATTTATACATTTTTGTGCTCATGTTTTCCCCATACAAAGTTCGAGAACCCATCCCTTCACCAGTGCCCATTCTCCACCACCAGTAAACCCAGCGTCCCTCCCACCCTCCCCAGTCCCGTCTCCCCCCACCCCACACTGCCACTATGGCAGGGTATTCCCTTTTGTTCTCTCTCTCTGATTAGGTGTTGTGGTTTGCAATAAAGGTGTTGAGTGGCCATTGTGTTCAGTCTCTAGTCTACATTTGGCACGCGTCACCCCTCCCCTGCATGACCTCTGACCACATTTTACTTGGTGTTTCCTTCTCTGAGTTGCCCAGAATGAGAGACCAGCCTCCAAGCCATGGAGTCAACCTCCTAGTACTTATTTCTACTATTCTTGGGTGTTAGACTCCTAGTCTATTATTCTATATTCCACAGATGAGTGCAATCTTTCTATGTCTGTCTCTCTCTTTCTAGTAAAATAGTCTTTCTTAATACTAATGTCTTTCCCCACCTCTGAAGCTATGCTAACAACTTCAAAATAAGGCCTTACGGATGCTGTAACTATAAACAAAACAGAGTAGCGATGTGAGGGCAAATGGAAAATGGGGATGGGTGATGACAACTGTCCAACAAAAGGAATCTGGGGTCCCAGTAAAACTTACTACTTTATTTGCAGTTTTTCTGTACATTATTGATTAAACTGTCCCTAGACCTACCCACACACCAAAAAAGAAAAGGAGTAGGAGGGAATGTTCATTATTTTTACTCTGAAGCAGATGACACAAGGACTGAGTAGATTTGTTGAAGGAGGAGAGGGGCTCCCAGGGACCCAGGGTGACGGGGTCTGATCACTGGCTGCTTGGTTAATGATGCTTGTTGCTTGTGCCCAGTGGTGGTGGGAGTCACCAGGACTACATCCAGTAATACTTGGGTGGCCACGTGGTGTCAGGGATCAAACCGGAGGCCTTATATTATAAGTTATGGCCTCTGGCCTTTTGAGCTATCTCCCGCTCTAAAGTATGACCTGTTTTGTTTTGTTTCATTTTGTTTTATTGGTTTGGGGCCACACTTGGCAGTGCTCAATCTACTTCAGTGCTAAGGGTCACTCCTAGTGGGCGCAGGGAACCATGGAATGCTAGAGATCAAACTTGAAACTCCTGCATGGAAACCATGTGCTCTGGAACATAGTACTATCTCTCTGGCCCTAAGTGCACAGTAGCTATGAAATTCCTACTAATTATTGCCAAGTGGCAATGTATCCCAGAGCTACAGAACTAATTTCTTTCTTTTTAGGCGGGAGAGAAGTTGGAGGCCACACCAGCAATGCTCAGGGGTTACTCCTAGATCTATACCAGAAATTACTCCTGGAAGTGTTCAGGGGCCAGAGGAGATGCCAAGGATCAAACTTGGGTTGGTCCTGTAAGGCAAATGCCCTACGCATTATACTATCTCTCAGGCCCCTGGCAGAACTAATTTATTAAGAGAAGTTTAAAAAATAAATAATCGGGGCTGGAGCAATAGCACAGCGGGTAGGGCGTTTGCCTTGCAAGCGGGCGACCCGGGTTCGATTCCCAGCATCCCATATGGTCCCCTGAGCACCGCCAGGGGTGATTCCTGAGTGCAGAGCCAGGAGTAACCCCTGTGCATTGCCAGGTGTGACCTAAAAAGCAAAAAAAATAATAATAATAAAATAAAATAAATAATCTACATATAGAGTTATGTAAAATCTTGTGATTTATTTTTGGTTTGCTTTTGGTTTTGGTTGGGGGGTAAAGGGCACAGTCAGCTGTACTCAGAGTTTACTCCTGGCTCTGTGCTCTGGGATCACTCCTGGTGGACTCAAGGTACCATATGGAAGTGCCAGGGATCGAAACTAGGTCGGCCATGAGCAAGACAAGCACATTGCCTGCTGTACTATCTCTCTACCCCTGAAATTTTGTGATGTTTAAAATATTCGTGTGAACGGCCCTTCTGGCTACTGATTAAGCTGCTTAACAGCCATGATCCCAGAGACTCACAAATGAATCTTGGAACCCAGTGGCTTTGGGCAGAAATCCCTCCAGATTTAATTATTAAAATTTCAGAATTCCAAAATCAAGTGGCCGCGATAGTGGCTGCATGACATCATATGCTATTCTTAATCAGCAATAGAAAACAAATTTTCTAATGTTGCCTTTTTGGCAGGTCTGAGTGTTGGGGGAAAATTCCAAACAATAATTCTAGGTCTGGTGTCAAAATAGTTTTTTTTTCTTTTTGGGTCACACCCAGCAATGCACAGGGGTCACTCCTGGCTCATGCACTCAGGAATCACCCCTGGCGGTGCTCAGGGGACCATATGGGATGCTGGGATTTGAACCCGGGTCGGCCACGTGCAAAGCAAACGCCCTATCCGCTGTGCTATCACTCCATCCCCTGGTGTCGAAATATTGAATGTAATCAAAGTATAGAGAGTAATGTGGAAATCATCTGCCACACAGGTAGGGGGAGAGTGTGGGATGGAGGGTTATGCTGGGGTCTTTGGTGGTGGAACATGTACATGGTGAAGGGACAGGTGTTTCATCATTGTATAACTGAGACTTAAACCCGAAAGCTTTGTAACTGCTCTCATGGTGATTCAATAAATAAATTTATATAAATAAATAAATAAATAAAATGTTCGTGTGATAGGTTAAAATAATAAAGAAATCACAAATTGGCTTTTGCTGACTTATTATTTTACTGATTTGCCATTTCTTTAAGTTTTGTTGGAACAAACAATAAAAAGTAAATTTGTTATGTGCTTGGGGGGGCAGGTTGGGTTGAAAGGGAAACTAGGGACATTGGTGGAGGGAAGATCCAAGGTGCTGGAACACTAAATGCCTGAAACGATATTATGAACAACTTTGTAAATCACGGTGTTTTAATAAAAAAATTAATAAAATAGTTTTAAATGTTCATATGATCCTGTCTTTGTGGTATCCATGTCCTTGTGTTCAATATAATAATGCAGTGCAATTTAATAATTCTTAAGGTATATTATTATATCAGGGTTGTCTGCGGGACTAATAAAACATGATGGAATTTATAAGATATGACACTTTTCCCAGGTAAGATCATAAAAAGATAGGAGCAAGGACTAGAGAGATAGTAATTCAAGTAAGGTGCTTATGTTGCAACCAACCAACCTGGCTTCAATCCATGGAACTGCTTACCGCCTCCCACCTCCGCCAGGAATGATTCCTAAACATAGTCAGGAGTAACCCCTGAGTACTGTCAGGTGTGGCCCAAATTCTCTTCCTGTCCCATCCCCACCCCACGTCCCCAAAATGATGTGAAAGAGGTCTCATTTTCTCTGGGATTACTCATTCTGGGGAAAGCCAACCACTGAGAAATGCAGATACTCGGGCAGCCCGTGAAGAAGCCCAGATAGGGAATATCAGATTTCTCACCAATAACCAGAACCACTTTACCAATCAAATGAATGAACCTCCTTGGTGGGGAATCATTCATCCTCAGTGAAGTCCTGCCATAGCAATTAGCCAAGAAAGAGAAATCAAAGGAATTGAAATTTATAAAGAGGAAACCAAATATCACTATTTGCAGATGGCATGGTATTGTACATAGACTTACCAAAAGATTTTACTAAAAAATTCCTACAACCACCAAACTTATGCAGCAAAGTTTCAGGCCACAAAATCAATGCACAGAAATCTTGCATTCTTTTTTTTTTAATATTGTTTCATTTGTGTAAAGTTTTATTTGTTTATTTTTGCTTTTTGGGTCACACCCGGTGATGCACAGGGGTTACTCCTGCACTCAGGAAAAACTCCTGGTGGTGCTCAGGGATGATATGGGACACTGGGAATCAAACCCAAGTTGGCCGCGTGCAAGGCAAATGCCCAAATCGCTATGCTAACACTCCAGCCCCCCCCCTTTTTTTTTTTTTTTACTTTTTGGGTCACACCTGGTGATACACAGGGGTTACTCCTGGCTCATGCACTCAGGAATCACTCCTGGCGGTGCTCAGGGGACCATATGGGATGCTGGGAATAGAACTCGGGTTGGCTGCGTGCAAGGCAAATGCCCTACCCGCTGTGCTATCACTCCAGCCCCCAGAAATCTTGCATTCTGACATGTCAGATCACTGGATATAGGAGAAAGAAAAAATTTAAACTATTCCATTTATAATTTTGTCAAAAACTTTTAAAATATTTTTTAATTTATTTTTTATTGAATCACCATGTGGAAAGTTACAAAGTTCTCAGGTTTATGTCTCAGTTATACAATGCTCAAACACCCATCCCTTCACCTGTGCCCATATTCCACCACCAAAGACCCCAGTATATACCTCCCACCCCCCGCCCCCCACCCCCTATCCCTGCCTGCTTAGTTGATAAATTTCACTTCATTTTCACTTTACCTTGATTACATTCCATATTTCAACACAACATTCACTATTGTTGGAGTTTTCCCCCAAGAAAGATAGCCCTACTGCCCATGCAGCATTTGATAATTAGTTTTCCATTGCTGAAACTGGAGAGATATGAAGTCCCATTGTTTCAAGTACATAGAGTTTTTCCCCCCTCCTTCCCGCGCCACCAAGTTCGTGCCTGCTTAATGAATAGTCCTCATCTTATGGCTGACACCATGCCGCCCGACGAGAAAAAAGGATATTTCCAGTCCTCTGCCGGCGTGGGGCTATAGCTTAATTCAGTCTAGAGACATGGTTACAAGTAGTTTCTGGGACCGGAAGTAGTCTAGTTAGGCTCTGGATTCTGGTTGGTCAGCAACATCGCAGCCACTCAAAGTGTGGCCACCCGGGTCGAGTCTCAGCGGAGCATGCGCTGGTATTGGCCCGAGACTTCCCAAGCATCCCGCTGTTCAAAGTATATAGTTTTGTTTTTTATTCCCCTCCCATTCTCACGCCTCTAAGTTCGTGCCTGCTTAATAGACTTCATAATATGGTGGACACCACACCGCGTTTCTCCCAGAAAAGGGAAAAGAACCAAGACAGAAGGTTGTTTCCTCACCTCGGCCGGTGGGGCTTTGGCTTACTTCACAGTCTAAAGAAATAGCTGCTACTTTGATTACCTTCAATATTTCAACATAAAACACGGTACTATTATTTGGAGTTTCCCCCCACAGTAAGATCTGCTAAAAAGGAACCTTTTCACGTTGCTGACAATCAGGAGATATTAGGTTTGGGATTTCCATATGAAGTCCAGGGAAAATTCTTTTGGTAATTGCATCACTGCAATCTTTTACTTCCCTTTCGTGGTGCTCATATGATGGAGAAGCCTGGAGAGAAGAACCGTGCCCCGCTGGAGGCCCATGGGCCAGTAGCTCTGATCACACAGTTTGGAGACATTTTTGGGGCGCTGCTCGTGTCCAAAGGAGTTCAGTTGCCTCCAGGGTCGAGCTCGCGCGGCGGCAGAAAAGAACGTACCCACATGGTGCTGTGCTTAAATATCAGCGCAGGGCGGATCCGGAAATCCCGCCCCCTCGGCTTTCCCGGACTTCCGCGGGTATCTGCATACTCTAAAAACCGGCAATCACCTCGCTGCATTCAATAAGAGAGAGTTGAGAGAGAAAAGACCGTGCCCCGCTGGAGGCCCAGGGGCCAGTAGCTCTGATCACACAGTTTGGAGGCATTTTTGGGGCGCTGCTCGTGTCCAAAGGAGTTCAGTTGCCTCCAGGGTCGAGCTCACGCGGCGGCAGAAAAAAAAGCAAAAATTTTTTTAATATTGAGGAAACAACTTAAGTAAGGAGGTGAAAAAAACCTATCTAGTTAAAATTATGTCACTTCTAAAATAAATAAAGGCACAGGAAAATGGAAGCATATTTTTGTTCATGGAAGAATCAACATTGTTAAAATGACCATCTTATCCAAAGTAATTTACAGAGGCAAAACAATTCCCAACAATTTTTCTGGCTGGAGTGATAGTACATCAGGTAAGGAGTTTGCCTTGCATGCAGCTGACCCAGGTTTGATTCCCAGCATCCCATACAACCCTCCAAGCCTGCCAAGAGCAATCCCTGAGCACAGAGCAAGGCAGGAGTAAGCCCTGAGCGCCACCAGGTGTGGCCCCAAAACAAACAAAATTTCTAATGAAACTTTTCAAGGACATAGAATCAATATTTCTAAAATGTATATAGACCCATGAAACTCTCTGAATAGTCAAAGTCATCCTAAGAAAAAAGATGGGCAGCATTGCTTTCCCAGATTTTAATCTTTATTACAAAACTATAGTAATTAAAGATGTATGGTACTGGATCAGAGACAGACTCTCAGATCACTGTATCATTATCATCCCGGTGTTCATCAATTTATTCAAGCGGGTGCCAGTAACGTCTCCATTTGTCCCAGCCCTGAGTTTTTAGCACCCTCTCCTTACTTGTCTTTCCCAACAATTTAAGGCTTCTTTCAGGGTCAGGGGAATGAGACCTGTTATTGTTACTGTTTTTGGCATATCAAATATGCCACGGGAAGCTTGCCAGGCTCTGCTGTGCAGGCGGAATACTCTCAGTAGCTTGCCAGGCTCCCTGAGAGGCATATATACTTTTTTCCCTCTATGATGATGTGTCGAGCGGTTCAGAAATATGTTCACTCATATGTAAGACTTGGCCCAAGCGTGTGCAAAGTGGCCTGGAGAGTGGCAGTTGTTGCGTAGTGGAGGTTGGCTGCTGGGGCTGGGTCCTTTGGGTCAGGGACAGCTCTTACCCACCCTACTCTGGGGTGCCCTGAGTGAAAACAACCTGGCGCAGAGTCCAGTGGTATGGTTATGGGGGCCTTGTTTTATGCTCCCTTCCGGGAGAAGCAGCCATGAGTTCTTGAGGGTGGCCAATGAGGAGATCAATGGAATAGAATTCAGAAACCAGAGTTAAAGCCCTCAGATGTATGAGAAGTTAATGGCAAAGAGGCTGGGAGCATGAAGTGGAGCAAGGAGAGCCTCTCCAACAAATGGTACTAGAAAAACTGGATAGCCACAAGCAAAAAGAAATGAACCAAGACTCCTTTATCACACCATAGACAATGGTTAATCCAAAATGGATTAAAGCCCTTAATATCAAACCTGTTTATAAAATACAGCAGGTAGGGCACCTGTCTTGCATTCAGCTGACAAAGGTTCAATCCCCAGCATCCTATATGTTGCCTTGAGCACTGCCAGCAGTAATTACTGAGTGCAGAGCCAGAGTGAGGCCCAAAACCAAAAAACAAACAAAAAACACAGACAGGACTCTCCATGTTCTTGACGTCAGAGTCAAAGGAGTCTTCAATGACACAATTCTATCAGCAAAGAAAATAAGGGCAGAAATAAACAAATAGAACTACAGTTAATGAGGTCTAAAATAGAAAGACAAAGGAGAATGTATTTGCATATCACACCCCAAAGTACTAACATCCAGGATACTCACTGTTCTATCTCTCGGGCCCCAAGGTTCTTAACTTTACCATAGAAAAGGACTCAAGAGTAAGTTTAAGAAATAACATAGAGGGGCTGGAGCAATAGCACAGTGGGTAGGGCGTTTGCCTTGCACGGAGCCTACCCGGGTTCGACTCCCAGCATCCTATATGGTCCCCTGAGCACTGCCAGGAGTAATTCCTGAGTGCAAAGCCAGGAGTAACCTGGTGTGACCCAAAAAGAAAAAAAAAAGAAAGAAAGAAGTAACATAGAGAGAGTGGCTTACTGAAGAATAGTATCTACTCAAGAATCAGAGTACAAGCATGTGCTAAAGAGGGAAGAACTCTAAGACAAACTATTGATAAAAAGTGAAAGTATATGGAACCAGAGTGATAGTACAGCAGATAGGGTGTTTGCCTTGCATGAGGCTGATATGGGCTCAATCCCCCACACCCCTTATGTTCCCCTGAGTGATTCCTCATTGTCAGATATGGCTCCAAAACCAAAATAAATAAATATACAAGACTAGAGAGATAGTTAAAAGGACTGAAGTACTCACTTTCAGGTTCAGTCTCTACCCTATTGTCTCCTGTGTACCTCCAGAAGCAAGCCCCAAGCACTGAGCTGGGTACCCCTGATCATTGCAAGATGATCCAAAAGTGGTCCAAAAGCCTAAATAAATAAGTTTAAGTTGCATCTTATAGGGAAAAAAACAGTATATACAGAGAGAGTCAGAATATGGACATATTCTAAAGAGATTAGCACTATTCCTTCACCAACTTTAGGTTGTGTATACCTACAAAGTTGAGGTAAATTCATAAACGGTGAAGTACACATGGGATTTCAGAAAAGAGGGAGTTTTTTCAGGTGTTGATTCTTACCTTCAAAGCACCATTCTTATTAAAGGCAACTCACCAGGTCATAATATGAATGTGACCTTTATATTATAAATGTTTTTATATTTTGCTGACAGGCACTTGTAGCACATTAACTCTATTGACAGAATCATACTAGTTGGGATTTGTGTGCATGCTTGCCAGAAATACCTGGTCAATTATGGGAAATGATCAAAGGTGGCAAGGGCAACAATCAATACTGACATAGGGTATAGTAGTTACCAATCTTTGTAGAAACAAATAGATGCTAAGGATGTAACAGAAGATTGTAGTTATGAAGCTTTGCAGGGATTTTTTTTTCCATAACATTCAAAACTTTCTGATTCCTTCCTCAACTGAGTCAGTTGTGTCCACATTTACACTAGCCATTCTTCTGTCTCAGACATAATAGTGTTCTAAAGAGAACAGATTCAGTGAATTATTGTCACCCAAGAATTCAGAATTTTTTGGTTTTGTTTTAGTTGTTTTTTTGGGTTTTTTTTGGCTTTTTGGGTCACACCTGGCGATGCACAGGGGTTACTCCTGGCTCTGCACTCAGGAATTACTCCTGGCGGTGCTCAGGGGACCATATGGGATGCTGGGAATCAAACCCGGGTCGGCCGAGTGCAAGGCAAACGCCCTACCCGCTGTGCTATCGCTCCAGCCCCCTAGTTTAAATAATTTATTAAATATTTATGCCACCAATCAGAATACATCTACGATCTCTTTAGGGAGGGCTCTTTGACCTGGGCTTTTAATCCATGTTATTTTGTTTTGTTTTGTTGATAGTGGAGTGGTCTTTGGGGGTGGGGGGAGGGTATTTCCTGTGGTATTACAGGGACCATAAAATGCAGGTGGTCTAACTCAAAGCACACACTCTAGCTCTGTGAGCTGTCTCCTCAGCCCCAGGCCTGAATGGCAACTACTTGTTGGTGATGTTTATCATGTGTTACTTCCGATTGTTTGAAGCCTCTTTTTTCTGATTTGTCCAGAGGATGAAATGCTGGAGACCCTATTGGTCCTTTTGCTGATCAGCCACTGTTGTGAGATATGTCATCAGAGGTATGGCATTCTTTCTTTACCCGTCCTACTTTGCTGTTGTCCATCACAATGTGGGAGTCTGGAAAAAAAAAAAAGAGAGATAGAAATATGTTCATTCTCTGAAATTTTGACACTACTGGCACCATTTTAAAGCAAAATAGGGCCAGAGCAAACCACTGCAGAAAAAGTTGCCTTACCAGTTGCAACCCCCTGGACTGAGTCAAACTAAAAATATTCTAAGAAGCCTGTGCTGTGTGAGAGTATTGTTAAGAGCTTTTACCTCTATCTACTTTGTGAGCCCTCCACCTGACCATTTTCATTTTGATATTCTTCACCTGACCACTTCCCTATTTTTTCCTCCATACGAAGCCCCGTCCCATCCTATATTTTCTCTTAGAGATATGTTTTGAGTTTTTAATGTAAATCTGTGTTCCCCGCATTGCAATTCTTTGATCCCAAACATGTATGTTTTGCTTTTTTAATTGCCTCCTGGATTTTTAAGCACACAGTCCTCAGTCCTCCCAGGAACTTTGTACTGTAGTAGAAAATACTTCAACAGAATCACGCAGACATTGATTTGCATCCCAGCTGCATTGCTGGAGAACAAGTGAACAATTTGCTTAATGTCACAGGGAACAAGGCTCCTTTCATTTTCCAGCTCTGCCATGTTTACTGTGTGGCTTTTAGCCCTCAGGTTACAAGATGGCCCCTGCCTCTACAAGAATTACTTCTGAATTGCAAGCAGGAATAAGGAAGGAAAGTATAAGCTAAAAGGTACATGCCAAATGAGGATCTTTCTTCAAAATTCAATAGCTTATCTAGAGGTCATGCTTTTATTTATTTATTTATTTATTTATTTATTTATTTATTTATTTATTTATTTTACTTTTTGGGTCATACCTAGTGATGTTCAGGGGTTATTCCTGGCTTGACACTCAGGAATTACTTCTGGCATTGCTCGGGGAGGACCACATGGGATGATGGATACCGAATTGGGGTTGGCCACATGCAAGACAAACACCCTACCTGCTGTACTATCACTCCAGCACCTAGAGGTCATACTCTTAATCATCATAATCATCATCATCCCATTGATCATTGAATTTCTCAAGCGGTCTCAGTAATGTCTCCATTCGTTATAGCCCTGAGATTTTAGAAGCTTCTCTTTACTCATCCTTCCCAAGGAGGGAGGCTCTTTCAGGGTCAGGGGAATGAGACCCAGCATTGTTACTGTTTTTGGCATATGAATACACCATGGGAAGTTTGTGAGGCTCTCCCATGTGGGCAGGAAACTCTCGGTAGCTTGCCAGGTTCTCCCAAAGGGAGAAGTAGGCTATAAGATGTCTTCCGGAAGCTTGATTTTAAGTCTCTGGATGCTGGCCGTTGGTGGGATTACACGGCGCCGGGGGCAGTCACTGGGTGTGACCGCCTAGCTACTGGAAAATAGGCAATCTGGGTGGAAGAGGCCCAGTCCCTCTCTTTCGCTACTCTTAAATCTTTGCTTATTGGTCATATTAGTTAGGCTGGGTTGCCAGGGAATCTGGGAAATAAAGATTTCTTTTCAAGTTGTGCACATTCTCATGTACTAATACAACAGAAGCATCTACCACGAGAGCAGGAGAAAAGCCACTGTGTTTAATAATAATAATAATAATAATAATGATAAAATAATAATAAAATGGGCTGGAGAGATAGGACAGTGAGCAAGAAGCTTGCCTTGCATGCAGTTGACCTGAATTCAATCTCCAATACCCTGAGCCCTGCTAGGAGTGATCCCTGAGATCAGAGTCAGGAGTAAACCCTGTGCATCACTGAATATGACCATCAAAAACCAAAAGTAAATAAACAAGGGGCCAAAGAGATAGTATAGGGAGTAAGATTCCCACATGCAGTTGGCCTCATTTCAATCCCTAGCATTGCATATGGTTCCCCAGGTGTCATCTGCAGTAATTCTGAGCAACAGAGCCAAAAGTAAGCCCTGAGCACCACTGGATGTGACTCCAAAACCAAAACAAAGAAAGACCTTTATAAGGCAGACTCCACAGTCTACATTACCAATAAGGGAATTGATGTACAGAGAAATAAATTTACTTAAGGTTCACATAACCAATATTTGAATCTTCATCTGTCTGACAACAAAACTGTTCTAAGTCACCAGTTTATGCTGTTGGATTATAAGACATTTCTCACAGACTTCTGGACACTCTTTCAAGACTTTATTTTAAAGCTCAAACTTGGCCTTACTATTTGCTCAATGTCAAATAGGGATAATTATTATAGGTAAGAAATAATCAGTGAATGATTTTGATGAGACAAACTTTGATGAGAAATAGAATATATACAAATTTTGTCTTTCTTTTTTGGTTTTGTTTTGTTTTGTTTTGGGGCCACACCTGGTGGTGGTCAGGGCTTACTCCTGGCTCTACACTCAGGTGTCACTATGCATATTTTCAAAGTATCTATAGTCAAAATACTACTCAATTATAAAGAGAATAAGAATAAATTCAGGGACTGGAGAGATAGTACAGTGGGTAGGGCGTTTGCCTTGCATGCCTCTGACTTGCGTTCAATCCCCAGCATCCCATATGGTCCCCTGTACACGGGCAGGGTTAATTCCTGAGTGCAGAGCCAGGAATGAGCCCTGAGCATCACCAGTGTGCAACACCTCCCCCCCAAAAAAAATAGAAGAGGGGGGCTGGAGTGATAGCACAGCGGGTAGGGAGTTTGTCTTGCGTGCGGCTGACCCGGGTTCAATTCCCAGCTTCCCATATGGTCCCCTGAGCACCGCCAGGGGTAATTCCTGAGTGCAGAGCCAGGAGTAACCCCTGTGAATTGCCAGGTGTGACCCAAAAAGAAAAAAAAGAATAAAATAAAAATAAAAACAAAAAAAAAGAAGAATTCCAGGAGATGAATAATGAACCAAGATAAGTTTACTTGGGAAACGGGGGGAGAAGGAGATTTCATTCTCTCCCAGTGGAGAAAGCCAAGTGCACAGGTCAAGCCGCAGCAAACCCCCAAGGTGAAGCACATGAGCCATAACAGAAGGACGTCCACAGCGTGACAGCGAGGCAGGCTGACACTTTCCCAGGCTGGGAAAAAAGCACCTTTGCCTCTGCCAAGTTAGTTTATTTATAATTTTCCCAAACAGCACTCTCCAAAGTCTCTTGCTAGGGTGTTGTCAACAGTCAGTGCCTGATGGTTTTGGGTTGTTTTTTTTTTTTTTTTTTTTTGGTAGTGTGGACCATCTTCAGCCCTGCGCCTTTCCTCCAAGGAGCTCCAGCCATACTCTGCGCCTGAAATTCTGCATTTAAAGTTTTTTGAGGTTCCTTAGAGAGGTCCTGTATTTCAAAGGTCTTCATGCCTTTGGGCTGGTTTATACTCCAGATAAAGCAGAGAAATCAGAAACTGGAGCTCTGAGCGACTCATTTTAGGAGCCGGGCAAAGATGAATGGGTCATAAATCACAAAGGCATGACAAGAACAGAGCAAAGGAGCGAGTCTGATCAGGTTGGTTGGACAAGAACAAGGTCACAGAAACAATTAGTAAATGTCTATATGGAACTTAGGACAAACAGTAATAGTCACTGATTGTACCTATTATGGTACAGTTAGCAACTATTGTGTATGTTAAATGGAAAAAGTTTCCTCCAAATAGCAATGTTACCTGTATAGCTCTGGGTGAACCGAACTTAAAGCTTGATCGCTTTTTAGCTCGCATGCGTAAATAAACTGGGGCCTTCCCTCTTACCACTCCATTGCCAACTTGTTGGTCAGATTTCTGTAACACGGTGGGTGTCTTCTCTCATCCCTCTCTATGCCTGCAACAAAGGAATCACATCAGAGTTAATTTCCTGATTTGTATCACTGTACTATCCCTGTGTAAATTGTGAACATTTGGATTCAGGGATTACTCTTTTTTTTTCTTTTTAATTGAACCACAGTTACAAAGTTGTTCATGATTGGGTTTCATTCATATCATGTTCCAATATCAGGGCTTGCTCTTGACTCTGTATTCAGATATCACTCATGAGGTGCTTTCGGGAAACTATACGTGGTGCCTGGGATTAAACCCCAGCCATCTGTGTCTCCAGCCCCTAGTTGTGAACATTTGAAAAGCTGAGCCACGTATATAAAAGAACTTGTTTGGGGGGCTGGAGTGGTATGATAGCACAGTGGGTAGTGTGTTTTGCCTTGCACACGGCCAATCTGGGTTCAATTCCCAGCATCCCATATGGTCCTCCAAGCACCACCAGAAGTAATTCCTTAGTGGAGAGCTAAGAGTGACCCCTGGGCATCGCTGGGTGATAACCAAAAAGCAATAAAAAGTAAAAAAGAACTTGTTTGGTTTTGGGTCATGAAAGATTCTGTTTTATTTTTGTTTTGGGGCCACACCCAGCTACACTTAGGGTTTAATCCTGGCTCTGCACTCAGAAATTACTCTTGGCAGTGCTCAGGAATGCTGGGGAATGGAACTAGGTAGGCCAAGTACAAGGCACTCCAATAGGGAGTGATCCCTGAGCACAAAGACAGAAGTAAGCACTGAGCCCTGCCTGGTGTGGAAAGAAAGAAAGAAAGAAGGAAGGAAGGAAGGAAGGAAGGAAGGAAGAAGAAAGAAAGAAAGAAAGAAAGAAAGAAAGAAAGAAAGAAAGAAAGAAAGAAAGAAAGAAAGAAAGAAGAAAGAAAGAAAGAAAGAAAGAAGAGAGAGAAAGAGAGAGAGAAAGAGAGAAAGAAAGAAAGAAAGAAAGAAAGAAGAAAGAAAAGAAAGAAAGAAAGAAAGAAAGAAAGAAAGAAAGAAAGAAAAGAAAGAAAGAAAGAGAGAAAGAAGAAGAAAGAGAGAGAGAAAGAAGGAAGGAAGGAAGGAAGGAAGGAAGGAAGGAAGGAAGGAAGGAAGGAAGGAAGGAAGGAAGGAAGGAAGGAAAGAGAGAGAGAGAGGGAGGGAGGGAGGGAGGGAGGGAGGAAGGAAGGAAGGAAGGAAGGAAGGAAGGAAGGAAGGAAGGAAGGAAGGAAGGAAGGAAGGAAGGAAGGAAGGAAGGAAGGAAGGAAGGAAGGAAGGAGAAAGAAAGAGGGATGGAGGGAGCACAGAAAGAAAGAAAGAAAGAAAGAAAGAAAGAAAGAAAGAAAGAAAGAAAGAAAGAAAGAAAGAAAGAAAGAAAGAAAGAAAGAAAGAAAGAAAGAAAGAAAGAAAGAAAGAAAGGAAGGAAGGAAGGAAGGAAGGAAGGAAGGAAGGAAGGAAGGAAGGAAGGAAGGAAGGAAGGAAGGAAGGAAGGAAGGAAGGAAGGAAGAGGGACGGAGGGAGGAAGGAAAAAGGAGCAACAAAGGGAAAGAGGGAGATAAAGGGAGAGAGAGAGAAAGGGAAAGAGAGGGAGGAAGAAAGAGAGAAAATACAATAGACAACAGGAATAGTTGTTAGATCTCAGAGTGATCAAATAAATTATTTTCCAATTTTTCCCCAAAGTCTTCTGAACAGAGACCTATAGAAGGTAGGATGCTTCAGATTATAAGTAACAGAAGTCCAGTTAGAATTAGTTGAGTCAGTTAACAAAAACAACAAAAAAAACTAACAATAAAACTTATTAATAGATGGTCCACAGCTCAGAAGGACTTTTCTTGGATTTTTTTCTCCCCATAATTTATATGACACATCTAAGATGTTTAAAAGAGGAAAATGGACTGGGCTGTTACTATAAGGTCTTGTGGAGGCTGCAAGAATCAGAGAGAAGCTTGGGTGTGACTGCCCTGCCAGTGTTTCAAAGACAGCTTCTCGCATACACTCAAGCCTGCTGGAACTGCATAGCCTGGGAGCTTGAGCCTGCCACCCTGGATTCTAGGACTCAGGGGCTCATAAACCTGAATCTGGATGAGACTTTACTCTTCTGGGTTGAACGAAAGGAAGGTGAGTGGCCTCAACCTGGACACCAGCTGCTTTGCAGAACTCATGTTTTAAAATAGAAATGTGGGTTTTACCTGTGGCTCTGCATGACCCCTGAGACAATTGTGGGTATAGCCTCAGAGGTCCCATGAGCACCATCAAGGTGACACTGGTGGTCCCTAGTACCACTGGATCCAAGCACTGCATTTCCAGGCCTCAGCTTTGAACCATCTAGTGCTGTTGTTGTCTCCAGGATAAGATACCCAGAACATTCATTAGAAGATCCTCCCAAAAGAGGTGGGCCAAGGAGATGCCTCAAAGGACAGGAGTGCACGATTAGCATGTGGGAGTCCTGGGTTTGATCCCTGGCACCACATGGTCCCCTGAATGGGTGCCAAGCAAACAAAAATAAGAAGAAGAAGTCAAGGATAAGACAGAGTGTGTATTGGAAGAAATAAATAACTTATTAAATACACACCCAGTAGTGGGTGCAGGTACTCAGGGGAGAGTCACACCTGCTGGGTTTAGGGATAAGGGCTTCATAGGGTGAGTTAACTAATGCACAAAGGGTTGGGCTAGGGCAGTAGGCTAGACATACCGTAGGACACAAGCTTCTCTCTCTAGAGCTAGAAGCTATGTGAGTTAATATGCTGTGAAGCACTAATGAAGGAGAAAGGTGAAATCAGGTTCAGGAATCCCTGTTAAGTAGACACTGGTAACCGCCTTGAACATGGCCAACCCAGGTTCAAATCCCAGCGTCCCATACGGTCCCCTGCGCACTGCCAGGACTCACTTTTGAGCAAGGAGCCAGAAATAGCTCCTGAGCACTTCTCTCCTCACACACACACACACACAGAGCATGTTGGTTCTGGATGTTTCAATGTTGTCCTAGCACGTTTCTTTTACTCAGGGAAAATGCAAAGATTGTGGGTCCATATGTATCAGTTATGAAATCCTGAACACTGCAGCCCCTATTCTGGTTATTCAGAGGACTCACTTCATCTCCATCACTGCTTGTTTTTGTTTTGTTGTGTTTTTATTTTTTTCCCAGTGGTACTCAGGAGCTATTCTTTTTTTCTTTTCTTTTCTTTTCATTATTATTATTATTATTATTTTGCTTTTTGGGTCACAACTGGCGATGCACAGGGGTTACTCCAGGCTCTGCACTCAGGAATTACTCCTGGAAGTGCTCAGGGGACCATATGGGTTGCTGGGATTTGAACCTGGGTTGGCCGTGTGCAAGGCAGACGCCCTACCCGATGTGCCCTCCAGCCCCTCAGGAGCTATTCTTGGCTCTGTGCTCAGGAGTGATCCCTAGAGGTACTCAGGTGACAGGATCATATATGGCACCAGAGATGGAATCCAGATCAGCTGCCTGCATGGCAAGTGCCTTACCCGATGTACTGTCTCTCCAGACCCACCTGCAAAAGGAACAAACAAAACATTATTTGACTTGATTTTTCCCAGTAACTTAACTGTTTAAAATTTTATTTTTGGTAATAATCAGTTCATATTAGCACTGAAAGGGAGAAATTAATTTGGACCGAAAAGAAGTTTTTATTTGAAACAGTCTTCCACCTAGAAATATAAAATTATAGCTCAAAGGGATATAATTAAAAAATCTAAAAACACAGCTATTTATATAAAGTTATTTCATTTACTTCTCCCAGACATAATGTGTAATTGTGACTTGAAAAGGTGTTTGGGTTTGCTCCATACAAATGCACTTTAATAGTGTTTTCAGGCGGGCATGTAGCTTCTAAAGCTGGAGCGCATATTTTGCATACTGGCTTTAAATCCCTGGCACTGCATGGTCCCTCAGTCGCTACCTGGAGCATTTCCAAGCATGAGCCCACCCTGAACACCAAGCTAGGTGTTGCCCCTGAGCACTGGAGGTGGCCCCCAAACAAACAATCACTGCATCACTGTCACTGTCATCCCATTGCTCATCTATTTGCTCAAGCGGGCACCAGTAACGTCTCCATTGTGAGACTTGTTGTTACTGTTTTTGGCATATCGAATACGCCACAGGTAGCTTGCCAGGCTCTGCCGTATGGGCGGGATACTCTTGGTAGCTTGCCGAACTCTCCGAGAGGGACAGAGGAATCAAACCTGGGTTGGCCTCATGCAGGCAAACACCCTACTCGCTGTGCTATCGCTCCAGTCCTTTGTAGCAGGAACATTTTTTAAGGATTCAGTTCTCACATTCTCTGTTGCTTGTACTCACCACATCTTCTTACCAGGACACTCTTGACATTTTTTGTTTTTATTATTTGTTTGTTTTGAGGCTACACCAGCAGTGCTCAGGGCTTATTCCTGGCGGTGCTCAGAGGACCATATACAGAGCCAAGGACTGAAATGGGGTCTACCACATGCTAGACAAGCACCTTATCCCTTGTAATAACTCTCTGAACCCCTAAAAATTTATTTTTTTTATTTTGGACAAAGTTTAACTTGTGAAAAAAATGCAAAATAGCGTTCCCATACATCCCTCTCCTAATACTAACATTAGATAAATCATAACACTATAATTAGAACGAGGAAATCAACATTAGTATAATATTATTTCCTATAACAAAGACCTTATTTCAAAAATTATGAGGTTTTCCACTGATGTCTCTTTTCAGTTTCAGGATCCTATATGGAATTTCAGTTGCATTTAGTTGTTATTTCTCCTCAGTCACTTATGGTGTATAACAATTTCTGTTTTTCTTTGTCCATAGAAATGACCTTAATACTTCTGAAGACTAGTGACTAGTTATTTTGTTGAATATCCTTAAAATTAGGTTTTCTCACAACCTGACAGATCTTCAATCCCAAGATGTCCCTTCCTGCCCACTTAATTACTTAATCAATTTTTTTCAACTATATGATTTCATGGTAGAATCTCTTGCCTCCGCACCAGACTCTCTTCACCGGGGCCCCTCAGAGGGGGGCAGGTTGAATCTCCCTCCCGCCCCAAGCAGAACCCCGGCAGCCGAAAACCTCCAGAACCCAACCACAGCCGTGTTCAAGGCCACTCTCCACACACTCGGACGAGCCTCACGCATGAAGGACTGGCAGAGGAACCCAGGTGTGCGGGACCCGTGGCTGAGGTCTCCAAGCCTGCTCAGACCAGGACTGGGCCTCCTCTATCCAGATTCCCCATTTTCCAGTAGCTTGGCAGTCACACCCACTAACTTCCCCGGGGCCATGTAATCTCATCAACTGCCAAGATCCAGAGACTATAAAACAAAGCTCCCAGAAGCGAGTGATGCAGAATCTCGCAGGGCAGAGCCTGGTAAGCTACCCGTGGTGTATTCATTATGACAAAAACAGTAACAATTATGGGTCTGAACGTGACAGGGACGAATGGACTTGTTACTGGCACCCGCTCGAGCAAATCGATGAGCAACAGGATGACAGTGATACAGTGTGATGATTTCATGGATGTTTTTCACATGCATTATAATTCAATGAGGTCATTATTCATTTTGTAACTCAAATTTGCTGTTGTTGTTGTTGGGGTTGTTTTGGGGAGGGGGGTCTTTTGTTTTTGGAGTGGGTGGAGATTGGTTTTGGAGCCACACCTAGCGATGCTCAGGGCTTTCCTCTGACTTTACACTCAGGAATTACTCATACAGGAGTCAAAGTACCATTTGGGATGTCAGAGATTGAACCCAAATGAAACAAAGTAAGCCAAGTGCCCTACCTGCTGTACTATCTCTACTCTCCGGCCCCATATACTAACTCTCACACACACTCTGACCCTAGCCCTAACCCCAACCCTAACACTAACCCCAACCCATTCTCTACACCAACCTTACCTAGGCTTGAAACAAACTTTCCAGTTAGCTTTAATTTAACCTTCATTTTATAATTAACTTTCATTTTGAGCTTTAAAAATAGTCAAGGGAGCTGGAGTGATAGTATAGTGGGTAGGGTATTTGCCTTAAATACAGTTGACCCAGCTTCAATCCCTGGCATCCCATATGAGCACCGCCTGAGCACTAACAGGAGTAATTTCTTAGTGCCGAGCCAGGAGTAACCACTGAGCATCACTGGGTGTGACCCAAAAAGCCAAAAAAAAAAAAGGTAGGGAGCTTGTCTTGCATATGGCTGATGAGTGTTTGATCTCAGTATCCCGTATTGTCCTCCAAGCCCCACCAAGAGTGATCCCTGAGCATAGAGCCAGGAGTAAGTCCTGAGCTCCACTGGGTGTGGCTGAATAAATAAATAAATGAGTGAGAGAGAGAGAGAGAGAGAGAGAGAGAGAGAGAGAGAGAGAGAGAGAGAATTGGGCAAATCTCTTGCTCACTGATAAATTTCACTTGTATCACTTGTATCACTTGTAGTCCCATTGATCTTCGATTTGCTCAAGCGGGCGCCAGTAACATCTCCATTTGTCCCTGTCACAAGCTAGTGTAGCCCAATGATATTTGCTCGCTCCAGGAACAGAAAGAGCCTCAAATCGTTCACTCAGAGATTTGACGAAGAAATCTGACCATCTAGTTGGTGGGCGGCCACGAGGTCTTCTGACGTCCCATGGAATCCAGTCTGTAATAGCTCTAGTTCAACGGTCGTTTCTGAATCTCATTACATGACCAGCCCATCTGATTTTTGATGGCAAATGAGACAGCATCCCTGATTTTTGACCATTGACGGAGGTCAGAACTCCGGATTCCTTCTCTCACTTGAGTGAGACATGATATTCCTAGCATCGCTCTTTCGATTCCTCTTTGGGATACCCTAATAGCATTCTCATCCTGCTTGCGTAGGGCCCAGGTCTCTGAGGCATATGTTAGTGCAGGAAGAACGGTGGAATCGAAAAGATGTGCCCGGAGTCGGAGGTTCTTTGTTCTCTTAACCACCTCTTCGACGCTCTTGAAGGCATTCCATGCTGCTCTCTTCCTCCTGCACAGTTCTGGCACCAACTCATTCCTCATGTTGATTTCTCGACCCAGGTACACATAGCTGCTGCATTTGGAGATATTCATTCCATTGAGAGCAAATGGAGCTTCAGGGACCAATTCATTTTTCATGAACATCGTCTTGTTGAGATTCAGCTGCAATCCGACCTTTCCACACTCGTGGTTGAAGTCGGCCAGCATTTGTGCCACTTGGCTAATGTTTGGCGTTATGAGAACGATGTCATCAGCAAAGCGGAGGTGGTGTAATTGCCAACCGTCTATCTTCACTCCCATTCCTTCCCATTCCAGTTGTCGCATGATGTTCTCAAGGGCGGCACTGAAGAGTTTCGGTGAAATGGTATCACCTTGCCGCACCCCTCTCTTTACATCAATGATCACCTCCTTGTAGAATGGTGAGATCCTGGTGGTGAATCCACAATACAGCTTGCGGAGGATTTTGATATACTGAGTTTGAATGCCCTTTTTGACCAAGGCTTCGATAACCGCCTCAGTCTTAACAGAATCGAAGGCCTTCTTTAAGTCGATGAATGTTAGACAGAGCGGCATCTTGAACTCTCACGAAACTTCAATGAGTTTGGTCACTGTGTGGATATGGTCTATCGTGCTGAATCCTCTTCGGAACCCGGCTTGCTCGCATTGTTGTCCTTCGTCTAGTGTTCTGCCTGTTCTATTCATAAATTTATATTCTGATAAATTTATTCTTCAAAAATAGCCACTTGGGACAAGAGCAATAGCACAGAGGGTAGGGCGCTCACCTTGCATACAGCCAACCCGGGTTCAATCCCCAGCATCCCATATGGTTCCCTGAGCACGGCCAGGAGGAATTCTTGAGTGCAGAGCCAGGAGTAATCCCTGTGCATTGCCTGGTGTGACCCAAAAAGAAAAGAAAAAAAAAACTAAAAGAAATAGCAACTAATACATCACACATTATGACCATCTGGCTTATGGGGAATTTTTTTTTCACATGTGCTCATGATGTCATCATCAGGACTACTATAATTTTCCTGCTGGTCTGTACTAAATAGCACTTTAGCAATTTCCCTGTCCTTCAAAGAATGCTCAGGTTATGTATCATGATCAACGTTCCGTATTTTATTTCCATGTCAACTTTATACAACTTGCTTGTACTTTCAGCTAATAAACTTTTGGGTTAAGTTAGGTGCTTTGATGTTGTCTTTTCATTAGAGGTTCTAAATACCCAATTCATGATAATTTCTTAAATTACTGTGATCCAAACTTGTGTCAAGCATTAATGTTGATTTATCAACTGCATTCCAATCATAATCAATGCTACAAATGGTGTGCTGGAGATTAAATTCATTAGGAAAGTCTTATATTTTTAGGACTCTTAAGTATGTTTTTTGTTAGTTTCTTTTTGTTTTGTTTTGGCTTTGCTTTTTGGATGACATCTGGTGGTTCTCAAGCCTTTGCACTCATGGATCACGTCTAGCAGGGCCTGGGGACCATTTTGGGTGCTGGGAATCAAACCCAGGTCAGCCATGTGCAAGTCAAATGACTTACCTGCTGTACTATCACTCCAGACCAATTCTGGAGGGTTTTTTTTTCTTTTTGGATTTTAGGTTAAGCCTGGCAGTGCTCAGGGGTTGATCCTGGTTCTGCATTCAGGGATCACTCCTGATAGTGCTCAGGAGGCAATATGGTGCCGGGGATTGAACCCAAGTCAGCCGCATGTAAGGCAAATGCCCTACCCACTGTACTATCACTCCAGCCCATACTTCGTCTAGTGTTCTGCCTATTCTTTATGGGCTTTCTTTATGGGTTTCTTTATGGGCTCCATCCCATAAAGAAACAAGTTTAATCTTCTTAACATGTAGATGGATAATAATAAAAGTTTTCTGAAATTATATAGAATTTTGGGGGGTTTTGTTTTGTTTTTGCTTTTTGGGTCAGACCCAATGATGCACAGAGGTTACTCCTGGCTCATGCACTCAGGAATTACTCCTGGCAGTGCTCGGGTGACCATATGGAATGCTGGGAATCAAACCCCAGGTCGGCCGCGTGCAAGGCAAACACCATACCCACTGTGCTATTGTTCCAGCCCCTATAGAATTTTTGAAGGACTAATATGATCGGGTCAGTTCTGAGTATTTTTAAGAAATTGTTGGGGCTGGAGCAATAGTATAGTGGGCAGGGCATTTGCCTTGCAATGCAGCCTACAGGGGTTCAGTCCTGGCATCCCATTTGGTCCCCCAAGCATCGCCAGGAGTGATTCCTGAGTGCAGAGCCAGGAGTAACCCCTGAACATTACCAGGTGTGTCCCAAAAGGCCAAAAAAAAAAAAAAAGAAAGAAGGAAATTGTCTCAAACTGAACAAACCTCTTTGCAAATTATAAGAGCTTTTATTTTGAGCATTCTAAAGCCATTTGCCACTCAGAATTATTCTAATGCTTATGTTCAGAGACTCTACAGGGAAAGATTTTGACAAATACTTCAGAGTGCAGATTTGTCATGAAGTTGAAGATAAAAATTGCAATTTACAAAAAAAATTAACTCTCAAATATTACAAGATATTAAGCCAGCAAGATGAACAGGAGTTAAAGCCTTTGCCTAGAATGTAGGTGACCCCAGTTCAAGCCCTGGCACCGCATATGGTCTGCTGAGCACTACCAGGAGTAGGCCTGAGCATAGCGTCAAGAGTGTGACCTGGGCTGGAGCGATAGTAGAGCAGGTAGGGCATTTGCCTTGCACGCGGCCAACCCGGGTTCAATTCCCAGCATCCCATACGGTCCCCTGAGCACTGCCAGGAGTAATTCCTGAGTGCAAAGCCAGGAGTAACCCCTTGTGCATCACCGGGTGTAACCCCCCGCCAAAAAAAGAATGTGACCTAAGCACTGCCAAGTGAGGCCTCTAAACACCTGGCCCCAAACAAAACAAAACAAATTTCAGAATACTTAAGGGCCGAAGTGATAGTACAGTGGGTAGGGTGTTTGCCTTGCGTGGTCAATCCAGGTTTAATCCCCAGTATCCCATATGGTCTCCCAAGCATCTGCCTTGCATGCGAAAGACCTGGGTTCAATCCCGGGTTGTTCAATCCCGCCATCCCATATGATTCCCTGAGCACTGCCAGAAGTAATTCCTGAGCACAGAGCCAGGAATAACCCCTGAGCATTGCTGGGTGTGACCCAAAAAGAAAAAAAAAACTATATGCTTTTACTTTTTGAAGATTTTTAAATGCTTCCATTTTTTAGCTCTGCCTGCAGTATCTAATGGTGAACAGAATAGAAACACTTGCTTTTTTCTCTTCCTCACACCTTAGGTGTTTTTATACTTGAGGGACAATATATATGTTTGCATAAATCCAGGAAGACAGCCTTTCTGCCTGTAATAGATAACTTGGAAACTGGTTGTATTACTGAGGCTTTGTCATAGACGATACTGCTTCAGGAATTAAGGCTGACTTTACAGAACCAACAAAGAGGAAGTACCTGACTCACAGGGTTTTAGTCAACTAAGAGCTCAACAAAGGTAGATCCTTGGCAGAACCTGAAGCCCATAGAAACCTGGGGAACCAGAAGAATTGAAGAATTAACTTCAAAATACAAATGTTACAGATGAATTCTGAGGCAAAGAGTCTTTTTACAAAGCCCTAGGTGCAGCATCTCAGCACAGCCCAAGTTTCAATTGCCTTAGATTGGTTTATTCCTTAACAACTAAATATGAGTCCCAGCAAGATCCTGAATGAACTCCAAGCAGAGAGTCACATCACGTCACATCACGTCACTCCAACTACAATATGAGAGAGTCCAAAGGTCCCAAAGCAACTTAGTTCTAGTTGGGCCAAAACACTGTACCGTCCTGCCTGGGGCCTGCACATCTGGGATACACCTGGCTGTGTTTGCTACAGCCATGGAGGCAATTCCTCATCACTCTCACTCCACAGCCACTGCTAACATCACCACCACAGCTGCCACCCCTCCTCCAGGCAAAGGGAGATAAAATGAGGCCACAAATATATAAGCAAAACCTACTGCAGCTGCAAGGCTTAGGGACTGTGGTATCTGCAGTAAATAGTGCCAAAGCCTTAAAGTGGAGCATTTGTGATCTGAGTTAAAAGACATCTCCACCAGCAAAACTTGGGTCAGTTCTTAGCTGCGGGCACAACAGTGGCACAATGGTATGACATCCCACCACCCCCTAAAAAGGAGGCGAAAGTTAAAAAGCAAGACAAAGAGAGATCTGAGAAAGATAAGAAAATTTGCCCTAGTGTTAGCAAGAAAAGGAAACAAACTCTGATATTCTGGAAGATCCTCCTAACAAATCAAACACTCTGTAAACTGGAAAAGCTATGACAAAGACATGCCTCAGGCAAATCACACCTCAAGGCCCTGAATGATAAAAGTGGGCTGAAGCTCAGCACAGCCGACAATAATTGGGCAGTGTCACCATCATTTGGCTCCTCCTCAACTTCCTCTAAAGGGACCTTGCCATAGACTCGGGCTCAGGAGAGCAGAAGCAGAACAGCTCCAGCACCTGGGCTTCTGCCCTTCCACACCCAAAGGGACTGCCAGCCGTCAAAGATGAATCTCTCTGAAACTGCATGCGTAACTGTGAAGACTATGAATCAAGGAATGAAATTCAAATCCTTCACCTTCACTTTGGTTTTTTGTTTGTCTGATTTTTAGGGGGGTTGTTTGTTTGTTTGTTTGCTTGTTTGTTTGTTTGTTGCAACACACCCGGCAATGCACATGGGTTACCTCTGGCTCGTGCACTCAGGAATTACTCCTGGCAGTGCTTGGGGGACCATATGGAATTCTGGGAATTGAACCCGGGTCAGCCGCGTGCAAGGCAAACGCTCTACCCTCTGTGCTATCGCTCCAGCCCCATGCCCACACACTTTGTACTCCTGTAGAATCTTTTGTGGACATTGGCCTCTCAGGGATGCTGCCAGGATAGTTTCTACCTATGGAATGTTGTTTTTTTTTTCCTGTTTTTTTTTTTTGTGTGTGTGTGTGTGTGTTGTCACACCTAGTGATGCTCAGGGGGTCCTGCTGGCTCTGCATTCAGGAATTACTGCTGGGGAATAATTCCAGGGGCCCATCTAAGATGCCAAGGATCGAACCTTGGTCAGCCACATGCAAGGCAAAGATCCTACTATCCAGTGTACTATCGCTCCGGCACCCTATGGAATGTTCTTAAGAAAGAATTCTTCCTCTGAGAAGTGTCTATTCATTTCCTCTCCCCATTTTTTGATAGGGTCTTTGAATTTTTGTTGTTTTTGTTGATCTTTGGAATGGGTGAATAGGCATCAGGGCTCCAGTCCTACTGGTGATATGGGAAAGTGGTATAGTCACTCAACAACACTAAAAATACGAGCTCTAAGATGCAATGACTAGAATTTTGTAATGTGCCTGTCAAGTTGACAGGTAGAAAATGGGGCAGGAGTTGGCAAGGGGGATGGAATATGGGACCACTGGTGGAGGGAGGTCGACACTGATGATGGGATATTGTTTTGAAATATTATATGCCTCAAACTCAACTATCAATAACTTTTAAGCCACAATTCTTTAATTTTTTAAAAAGAAAATTTTTCTCAAAAATAATTTATCATAGCAGAGCAAAGAGCTTTAAAAAAATTTCAATGAAAATGAATTGGTTTTAGCTTTCCAAAAATATGTATTAGGGCCAGAGAGACAGTATACAACAGGCAGGGCATTTGTTTTACATACAATTGACCAGAGTTTGATCCCTATAGCCTTATATAGTGCTCTGAGCCCCACCAGGAATAACCCCTGAGCAGAAGTAAGACAGAAGTAAAATTAAGAATAGCCAGGTATGACCCAAAACTAAAATAAAAAATAAAAATACATGACAGTCATTAGTTGGGAAAAAAGTACCTCTAAACAACTTCAACAGACGTAGGACAACCTTTATTATTTTTTAGTGTAACTGGAATTCTGTTTTAGAAATTTTTTTTCAGTATTGAGGATTGAAAAAATACCAAAATTTTGAAAGAGATATTGCTTCACACCCACAAGTAAAACTCTCACAAGAGTTCTCTGAGAGTAGTCATACATCATACAATGAAGTCATTAAAACATTTTATCAGATCATAAGAATTCATATTATAGTCAATTTTCATTTTATTTCATCATGTGAAGTTATTTTCTCCTATTTCCTAATAACAGCACATAAATTTTCTAGCTACTAACCAGAGAGTTGTTAGCTATGTGATAGAGATTGAGGATACAATCATCTGCTGGGTTTCCTCCTCCTAGCAGATTGGGACCACAAACCTGGGCTACTGCTTAAGAAATATGAGCAGAACTAATGTACACCACCTTCAGGCCTAACTGTGGCTCCTCTGGAACCATTACTGAAGCTCTTTCCAGTCTACTAGGTCTGTAGATGTTAATCCCAATACTGCAGGTCATCAGATGAAGGGATCAAGCCACTGCCATCCCCCAACTCACAGTGGGGCTACACAATGGAGAAAGATAATCATAGTCTTGTTTTTGTAATAGCAGTTATCTTTAAGACCCTGCTTAATATTATATGTATATACATATGTGTGTATATATGTGTGTATATATATGTATATGTATATATATGTGTGTGTATATATATATACACACACACACACTGGACTGGAGCGATAGCACAGCAGGTAGGGCATTTGCCTTGCACGCAGCCGACCCGGGTTCGATTCCTCCGTCCCTCTTGGAGAGCCCGGCAAGCTACCAAGAGTCTCCTGCCCACATGACAGAGCCTGGCAAGCTACCCGTGGCATATTCTATATGCCAAAAACAGTAACAACAAGTCTCACAATGGAGACATTACTGGTGCCCACTCGAGCAAATCAATGAACAACAGGAGGACAGTGCTACAGTGCTACTATATATATATATATACATATTTATATATATGTATATATATACACATATATATGTCTGTCTATTATTAAACACAAAAGAAATGATGTTAGGCTATGATGTTAGGCGAGAATGAAATTGATGACTATCTCTACTTATAAACATGCTTTTCATTATATTTTAAAAGTTAGCATCAGAATTTAAATTATACTTGTGTACATTTCCTAAGGGATGTCATACTTACTTTCACAGGTCTAGCTTTATAAATAACTGCTACTTTTAGCTGGGTACTACATTACTGCAAATTAAGTCATTAAAAATTATTGCTTTACATTAATTAACTAATGTAAAATTAATTATATTATAGGTATAGCAATTTTTTTTTTTTTGGTTTTTGGGTCATACCCGGCAATGCACAGGGGTTACTCCTGGCTCTGCTCTCAGGAGTTACCCCTGGCGGTGCTCAGGGGACCATATGGGATGCTGGGAATCGAACCCGGGTTGGCCGCGTGCAAGGCAAATGCCCTACCCGCTGTGCTATTGCTCCAGCCCCTAGGTATAACAATTTAATCTTGACTGCTTTTAGAAATACATTGAAAATTTATATTATATAGCTTATTTCTCAGTGTTTCAGTACTATTCCTTAAAATGAACTTTAACATGTTTAAGCAAAAAAATAACATTAGACTTTTTCTAAAAAAAATATTTCTTATAAAAATAATTAACTAGGGGGCTGGAGCAATAGCATAGCGGGTAGGGCGTTTGCCTTGCACGGCTGACCCGGGTTCGATTCTCAGCATCCCATATGGTTCCCTGAGCACCACCAGGGTTAATTCCTGAGTGCAGAGCCAGGAGTAACCCCTGTGCATTGCCAGGTGTGACCTAAAAAGCAGAAAAATAAAAATAACTAACTAAATATCAAAATCATCATTTCCAACTTTTACTGAATATATTGATTAAAATAAATGGACTCTGGGTAGAAAGTAAAAGATATAGCTGCTTGACACAGCCATTATTTGCTATAGTTCCTAAGACTGAGAATCTAATGTCTCTGTAATAAAATCCTTTGTAAGTCAGATCATTTCAAATTCATGGCTTTCAACAGGTCAAGAGGATGTAATTAAAAAAGACACAAACTTCCAGCTATAAAATAAATCAAGAGAACCTTCTTGCTGCTCCAACAGCCCAGGTGAGGTTTGCCTCTTGCTGACATCACTGGGCCTACTCCAGAATGGGGACCAGAATAGCTAAAAATACAGAGATTCATGAACAGGCAACAGCTCAGGGAATTCATAACCTTGAAACCAGATCTGCAACAAAGCATTAAAAGAGCTCCTTTGAAGGAAGGACAAATTTCTCAACATGTGGCATTGTATATGGTATTCTTTTTTTGTGTGTTTTTGTTTGGCATTAGTTTGGGGGCCACACCAGAGATGCTTAGAGTTCAATCCTGACTCTGCGTTCAGGAATCACACTGATGATGCTCGGGGATCTATGCGATGCCAGGGATCAAACTCAAGGCAAGTGCCCGACCCGTGATACTATCTCTCCAGCCCCGAGTATGGCACTCTTAATGGTGCATACAGTTACCCTTTACTAGATTGAGACTATTTAAGAACACATAACAACTTGGAGGCCCAAAATCATACAATTTGCAGCAACAAGGATGGGACTAAAAAATATTATGCTGAGTCAAGTCATTTTTTTTTATGGGAAATGTGGTCTATTTTTTTTTTTCAATTAGTGAATCACCGTGAGGGTACAGTTACAGATTTATATATTTTTGTGCTCATGTTTTCCCCATACAAAGTTCGAGAACCCATCCCTTCACCAGTGCCCATTCTCCACCACCAGTAAACCCAGCATCCTTCCACCCTCCCCAGTCCCGTCTCCCCCCACCCCACACTGCCACTATGGCAGGGTATTCCCTTTTGTTCTCTCTCTCTGATTAGGTGTTGTGGTTTGCAAAAAGGTGTTGAGTGGCCATTGTGTTCAGTCTCTAGTCTACATTCGGCACGCGTCACCCTTAAGTCAAGTCATCTTAAGGAAAGAGATAGATACAAAATGGTTTCTCTCATATGTGGGACTTAGAGATACACAGCAAGATAATAACAAAGGCAATGTATGCAAGAATTGATCCACACTATTGAGTTGGGTTGGGGAGATTGGGAGCAGAGTGTTTCAGGGTCCTTGGGCAAGGGAGGGGATATATTACTGATGGGTTTGGTATTAGCATTATGTGCACGAGAAACCATTATTTTTTTGCATTTTTGCATTCTTTGGGTCACACCCACCAATGCTCAGAGGTTACTCCTGGCTCTGTACTCAGGAATTACTTCTGGCTATGTTTAGGGGACCATACAGGATGCCAAGGATCGAACCTGGGCTGGCCACGTGCAAGGCAAACGCCTTACCTGCTATACTATCATTCCAGCCCCAAGAAACCATTTTTAATAGCATTGTAAATCACAGAATCTCAAGGGGGGTTTTATTTTAATTTTTAAATATTTTTAATGTGTGCTACTCTCAAGGCTAAAGAAATGGTACAAAAGTTAGGACATGTGTCTGGAAGGCACCCAACCCAGGGTAGTTCCTTGGCACCACATATTCCCCTGAGCATTGTTCGGTGCAGCCCTGAAGGCCTCAGCACCACTGGGGTGGCCCTTGTGGCTCCTTGCATGACAAGTACTGAGCAGCATCATATCCTCAGGCCCTCACAATGAGCCACCCACCTAGTTCACCAAGAATTGCAGGGAGTGGCACCAGGCCCCCTGAGCAAGGCGGAAGCATCCTCCCTTGCCCCTGAAGTAACTGAAGTGTGCTTTCTCAAAATTGCTCAAATAAAACATTATACTAATTATCTAATTATGTATAACTTGATATATTTATTCTGGGTTTCTTTGGGGAGGGAGGGGCACACCCAGAGATACTTAGGGCTTAGTCCTGACTCTATGCTCAGGGATCACTCCTGGAAGGCTTGGGGAACCATATGGGATGCTGGGGATTGAACCAGGATTAACCACATGCAAAGCAACACTACTGGCTTATTTTATTATCTCTCCGGCCCATCTTTGCTCTATCTTTTTAAAATATTGACTGTAGTCTGCCTCTCAGAGTTTCTATTCTGGCTTCCTATTATCACTTACTGATAATGACAGCTTAATTCTTACTTAGTTCTAACTTACTTTTCCAGGGCCTTAGTTTTATCCCTTATGAAAGGAGAACATTGAACCAGCTGTCAACATCTTATATTCCTAAACATCCTATACCTCTGAAATTAAAGAATAACCTGGACTGGGGCCAAAGCACAAAGTACAGCAGGTAAGTCACTTGCCTTGCACAGGCCTACCTGAGTTTGATCCCTGGCACCCTATATGAGCCTGTCAAGAATGATCCCTGAGTACAGAACCAGAAATAAGCCCTGAGCACAATCAGATGTGGCCCAAACACAAACCAAAAAATAAAATAAAATAAATAAAAATAATCTAAACTATATTTCTGGGGACTGGAGAGAGAGTCCAGTGGTTAAGATTTGCATAGGGCCGCAGCTATGACAATTTTTGCCGCACATGGTCTCAGAGGAAGCAAGGCCAGGTGTCGTCCGTGAGTGGCTCTTGAGCACTGCCAGGTGTGAACTCCCACCCCCAGAAATTGATTTCGTATTCCTTCCAATTTCCCTTCTTCCTTTATTAATTTGTTTTTTCTTCCTTTATTAAATATCAGTAATGCTCTATTAGCATACAGCAAAGATGGTAATTTTTGAGGGATTTACTAAAATTAGGCCTCTACCAATTAAATATAGTCATTATATGGCTTGCCTTGACTAAAAATAATTAAATTATCCATGAAAGCATCATTTCCCCCTAGTAATTAAGACCTGAAAGCACAAAATAAAGAATATTTTCAAAAATTAAAAGAGCATATTAAGGGCCAGAGAAATAGTACATTTGCCTTACATATGGACTGACCTAGATTCAATCCCCTTAATCCTGGGCACCCCATATGGTCCCCCAGCCCTGCCAGGAGTGATCCCTGAGCTCAGAGCCAGCAGTAAGTCCTGAATACCTAAGTGTGGTCCAGAAAGAAAAAGAAAAAACACACATTAGCATGATCTGACTTCCTCCTTTGGAGGAAGCCAAAAATCTTGAAATAGTATATTAGAATGATAAAAAAAAAACCTCTGTTGATACTATTGTAAGCATATCAGTTAAATATAAATTTAATAAAAATGCTAAAATTAATAAAAACCCTTTGGAGCAGATAGTCACAAGAAAGCCTGAGATTGTCGTTGAGGCATAACTAGATGAGGTCCACGAGCTCTACCTTGTGCTAGTTTTGTAGTAGTGCAGGGCAGAGTCTACTCAGAGTGCCTTTGGTTTGAAATCATTTTATTTTGATAATGGAATGTTGTGGTTTTTCACATTTGCTGTGCAATAAACCATAAAATGTATTGGAATGTTAGTGCTGTGCACTTCTTCCTTGTCCTAAACTTTGGTGAAGTAAGATACTGGTTTATGCAGAATAGAGGTTGGTAAAGCAGGAAAATAAAAAGAAACAGTTCGTACATAGTCTCATAGGTTTCCCAAAATTGGTGATACTGCCCCCTAGCGGTGGAGTATCCTGGAAAGGTCCAGGGGAGCAGAAGTAGCCTCTGTTGGAACAGAGGCATTTTATGCTTCTTCATTTAAGGAAGATAGATTTCCAAGCTGGAATCTGGGTGATATTTTTTCCTGGGATTGAGTAATGGGTTAAATAAGCACGAGTACCGCTAATTACTAACCTCTAATTACTACTAAAAAAACCCAAAAAGGTAGAGGTGAGGAGAAAACCCAGGTGAAGATGGTTGGCGGCCAGCACCAGAGGGTTATTTGGGGTTTTGTTTTTTTTTTAGCTTTTTGAGTCACACCCAGGGATTCACAGGGGTTATTCCTGGCTCTGCACTCAGGAATTACTCCTGGCGGTGCTCAGGGGACCATATGGGATGCTGGGATTTGAACCCGGGTTGGCCACTCACAAGGCAAACGCCCTACCCACTGTGCTATCGCTCCAGCCCCAACCGGAGGGTTATTGGGAGGAAAGGTTAGCGCCTGCAGACCACTGTCACCAAGGAGCAAAAAGACTTGTGTAAAGGAGCCCTGGGTGCCACTGTCACTGCTGTTAGGCCATGGCAGCACGTGTACTCAGCCGCAGGGATTGCCCAGGTGAAGGACAGCTACCAGTGTCCTTTGCCACTTGAGCTTGAACTGCTCTATGTGAATTTCTTTTGGGGAAGGGCCACACTTGGCAATACTCAGGGGTTACTTCTGGCTCTCCACACATGAAATCACTCTTGATGGTATTCAGGAGACCATTGGGGATGCCTGAGATCAAATCCAGGTTGGCCGTGTGCAAGGCAAACATCCTACCTGGTGTGCTACAGGTCCAACCCCTCTCTTTGAATTATTTAGAGGGGGCACACGCAGTGGTGCTCAGGTCTTACTCTTGACTCAGTGCTCAGGGATCATTCCTGGAGGGCACAGGGGACAATAAGGGGTGCCAAGGATGGAAGCCCCCAGTTGGCCACATACAAGGAAAGTGCCCTACCTGCTGTACTATCACTCCAGCCCACGCTCTCTGTGAATTTAACCTTTATCAACAGGACTGTCCGTTTCAAAACACCTTAAAAAGCTGAAGTTCCTTCACCACCAGAGAAGATCAAAGATGAAGTAGAAGCAATGATGAAGTAGTAAGCCATGGCACTGGAAAGGTCTGGACTGTAGAAAACACATTCCTAAAGTGAGTAAATATATATCAGAGAGATAGTACAGGATATAGGTAGCTTGTCTTGCAATCTGTTTGTCCCTGGTACAGGTCCCTACACAACATGCAGTTCTCTGAGTCACCGGGAGTCACTCCTGAGCACAGAACCAGGAATAGCCCCCAAACACAGCAGCGCGTGATCCCACTCCACACCCAAAGAAAAAGACACACACACACACACACACACACACACACAAAATACTAGGAATTTCTTTATAATTTTGTTGGGGTGTTTTTTTGGGGGGACACATCAGGCTGTCCTCAGGGCTTACTTCTTTTTTGTTTGTTTTGTTTTTGTTTTGGGGCCACAACCAGCAGTGCTCAGTGCTTACTCCTGGCTTTGTGCTCAGGGATCACTCCTGTCAAGATTTAGGGACCATATGTGGTATCAGGGATAGAACCCATGTTCAGCCACGTGTGGGACAAGTGCCCTACCTTCTGTCCTGTCTCCCTGCCCCACCCCACAGAATTCCTACTAAAAATTATTCAGAAGATATTTAAGGGGCTGGAGCAATAGTATAGCGGGTAGGGCATTTGCTTTGCACACAGCCAACCCGGGTTCGACTCCCAGCATCCCAGACGGCCCCCCAAGCACCGCCAGGAGTAATTCCTGAGTGCAGAGCCAGGAGGATCCCCTGTGCATTTTCTGGGTGTGACCCAGAAAGCAAAAAATATAAAAAAAGAAAAAAAGAAAAATATTTAAGACTAAATGAGGTTGCATATAAGAAAGTGAACAGTAATAATCCACTCAATTTGTTTAAACACGGCCAGAAAGGTAGTAAAATGGGTAAGGTGCTTGCCTTGAATGTGATCAATCCTGGTTTAGCTCCTAGTACCACATATTGTCCCCACCTCAGTAGTGATCCCTGAGCACAGATCCAGGAGTAAGGCCCAAGTACAACCAGGTGTGAAAAAAAATTTCTTCTATTGTTCATATATTCAAGTAATAAACTTATAATCAATATCTAATAAATTATAGTTATATTTAACTCACATTTCATTTGTTTTTTATTTTTTATGTATTTATTTTTTGGTTTTTGGGTCACACCCGGCGATGCACATGGGTAATACTCCTGGCTGTGCCCCAAATAAAACCACAGGACAGTGGGTCCGAAGAGACAGTACAGTAGGTGGTAAACTTGCCTTGTATGTGACCAGCCTGGATTTTATCCCTGGCTTCCCATTTGGTCCCCAGAGCACTGACAGGAGTAATTCCTAAGTGCAGAGCCAGGAATAAACCATGAGCATCACCAGATGTGGCCCAAAAGCCAATAAGTAAATAGCACTGCACTGTAGCACTGTCATCCCGTTGTTCATCAATTTGCTCAAGCAGGCACCAGTAACGTCTCCATTGTGAGACTTGTTATTATTTTTGGCATATCCAATATGCCACGGGTAGCTTGCCAGGCTCTCCGAGAGGGACGGAGGAATCTAGCCTGGGTCTGCAAACACCCTACCCACTGTGCTATCACTCCAGCCAAATAAAACCACAGGGGAAAAAATATTATTTATCATTTGTATAACTTTTTCTTCATCTTCTCAGGATTGGGCAGGAGTAGCATCATTTTGGAGTCAGAGCTAATAAATGAATATGATTAACAACTGTTGGTTTGAGGGGTTAATTTTCACTTGAAATCCCAAGATTGAGAAAGACTTTTTCAAAGCCTTGGACTGAAGGCTTTTTGTTTCGTTGTTTGGGGGTGGCAGAGGCCACAACCAGCATTTAGGGGTTACTCCTGGCTCTGTAATCAGTAGTCACTTGGAAGACTACATGTGGTGCTGGGGACCGAGCCAGGGACAGCTGTGTGCACAGCGGTGTACAAGACAAGCACCTTAATCCCTATATATCTTTCTGGTCTAGACTAAAGACTTTGATCTGTTTCTTTTTTGGTCCAAACCTGGTAGTGCTCAGAATTTACTCCTGGCTCTGTGTTCAGGGATTACTCCTGGAAGAAGTCAGGGGACCATATGGGGTTCTGGAGATTGAACCCGAGTTGTTGGCATGAAGGGCAAATGCTGTATTATCTCTTCAACCTGAGACTGAAGGTTGTTTTTTTTTTTTTTTATTTAGGTTTGGGTGGGGCCGGAATGACAGCACAGCGGTAGGGCGTTTGCCTTGCACACGGCCGACCCAGGTTTGGTTCCTCCATCCCTCTCGGAAAGCCCAGCAAGCTACCTAGAGTGTCCCACCTACACGGCAGAGCCTGGCAAGCTATCCATGGCGTATTCTATATGCCAAAAACAGTAACAACAAATCTCACAATGGAGATGTTACTGGTGCCCGCTCAAGCAAATTGATGAACAATGGAACAACAGTGACAGTGACATGTTTTGGGGAAACACCTGACAATGCTCAGGGGTAACTCCTGACTCTGCACTCAAGAATTACTCCTGGCAATGATCAGAGGACTATAGAGGATGCCAGAATCCAACTTGGGTTGGCTTCATGCAAGCCACGTGTCCTACGCACAACACATTCACTCTGACTGCAGACTGAAGACTTTTAAAGGGCAAAGATATCTGCTCTCTAGAGAGCTTGATAAGTTTCTGTTGAAAATATAATCCAAGCCTTGTAATCAATACATGTTCAGATTTTGGAATTAAAATGAACTATATGAATTCTGCTTTTGAAGGTAGCTTAGCAGGACAGTCTTCTTTTAATAAAACCCCAATATAACTTACTGGGTCCAAAGTGTCAGAGACATTTGGAATGCAGAGGTTGAGTACACAGATGCTGGAGTCTATTACCTGGATTCCAATTCCACTGTTTACTCTATACAAAACTTAAGCAATTATTATGTACAGAGGGATTGGAAGCAAGTTCAGCAAGACACAATGCAAGCAGCTTAACCCCTTAACAATCTTTCTGGTTCATGTTGGGCTTTTACATTTTGGTTTGGTTTGGCTTTTGTTTTGTTTTGTTTTGGGGTCACACCCGGTGATGGTGATGCTCAAGGCTTACTCTTAACTCTGTCACTGTCATCCTGTTGCTCATCAATTTGCTCGAGTGGGCACCAGTAACATCTCCATTGTGAGACTTGTTACTGTTTTTGGCATATCGAATATGATACGGGTAGCTTGCCAGGCTCTGCCATGCGGGCGAGATACTCTCGATAGCTTGCCAGGCTCTCTGAGAGGGGCGAAGGAATCAAACCTGGGTCAGCCGCATACAAGGCAAATGCCCTACCGCTGTGATATTGCTCCAGCCCAACATTTAGAATAGAATAAAAAAAAGTGATGTGGAGTTCATGCCAATTCAATCAGCTTAATCAATGACTGAATAAATAGCAGTACTCCTACATTATTAAAAAAGAAAAGAGTTCAAATCCAGGTTTTCAGTTATTTGGGCTGAGTGATATGGGAGAAACTGCCTCAGTTTCATTATCTACGGAGAGGGAAAAACAGTAATACCTACCTACTATGAAGTTGGTATGATGATTAAAGAAGTTAATATTTATAAAGAACTTAGCATGATGTCACACCATAAATATTCAGTAAAGGCACTTGATTTTTAACATACCAGTTACTTACTTACTGCTCTAAATAGACAATTAAAACTGGATACATAAAAACAAAACCTGGTGATGTTCTTCAATGAGGTATCAATACAGAGGTGACCTTAACTCTGCACTCAGGAATTAGTCCTGGTTCGAGGGACCCTATGAGATGCCAGGGATCAAATCAGGGTCAGTCATATACAAGACAAGCACCCTACCCACCCTGCTATTTCTCCAATCTCTTGGCTGGGCCTTTTAATAAATACTTTATAAATGTTATTTAAATTAATCTTGCATCACTTGTATCACTCATCTTCCCATTGATTTGCTCAAGCAGGTGCCAGTAACATCTCCATTTGTCCCTGTCACGTGCTAGTGTAGCCCAATGATATCTGCTCGCTCCAGGAACAGGAAGAGCCTCAAACCGTTCATTCAGGGTTTTGACAAGAAATCTGACTTCTCGTTGGTGGGCAGCCACGAGGTCTTTTGATGTCCCGTAGAATCCAGTAGTAACAGCTCTAGTCCAGCAGTCGTCTCTGAATCGCATTACATGTCCAGCCCATCTGATATTTGATGTCTTGGCAGACAAGACAGCATCCCTGATTTTTTTTCTTTTGGGGTCACACCTGGCGATGCACAGGGGTTACTCCTGGCTCTGCACTCAGGAATTACCCCTGGCCATGCTCAGGGGACCATATGGGATGCTGGGATTTGAACCCAGGTCGGCCGCGTGCAAGGCAAACGCCCTACCCGCTGTGCTATCTCTCCAGCCCCAGCATCCCTGATTCTTGACTGTCGATGGAGGTCGGAACTCCGGATTCCTTCTTTCACTTGAGTGAGACGTGATACTCCTAACATAGCTCTTTTGAGTCCTCTTTGGGATACCCGCATAGCGTTCTCATCCTGTTTGCGTAGGGCCCAGGTCTCTGAGGTGTATGTTAGCGCAGGAAAAACGGTGGAATCGAAAAGATGTGCCCAAAGTCTGACACTTAACCTCTTAACCACTTCTTTAACGCTCTTGAAGGCGTTCCACACTCCTCTCTTCCTCCTGTGCAGTTGTGGCGCCAAGTCGTTCCTCATGTTGAGTTCTCGACCCAGAGAATATACACATAGCTGCCGCATTCAGAGATGTTCATTCCATTGAGAGCAAATAGAGCGTCAGGGACTAGTTCGTTTTTCATGAGCATCATCTTGTTGAGGTTCAACTGCAGTCCGATCTTTCCACACTTGAGGTCGAAGTCGGCCAGCACTTGTGCCGCTTGGCTAATGCTTGGCGTTATGAGAACAGCAAAGCAGAGGTGGTGTAGTTGCTGACTACAGATTAAGAATTAATCTTAACACCTCTATTTAGTAGATAGCCTTACCACTTCTGTCACTGTCACTGTCATCCCGTTCCTCATTGATTTGTTCAAGCAGGCACCAGTAACGTCTCTTGAGAGACTTATTGTTACTGCTTTTGGCATATTCAATACGCATGGGTAGCTTGCCAGGCTCTGCCATGCGGGCTCGATACTCTCAGTAGTTTGCCAGGCTCTCAGAGAGGGGCGGAGGAATCAAACTCGGGTCGGCCTCGTGAAAGGTGAACGCCCAACCGCTGTGCTATCACTCCAGCCACTTCTATTTTTTTGTTTGTTTGTTTATTTGGGACACATGGGTGCTCAGGACTTACTTCTGGCCCTGCACTCAGGAATCACTCCTGGTGGGGCTCAGGAAACCTAGTGCAGTGCCAGGAAAAATACCTCTGGAAATTGGTCCATTTTTCTGTGTCTGCACTGCCATCTCCTAGGTGCACATCACTACCATCTCTTGCAGGGACAACTGCAATAGTTTCCTAACTGGTTCAACAGCTTACTTGCTGGCTGCTGCAAGTCTCTTCTCCTTACGATGATCTCCTGAAGATTAACCTTTTTTTTTTTTCTTTTTGGGTCACACCTGGCGATGCACAGGGGTTAGTCCTGGCTCTGCACTCAGAAATTACCCCTGGCCGTGCTCAGGGGACCACATGGGATGCTGGGATTTGAACCCAGGTCGGCCGCGTGCAAGGCAAATGCCCTACCCGCTGTGCTATCTCTCCAGCCCCCAAGATTAACCTTTTTAAGACAAAACCAAGTTGGATTGTATTGTGCTCTCCCTTAAAATAGTCCAGCAGCTTCTCATTGTTCTTAGATAAGTACCCAAAATCCATAACAGATAACACTTGTAGGATATGGCCTTAGTCCATTCTTCAGTTTCATTCTTGGCCATCCTTCCCCTTCCCTTGCCCCCAGTAGTCAAATTTTACATCATTCATTGCTTTTCGTTTGTTTGGTTGGTTTGGGGATCACACCCCATCAGTGCCAGGACTTACTCCTGGCTCTGCATTCAGGGATCACTCCTGGCAGGACTCAGGAAACCATACGGGGTACCAGGGATTGAACCCAAGTCGGACACATGGAAGACAAGTAACCTACCCACTGTACTCTCACTTTGTTCCCTTCACAATTTATTAACAAGTATGGAGGGGGCAGGCTGAAGAGATACTACAGCAGATAGGGTGTTTGCCTTGCACATGGGAGACCCAGGTTTGATCTCTGGCATCTCATAATGTCCCCTGAGCACTGCCAGGAGCAATTCCTGAGTACAGAGCCAGGAGTAACCCCTGAGCATCACTGGGTGTGACCCAAAAAAAGTCAAAACAAACAAAATAGTCGATCTCTTATATCCTATTAAAGGATAAAAGACAAACCAAAAACAAACCTATGCAAACTGAATTACTAGTACCTTGATTTTGGGTTTCTGGACTCTGATAACTGTGACAAATTCCTATTCTTCTGAGACTAGATGATGCTGTTCGAACAAAGACTAATCTTATGAATGTAACAGTAACAATACTCAGAAGAAAATCATTTCTTAAAAGCAGACAAGAAGAAGGAAGTTTGCTTGCTTGCCTTGCTCCCAGTCCACTTGGGTTAGATCTCCTCACACCCAGAAGTGCTGAAGTACAACACCAGATGTGACCAAAAAATGCAAAAAAAAAGAAAGAATTAAAATTTAAAATTAAAAAAAGAGAGCTGCTAAAGTAACACTGATCACAGACAGGGTGGCCAAAGACTAAAAATCACAAAAAGATTGGTGATTTGGAGCGAGCTAATACAGGAGTAAGATGTTTATCCCATGGCTGACCACTGCTGGAATCCCAGCAAAACATTATGGTTCCCCAAGGACCATGCCCAGGATACCAGGAGTCATACCTAAGTCCAAAACCTGGAGGGAAAAAGAAAAACACCTTTTTGGCTTTTGATTTGGGATTGGAGTGAGGGGCACACCTGGCGGTACTCAGGGCTTACTCCTGTCTCTGCGCTCAAAGTCTGCAGTCATATGGTGTCCTGGGGATAGTTGAAGGCAAGTTTCCCTACCCGCTGTGCTAGCACTCCATTCCAAACTCCCTTGATATTTATACTTTTTCATATTCATGATGAATCGAAATTCTCATATCTATTTCTTTCTTTTTTTTTTTTTTTGCTTTGTGTTACTCCTGGCCCTGCACTCAAGAATCACTCCTGGCGGTGCTCAGGGGACCATAAGGGATGCTGGGAATTGAATCCGGGCCGGCTGCGTGCAAGACAAACGCCCTCCCCGCTGTGCTATCGCTCCAGCCCCCCATTTCATTTTTATCCAAACATTTTTAAACAATTTTCATTTCATGAATGAAATTTTTTTTATATTTTATCCTTGCGGGCCACAGCCATGCAGGGTCACGCAGAGACTCTGGGATGCAGTGCTTAGCCAGTCCAGGGGACAGACCTGGCGGTGACCGGCCCGCAAGAGCTCGGCCAGTCCCTAGGGTCCCGCGGAGCAAATTGTGGCGGCAGTGGACTTAGCCAACGGCATAAACCAACTTGTGTTTTTGAATCCTCAGCTCAGGAGCGGCACGTACCGCGCCGAAAGGGATAGAGCCTATCCCAAACTGCGCGCCCAGCCGGAAGCTCAGGTAAGGTGCCTTCCCACCGCCCTCCATCCGCCCATGGCCATTGGTCAGTTAGCGCTCTGAGCTCCGCCCCCAGATTTGAAAACTTCTTCCGGGAGTCGGCAGGCCGCCTCCGGCTGGAGCTCGCGGAGCCCCGCCCACTCCCAGCGTTCCGTGCGGCGGCCTGGCCGCCATTGTTTGAATTTAAAAACGAAAACAGCGCGGGGCTACTTGCAGTTCGGGCCGGGCAGGCGGGCGTTTGCAGGTGAGGAGGTGGCCGACTGCGCACTTACGAGGCTTGTCGGAGGGAAATTGGCTCTGGGAAATGGGTTGTGGAGCGTTGGGGGCGCCTGGGGCGTCATGTGAGCTGGGGCTGCTTGAACCAAAACTCTGGGCTCAAGGTTTGACTGTCTCCCTGGACACGCACGAGCGGAATGACGCAGTCCGCGTGTTTAACCTCTCTGGTTGCTCCCCGCCGACCCCGGTTTGATCCTTGGCACCGCGTATGGTCCTCAACCGGCCCCCCGAACACCGCCAGGAACGATCCAACGCACTGGTGAAAGCCCTGAGCCCCAGCCGGGTGTGGCCCCCCACAAAAAAAAAAATCCCTCGAGGGTCTTACTTGGTTGATACGTTAACAGGGGATAATAAGAGGTTGTCATGAAGTGCGGCATATGGCAGTCACTCTGTTTGCAGTCATGAATGTTTTTATGGTTAATTGCTCTGTTCGTGGTGGGGCGCTGTCGTCGCAGCCCAGGTGTCCGCATTCTTGAGATGAAGTTTCCTTGGAAGGCGACATGCTCTCTTGTTGGGGAGATCCTGTTTGCAACCCCCTCCAGACGCTTAATGCCGGGCTGCCACCGGGGTCTGGCGCTTGTCCTTGGGGACGCCGAACGCAGCGGGGTTGGAGGGTGTGGGAAGGCAGTGATTGCTGCCACCTCCCCCTTTAGCAGGATTCCACTGTCAGTCTGGTTTTCTGATTCAGTGATGCCAATATTGACTACTTGTTTTGGTTTTGGTTTTGGGTGGTTTCTTTTTTGCTTTTTTTTTTTGGGGGGGGGGTCACACCCGGCAATGCACAGGGGTTACTCCTGGCTCACGCACTCAGGAGTTACTCTTGATGCTGGGGAGACCATATGGGATGCTGGGAATCGAACCCGGGTCGGCCGCATGCAAGTCAAATGCCCTACCCACTGTGCTATTGCTCCAGCCCCTAATATTGACTACTTGAGAGATTAATTGACGATTTTAATCCTTGCTTAAAGGTGATAAAAATACAGGTTCGTTTTTGTGTTTAAAACAAGGCGGCATGGGCAGGAGAAAGCCCTCCACCTGCTCTGCTCGCGGGAAACCCGGGTTGCAGTCCCAGCACCGTAGGTTCGCCTCGGGTACCCTCTTTGACTCTTTTACATAGTAGCATCTTTGAATCATCATTTCCCCATTCTTGAACCAGGAACTTTAGTTTGGAACTCTCTGTTCTGGGTATTTTATAATCAGGTCAAAGACTGCAGCGAGCTTCCTCCCTTTCTCCTTAGCATTGTACACAAGTAGGTTCTCAGTCAATATTTGAATGTTTTGGCTTGGGGAGGGGGTGGTCCACACTCAGCAATACTCAGGGGTTACTCCTGGCGATGCTAGGGGGACTATATGGAATACCAGGGGTCCTTATCATGCAAGGCAATTAATTTCCTTACCTGCTATACTATCCCTCCAGCCCCATCCTGTGTGTTTTTGTTTTTTGCGGAGGGTGCGGGGTAGGGGAAGGCCTGTGTAATTTTTTTAAACTTAAGCTTAACCCTGAATTTACCTTTAGGTTTAGTGACTTGATAGTTAGTCCGGTTGTAATAATTTACCAATGCATTGTTATGTATTCACCTTGATTTAAGACCTGGAATGTGGAGGGTCCTAGTAAGCTCTTGAGCTCCAGTCACTCTTTGCAAAGCTCTGGGAACTATATGGTGCCAGGGATGGAATTGGCTGCAGTCAGCAAGGCACTCCTTAAGGCCTTAATCCCTTTTCTATCTGGCCCCTCTAGTCCTGTTTTGATCACTGATATAGTTTGACATTTTGCATGTATTATTTAGAAGGATTTACTTGAAAGTAATTATCTAGACTTGAACTGTTTAAACACTTAACCACCTTTAACTGTTAAGTGTTAACATACTACACACAAAATCTGTAGTATCCTTCAGAAGACACAAAATAAGTATAACCACGTAATTGTCACAATTTTCTTAACCATCTCCTTGCTATTTCATTTAGAGAATTTTCCACCTTCATGTTTGAGAGATGCATGCAGAGATTCGGTGTTTTCCTCTATTGACAGATATTCATTAAATCTCTAGATGAATTTACATGTAGGGATTAGATTATATAAATAATACTAGTGGATGGCGTTGATTATTATATGACTTAAAATCTGTAAATTAGTTAACCTTTTGCTTTTCCCATGGGTCATTACAGATCAGTCGTCTTGTGTTTTGCTTTGAAGATCTAGTAACAGTGCTTCTTCAACTCAAGGTTGCCAGAAGGCTCTTAGAAATTTTGACTTATGGAAAATGACATAAAAAGAAAGCAGATTTTCAAAAACATCCTTTGTTCAGCATGACACATGGAGATTGCTTTTTACTATCAAAATTATAAACTATGTTCAGCATGGGCTGGAGCGATAGCACAGTGGTAAGGCGTTCGCCTTTCACGCCGCCGACCCGTGTTTGATTCCTCCGTCCCTCTCGGAGAGCCTGACAAGCTACCGAGAGTATCATGCCTGCACGGCAGAGCCTGGCAAGCGACCCGTGGCGTATTGGATATGCCAAAAACAGTAACAATAAGTCTGTCAATGAGAGACGTTACTGGTGCCCACTCGAACAAATCGATGAGCAACGGGATAACAGATTACAGATGTTCAGCATGTCACTAGAGTATCATTTGCAGTGGTTGCTCAACTCAGACTTTCAAAATTATTGTGGCATACATGTTGGTTTAAAGTTGTCTAACAAGGTTGTTACTCTTGCAGGATGGCATCGGATTTAAATCTAGATGGTGTGCCTAGACTATCTTATGTAATTAGTGCTGACCCAGTGGTAAGACCTTCAGAAATAAATTTTGATGCCATCAAGCTTGATCTCTCACATGAATTTTCCTTAGTTGCTTCGAACACTGAGGTGAGTACCAGAAAAGCACTGTTCTGACTACCGTAATTGAGTGGAAATGTGTGTCTGCATGGAAATATGGTAGAACTAGAATAGAGCTTTTCTGGCTGGATTTTGGGTCAGAGAGATAGCTCAGCAGACTGAATGCACCCTTTGCATGCAGGAAAATTGGGTTAAAGCCTTGGTACCACATGGTCACAAAGCACCACCCGAGTACGGACCAGAATATAGCTCCTGAGCATCACCATTCCCCAAACAAAAAACAGTAAAATAAATCCTGTAGATTTGAGGCAACGTCCATTTTGGTAACTTTTTCAGTTTGCTCTCAATTGAGGTACCATAATTTACAATACTATTGATGTGTTTCATGCATACATCAGGTGGTATATCTTTAGACATCTAGGGAGGAAAAGGTGTTCCAATTAATAGATCTAGTCACTTTTTATAGATTCTGTTATGTGTGTCTCTTTCTGACTACCCACTTCAACTCCTCCCTCGTCCGTTCATTTTCCTAATCAGGAATATGGGATTGTGGCGCCAGAGATTGAAACAGGGTTAGTCGCATGCAAGGCAAGTGCCTTATCCCTCTATAATGTCTTTGCAGCCCACTTTAATAAATGACAGCCTGTGAAAAGCCCTATTTTGTATCTTTAAAATAAAGTTATCTTGCTCTTTTTATTTTTTTAAAGACAAGCAGTTTGGAACCCAAAGATTATCTCCAAGTTTATCTTCGAGTGAGACCATTCACACAATCAGAAAAAGAGCAAGAGACTCAGGTTTGTGTTGAATTTGCTTGGGGTTTATTCTTTTACCTTTTATATTGAATGAACAAAATATCATTATTTTCATTTATTTGTTATGTTTCATTTTATGTGTTCTATTTAGGGTTGTGTTTATAGTTTAGACTCCCGGACTATTATGCTGAAAGATCCTCAAAGCATCCCTGGTAGGTTAAGTGAGAAAAGTTCTACACAGTTGGTACAGAAATTCAGTTTCTCTAAGGTAGGTACGTTTGAAAATGTAAACCTAAAAAGAAAGACTTCTTTTAGGAGAGGGAAACTTAGGCAGAATTATTACAAAATTGTATATACAGACTGCTTTGTGTGCGCGCTTGCGTGCGTGCGTGCGTGCGTGCGTGCGTGCGTGCGTGCGTGCGTGCGTGCGTGTGTGTGTGTGTGTATTTTGTGCTTGTGGAACTTAGATCTTATGCACTAGTACTTTTTTTCCTCAAGTCTATGACTCAAATGCCAATTTGTAAATGTATAATGGTAGTAAACAAATCAAATCAGCGTATGGTTCTTAAAAAATTTTATCAAGGGCTGGAGTGATAGCACAGTGGATAGGGCTTTTGCCATGCATGCAGCCAGCCCAGGTTCGATTCCCAGAATCCCATATGGTCCCCCAGCACTGCTAGGAGTGATTCCTGAGTGCAGAGCCAGGAATAACCCATGTGCCAGGTGTTACCCAAAAAAGAAAAAAAAAAATTTTAATCAAGTATATTTGTAAGAGTTAGGAATATGGTACTTAAGAATGAATCTTTTCATATTTTAATCTTTAAAGTATGAGTGATGGATGGGGAGGAATCCATTGTTAGTAGTAACTATTAAATTTTTCTTTCAAATTTTTAATTTTATCTTCATAAGGTTATTCACAATAATTGGTTATATTCAATATTTCAACACCAATCCTACCACTATTACACCTTCCCACCACCATTATTTCAAATTTTCCCATTACCACTCAAGGCTGCCCCACAGGCAGATGCTAAATAATTTATTTTGTATTGCTTGTTATGAATATTATGAGATGTTGCATGACCGAGAAAGTGGCTGTGTGCTCCTAGAATTCTAAAATTTTAAATATTTGGCTTTTGGAGGCATCTCTATCGAGATTTCCAGGAAGGGCAGGGAGATGGGGGAAGGAGCCCATTCCTGACCTCATGAAGCCTGGGGGTTTCAGTCACAAGTCCTGCATTCCTGGTATTTTAGCAGATTCATTCTCATGCATGTGGGGCTCGGGAAGAGCCTGTGAAGGTCAGCCGTGAGCATGGCGGGGATAGCATTCTGGAGGTTTGGGGCAGGCAGAGGGACACACCTGCCCCCCTCCTAGGTGCCCCAATGGAATCAGCCTGGCAGGGGTGGGGAGATATCTCTGCAGTGTACTGCTATTTCCCAAGATTCATTTGTGAGTCCTGAAATTTTTTTCAGAAGTTTAAAATTTTTCTTTTTCTTTCTTTCTTTCTTTTTTTTTTTTAGGTTTTTGGCCCAGAAACTACACAGAAGGAATTCTTCCAAGATTGCACTATGCAGCAAATAAAAGACCTCTTGAAAGGAGAAAGTCGGCTGATTTTTACTTATGGGCTAACAAATTCTGGAAAGACATACACTTTTCAAGGTAATTGTTTTATTTTTTCAGGAGATGATAAAGAAGCACCAGTACAAATTTTTATATACTTGGCAAGCTACCAAGAGTATCCCGCCTGCATGGCAGAGCCTGGCAAGCTACCCGTGGCGTATTCAATATGCCAAAACCAGTAACAAGAAGTCTCACAGTGAAGATGTTACTGGGGGCCACTCAAGCAAATTGATGAACAACGGGACGACAGTGCTACAGTTTATATTTCCATTACCTAGTATATTTCATTTTTAGGTATATTGAATGTGTATTGCTGGTAACTTTTAATTCAATTTGATTTTTTAAATTAGTACAACTACCTATATGAAAGAATTTGATGATGATGACTGGAGTTGAAGAGAGATAACAAGGATTAAGGTGCTTGCCTACCTAGCATGCAGCTGACTCTGATTGTGTCTCCACATGGAATACTTACGCACGTCCAGGAATGGTCTCTTAGAACAAAGCCAGGACTGGGTGTGGCCTGAAAAACAAACCAAAAAGAGAAGTAGATAATACTAAAAATAGAGGACTAAAGAGGTAGCAAAGCCAGTAGGACACTTGATTTGTATGTCACAGACCAAGACTTGAGCTCCAGCACTACATAAAATCCCTCTGAATACCACCAGGAGTAATCCCTAAACAGGAATGTCAGGAGTAAACCCTAAACACCTCCAAACCAGAAAAAAAAAATCAAAAACAGAAACCAGTAAAAGGATTGATGCAACATAGTGAATTAGGCATAGCAAACGAGCAAAAACATTTTATATTACATTATATTTTGTAATTATGAATGGTTGAACTTTTTCAGTCTTGCTCTGAACAGAAAATTTCATGTTTTGTATCAGAATAATAGTTTATAGAATGTTAATTGTACAACAGAAACAAGCGAAAGAAAAATTAGTAATCCTTTAGTTCCTCGCTTTTGCTATAGTTTTTTCTTTTGCCTATTGGTGACATAAAAGGAGCCCTGTTAGTGCAGAAATTCTTTTCCTTCACAGTACTCTCAGAGAAAACAAGACAAAAATTCTTTTCACAGGCACAGAGGAGAATGTTGGCATCCTGCCTCGGACATTGAATGTACTATTTGACACTCTTCAGGGAAGACTGTATACAAAGACGAACCTTAAACCACATAGATCCAGAGAATATTTACGGTTGTCACCAGATCAAGAAAAAGAAGAAGTTACTAGCAAAAGTGCATTGCTTCGGCAAATTAAAGAGGTTTGGAATTGTCCTAGTATAATATAAACATTATAGCCTTTTTAAGTTTTCTATCATTTATTTTAGCCTATAATGAAATTTATGATGGTAATCAGGGTTATTGTGGGAGGGAGGGTTGTTGGGGTTTTGTTGTTTGATTTGATTTTTGGGCCACACCCACTGATGCTCAGTGGTTACTTCTGGTTCTGCACTCAGGAATTACTCCCGGTAGTGCTCAGAGGACCATATGGGATGCTGGGGATCAAACCCAGGTCAGCCATGTATGTGCAAGTCAAATGCCCTACCCACTGTACTTTTGCTCTGGCCCCCTTAAAATTACTTCTTAATTGTAGAAGTAATTTATATATACAAAGTATAGGGAATGTGTAAAATATAAAGCGAACATTTCTCTTCCTAAAGAAAAAACTTACCAGACTGAAGAGTATTCATATTATACAGAAATAACTTACAAAAAAGTTTTTGTGTATATTTTTGTGTTTTGGATTGGTTTTTGGGCCATGCCCAGTGATACTTAAGAGTTACTCGTGGTTCTGCACTTAGGAGTTACTCCTGGAAGTGTTCTGGAGGCCATGTGGGATGTTTGTATTCGAACTTAGTTCATTGTGTACAAGGCAAGCACCCTCTCTGCTGTACTGCCTCTCCGGCCCCCATGTATATAGTTTTGTAAGAGTATTTAACAAAATATTTTCTATAGTGGGGGCTGGAGCAATAGCACAGCGGGTAGGGCGTTTGCCTTGCACACGGCCGACCCGGGTTCGATTCCCAGCATCCCATATGGTCCCCTGAGCACCGCCAGGGTGATTCCTGAGTGCAGAACCAGGAGTAACCCCTGTGCATCGCCGGGTGTGACCCAAAAAGAAAAAAAAAAATTTGTATAGGGCCAGAGTGATAGTACAGTGGATAGGACACTTGCCCTGGGATTGATGAAGATTTTCTTTTTTTGTTTGTTTGTTTTTTGGGGGGAGGGGGGACAGGACAAGGGTTCCGGACCCTTACCCAACTGCAGTCAGGGCTTACACCTGAGATCATTTGGAAACATATGGGGTGCCAGCAATTACATGCAAGGTAAGCACCTTATCCAATGCACTGTGTCTCTGGACCCCTTTTTTGGAGGGTGGGGATCCTAGCCATTGTTACTCAGGCTATTCTGGGCTCTGCTAAGAAGTGTTACAGTATGGAAGGCCACGTGCCTAGTCCTGTCTTAATCTCTCCAGCCCATTCTTTTTTTTTCTTTTCTTTTTTTCCTTTTTTTTAGGAGTAGGGGCTGCCTTGGCCATATCTCCTGTACTGTCTCTCCAGCCCTCCCTCTATGGGGGTTGGGAGTGACTTGGGCCACAGCCTGCAGTGCTCAAGGACTTTCTTTGGCTCCGTGCACAGGAGTAACCCCTAGCAGTCCTCAGGAGACTCTATTTGGTGCCCAGAATTAGAACCAGTGTCCGCAGAACACAAAGTACATTCTGTAACCCCTATACTGTTTCTCTGGCCTGAGAATGCATTTTTTTTTATTTTTATTTTTTTTGCTTTTTGGGTCACACCTGGCGATGCACAGTGGTTACTCCTGGCTCTGCACTCAGGAATCACCCCTGGCCGTGCTCAGGGGACCATATGGGATGCTGGGATTTGAACCCGGGTCGGCCGCGTGCAAGGCAAACGCCCTACCCGCTGTGCTATCTCTCCAGCCCCTAGAATGCATTTTTTTAATTGGCAGGAAAATTTAGTAGACAAGATCAACTATCTTAACGTTTTAAACTTTTTTTAATCTTTTATTTTCAGGTTGCTATGCATAGTGACAGTTATGATACTCTTCATGGTAAGGTTTTCTTTCTCACTAATCTTTAAAATGTGTATTGTATGATACAATACAAGAAATACATACATGAAAAACTTTTAAATCTTAATCATTCTTGTTGATTAAATTTCTTTAGTGACAGTACGAATCTAGAAAATGATACTTAGTATGAAATGTCAATCTCTGTAAAGTTTTTTTTTTGTTGTTTTTTGGTTTTTTTGCTTTTTGGGTCACACCCAGCGATGCTCAGGGGTTACTCCTGGCTTTGCACTCAGGAATTACTCCTGGCAGTGCTTGGGGGACCATATGGGATGCCAGGGATCGAACCCAAGTCGGCTGCATGCAAGGCAAGCGCCCTACCCGCTGTGCTATCGCTCCGGCCCCAATCTCTGTAAAGTTTATTTAGAGCATAAATAGCCCTTTACTAGTTTAAATATGTTGAATTCACAAGACAATTTTTTTCTTTGTCCTTTGCCTTTGGTTTCAGTTTGGTTCATTAGCATTTTCAAAAGGAAAAGAAAGATAAGCCGAACTTTGGTTGACAAACAGTTATTATCTGTTTCATCTGAAATCTATGGACTACTGTTAAATGATTAGGAATATTTAGTTTTCAAGTCTAGGAGTCTTGTTCTGTCCTATTGTCTTGTTTTTAGTCAGTTGCTGAACTGTTGTGATTATCCCTTTTTAAATTTTTTGTAGGGAGTTTGACGAACTCTTTGAATACCTCAGAGTTGGAAGAATTTGTGAAAGATTGTGAACAATCCTGCTTGAACATGGATGATAGTATAAAGTTTTCTATATGGATTTCTTTCTTTGAGATTTACAATGAATGTATTTATGACTTGTTTGTTCCTGTATCTTCTAAGTTCCTAAAGAGAAAGATGCTACGCCTTTCTCAGGATGTAAAGGGCTATTCTTTTATAAAAGGTATAGTAATGAGTACTTTTTATTTTATTTTATTGATTCACAGTTCTTTTCTAGATTTTGTTAAAGCTATAAGAAATCAAACCAAGGGATAGAGCAATAGTACAGCGGGTAAGGCATTTGCCTTGCATGCAGCTAACCTGAGTTTGGTCTCTGGCATCTCCATATGGTCCCCGGAGCACTGCCAATATTATTCCTGAGTGCAGAACATGAGTAACTCCTGATCATCGTGACCCCCCCAAAAAAAAAAATCAAACCAGAAATTGAAACTTTTTTTATTCTATTAAAATTCAAGATAATAAAATCCAAGTAAGATTGTGTTTAGGAAGTATGTTAATTAAACCTGAATATAAAGGGCTCTACTTGAGTGTTTCCGTAGTGTTGCCAAATATCGCTAATTGGATTCACAAGTGGGAAAAGCTGTGAGTTTTCACATTATTCTGCCTTATAATAGTGTTCAAATTTGCAACTATGGAAATGCTGTTCTCCCACACCTGCTCTGGCCCCTGAACAGGCCATTTTAAAACGCTTAGACAGGGGCCAGAATGATAGTATAGTAGATTGGGCTCTTAACTTGCATGCAGCCCACCTGGGTTCAATTCCAGAAGCCCCTTGTGGTCCCCAGAACCCAGCAGGAGTGATCCCTGACCACAGAGTCAAGAGTAGGCCCTGAGCATCTTCGGGTATGGCCCCAAAACAAAAAGAAAATAAAGTGGCCTGTTTTTAGAACAGTGGTTGAGTGCATGTTTTGATATATGAGGCCCTGGGTTTGGCACTTAGAGGTAGGAAAGGAGAGGTGGTAGATAATCCTACTCACAGTATAAATACCTGTACTTAGTAACTTAGTAACTGCGTATCTATATGAATATGCACACTAATATATGCATCTATATTTATGCCTCAAATTTTATTTACTGTAAAGTATAACCTTTATAGTAATATAATAATTTTGATTTGGGGGCAATAACTGTGCAGCACTCAAGGACTACTCCCAGCTCTGTGCTCAGGAGTCACTCTGTAGTGCTTGAGGATCAGGTAGTGCTGGAGCTGAAACCCTGTGCTCTTGTCACATGAACTATCTCTCCAACCCCACTTTTTTTTTTTTAACTTAATTTTACATGCTACTGATTATAACTCAAATTTTGTTGTATGATTCACGAAATACTGTTAATCATTGATTTCTCGAGCGGGCTCAGTAACCTCTTATTTCGTCCTTTCCCTGAGATCTTAGAAGTCTATCTCCACTCGGCCCTCCCAAGGATGTCTCACTGGGGGCTCTTTCAGGGTCAGGGGAATGAGATCCAGCTTGTTAACTGAATTTAGCATATGAATACACTATGGGTAGCTTGCAAGGCTGTCCCATGTGGGCAGGAAACTCTCAGAAACTTGCCAGTTTCTCCCAGAGAGAGAAATAGGCTACAGGATATCTGGGAGCTTGCTTTTAAGTCTCTGGATGTTGACCGTTGATAGGATTACACACACCTGGGTTCCTCTGCTGGTACCTTCATGCATGAGGCCTGTCCGAACGTGTGGAGAGGGGCCTCCAGCATGGCTGTAGCTAGGTTCCAGTGGTGTTCAGCCGCTGGGAGCTCTGCTCGGGGTGGGGAGGGAAGCTGGAGCCCATCCCCTCCGAGAGGCCCCGGGGAAGACAGCCAGGCCTGCAGGCAAGAGACTCTGTTGTATGATTATCAAATTTTAATCTTTATTGTCTCACTGCTATAGGCTTAAGCCTTACTGTATTTTTTCTTTTATGTTCTGGATTCTACTTCTAAGGAATAGATTTTCCATTTTCAGACCATTGAAGAACGTTAACTTGATGTCTGTGACATAATAATGTCTTCATTTTCTATATCTTCTAATAAAATATTGAAAAGCTGAGTTGATTCTACTTACAGGGAATATATTTATATGACTTTATGTTACATGACAAATGCTGTGGGGTTTTGTTCTTTTGCACAGGGTCACTCCTGGCTCTGCACTCAGGAATTAGCCCTGGCGGTGTTCAGGGGACCATATGAGATGCTGGGAATCGAACCCGGGTCGGCTGCGTGCAAGACAAATGCCCTACTCGCTGTGCTATCGCTCCAGCCCCAGGTTTTTTATTTTGTTTTGTTTTGTTTTAATTAATCTGTACCCTCTTTATTTGATCAAGATCTACATTGGATTCAAGCGTGTGATTCCAAAGAAGCATACAAACTTTTAAAACTAGGAATAAAGAATCAAAGTGTTGCCTTTACTAAACTGAACAGTGCTTCAAGTAGAAGGTAAGGAATGCATCCTTTGGTGTAAGCCCAAAGCACCTAGACTATTCTATACTAATTTAAATAAAACTAATTAAGATTAAAGTAAGTAGGGGCTGGAGCGATAGCACAGCGAGTAGGGTGTTTGCCTTGCACGCAGCCGACCCGGGTTGATTCCCAGCATCCCATAGTCCCCTGAGCACCGCCAGGGGTGATTCCTGAGTGCAGAGCCAGGAGTAACCCATGAGCATCACTGGGTGTGACCCAAAAAGCAAAAAAAAAAAAAAAAGATTAAAGTAAGTAGGAGTATCTGCTGTTAAGTTTTTTCACAGATGTGCAGAATATTATAACATGAAGTGCACTCTAAAAATAAGATTATCGGGAATATTTATTCTTGGATTTACTAATTTGTCTCTCAGGTGCTTTTCTTTATGTTAGTATCTAAGCTTATTCCTTTCAGAGTTGCAAGTATTGATGAATTTTTTTTCTTTGCATTACCCAGTTATCCCACGATCATAGTTTTTCTGTAACCTGGGTTTGCCCAGATCTTGAGGTTAAGGGAAGGAATTAGAATGTGAGAGACAAGTTTCAGCAATGAGATACTTAAAACAGATTTCTCTTAAGATGTAAATAATCCTGTCCCTCTTTTCTCAGAATAGCATGAGGATATATAATCCAGATAAGCATATATATGTATATATATACACATATATATACATATATATAGGTCATATGACATAATTATAAGATAACTGTATAATAAATACCATTTAAACTAAGAATATGATCTTTTGCAAGCAAATTGAGATTTATTGTTAGTCAGTTTGAGACATGTGGGGCTAAGTGAAATGAAAGATTTGATTTTATGTGGTGAATGTATAGATGACATCCAAGCACTGAATTGAGCTCTCTGGAAGCTAGTTAGAAAGTATAATGCTGGAACCAGAGCTCGTATCAGGACATAAATTCTTATTTAGTTAATTGCCTCCTCGAGTATTTGAATGCTGAAATTACAAATAAAAGAAGATAACATTTGATCTTTCTTTTAGTCACAGCATATTCACTATACGAATATTGCAGATCAGAGATTCTGAGATGCCTCGTGTAATACGAGTCAGTGAGTAAGTTGGGCATACTTTAAATTCTTATTATTTTGAACTGTTCTGTTTGAAAAGCCTTTAAAGATATTTTTGTTATTTTTTTTTTCTTTTTGGTTCACTCAGACTGTCATTGTGTGATCTTGCTGGTTCGGAAAGAAGCATGAAGACACAGAATGAAGGTGAAAGGTTAAGAGAAACTGGGAATATCAACACTTCTTTATTGACTTTGGGAAAGTGTATTAATGTTTTGAAGAACAGTGAAAAGTCAAAGTAAGAGTTATAAGTGTTACTAGCATATTTAGTATTAAAATACGTAAGCTTTTAAGAAATTCTTTTTCTTTTGTGGAGGGCATCACACCTGATAGTGCTGGAGACTACTTCTAGCACTGCCAGCTGGGGGTTGAAGGTTGCTCCAAGAAGTAGTCGGAACCAGGTAGTACCAGAGATGGAAACTGGGACATGCAGAACATACATTATCCCTTTGAGCCATCTCCCCAGCCCAGAAAGTTCTTTCTCTTATTCTATTTTTTTATGTAATAACAATGGATTATAATTACTTTTTTGGGGGGTTAGAAATAAAACACAGGAGCCAGAGAGATGTACTACAGAAGTTAGTAGGGCACTTGCCTTGCACACAGTCAACTCAGGTTTGATCCTCCTCATCCCGTATCCCCTAGCACTGCCAGGAGTGATTCCTGAGCACAGAACCAGGAGTAACCCGAGAATCACTGGGGATGGCCCAAAATCAAAAAAAGAAAAAAAAAGAAAGAAAACACATATTAGTGACTTGCTAAGTAAATAAAGGTTTTCATAGAAAATACATGTCAGTAGCTAATAAGCTTTTCATGATGCTGGTTTGTTCATTATAATTATGCCCTAGATGTTATGATTTCTGCCTTAGCATTTTAGATTGAGTATATTATGAATTAGTCTTCATCACTAGTAGTTACAGTTTTTGTTTTTAGGACTACACCCAGCTGTGCTCAGGGATTACTCCAGTCTTGTGCTCAGGGAACCATATAGTGAAAGTGATTTAATCTGTTCTGCCTACAAGGCATGAGCTCTAGGCCTCTGAGCCATCTCCCTAGCCCTATTTCTAAGTATTTGTGTTTAATGATATATATTATATTTATATATAAAATAGCTCTACACTAGCAAACACAACCCGGTTTGATATGATATATTTTTTTAAAACATTCTGACTGGTGGGTTAATTGTGGTGGTGGTATTTTTAAAAATAGTATAAATAAGCAAAAAATTATTATTGCACATGTAACTAATTTCTAATCTGGAATTTAAATCTATAAAAGATTAATTATTTCCCTGTAAAATTTATTAGGATCTTGATTTTTCCTAGAGTTGTTTTTTTGTTTGTTTTTTTTTGTTTTTTGCATCACACTTGGCAATGCACAGGGGTTACTCCTGGCTCTACACTCAGGCATTACTCCTGGTGGTGCTTGAGGGACTATATGGGATGCTGGGGATTGAACCCAGGTTGGCCACATGCAAGGCAAATGCCCTACCCACTGTATTATCGCTCCAGCTCCTCACTTGATTTGTTTTAACTTGAAGTTCTTGTGTAACTTTTTTTTCATAGGTTTCAACATGTGCCTTTTAGGGAAAGTAAACTGACCCACTATTTTCAAAGTTTTTTTAATGGTAAAGGGAAAATATCTATGATTGTCAACATCAGCCAGTGTTGTTTTGCCTATGATGAAACACTCAATGTGTTGAAGTTCTCAGCCATTGCACAAAAGGTAAATATATTCAAATTTCCATAGAACTTAATAGAATATCATTGTTTTTTTCTTTGTATAAGTAAAAAAATTTGTTCTTATAATTGTAAACCTAGGAAATTATTGAAATTTTTAAATGTCAATGACCAATTAGAAGGAAAAGATTGAAAGTTACCCTAAGCTTAAAGTGACTTCAGTAATAAATATTCATAATAAACATCCCTTACATATGATGGATTTTTTTTTCTTTTTTGAGTTATTACTGCTCATGCACTCAGGAATTACTCCTGGCGGTGCTCAGGGGATCATATGGGATGCTAGGAATCGAACCCGGGATGATGGATTTTTTTTTTTTTTTGGGTCACACCCAGCAATGCACAGGGGTTACTCCTGGCTCTGCACTCAGGAATTACTCCTGGCGGTGCTCAGGGGACCATATGGGATGCTGGGAATCGAACCCATGTCGGCCGTGTGCAAGGCAAACACCCTAGCCGCTGTGCTATTGCTCCAGCCCCGTGATGATGGATATTCTTACACTAATTTTCAACTTAGCCATCTCCCTGGTTCATTTAATAATAAATTAGGAGATCCTGTTAGGATGAGAACTTAACTGAAGAAAGTACATGTTTCTGAGCATGTTTGATTCACTTTTTTCTAGTTGCTCTTTTCTAGTTGCTCTTTTCTTGTGTTCTGTAGGATTTTTTAAAGACAATTAAGTTGTCATTTGACTTAAAATTTTTTAATCATTAATGGACCGTTCTTTCCATTTCTGTTAAAAATCACCTTTGAATTTTTGATAGGTTTGTATTCCAGAGGCTTTAAATTCCTCTCAAGAAGAGAAATCTTTTGGATCTATCAGATCTTCTCAAGATGTATCACTAGACATTAATATTTCGGATAATAAAGTAGTAAATGTAAAAAGAACCACCATTGCATGGGAAAGTAACCTAGAAGATCTGATGGAAGATGAAGATTTGGTTGAAGATCTAGAAAAAAATGAAGAAAAACAAAGTATGGAAACGGAACTAACTGATGATGATCTAGATAAAACAATAGAGGAAGCCACGGCTTTAATGAGTCATGAGGAGAAGAGAGTATGTATTAAGAACTTACACTTCTGAGCTTGGTTTATTGTTCACTTATTAGGACAGTGATTCTTTTTGGGTTTGGTTTTGGTTTTTGGGTCATACCTGGCTGTGCTTAGGGTTGACTCTTGGCTCTTTACTAGGGGCTCACTCTTACAGTGCTCAGAAAACCAAACAAGCACCCTACCTATTCATTGTTCTACCGCTCCAGCACCTTAACAATTTTTTTTAATTTTGGTGCCACACTTGGTGATGCTCAAGGTAACTCCTGGCTCTGCACTCAGGAATTACTCCTGATGGTGCTTAGGGAACCATACAGGATACTGGGGATCAAACTCGGGTTGGCTGCATGCAAGGCAAATGCCCTATCTGTTGTACTATCGCTTCAGCCCCTTAACAATTCTTAGAAACCTTCTCTACCATTTTGTTTTTGTTTTTTGTTTTTTGTTTTGGGTCACACTCAGCGATGCACAGGGGTTACTCCTGGCTCATGCATTCAGGAATTACTCCTGGCAGTGCTCGGGGGACCATATGGGATGCTGGGAATCAAACCCAGGTCAGCTACGTGCATGGCAAACACCCTACTCGCTGTGCTATCACTTCAGCCCTCTACCATTTATTTTTCAATAAAATACTTTTTTAGGTATGAATTATGTTTTGTTTTTGAGCCAAGTCCAGCAGTGCAGTGCTCAGGACCCACTCTGAGGAATCATGCCTGGCAGGGTGGGGAGACCAGATGAAGTGCCAGGGATTAAACCCAGGTTTGCCATGTGCAAAGCAAGCACCCTGCCCACTGTGCTATCTCTCTGGCCCCAACCTTGAAATTTTTAAGCCTGCTGAAAGATTAATGCAGTAGATGCATATTTGCACTTTACCTGGATTTACTTGTTGTTAATATTTTACCATATTCACTTTAATTATTTCTGAGTGTGTGAATGCACCCTATTTTGGGCTTTGTTGTTGTTTTTGATTGTGGAGTCCTTTTAAGCTATGATCCACAGGATCCTCCAGGGATGCCTGAGTCGACCTCATGCAAGGCAAGCGCTCAAACCACTGTCTATCACTCTGGCACGTGGAGTTCTTAGTTAATTGCTCTGTATACCACCGGATTTCAGATTTTGACAGAAATCAACCTTAAGCATTTTCCATAATCTGGTCCTTTCCCCATCTATGAAACGTAAATACTCACAGAAGAGTCTGTGGATTAAGTGAAATTAAATGCAAACTTTCCAGTTTAGTTTCTTGTGAATAGATGTCCAAAATTTTCCTTTTTTGTTTTTTTCTTAGAATAGCTAGGTAGCAAGATATTTGAGTTATTTTTTTGTCTCTTTATAAAGTAGAGAGGTATACTTTTTTTTTTTCTTTTTGGGTCACACCTGGCGATGCACAGGGGTTACTCCTGGCTCTGCACTCAGGCATCACCCCTGGCAGTGCTCAGGGGACCATATGGGATGCTGGGAATCAAACCAGGGTCGGCCGAGTGCAAGAAACGCCCTACCCTCTGTGCTATCGCTCCAGCCCCTAGAGAGGTACACTTGAATCTCTGTAAATATATAATTCTCAGTTGTTGACGTAGGTTAACACTCATTGAAAACACATTTACTATCATAAAGAAACATAACTGGGGCCGGAGCAATAGTACAGCAGATAGGGCATTTGCCTTGCATATGGCCAACCTTGACTGAATCCCTGGCATCCCATATGTAATCCCACCAGGAGTAATTCCTGAGTGAAAAGCCAGGAGTAACTTCTGAACATCACTAGGTATGGCCAAGGGGAAATAAAAAAGATACATAATTATCAGCTAAATAGAAAAGGTTCTATATTTTAACATTTGGACAGTATTTCTCTTGGGATATTTTTGGTTTTGGCCGTTGATGGGATTACACACACTTGGGTTCCTCTGCCGGTACCTTCATGCATGAGGCCTGTCCGAACATGTGGAGAGGGGCCTCCAGCATGGCTGCAGCTAGGTTCCGGTGGTCTTTGGCCGCCTGGAGCTCTGCTCGGGGTGGGGAGGGAAGCTGGAGCCCATCCCCTTTGAGGGGCCCCGGGGAAGACAGCCAGGCGTGCAGGCAAGAGACTCTGCCATCAACATCCAGAGAGAGACTTAAAAGCAAGCTCTCAGAAGAGTGATGCAGAGTCTCTTGCCCGCACGCCTGGCTGTCTTCCCCGGGGCCCCTCAAAGGGGATGGGCTCCAGCTTCCCTCCCCACCCGGCCGAAGACCACCGGAACCTAGCTACAGCCATGCTGGAGGCTCCTCTCTACACGTTCGGACAGGCCTCATGCATGAAGGTACCAGCAGAGGAACCCAGGTGTGTGTAATCCCATCAACGGCCAACATTCAGAGAGAGACTTAAAAGCAAGCTCTCAGAAGCTTAAAAGATAACTTTTACCCTACTTCTCCCTCTGGGAGAAACTAGCAAGTTTCTGAGAGTTTCCTGCCCACATGGGACAGCCTTGCAAGCTTCCCATGGTGTAGTCATATGCAAAATCCAGTAACAAGCTGGATCTCATTCCCCTGACCCTGAAGAGCCCCCAGTGAAACATCGTTAGGAGGGCCAAGTCGAAATAATTGACTTCTAAGATCTCAGGGAAAGGACGAAATGAGATGTTACTGAGCCCGCCCGAGAAATCAGTGATTAACAGGATTTCGTGATTCATGATCTTTGTTTTTATTAGATTTAATGTTTATATGTTTTAGAAACTGTTGGATTTAATAGAAGACTTGAAAGAAAAACTGATAAAAGAAAGAAAAGAAAAATTAACATTGGAACTGAAAATTCGTGATGAAGTTACAGAGGAGTTTTCTCAATATTTGGCTCAACGGGAAGCTGATTTTAAGTATGTTAGTTCTTTCATGATCTGATAAAAACTCAGAATTGGATTTGCTTATTTAAATTGCTTTTAATTTCATAATTAGTGACTTCCCAGTTCTGACCTCTTACTGATACAGATTTGAAAATAATTTGCTAATTTAATCTGTTTTTAATTCCTAATGTATTTTACCATAAAAATGTAAAATAAAGTAGTGCTTTTTCTCTTAATGGGATTAATTTGTGTCTTGAAGGGAGACTCTCCTTCAGGAAAGAGAGAGATTAGAAGAAAATGCTGATTGTCGTTTGGCAATCTTCAAGGATTTGGTTGGTAAATCAGACACTCAAGAAGCACCATCGAGTGAAGATCATGCCATGAAAGTTGAAACCAAAGTATGTTAATTAAGACATTTAAAATATCCAATGAGGGGCTGGAGCAATAGTACAGCGGGTAGGGCGTTTGCCTTGCACGCAGCCAACCCGGGTTCAATTCCCAGCATCCCATATGGTCCCCTGAGCACCGCCACTACTAGGAGTAATTCCTGTGTGCATGAGCCAGGAGTAACCCCTTTGTATCACCAGGTGTGACCCCCCCCCCCCCAAAAAAAAATAATTAATTAATTAAATATCCAATGAAACTTTTATGTTATGGTTTATTATGCCATGTTCATTGATGAGAAACATTAATTTAAAATGTTAAACGTGGGGGGCTGGAGTGATAGCACAGTGGGTAGGGCTTTTGCCTTGCACGCGGCCGACCCGGGTTCAAATCCCAGCATCCCATATGGTCCCCTGAGCACCGCCAGGGTAATTCCTGAGTGCAGAGCCAGGAGTAACCCCTGTGCATCGCCGGGTGTGACCCAAAAAGCAAAAAAAAAAAAAATGTTAAATGTGGGGGAAGGCAGAAAGATAGTACCACGGGTTTGATCTCTGATACCCCACATGGTCTCCAGAACCTGCCAGGGGATCCCTGACCACAGAGCTAGGAGTAAGCCCTGAGCACAGCTAGATATGGCCCAAAAACAAACTAAAAAAGCAAAATTCCTGTACAGCTAATTAAGCATGCCTTGCTAGAAATATAGCATAAATAGTTTTTAATTGTTGGACTTGGAAAATTTCTTATACCTGCTGCATATCATTAGTATCACTTGTCATTTATTATAAATAGATTTTTGTATATGTCTGACAATATTTTATCAAATTTGTCTTAAAGACTCTTAAAGATGTTCAGAACCCAAGGGGTCAATTAATTACTGCTACAATTAAAACAAAAATCTTGGGCTAGGGATGTGGCTCAGTAGGAGAGCACAAGCCTCACTTGGTGTGAAGCCCTGGGTTTATCCCCAGCGCTATAGGAAATTTCCTTTTATTATAAAAAGGATAAATCTTAATGGCCCAGTATCCTACTAATGACAAGTTATCCTTTCACATTGCTTCCCCCTGAAGCTGAAATTGACCATGCCTTTTTATTGTTGTTTTGTTTTGCTGTTGTAATTATTCAGTGGAGCGGCCTGGTATGGTGGTGGCCAGGCTACTAGGCCATCATTATGTATTCCTAACTCAGTTTGGATCTTGTCTGAGTGGTGCAAATGGAGATTTGCTTCCTTGGTTGTCCCCATCAGCAGAGGCTTCCGTATGTAATCAGCCTACTGCCCACTTTTTAGACAAAAAAATTACTCAGCGCTCCCCTGGAAATAGTGATCCCGGATTATACTCTTCCTGGAATCTTCTACCATTTTCTAGGGAGCTGTATTTCCCACTTTGGGAAAAGCTGCAATAAACCCTCTTAGGATTTATAACACAGTATGTCTGAAAGATGATCATAACTGTCTGTAAGTTATCAAAGTTTGTCATTGTTTTTATGGGAAAATGTCTTGTGAAACAGAAAATAAGTATTTACTTCAGCAACACCTATACTAAAATTGGGATGATGCAAAGATTATCAGGCCCCTGGGCAAGGACGTATGCATATTCATGATGCATTTCATATTTTTAAAAAGAAAATGAGTAATGGCATAACTTTTTTGTAATTGCAGATTCTTGTATGTAATTCTTATTTTTAAATTTCTCAAGTTATGAATTTGTTTGCTGTGTTTTTTGAATTGTCTAAGTCAGATGGTGCCATGCTGTAAGAAGTGAAAGCCACTGTTAACAATAGGCATGTGGTTTTTGGTATTTTTAGGAAGCAAGTAATTATGTAGGAATTGAAGATGTTATTGATTCTCTTCAAGATGATGTCACTGATATTAAGAAACAGGCTGAAATTGCTCACTTATATATTGCATCTCTTGCTGACCCCCAGGAGTCTATTGCTTCTTTAGAACTAAAGTTTAATCAAGTTAAAGCTGAATTAGTTAAAACCAAAGAGGAATTAATTAAAACTCAAGAAGAGTTAAAAAAGAGACAAAAGGGTAAGTATGTGTATTTTAACCATATTATATAATCATGTTATAGATGCATAGCAAAATCAGTAGGTGAGTATAAGATTTTTGTGGAGTTTTTTTGGGCCAGATAAACAGTAGATAGAACAGGTAAGGCACTTGCTTTGAATACAGATAACCTGGGTTCAATCTCCAGCATCCCACCCCAAGCACCACCAGGAGTAATTCCTAAGCACAGAGCCAGAAATAACTCCTGAGCATCACCAGGTGTGGCCCTTTCCCCCCCCCCCAAAAAAAAGGGGGGGGGAAGCTTATGGAGCTTTCTGGTCATAGCAACTAGAAAATTGTCAAAATTACCATTAAAATTTTTACTGTCTTTTATAGCAACCTATTATTAAAATTATTTTTGCTTTCACTTGCCTTTAAACTAGTATTAATAGAAAATGAGCTTCTTGGAGTTAGAATAAGAGCCCAGTGCCCTGATGTAGGCCAGATTCAGCTGCTGGCACTGTGAGGTACCCTGAGCATAGAAGCAGGGAGTATTGAATTCTGCCAGATATGACCCAAAATTTAAAAAGAAGAAGAAGAAGGAAATAGTCTTCTTTATAAAATTGTCACCTTTATCAGTAGACTAAGAAATCTCATAGGAGGAGCTAGAGTGATAGTACAGTGGGTAGTAGGGCATTTGCCTTGCATGTAGGTGACCAAGGTTCGATTCCTGGTGTTCCATATGGTCCCTTGAGCATTGCCAGGAATAATCTGCTCTGTGCAGATCCAGGAGTAACCCCTGAGCATCACCAGGTGTGATCCTAAAACTAAAATAAATAATTGTTTAAAAAGAAAAGAAATCTCGGAGTGATAGTACAGCAGGTGGGGCGTTTGTCTTGCATGCAGCTGACCTGGGATCGATTCCCAGCATCCCATATGGTCCCTCGAGCACCATCAGGAGTATAACTCCTGAGTATCTCTGGGTTTGACTCAAAAAAGCAAAAAAAAAAAAAAAAAAATAGAAAAGAAGAAAAAATCTGATAGGAAATTGTAAAGCTGTAAATTTTGTTTATCAGTGAACTCAGTATAGTATAGTATATTCTGTTCAGGGCTTGCAAGTTTGAGGTAGAGTGAGTCCAATGAAGTGATCTGTTTGTTTGTCATATAATTAAGAGAATTTAATGATGGAACTGGAACAATAGTGCAGCAGGTAGGACCTTTGTCTTGCACTCAGCCAACCAGGGTTCAGTCCCCAGCATCCCATATGGTCCCCAGAGCCCACCAGTATTAATCCAGGAGTAAGCCCTGAGTACCATCGAGTGTGCCCCAAAAGCAAAATAAGAGAATTTGATTAAATATGCTGCTTTTCGGGGTTGGAGTGATAACAAAGCGAGTAGGGCATTTGCCTTGCACGTGGCCGACCCAGGTTCAAATCCCAGCATCCCATATGGTCCCCTGAGCATCGCTAGGGGTGATTCCTAAGTGCAGAGCCAGGAGTGACCCTTTTCTGTGTGAATCAAGATGGATGGAGAATAGGAAACCTCTGTGTTTTGGGAAGTGGCTTTGTCAGAAATAATTGCCCTCTGGTGGTGAAATTACTTGCTGAGTGATTATAATAGTAGTTCAGGTGTTTATAATAATTATGTTTCATTTGTGATATACTTTATTTTCTAATGAATGCTTGGATATTTATTTTCAATGTTTTTTCCAGAGAATATTGTGTGATATTGTGATTGTGATTGTGTTTTTTTCCAGAATCAGAAATTAACTTATATTCATTGACTCAGGAGCTTGAAAAATCTAATGAGGTAATACTTTAAGCTTCATTTGGTCTTAACAGGGAACTTAAAATTAAGGAATTGAAGAAGTATATGTTATGATTATATGCTTATTTTTAAATAATTAAGGAAAAGTTATTAAATGAACATGACTAAAAAAATTTTTTTTTAATGAAACTGGGCTTCAGGGGATCTAGAATGTGTTTTCAGTAGGTTAAGGCACTCGCCTGGCAAGTGTGAAGTTGTGAGTTCAAATCCTCGAGCTGCTGCATGTACTGAGATGATCAGGATAGTCTGTGATTCCTAGTAAGAAGGACCCAGAATATGACTCAGTAAAGCACTTATATGCCAAGCACAAGTCCATAAGTCCAAATGTCCAAACGTCCAAACCCCAGTGCCTCACAGAGGCGCTGAAGCAATTCTGACAGTTCTGCTCTTAGAAATCTCTAGCAAGAAAGGACCAAGGAGATGGGGCCAGAGAGATAGAACACAGTTGTTTGTATATAGCCAACCTGGGTTTGACCTCCAGCATCCCATATTGTCCTCTGAGTACCGCCAGGAAGAATTTGTGACTGCAGAGCCAGGAGTGATTCCAAAACCAAAATATTAAGTCTGAAAATAAAATAATTTTCCTTGAATTTGTCCTTCTGAAGAGCTCGGTATTTTTTAAAACATTATTCTTTTTAAGCTTAGTAATGAAGACTAACCAACTTGTCCTAAAATTAACTAACTACATAGCTTCTTCTTGATACCCCCAAACCCATTCATTTTCAGATTTTCTAACATCATCATTTGGCTTAGAAACTTGTTTGCAAACAACTGTGGGACCCTAAAACATGCACCCCTGAATCAACATTCAAAATGTACTTTGTGAGGTTGGGAGTGTGATATAGGGTCAGTAGGTCAACTCAAAAGTCAAGATGGGCAAGACTAAGCAAGAGCAAGAATGTAACTCATTCACAAAGAGATGGTTATGTAAAAACTGTAGTAGTTAGCCTTGAATAATTTAGCTTTGTAGATGAAGTATATTTGGATCATAACTTTTTTACTCCTTAGTTTCACAGTCACTGTGACTGTTTCTCAATTATCCTTATTATTAAAGGCCTAGAGATTATATAATAGATAAAAAAATCATCTTTCTTAAAAAAGTAAGAAATTTTATTTAAAATTTAAATATGTAATCTTCACTTTTTTTTTTTTTTTTTTTTGCTTTTTTGGGTCACACCTGGTGATGCACAGGGGTTACTCCTGGCTCTGCACTGAGGAATTACCCCTGGCTGTGCTCAGGGGACCATATGGGATGCTGGGAATCGAACCCGGGTCTGCCGCGTGCAAGGCAAACGCCCTACACGCTGTGCTATCGCTCCAGCCCCACACTTTTTTATTTTTAATGAAAATTATTTAATGAAAGAAATTTTTTAAAGCTTATTGAATAAAAATGAAAAATAGGTTTTAAATAAATATAAATTATTTATTACAGTGTACTATAATTGGTCTTTCACCACTTTTTGAACATCAGTTAATCTCCTGGGATTGTAATAGTTCAGTCATCATCATTTTTGGAATTATATTACCTTTTTCTGTCAAAAATTGTATTTAATTAAAGACATTTTTTTCTTTGTTAATTAAAGACATTTTTAAGTAAGAATTTTTTTAATAAAAATAACTTAATTTTTTAAATAAGAAATAATAGAGGGGGGCCGGAGCAATAGCATAGCGGGTAGGGCGTTTGCCTTGTACACGGCCAACCAGGGTGCCAACCCGGGTTAGATCCCCGGCATCCCATATGGTCCCCCAAGCACTGCCAAGAGTAATTCCTGAGTGCAAAGCCAGGAGTAATCCCTGAGCATCTCTGGGTGTGACCCAAAAAGCAAAAAAATAAATAAATAAATAATAGAGGATTTTTTGTTATCTGCTACTAAAAATGTCTGGACGGCTGGAGAGGTAGTACAGCAGGTAGAGCACTTGCCTTGCATTTTGCTGACCTTGGTTCCAGCCCTAGTTCCCCATGTTGTCCCCAAGCTCTGACAGTACTAAACCCTGAGCACTGCCAAATGTGGTCCCCAAAAATTTAAGTCTTCAGAACAAGGTATCTAACTCTTATCATTGCTTGGATGGGATCAGTTGGTAGGTTTTTTGTTTGTTTTTTGTTGGGTTTTGTTGTTGTTGTTGTTTTGGGTTACACCTGGTGATGCACAGGGGTTATTCCTGGCTCTGCACTCAGGAATTACACCTAATGGTGCTTAAGGGACCATATGGGATGCTGGGAATCAAACCCGGCTCGACCGTGTGCAAGGCAAACACCCTACCTGCTGTACTATTGCTCCAGCCCCATCAGTTGGTAGTTTTATAGGATGCATATTTTCTGTTCTTACATGGGAATGCAGAGTCCTAAGAAATAACTTAGGAAATGTTTTAAAGCCCAGAGAGATAGTATAATGGGGAAGGCATTTTCTTTGCATGTGGTCAGCCCAGATTCAATCCCCAGCACTACATATGATGCCATAAACCTGCCAGGAGTGATCCCTCAGCACAGAGCTAAGAGGAAGCTCTGGAGCACCCCTGGGTTGGCCCAAAATAACCAAACAAAAACAGTTTGGTTTTTTTTTGCTTTTTTTTTTTTTGCTTTTTTTTTTTTTTTTTTTTGCTTTTTGGGTCACACCCAGCAATGCTCAGTGGTTACTCCTGGCTTTGCACTCAGGAATTACTCCTGGCGGTGCTTGGGGGACCATATGGGATGCCGGGGATCGAACCCGGGTCGGCCGCGTGCAAGGCGAACGCCCTACCCGCTGTGCTATCACTCCGGCCCCAAAAAACAGTTTTTTAACATGTATTTTTCTGCTCTTCTATGAGAATACAGAGTTAAATGAGTCTTTAGAAATAATTTAAAGGAGCCAGAGAAAGAGCACAGTGGATAGAGCATTTGGTTTTTATGCAGCCAATCCAGGTTTGATCCCTGGCATCCCATGTCGTCCCCCCTTAGCTCACCAGGAATGATTCCTGCATGCAAAGCCAGGAATTATCCTTGACCGCTACTACCACCAAAAAATATATATATTTTAATAACTTGGAAACTGAAATCTTTAATGAGACACTATTGAAACATCTGTATACTTTTATATTACAGCTTTCTATATTTAGACTAATCTTTATTTTACTTTAGGACAAGGCTGATAGATCTTCTTTAGTAACAAACAATAAATTGGCTTGTAATGAAATAGTTGAAATGCTGAAGGACCATGAAACTAAAAGCTATTCAGGAAGAAAAAGATTAAATGAAAATGAACTTCAAGAAGAGGAACCACCTGCAAAGAAAGGTATTGCTTTCAGCTGATACCAGTAGTCTTTTAACGCAAGTCCCAAACTAGTAAACAAGTAGAGGGAAATTTACGGACTACAGGGGCAAAAAAACAAGAAAATCTAACCATCACCAAAAGAATTTTTTTTTTTTTGCATTTTGGGTCACACTTGGCAATGCACAGAAATTAAATATTTGAGTTGTGTGCCATATATATCTAGGGTCATACAAAAATTTCTTGGAAGAAATTGGTAGTGGTGACTTGAAAAAGTTTAAGGAACCCTGCTCTAGATATTAGTAACATAAGCATAAAAGTTTGTGATGCGGGGCTGGAGCACTAGTACAGCGGGTAGGGTGTTTGCCTTGCATGTGGCTGACCCAGGTTTGATTCCCAGCATTCCATATGGTCTCCCAAGCACTGCCAGGAGTAATTCCTGAGTAACTATTACTATAATTCACAGATTTATAGTAAAACAAGTGTTTTACAATCCTCCAGTTTTACGATCCTATATATGATCTCAATTTACAGTTTGGATAGAGAGGGTATTTAAAGCTTTCTTTAATGAGTTTATTCTTAACAACTGGTCTTTTATAACTTTTGAATGCCACTTAATCTCCTGGGCTTATAATAGCTCAGTCATCATTTTTGTAATTATAATTCCTTTTTCTGTCAGAATTTCCACAGTTCTTTGCATTCTTTATCCACTTAGAGAAAACTGTATTTGGTTAACACTGAAACTTTATTTATTTTGCTTTTTTGGTCACACCCGGTGATGCACAGGGGTTACTTCTGCTCTGTACTCAGGAATTACTCCTGGCTCCGGGGACCATTTGAGATGCTGGGAATCGAACCTGGTTCGACCACGTGCAAGGCAAACACCCTACCCGCTGAGCTATCGCTCCAGCCCCAACACTAAAATTTTAAACTAAACATGACTATTGACAAATATACCCAAGTTGTAATTTACAATAGAATTACCATGAAGGGAAGGACAGGGGTCCCCAGGACAATACCTAGTACAGCAGATAAGGTGCTTATTTTTAATAGGTTATACCCAATGTTTGGGTGCCTGAGTGCTTTATGACCTATTATTTCTTTTTTACTAAGATTTTTCCCATTTTTCAATTTCTCTTTCATATGGTTTAGCATGGTAATTTTGTAGTCTTATTGAGGTTTGGCAAATTTATTGGTTTTGATTTGTTTATTTGTTTCAAGGACCATTTTGTGGTATTCCAATTGTCACTGAAAACCATAAGAAAAGTGAGAAAATGAAAGAGACCATTTCAGAAGATGAGGAAAATGATAGAGTTTTACTCGAAAAGAATAAAAAGCTGGAAAGACATTTATTTATTGTTGAGAATGAACTTAAAAATGAAAAGGAAGAAAAAGCAGAACTAAAGGAGCAAATTGTTATTTTGCAGCAGAGTCTTTCTACTTCTGAAAAAAAGAGTTCTACTCTTACTATAGAGATTCAACAAATTCAGTCAAATTATGATAGTGCAATTTCTGAATTACATGTGCAAAGAAATATAAATCAAGAACAGAATAAGACGATCATGAAATTGTCAGAGGAGATTGAAACTGCTAGAAGAAACATCACAAATAATGTTTCACAAATAAAATTAATGCAAGCAAAAATAGATGAACTCCGAACTCTTGATTCAGTCTCTCAAATCTCAAGCATAGATTTATTCAATCTCAGGGATCTGTCCAGGGGTTCTCAAGAGGATGATTTGTCAAATACACAGTTAAATCTTGTAAATAAAGATTACTTGGTAAGTAAACAAGTTAAGGAATATCATACTCAAGAAGTCAGTAGGGAAAATTCTTTCCACTCTAGTATTGAAGCCATTTGGGAAGAATGCAAGGAAATTGTAAAGGCTTCCTCCCAAAAAAGTCATCAGCTACAAGAACTGGAACAACAAATTAAAAACTTACAGGCAGAATTAAGAGGCTATCTGGATGAAAACAACAGACTGATAATAGAGGAGAGGGAGACAAAAATTCTATTAAAAGAAAAAGAAAGTCATATACAGCAACTAAAAGATGAACTGCAAGAAAAAAACACCAGTCTTGATGTTCAAGTACAGCTTGTAGCTGATGGAAAGAGAACCCTTTCGGAACTCACACAAGATATTACTAGCTATCAGGTGAAAATAAAAGAACTTGATGCAATCTTAGAAACTCAAAGAGCTGAGTGCGCTCATTCAGCGAAGTTAAAACAAGAAATTTTGGAAAAGGAGTCTATCATCTTAAAGCTAGAAAGAAACCTGAATGAATGTCAAGAAAACCTTCAGGAGTCTATCAAAACCACCAAAGAAGTAAATGAAAGGGAAATCCAATTGAATCAGGAATTCTCACAGTTAACAAATGAATTGCAAAGTGCAAAACATTCACTTCAATTAAAAGAAAAAGAAGAAGAAACCAACAGACGAGAAATTGAAAAGTAAGCTAAATGTTATTAAACTGTGCAAAGCATTGATTTTATTGATTTATTGATTTAGGTAGAGATAACTCACCCTGTTATAATACACATGTATGATATGTAAATTTACATAAACCTTAGAATTAAATTCTATCCAAAGATCTGTTTATAAGATCTACTTATAAAATCAAGTTTATAAAACCATAAAGGACTTATTCATGGCTTGAACTTTCCAAATTTGTGGAAAGGTAAAATTCTGTAGATTCTTTCTTGCTCACATGTGTGATCCTAAGTAAGTGATTAGTGGTATGTTATTACAGAAAAGTGTTGTATTTTAGGTTGAAAGAAGAACTCTCTGTAAGCTCTGCTCTTACCCAGAATCTGAAAACAGATCTTCAGAGGAAAGAAGAAGATTATGCTGAACTGAAAGAGAAACTGGCTGATGCGAAAAAACAAATTGAGCAAGTACAGAAAGAGGTATGTAATTTGAAAGGTTATGTAGCTTTGGGGCTGTTTTCCTTAATATGTATAAAGTTTAGACATTTAGAGTTTGAAATTTGACAACCCTAATTTTTTTTACAAAGGATAGTTCATGGGAGCCAGAGAGATAGTACAGGAGTGAAGCTGCTTGCCTTTCCTGCAGCCAGCCTCCTTCAGTCCCCAGTCTCCTAAGCACTGATAAGAGTGACCCCTGAGTGCAGAGCCAGAAGTAGCTTCTAAGCACTGCCAGGTGTGGCCCCAAATCCCTACCCCCGAAAAATATATAAAAATAAAAACTTCTTGTAGTCAGGGCTGAAGAGAAAGTACAGTGGGGAGGGCATTTGTTTTCCACGTGGCCAATCGGGGTTCCATCCCTGGAATCCCATAGGGCCTCCAGAGCCTACCAGGATTGATTCCTGAGCACAGAGCCAGGAGTAAGCCCTGAGCAGGATGTGCCCCAAAAGAGAAAAAAACTACCACAGAAGTTCTATTTGTTGCATTTATTAATTTTTATAATGAATATTTTTGTTCATAATAAAAATATTTAATCTCTTATAAATATTACTTTCTAGGTATCTGTAATGCGTGATGAAGAGAAATTAATGAGGATTAAAATTAATGAACTCGAGAAAAAGAAAAACCAGTGTTCCCAGGAAATAGATATGAAACAGCGAACCATTCAGCAACTTACGGTAAATTTTGCTTTTAAGGATAGCTTAAAAAGATTCTGTTGACTTCTCTTTAAGCCTGTGTTCACCCTGGAACACATCTCGCTTGGTTGTCTCTTTCTCTTTGCTTGCTTGTTTTCCATCTGGAAAAGCTCTATTCTCCTAAAAACACACCGCTTTTCCTCCCTTCACAGCTTTCTAAATAAGTTTCAATAAAAACTGTCTTGCGGGCTGGAGTAATAGTATAGCAGGTAAGGCACTTGGTTTGAATGCGGCCAATCCTGGTTTGACCCCTGGCATTTCATATGGTTCCCCAAGCCCACCAGATGTGATCTGTGAGTGCTGAGCCAGGAGTAAGCCCTGAGCTCAGCCGCGTGTGCCCTACTCCACCCCTCCCCCAAAAATGAGGAAGAATCTATTGGTGTATTTAGTATTTCAATAGATATGTTGGTTCCTTATAATAAATATTTACCTTTTCTGGGCTCTAAAATAAATTGTTTATATTTATCAGTGAAGTGTAAAGATTTGTCACATAGGGCTGGAGAGATAATACAGCCAAACTAAGTTTGATTTCTGAATACAGAGTCAGGAAGTGCCCCCAAGTACTACCAGGTGTGACCCAAACCCCACTACAAACCCCCCAAACTCCACATATTAGAGAAGACTGAGGATACATGATGGCTGAATGCACTATTGTGTCCTGAACAGAAACCTAAAATAGAAAAAGGATACTGGTGAAGAAACTAGTAACATTTAAATCATGTCTATAGTATAATTAATACTAGTATACCAATGTTGATTATTTTTCACACAAAGAACATTGTTCCCAAGTTCCAATTAACAGAACTTTGAGAACCAATTGCTTATTTTTCTTGTTCAGCTTTAGTTTCTTAATAAGTAAATGTATAATATTTAGTGTAAGGTATTAAAATGACAGCTGCATGGAAGCTTTCCAGGAAATAGGTGCCAGCTCTCCAATTCTTGTAAATTTAAAATAATTTCAAGACCAGAGAGATAGGTCCATGGATAAGGTGCTTGCCTTGCACGCAGCCAACCCAGATTTGATCCCCAACCCCCTGTATGTCCCCATTGAGCATGGCCAATAGTGTGACCCAAAAGCAAATGATATTTTTTTAAAAAGACATGTAAGGGGCTGGAGCGATAGCACAGCAGGTAGGGCATTTGCCTTGCACGCGGCCGACCCGGATTCAATTCCCAGCATCCCATATATCCCCTGAGCACCTCCAGGAGTAATTCCTGAGCACAGAGTCAGGAGTAACCCATGTGCATCGCCAGGTGTGACCCCAAAAGCAAAAAAAAAAAAAAAAAAAAAAGACACTTAAGAAGGGCCCAGAGTGGGTCACAAGTATTAGTACAGCAGGTGAGGTATTTGCCTTGCACACAGCTAACCCAGGTTTGATTCCCAGCATCCCATATGGTCCCCTGAGCACCACCAGAGAATTCCTGAGTGCAGAGCCAGGAGTAAACCCTGAGCATCGCTGGGGTATGACCCAAAAGCAAAAATTTAAAAAGAGGGACCCAGGGGCTGGAGCGATAGCACAGCGGTAAGGCATTTGCCTTGCACATGGCCGACCCAGGTTTGATTCCCAGCATCCCATATCATCCCCCAAGCACCGCCAGGAGTAATTCCTAAGTGCATGAGCCAGGAGTGACCCCTGTGCATCGCCGGGTGTGACCCAAAAAGCAAAAAATTGAAAAAATTTTAAAAAGAGGGTCTCAGTATTCAATGGGTAGAGCATTTCCCTTGCGTGCAGCTGACCCAAGTCTGATCCCTGCCACCTCATATGGCCCCTGAGCACAGTTCAGTATAAACCCCCAAAAAACAATGACACTTAAGAAAGAATTGCTTTATGAATGAGCATATTTTGTTGAACCTCAATTAAATGGGTAAGCCAAAATTATATATATATATGGATTTGTTATATTCTCTAAATATTTGCCTTTAAATCTTGTGAATATTCTGGTATAAATGTGATTTTAATTTTCAATTGATTACAATCCTAATACTAATAAACATATACCTTCATAATAGATTCAGAGGCTGTAGAGGTAGTACAGTGGGGTAGGATGCTTGCCTTGCCACAGGGCCAATTCAGGTTTGATCCTGATACCACATATGGTCCCCTGAGAACCCGTGGGTATAGCCCCAAAACAAAATAAATTACAGAATTCAGAGATTTCCAGATTTTCTAATGACTCATCCTAATACCAGAAGTGAACTAGGGAATGAAAGTTGAATTACCCACTAGCTTAACACCAGAATTAGAGGACCTCCAATGCCCTCATTTAATCTTGCCTGTAAGCTCTTTCCCTACCCAGACCCCAAACCATCCAGCTACATTCTACATCAAAGTGCTAAGGGACTCTGGGGATCAGGTGGTGTAGACCTCCTGCAAAGCATGTGCTCAGCCCTGAGTTGTCTCCTATCCATAAAGTCCCATATGGATTTTATGGATTTTAAGAAAACCCCATAACGGGTTTCTTCCCATTATACTTCCCATTCTCCCTTTTTACCAAGGTGAAAGTCCCATTGTTAAGTATTTCTGTGTGTGTTAAGTTATATTTTATTTTAATTTAATTCAGGTTGCTTCATTTTTCAGGAGCAGTTAAATAACCAGAAAGCAGAAGAAGCTATTCAACAGTACGAAAAAGTATGCAAAGGTCAGAAACAAATCCCTGATTCCTTGCTCCTTCAAGCCCGTATTCTCCCTTGAATATGTACACATCTTGCTTGCTTGTCTCAGTGTGTCTTAGCTTCTTTCCCCCACTCTGGAGAAGCTCTTTTTTTTTTTTTTTCTTTTTGGGTCACACCTGGCGATGCACAGGGGTTACTCCTGGCTTTGCACTCAGGAATTACCCCTGGCCGTGCTCAGGGGACCATATGGGATGCTGGGATTTGAACCCGGGTCGGCCGCGTGCAAGGCAAACGCCCTACCCGCTGTGCTATCTCTCCAGCCCTGGAGAAGCTCTTAACCAAATATTTCTCCTCTGTTCTAAGTAAGTTTTGTTCAGTAAAAACTATCTTGCAGGGCCGGAGTGATGGCACAGTGGAGAGAGCCTTGCACGCAGCCAACCTGGGTTCAATCCCCTGAGCATTGCCAAGAGTCATTCCTGAGTGCAGAGCCAGAAGTAACCCCTGAGCATTGCTGGTTGTGGCCCAAAAAGGAAAAAAAAAAAAAAAAACTCACTTTACTAAAAAATAGATATATTTATTCCCAAATTTCCTTCTTTTAAGGAGCCAGAGAGAGAGTATAGGGGTTAAGGCACTTGTCTAGCATCCAGCCAATCCTGGTCCAATCCCCAGCAACAGAGTGATCCCCTGAAAACCCCCAGGTGAGCTCCTATGCACATAGCCAGCAATAGCCCCTGGACACACTGGGCCATGGCCCCTACCCCTTGTTGAAAGGACACTGCCTGTTGGATTATGATCCTCCCTAAACCATTATAGCTTTAAAAAAAAAAAAATGAGGGCCATTTCTGGCTGTGCTTAGGATTTATACCTGTCTTTGTGCTCAGGAATCACTCCTGGAGGGACTTGCAGGACTGTATGGGGTGCCAGGGATCAAATCAGGATTAGCTACATGCAAGGCAAGCACATTAACCCCTGTTCTATCTTTCTTGTCCTGTACTTGTCTTAAGTGTAACTGGTATACAGATATGAAATAAATGCAAACTATCACTAAATATTTCTATTCCATTGTTTTGCCTGGCATTTATGTGTCATTCTTGTCTCTAGTGTGTGATGTTCTTCTTTCCACTTCCTACTTATTCTCATATGTTCTCTAAAGAACATTTATTCTCTAAACCTTTCCTCCTTGGAAGTATTCCAGAACATTATTGTTCTAAGTGATTCTCTTTCTGATGGTAAACAATTGATTGTTTGTTTTTTTTTTTGTTTTTGTTTTGCTTTTTGGGTCACACCCAGCGATGCTCAGGGGTTACTCCTGGCTTTGCACTCAGGAATTACTCCTGGCAGTGCTCGGGGGACCATATGGGATGCCGGGGATCGAACCTGGGTCGGCCGCGTGCAAGGCAAACGCCCTACCCGCTGTGCTATCGATCCGGCCCCTGATTGTTTGTTTGACAGTCATTTGTTCAACTGTGATAACTCATAGGAGAGATAGCTACCTCTTTTTCTTTTTCACTTTTGTTTTTGGTTTGGTTTTGGGCCACACCCTGATGGGCTCAGGGCTCACTCCTGGTGATAATTAGGAGACTCTTCCGTGTTGGAGATCAAATCCATGTCGCTACTTTACAAGGCAGAGCACCTTAGCTTCTATACTAACTCTCCAGCCCAAGATATATATCTACCTCTTAAATGTATTGAAGTTGTTTGATTTGTTGCATATTTCTGAATTATTTTGTGATATAAGTTATTGGAGACAAGAAAAATCTTTTTTTCCTTTTACTGGCCCTACATTTAAAATTATAGATGATGGTCATTAGTATTGGTGCCCTGTTAATTTGAAATGAAATAAAGTGTGCTTCTAATTGAGAGTGAAAGGTAAAGCTAGAGTTTGGGGGCCAGAGTGGGGAGGGCATTTGTTTTTTATGCAGCTGACCTGGGTTCAATCCTTAGCATCCTACATGGTCCCTAAACTTAGCAAGTAGTGATTTCTGATCACAGAGTCAGAAGTAAGCCCCAATTTTGGTGTGTTGCCCCAAGACCAAAGAATAATTTTAAAAATAAGGAAGGGGTGTCTGAATAAATTTACAGTTAGTAGCATAGTATGAATCTGTTTGTAAATCAGGCTGTAAGAAAGAAATGTATTGCATAAAATCAAGACTTCTTTAATAATCCTTAAAGGAATTCTATTTTATTAGCACTCTTGGCAGCCTTATGTCAATGGAATGAGACACAGCAAATAATGTTTACTATTTGTTGTAATTGTTTTGTTTTAACCTCTTAATGTGCCCTTAATTTAAGGGAATCATATTTGAAGATTTGTGTCTTTTTTTTTTTAAATAAAAATTTTATTTTATTAAATCACCATGTGGAAGATTACAATGCTTTCAGGCTTAGGTCTCAGTTATACAATGCTGAAACAACCATCCCTTTACCAGTGCCCATATACCACCACCACCCAAAAAAAAAAAAAAACACACAGTACACCTCCCATCCCGCCCCCCCCCCCCCCGCCTTGTAACTGATAAGTTTCATTTTACTTTCTGTTTACTTTGGTTACATTCAATATTTCAACACAAACCTCACTATTGTTGTTAGGAATACCCCACTAGAGTCAGACCTACTGTGAAGACAAATGAGGTCACACGGCCGCTACTGGTTTTGAATTTCTGTACTTTAACAACTAAGTCCAGGGAGATTTCTCCCAGATATTGGATCATTGCAGGCTTGGAAACCCAATCTGTGGTTGTCTTAATATGGCAGACACCGCGCCCTTCATCGAGAGAGAGAGAGAGAGAGAGAGAGAGAGAGAGAGAGAGAGAGAGAGAGAGAGAGAGAGAGAGAGAGAGAGAGAGAGAGATGCTTTTTGGGTCACACCCGGCGATGCACAGGAGTTACTCCTTGGCTCTGAATTCAGGAATTACTACTGGTGGTGCTTGGGGGACCATGTGGGATGCTGAGGATTGAACCCGACTCGGCGCATGCAAGGCAAATACCCTACCCACTGTACTATTGCTCCAGCCCCCAGAAACAATTTTAGTAAGACTTGTGGCACTGTCATTCTAGAAGAGCAGAAGTAGCAACTATAAAAGTAATAAGTATTCAGCATTGACAATTTTCAAGAAGAAATAATTATATGTCAGGGAAATGGCCCAAGGGGCTCACCCCCAGTTCAGTCTGGCAGCACATGGTTCCCCAAGCATGGAGCCAGGAATAGCACCACCAAGTATGGCAAAAAATACCAAAAAGTATTCCTGTGAATTTTTTTTTTCTTTTTGGGTCACACCCGGCAATGCACAGGTGTTACTCCTGGCTGTGCACTCAGGAATTACTCCTGGCAGTGCTCAGGGGACCATATGGGATGCTGGGAATCGAACCCAGGTAGGCCACGTGTAAGGCAAACGCCCTACATGCTGTGCTATCGCTCCAGACCCTCCTGTGAATTTTTTTTAAGATTGGGACTAAAAGTTTTCTTAGGAGGAAAAAGTTTTAGTTTTAGAATGTTAGCATTAAAAATAATAGCTTTGTCAAAATAGTTTTGTCAAAAGTAACAGTTTTTCTAAGTTCTATGATTTATGCTGAGGATTTTTGGTTTAAAACTTCTTTTTTTAGGGGGGCTGGAGTGATAGCACAGCGGGTAAGGCGTTTGCCTTGCACTCGGCAGACCCGGGTTCAAATCCCAGCATCCCATATGGTCCCCTAGCATGGCCAGGGGTAATTCCTGAGTGCAGAGCCAGGAGTAACCCCTGTGCATCGCCAGGTGTGATCCAAAAAAAAAAAAAAAAGCAAATAAATAAATAAATAAATTAGTGATTGTGTGCTTTTAAAAAAAAAAAAAACTTCTTTTTTATCATTTTTTTTGCCATCATTCTTGTATCCATCTGTACAGCTGATATTTATTTATTTATTTGATCTATTGTTTTAGGCATTTGCCAGGATTGAGGAGGATTCAATAGCGAACAACTCAAAGTTTCTACCTATATGGAATTCACTTTTTTTTATATTTAATAAAATTATATTTTAATTTCAGAACTCAAAAAGTCAGTTATCTGGATAGTAGATGTAAGCACTGTTTCTAAAAAATATTCTCCCTAATTTTTAGACCTAAATGCTAAAGAGAAAATAATTGAAGATATGCGAATGACCCTGGAAGAACAAGAACAAACTCAAGTAGAGCAAGATCAGGTGCTAGAGGCTAAATTAGAGGAAGCTGAAAGATTGGCCACCGGTAAATCAAGATTGTGTACATATTGCAAAGCATGCTCTAACATCCTCTACTTTTTCCTAGATTTCTTTACTTTTTTTAAGTAGCTTAGTATTTCATAATTAAATGTATTTGCTATATTTTGCTAATGTCCAGTATTCAGTATGATAAAAAATTGGGAGGGGGCAGGCCCAGGGGTGCTCAAGATTTACTTCTGGCTCTATGCTCAGGGATCAGTCCTGGTGGACTGAGGGGACCATATGGGATTCTGGGGATTGGACCCAGGTCAGCCACGTGCAAGGCAAGCACCTACTTGCTGTAGTATCACTTTTGCCCCTAAAGTAGTTTTAGCTAAGTCAAATTGTATTGAGAAAAAAAAAATAGATGAGGACACTTAAACAATAAGTGTCAAAAGCTCAGGCTTCAATATTATTTATTAAATAATAAAACATTTTATTATACATAAAATAATGTTTTATTATTTGCTTACATGTGGTTGAATTAAGAGATAGAAATTGTTAGTATATAGTTACAAATATTTAATATATATTGAAATAATATGGAGAGGAAATTTTCAAGATACAGATATTAACTTCAGTGTTCCTATCAATAAGAATCATTTTTCGGGGCTGGAGCAATATCACAGCGGGTAGGGCATTTGCCTTGCACGCGGCCGACCCAGGTTCGAATCCTAGCGTCCCATATGGTCCCCCGAGCACCGCCAGGACTAATTCCTGAGTGCAAAGCCAGGAGTAACCCCTGTGCATTGCCGAGTGTGACCCAAAAACCAAAAAAAAAAAAAAAAAGAACCATTTTTCAACTATCATCTTAAATGTTTAGATTAATCAATAGACTGATAAATGACAATTTTTTTAAATTTTTTTTGAGAATTACAGGATGTTTTTATAAGATTAGCATGTATATTGGGAGCTGAAGCAAAAAATCTATAGTGCCATATACACGTTGACCTAGATTTGATCCCCAGCACCCCATATGGTCCCCCAAGCCCCATTAGCAGTGATCCCTGGACACAGAGCCAGAAATCATCCCTCAGCATTACCAAGTAGGGCCCCAAAACAAAAAAATAATTTTTTAAAAGATTGGCTTATTGTAAATATACACTGAACACTATAGAGTGGGTTCTTGAAAGTTCCTTGTAGTAGTTGTTCATCTCTAAAAACTTTTAATATGTAGCTCTGGGAGTTGAATCAGTTCTATCAGTTCTCTTTGGTCTCTTCTTCTGGACTTTGGTGATTTCTTATCTGTATCCCATGTGTATTTTTTTTTAAAACAATTTTGTTTTTAAATCAGAATTGGAGAAATTGAAAGAAAGGTACAAAGATCTGGAAAACAAAAATAATCAAAAGTCAAATAAAGAACTTAAAGATAATGAAGATTCACTTAATAAAAAGCTCAGTAAGCTTCAAGATGAGTTACAGGTATGAAATTTATCTGTATCTGACTATTGTATTTCCCATTAGAGGAAAATTCAATGTATGTTTTATTATTAACTTACGTGTAGGTGAGTTAAGAGCCAGAAATTGTTAGTATATAGTTACAAATATTCAGTATATCTTGAAATAATACAGAAAGGATATTTTCAAGATACAGATGACAAAATGCCATCAGAAATGTAATGGTTGCGGGGGGCTGGAGTGATAGCACAGCGGGTAGGGCGTTTGCCTTGCACGCGGCTGACCCGGGTTCAAATCCCAGCATCCCATATGGTCCCCTGAGCACCACCAGGGGTGATTCCTGAGTGCATGAGCCAGGAGTGACCCCTGTGCATTGCTGGGCGTGACCCAAAAAGCAAAAAAAGAAAAAAAAGAAATGTAATGGTTGGGTCTTTTTTTTTTTTCTCATAATTTCAGGATTAATTCTTTAATTACCTTTTGTTTTGTCTTAGTACCTGTTCTTTATTATCATTTTTTTTATTAATTTATTATTGGATTACAACATTATGGAATTTCAATTGTATAGCTTGACACTCCACACAAGTATTTCCCTCATTGCTTTCACCAAGTGCTGTCACACAACCAAAAAAGAGAACCTTTTCCTTTCCCTCCCTTTTCCCATCTAGTAACTGCTTAGTGTGTTCATTGATTCTAGGACTTTGTTTTGCTATTTTTGCCAACTTCTTTGTTTTGTTTACTCATTTTCCACATACAGGCATAACCATGTAATAATTTTTTTCACTTCTTGTTTCATTTATTATAATCAATGTCTAGCCATTTCGTCCTGAATGGCACAATTTCATCTTCTCTAATAACAGTGGGATTCTTAATGTATGTACTTTAGCTTCTTTGTCCGGCTATCTGACAGTAGGCATCTCAGTTGATTCCATGTTGTTAACTATTGTGAATAATGCTGCTGTACATAGAAGAATGGATATATATCTTCAAATTAGAGTTCCCATTTTCTTCAAGCAGATGCCTAGGAGTGTGTATCTATTTTTTACTGCTTTCTTCTCAAATACTGCTATAGAGAAGATGAGCATTAAGAAATCATCTTGACTGGGGCTGGAGCGATATAGTACAGCGGGTAGGGCGTTTGCCTTGCACGCGGGGCCGACCCGGGTTCGAATCCCAGCATCCCATATGGTCCCCTGAGCACGGCCAGGGGTAATTCCTGAGTGCAGAGCCAGGAGTTACCCCTGTGCATCGCCAGGTGTGACCCAAAAAGGAAAAAAAAAAAAAAAATCATCTTGACTACTATAAATTTTTCAAATTTTAATTTTAAGCTAGAAAAGAATATAACATATCTAAATACTATAATATATTCGAAATTATAAAGAAGATTATTTTTGTCTTTTTCATGTTCAGCTATATCGTACTATGTAAATATGACATGGGTTTCTCTTTTTTCATGGGATTTATGAAATACTACTTAAGTTCTTATACATTTTGTTAGAAGTTACATTCTAATTTATTTTGAGTTTAAACCATTAATTATGTTTTTTTAAAGATTGAGGATTTAATCTACATTCAGTCTCTATAGTCAGAAATCAAGAAAAATCAAAGAATTTTGTAATGTGCTTATTTTTACTTTTTTATTGTGAAAAACTCAAAAGCTGCTAGAACATCACTAATACAGGGAAAACATACTAGTATAGTATACTTGCATTACTCTTTCTTTGGTGAGGAATCTTGGGAAGCGACACCCAGCAATAATCAGAGATTACTCCTGGCTCTGCACTCAGAAATTACTCCTGGCGGTGCTTGGGGGACCATATGGGATGCTTGGGATCAAATCCTGGTCATCCTTATGCAGAACAAATGCCCTACACATTGTACTGTCACTCCAGTCCTACTTTGCATTATTCTAAAATGATGAAATCACATATCTTAGAAGTATATTTTATAATCCTGGAATGAGGGGCTGGAGCAATAGTACAGAGGGTAGGGCGTTTGCCTTGCATGCAGCCGACCTGGGTTCGATTCCCAGCATTCCATTTGGTCCCCTGAGCACCGCCAGGAGTAATTTCTGAGTACAGAGCCAGGAGTAACCCCTGTGCATTGTCCAGTGTGACCCAAAAAGCAAAAAAAATTAATTAAAATAAAATATAATCCTGGAATGACATGCCATTGTTTAACTAAAACAGTGGTTTAGAAGTTTTAAAACAGTGCCAGAGCAATGGTACAGTGTAGATAGGGTGTTTGCCTTGCATACGGCCAACCTAGGCCTGATCCCCAGCATCTCATATGGTCACCCCAAACAACCACCAGTAATAATTCCTGAGTGCAGAGCCAGGATCGACCCCTCAGCACTTCAGACTGTGGCAAAAAAAAAAAAAAAAGTTTTAAAACATGTGGGAGGAGGGGTATATAGTACAGTGGCTAGGGCATTTGCCTTGCATGCTGCTGACCTGGGTTCAATCTCCAAGACCTTAAATGCTTCCCTGAGCACTGCCAGATGTGATTCCTGAGTGCAGAGTCAGGAGTAACCCTTGAGCTTCACCAGGTGTGACCCAAAAAGACAAAACAACAAAAAGTGGGAAAAGGGCCAAGAATGCCCTGAGTTTAATCCCTGGTCCTCCCTGGCCTCCCAGATACTGCCAGGAATGACCACCTCAACTACCAACACCACCACATATAAGGAATATGTACATATATTGGGTTGTTTTGTTTTGTTAAGAGATAGTGGGTTTTGTTTGTTTTCTTTTGGGGTCACACCCAGCAATACTTAGTGATTACTCCTGGCTCTGCACTCAGGAATTACTCCTGGCAGTGCTTAGGGGATCATATGGGATGGCGGGATTGAACCCAGGTCTTCTGCATGTAAGGCAGATGCCCTACCCACTGTACTATTGATCCAGTTCCAAGACATAGTGTTTTTTGTTAAATCAAGTTTTACTTGAATTTTCAGTACTTTGGGCGGTGGGGGCCTGTGGTAGAGGCTCACCTGATGGTGTTCAGAGCTTATTCCTGGTGCTATGTTCATGGATCATTACTAGTGTCAATGCTTGGGAACTATTTAGGTGCGAGGGCTTAATAAATATCTATTATACCATCACTCTTGGCAGGCTTGGGGGACCACATGAGATGCCAGGAATCGAACCCTGGTCAACCACATGCAAAAGAAGAGCCCTACCCACTGTAACTCTCTCCAGCCCCTTACAGTTATTTTTAAGGTGAAATGATAGGTTGTATGAGTGCAGAGCATTTATAAGCATTATAAAAATAGATAATTGGGTGGCTGAGGGCCATACGTAGTTGTGCTAAAGAATTACTCTTGGCTCTGTGCTCAGGGAACCTTATGTGATCCCTGAAGTTGAACCTGAGTGAGACACATGCAAGGCACACGGTACTATCCCTCCAGCTCCTGACTGTACTATTTATCTATACAGGAATCTGAGCAGAAATATAAAGCTGATAGAAAGAAATGGTTGGAAGAAAAAATGATGCTTATCACTCAAGCAAAAGAAGCTGAGAATCTAAGAAACAAAGAGATGAAAAAATTTGTTGAAGACAGAGAACGTTGTTTAAAACAACAAAATGAAGTGGTTGGTAACAACTATACATTATCTGCAGTGTATCTCATCTGTTTTCTCCCCCTTTTCTTTGTTGCCCTTGTGATTGCTGCTCTAATGGCCATGTGTGTCATACACTTTGGTTGCAGTGCTTATGCATAACCATACACTTGGTTATGGCACACTGGAGATCACAAACTTTGTTGTGGTACCAAGGATCACAAACAGCAGTGCTGCGGGGATTATGCTCAGCAGCTTGGGGGTGGCATTAGGGACCCCACGTTCTGCCTCAGACCCTTAGGAAAGGCTCTGAGCTGCATCTCCAGGCCCCACCTGCTTTCTCTTTTTCAATGCAGTATACTTATCCCTAAGAGGATTTTCCTGTTCGTATTTTATCTTTTTCTTCTTGTCCCAAGTTCACTTATGCTCTTATTTTAACTTTATGCAATTCATTTTGCAAGTTGGGGAAACTTTTAAATGTAGTCTAGAAATAGTACTTAAAAATCTATTTTCATCTGCTCTAGTGTTACCTTGATTCTGTTATAAAAGTTTCTACATCATGAGTTATAGGTTCTACTAGTAAGCCAGTTTATTAGGACATACTGTTGGTGGTGGGGAGGGGGTTGAGCTACACCTGGCAGTGCTCAAAGCTATTCCCATGTCAGTGCTTGGAGTTCTGGGACTTGGGTTCTTGCCTACAAAGCCTGCACTCTAGCCCTCTTGAGCCATCTCCCTGCCCGGGACTTTTTTTTTTTCTTTTTGGGTCACACCAGGCGATACACAGGGGTCACTCCTGGCTCTGTACTCAGGAATTACCCCTGGCGATGCTCAGGGAACCTTATGGGATGCTGGGAATCGAACCCGGGTTGGCTGCGTGCAAAGCAAATGCCCTACCTGCTGTGCTATCACTCCAGCCCCACCAGGACTTTTTTTTAAAGTCCATTATACTGTTTCTACAAAACCCTGGCAGAAATAATCTTTCATTTTATGTTGACCAGCTGATTTTATTTATTTATTTATTTATTTTTGAACAGTGATTCTATCTTAACTTAGGGATTTTTTTTCCCTTCTGTTTTTTAATGGAAAGCTTAATCAGAAACCCAGTGTTGGTAATCAGAAAAAAAGAAGTTGGTGATTCATTCTAAGAAAATTATCAAATAATACTTTAACATTAACTTTAAATTACAAAAATATATATGCTTTTCGGGACTGGAATGAAAGTATAGCAGATAGAGCATTTGTCTTGCTTTGGGGGTTACTCTTGGCTCTGTGCTCAGGGCTCACTCTTAGTTGGCTGAGGGGGGAGGGCGGAGACCGGGGATCAAACCCAAGTTGGCTGACTGCAGGCAAGTACCCCCTCACTGTACTATTGCTCCATCCCCATTTTCTTCATTTTTTTAAATGAAAATATATAGAATGTCTTAAATTCCCCTGCTTTCTTCATTTTCAAGATCATTTTTACTCTACTAGAATCTTCATATAAGTTACTTTGATTCTGCTTTTCTATACATACACATATAAGTTGCCCTGAATCTGGTGGGAAGAGAGTGGGGGGCAGGGGTCAAACCCAAGCCTCACAAGTGGAAGCGTTGTGCTCTAACCCTGAGCCACATGCCACATCCACAACTGCTGGAAATTTCACTAAAAGTTATATCAGCTCTAAAGATCTGTTAGGGATACTAACATCTTCGCACTGTTAAGCCTTTGTCCTTAAACACATAGTGTGTTCTTTCGATTTATTTGTGTCCTTTAATTTTTTTTTCAGTATTACTTGTATTTTTTATATTTAGATCTTATATTTTCCTCAAGTTGTCACTATTTCATGATTCTTCTAACCCAGTTTAATTTTAGTTTTCTAAATGCTTGTTGCAATTTATTGTTGTCATTTTACTATAATTTTGCCCACTCACTACTTTTCTTTTCTTTACTTTTTTGGGGGAGGAGAGTGTCACACCCAGTAATGCTCAGGGATTACTCCTGGCTCTGCTAGAGTTACTCATGGCACTGCGTGGGAGACCACATAGGATGCTGGGGTGGACCCGTGTCCGCCCTGTGAAAAGCACACACCCTCCCTACTGTTGTTTCCAGCCCTGTCGCCCATGTCTCAAGCGTTGAGGAAATGCTGATTTTAGTTTAAATCTGTATTTTTTTAAGTGAACAAGGGGAGACAGAGCAAGGCAAATGCCCTCCCTGCTGTACTATCACCCCGGCCCCGATATTCTTTTTTTTGTTGTTGTTGTTAATTTAAGTTAATGTTAAAGTGCTGTTTGATAAGGCAGGGAGGGCATTTGCCTTTCAGGAGGCTGACCCGATTGGATCCTCAGCATTCCATATGGTCCCCTGAACCTCGCCAGGAGTAATTCCCGAGTGTAGAGCCAGGAGTAGCCCCTGAGCATTTCTGGGAATGACCCAAAAAGACAAAAAAAGAAGAAGAAAAGAGGTGAACAAGGGGCCAGAGCAATAGTATAGTGGGTAGGATGCTTGACTTGCATGCCTTCCCAGAGTTGATCCCTTATCCTGTATCCCCCAAATCCACTGGGAGTGATCCCTGAGCACGGAGCCAGGATTAAGGCCTGAGCACTGCTAGGTGTGTCATCAAAACCAAACAAAAATTAAAGAGGTGAGCAATAAACTGATTTTTAAAATTTGGACAGAGAAGGGTAAAATTAGCACATGAACACTTAACTTAGTGGACATATTCTGTAATTTGTTTTACAAGGAAATACTTTATCTGAACTTGTCTTTATAATGGTTTTCTGATTAGGAAATGCTTACAGCACAGCTGATAGAGAAGGACAGTAACCTTCAGAAGTGGCGAGAAGAACGTGATCAACTGGTTGCAGCATTGGAAATACAGCTCAAAGCTCTTGTCTCCAGTAACATACAGAAGGACAATGAAATTGAACAGTTGAAGAAGAACGCCACAGAAAATTCTACAACAGTCAGTAGACCTTTCTTTGTTCTTCTTATTCATTTATTTTTAATTGAATTTAGGAAAAATTATAAAATTATTCATAGAGGCCAGAAGACATGTTTTAGTAGGCCAGAGAGAACTCAGTTCAAAAAAAGTTAAAAGTGGGACTGGAGCGATAGCACAATGGGTAGGGCGTTTGCCTTGCACACCGCCAACCCAGGTTCAATTCCCAGCATCCCATATGGTCCCCTGAGCACCACCAGGAGTAATTCCTGTGCATCGCCAGGTTTGACCCACAAAGCAAAAAAAAAAAAAAGTTAAAAGTTTTTTGGATATTTCTTGTGAATTTCGCGTTTTCAGAGTTAATTATGATTGGTTTGTCAATGATTAAGAAATAACTCATTCTCGGGCTAGAGCAATAGTACAGCGGGTAGGGCATTGCCTTGCATGCAGTCGACCCGGGTTCAATCCCCGGCATCCCACATGGGCTCTAAGCACCACCAGGTGGAATTCCTGAGTGCGAAGCCAGGAGTAACCCCTGGGCATCGCTGGGTGTGACCCAAAGAAAAAAAAGAAAAAAAACAAAACAAAAACAAAAAAGAAATAACTCATTCTCTAATGTTTAAGTCCTACCTTCCATGTAAATTTAATTGGGAAATAAGTAATTTGCAATATAGTCCCTAATGTACTTCAGAATGTGGGAATGTGGTTTTATTTCAGTTCCTGCTGATACTTAAAATATTGTTGGCACCCTACTTTTACTATTTACTAAAGAAAGAAACTATTTTAAAATAAGCACAATGTATATCATTCAAAAGCTAGGTTGTTGGTAAACAGTTCCTTTGGTACTCAGGGCCTTTCCCAGTAATCATTGGCCACAGGCTTTTTTTGTTGTACCTTGTTTTGGGGGAGTGTGGGGAGGCCATACCCAACAGTGCTCAGGGCTTACTCATGTATCTGCACTCAGGGTAGTGCTCTGGGAACCACAGTGGTGCCGGGAATTAAACATGGATTGGCCATATGCAAGGCAAGTGACTTTCCCTGTACTGAACCCCCGCCATGGCTAACAAGACGCAGGGGGCCAAGAATATGGTGCTACTTGAGGTGCCGGAGACTACCAAGACCACCCAGCAGTACCAGGACCACACTTAGTATTGGGCCGGTATTGATAGCTTCAAAGGCTGTACCTGGCAATGCCAAGGGAATAAGGGGAACACATTTTACAAATGTTACTTCTCAGAGAATCCATCACATCCCATCTGGATCTAGTCTTTCCAGAATACATGACCTGCACTTAAATTTGCAGCTCAGGGCCAGAGAGATAGTACAGCAGATAAGGCGCTTTCCTTGCATGCAGCCAATCTGTTTCAATCCCCAGCATCTCATACGGTCCTCTGAGCACTGACAGGAGCAATTACTCAGTGGAGATCCAGGGGTAGTTCCTGAGCATCACCAAGTGTGATCCCCCCCCAAAAAAAATGCTATGAGGGCCGGGCAGATAGCTCAGAGGTCTAGAACACATGCATGGAGCCTGGGTTTCATTGCTGGTACCAATGTAGCACTGTACTGTAGCACTGTCATCCATTGTTCATCAGTTTGCTCGGGCGGGCACTAGTAAGTCTCCATTGTGAGACTTGTTACTGTTTTTGGCATATCAAATACTCCAAGGGTAGCTTGCCAGGCTCTGCCGTGTGGGCGGGATACTCTCAGTAGCTTGCCGGGCTCTCTGAGAGGGACAGAGGAATCAAACCCAGATCAGCCACGTGCAAGGCAAACACCCTACCCACTGTGCTGTCGCTCCAGTCCATGCTTGGTAACTTAAAGCTCAGGTTCCACTGTCACTGTCATCCCGTTGCTCATCGATTTGTTCGAGCAGGCACCAGTAACGTCTCTCATTGTGAGACTTATTGTTACTGTTTTTGGCATATCCAATACGCCAACAGGTAGCTTGCCAGGCTCTGCCGTGCGGGCTCGATACTCTTGGTAGCTTGCCGGGCTCTCCGATAGGGGCAGAGAAATCAAACCCAGGTCGGCCGCATGCAAGGCAAACGCCCTACCACTGTGCTATCGCTCCAGTCCATGCTTGGTAACTTAAAACTCAGGTTCCACATGAGCCAAAAATTAAAAACAATCTGATAGATTTCTCTAAATACTTTAAGTGGGGTTTAGGAGTAGAATATATCCTCTGACTGAGAAAATGGGCTAGAGAATAAACAGCACAGAAAGGTTTAGTTATCAACTTGGCCTTTACTGTCAGGCTATCATGGCCTTTACAAAAGTCCTCTAGTTTTATGGGCTGGAATGAGAGTAAGTTAAGGTGCCTGCTTTGCCGGGTTCAATCCACATACATATATGGTCCCCTGAACCAGTCCAGGAGTGATCCTTGAGCACAGAGCTAGGAATAAGCCCTGAGCACTGATGGGTATGGGAAAGAAAAACTAAAAGAATCCTCTAGTTTTTCAAATTGTGTTATTAAAGATGTTTTGGGGGCTGGAGCAATGGTATAGTGGATAGGGTGTGTGTCTTGCATGTTGTCACCCCAGGTTTGATCCCCTCCCTGTATGTTCCCCTGAGCACCACCAGGAGTAATTCCTGATACAGAGCCAGGAGTAACCTCTGAGCATTTCCAGGTGTGGTCCCCCCTCCCCCCCAAAAAAAATCAGGCTGGAAAGTTACCACCCTTTTCTGAATTTCTGAAGATATAAGAGGGGACAAAGGAGAATTAGGTGGTCATTGCAGAAGTCTTTAATAGAAGATTTAATCTTCCCAAGTCATAATTTTTATGTTCTCTAGGGTTTGTTTGTTTTTTAAGGTTAAGTAATTCAGTATAATTTCTTGTTACAATGACTTGTTACTTTAAATATTCTTACTTTAGGAAACACAGACAATGGATAGCAAACCTAGACATGAGAGTTCAACAGATCCTGGCAGAGCTGAACCCCAGTCAGCAAGTTTTGAAATTTCTAGCAATGAAGTAGAGGTGGGTATATGGTATTACAGTCCTTTACACATACACACACCTCTTTTTTTGGCAGCACCAAGGATGGCAATCCCAGGGCTTCCCCCAGGCATTGCTCCACCACTGAGCCAGAGCCTCTACAATCCAGTTTTTATTCTCTACTTTTGGCCTTTTATTACTGAATAGCATTTGCAACATAATTTATCAATTATTGTAAGTATTATTATGTAGTTTACTATACAGTTAGCTATAGGATCTCTGGGGTCTGGGAAAGTAATTAAGCTTTTCAGGAATGTTGAAACTACTTTGGGAGAATAGATTACCAAATGGTACTAATCTTTCCAAATTATCATCTAAAATAGCAGCTGTATAAATATGAACAAACTTGGTGATCAAAAAATGTCTTTAGGGGGCTGGAGTGATAGCACAGAGGGTAGGGCATTTGCCTTGCACGTGGCCGACCCGGATTCTATTCCCAGCATCTCATTTGGTCCCCTGAGCACTTCCAGGAGTGACTCCTGAGTGCAGAGCCAGGTGTGACCCAAAGAGCAAAAAGAAAAAAAGAAAAAAAAGTTTTATTTGGGGGAGGAGCAGGGGAGGTGATGCTGTACCCAGTGATGCAGTATCCAAGAGGCACTGCAGTGCATGACATCATGTCTGGGGCCCTCCACATCCAAGAACACACTCTAGCCCTTTAATTTATTTCCCCAGCCCCTACAGAAGCATCTTCTTTTTTTTTTTTTTTTTTTAGTGTTTTGGGTGATTGTTGGGGGAGGGCTTCCCAAGTGGAGTTCAACGGCCACTCCAGGTGATACTTGCCAACATCTGGTTGAATGGCTTGGGCCCTGTGTTGCCAAGAACCATCAGAACCATCCCAACAGTGCTGTCATTCAGGTGGTGCTGGATTCAAACTGGGGTCATCATGTACCCTAACCCCTATTACTATCTCCCTGTCCCTGAAATATTTCTTTAATAAGCATTTTATTAAATTGTATGATTGGGTGGGGGATTGTTCTTGAGTTTAGTTTTGGTTTGGTTTAGGGAGGGGAGGTTTGAGAACACACTCAGAGAAGCTCAGGGGCTACTCCTCCTGGCTCTGCATTCAGGAATTACTCCTAGCAGTGCTTGGGTAACCAGAAGGAATGCCAGGGATCAAACCCAGGTCAGCCTCATGCAAGGCAAATGCCTTACCTGCTGTACTATCACTCTGGCCCAAAATTGTGTTGATTTTTAATGATTACAATAACTTTGTCACTGAATCTCAGTAGTTCACAATGAGATTCCTTAATTTGCAGTGGATTTTAGATTTCCATGTATTATTTTGAGAAATAAAGAAATTTTCTGGGGCTAGAGCGATAGCACAGCGGGTAGGGCGTTTACCTTGCAAGTGGCCGACCCAGGTTTGATTCCCAGCATCCCATATGGTCCCCTGAGCATCACCAGGGGTGATTCCTGAGTGCAGAGCCAGGAGTGACCCCTGTGCATCACCGGGTGTGACCCAAAAACAAAAAAAAGAGAAAAAAAGAAAAGAAATAAAGAAATTTTGTAATTGTCATGTAGTAGATAAAAATTTTATTCATCCCAAGTTTTGAAGATAAAATTACTACTTCATATTTATCTTTGAGTACATTTAAAGAAGGCATGATTGCCATTCTCAAGGAATAAGGAAACTAGTAAGACTTTAGTTTATGTGCTCACCATCAAAGCAAAGGTGCCACGGGGGGAGTTGGAGAGATAGTATGTGGGTGAGGTACTCACCTAGCACACAGCTGACCCCAGTTTGATTCCCAGCACTGCAGATGATTCCCCTGAGCACTCCAGATGTGATCCCTTAGTACCAGTGGTTTCTCCAGCTCTGCCATTGCACTGTCACTCTGTTGGGGGCCCTTTTTAGTTCTTTGTCTTTTATCTGTACTTATGAGAGTTGATGCTTTATAAATTTATACACTACAAATAAGATTTGTTTTTGTTGTAGGATGGATCTGGCGTCATTGACTCTTGTGAAGTGTCAACAGAAAGTAATCCGAATACTCGATTTCCAAAACCTGAGTTAGAGATTCAGTTTACACCCTTACGGCCAAATATAATGGCAGTGAAACACCCTGGCTGCTCCTCACCAGTGACGGTCAGGATTCCCAAGGCCCAGAAGAGGAAAAGTAGTGAAATAGAGGAGGTAAACTTTTTTTTTTAAGACACTGATTTACAATATTGATACTGGCAGGGTTTCATGCAAAAAACATGCCAATACTACACGCTCCAACAGAGTGTCATCTTCCCTCGGCCGTATCCCAGAACCAACCTGCTCTTCCACCCCATCCCCTCTACAGTGATGTGCTTCCTGTTAAAGACCAGTTCTCAGCTTATGTTGTCTTTGAGTATTTTTGTTTCTTTACTACAGTACTTTATATGTGTAGGTGAGGGAGATTATTCTCTACTTATCCCTCTGCTTCTGAGTAACTTTATTCACCATGATATAGTCCAAATAGACAAATATTTAATGAGTAAATAAATAATTCTGCTCCTAAGGAACAGTAGAATTTATGGTATAGTTTATATTTTATACTCTTTAAGAGAGTAATGGTACAGCAGGTCGGTATTTGCCTTGCATATGACTGATCTGTATTCAATTCCTGGCATCCCATCTGGTCATACTCAGTGCAGTACATTTAGGGATTACTCCCAGCAGTGCTCAGGGAACCACAGGGGCTGCTGGATATTGAATCCAGGTCTGCTGCATGTGAGGCAAGTGCCCTACCCATTGTACTCTGGCACCAGATAGATTAACTTTATAGAAAATCATACCTTTAAAGATTTCGTAGAAGATTCTTTCAAAACTAATTCTAAAACCACAATATTATACTGTGTTGAATTTAATAATAGATAGCTTAAAATAATTACTGAAATATATAAATGATTTTTATAGCAACAAGATATAACTTAGAAAGTAGAAAGAATAATTATTATATTACAATTGAAAAATTATTGTCATGGAGCTAGAGCAATAGCACAGCAGGTAGGGTGCCTGCTATGCACACAACTGGCCTGGGTTCAATTCTGGGCATCTCACATGGTCCGCTGAGTAATTCTTGTGTGCAGAGCAGGAGTAATCCCTTACCATCGCCAGGTAAGGTTGCCCTCAGCACTGCAGGGTGTTGAGCGATATTTCTGGCCTCCGCCCTCTCTGTCTAGTCACACCTCTGTTCTCTCAGGCAGGGCAACGCTGTCTCTGTGGTCTGTAGACATAGCCAAGATCCCTGGGGTCAGATCACCCTGGTTAAGATCTCAGTTTTTAAGTGTAGAAAAAAATATTATCAAGAAATTAATCATTTGTGAAATTTATTATTTTTAGAATTTGGTGAAATGTAAAAATAAGAAGAATGCTACACCTAGAACCAATCCGAAGTCCCCTTTACCAGAGTACAAAAATTCTCTCAAAAAGGAACAACAGGTTTGTCTTTTGATTTGTCCCAAATTAGCTCTTTTCACAACTGTAATTAGAAGATAAAAATAAAGATGTCAGAATTGATTAGTGTTGGAGCCAGAGAGATAGGACATCGGGTAAAGCTCTTGATTTGCACATGGCCAACCTGGGTTCAATCCCCAGCATCCTGTATGGTTCCCTGAGTACCACCAGGATGGACTCCTGAGTGCAGAGCCAGGAGTAACCTCTGAGCATTGCCAGGTGTGACAATCTCCCCATCCCCCTGACTCCCCCAAAAAAAGAATTGATTAGTATTATCAGTTTTATCCAGTATGACTCATATAGCGTCTCTTTCCCATTCATTCATTCAGCTTGGAATAGAAACATCAGCATTTGGCCAGAACTTAATATGTTTATTTCTATCTTAGCCCTCTCCCTGGCACAGTACTTTGCCATCCTCTGACTCTTTCATCCTGTTCTTCACTTACTTCATGAGATAAGTTCCTTGCCTTAGACTTCATAACCTGTGTCTGCCATCTTATGCTATTTTGGTTTGGTTTGGTTTGGTTTCAAAGCCACACCAGCTGTGCTTAGGCCTTACTCATGGAAGGGATCAGGGGACTGTATATGGTACAGGGGGAGGAAGGTCAAACCCATGTCAGTGCAAGGCAGGCACCTTATCTGCTGCACTATCTCTTCAGCCCTGTGTCTGTCTTCTACTTCTTTTTTTTTTTTCTTTTTGGGTCATACCTGGCGATGCACAGGGGTTACTCCTGGCTCTGCACTCAGGAATTACCCCAGCGGTGCTCCGGGGACCATATGGGATGCCGGGAATAGAACCCGGGTCAGCTGCGTGCAAGGCATTGTGCTATTGCTCCAACCCCCTGTGTCTGCCTTCTTAACTGTGTTTACAAGTATTTCTTTCTGACATTCCTCGTCAACAATAACAAAACATGTTTGTCTATTAGGTTTCCACACAACTTTCATCAAAGAAAACTTACTCTTTACGGAGTCAAGCCTCCAATGTTAGTATTAGCTTGACCACTAAGAAAAAAGAAGGAACATTACAGAAATTTGGAGACTTCTTACAACATTCACCAACAATTCTTCAGTCAAAAGGTTTGTTGAAAATTAATTAAATGACCTTGCATGTCAAGTATAAAGTATTTTCTGATATCTGGTGCATAAAGTCAACAACATTATTATACTTCAAACAGACTAATAATAATAAAACAAGTCCCTATGTTAGATTAGATACTGTGGAGGGTCGTGGGATGGTAGGATGATAAGTCTAATGTTTAATGTGAAGTGGAGAAGAAAGATCTATCTACATGTAAGTAATTGATCCAGAGTGATCTGCCTAAGGTAACATTAAACTAGTGATGAAAGTTATAAGCAAAATGCTTGGATGAAAGAAGACTGTAGTGATTGGGAATCTGAAAGAAAGTTTTAGTGAAGAAATGAAATTGAATCTGAGTATTTAATGTTGCCAAGATTACAGGTTTTAGTATTAAGTATATATACTTCTAGGTTTTTTTCCTCCCCCCTTTGGTTTATGGACCATCCAGTGGTGCTTAGAGCTGATTCCTGGCTCTGTGCTCAGAGATCACTCCTGGTGGGGCTCGGGGGTGCTGGGGATTGAGAACCCAGATTGGTCACATGCAAGGCAAGCACCCTGCCTGCTGTACTATCATTCCATCCTCATGTTTGAAGGGTTTTTTTGGGTTTTTTTTTTCTTTCTTCCTTTTTTTTTTATTTAAATTTTATTTTATTGAATCACCATGTGGAAAGTTACAAAGTTCTCAGGCTTATGTCTCAGTTATACAATATTCAAACACCTATCCCTTCACCAGTGCCCATATTCCACCACCAAAAACCCCAGTATACCTCCCACCCCCGCCCCCTCACCCCCAACTGCATACTTATGAATTTCACTTCATTTTCTCTTTATCTTGATTACATTCCATATTTCAACACAAAACTCACTATTGTTGTTGGAGTTTCCCCCCAAGAAAGACAACCCTACTACCAAGGAAGCATTTCATAATTAGTTTTCCATTGCTTAGAATGAAGAGATATGTAGTCCCACTGCTGCAAGTACATAACTCTATTTTTCCCTTTTCCTTTTTTTTTCCTCATCCCCCTTCCCGCACCTCGTAATATGGTGGACGCCACGCCACATTTCTCCCTGAAAATGGGAAACAACCGGGAAAGAGGGATATTTCCTCTTCTCGGCCGGCATGGGGCTATGGCTTAGTTCACAGTCTAGAGAAATGGCTGCTACTTTAATTACCTTCAATATTTCAACAAAAAACTCACTTATTATTTGGAGTTTCCCCCCAAAGTCAGATCTGCTAAAAAGGAACCGTTTCACATTGCTGACAATTAAGAGATGTTAAGTCCTTAACTTGGATTTCTGTATAAAGTCCAGGGAAAATTCTGTCAGAAATTGCATAGCCCAGCTCACAGTCCCAGTGCATTGCTGTAAGAAGCCACTTTGGGTGCCAAAATGGGTTAGAAGACCTCTGGAATCAAAGTCTTTAGGAGCAGAAGGTCCGTTTCTCGCTCAGCAGCTCCGGATTTATCTGGGCGTGCCGGTAACGCACACTTCCCATGATTGCCTATGAGCCACAAACTGCAAAAACCGTGTACCTCTGGGTTAGGAGTCTTAGAAGGTGGCTCTCCCCACGTGGATATTGCTGCTGCCGCCACTTTCCGTGCAAAAAAACAGGGTGGAGAGGAAAAATCCATCCCCGGGCAGCACGGAGTTGTAGCCCAGCTCACAGTCCCAGCTTTGGGTGCCAAAATGGGTTAGAAGACCTCTGGAATCAAAGTCTTTAGAAGCAGAGGGTCCAATTTAAAAACTTTTAAAGTTTTTTGGGGGCCCACACCTGGTGATACTCAGGTGTTACTCCTGGCGCTGCTGGGGGATTATATGGGGTGCCAAGTGGGGGATCAAACGAACCTGGGTCAGCAACGTGCAAGGCAAATGCCCTACCCACTGTTCTATCACTCTGGCCCCAGGTCTGAAATTCTTAAGGAATAATTTCAGATCTTTGCAGTTTGGTAATTATTACAAGAATTAACACCTATTTTTTTTTTCACAGCAAAGAAGATAATTGAAACAATGAGTTCTTCAAAACCCTCAACCATAGAAGCATGTAAAGAAAATGTGTCTCGATCAAAACGGGCCAAACGGAAATTACACACACAGGAAATCTCATCTCCTATTGATATATCTGGCCAAGTGGTAAGCTATTTCAGTTTCCTTAAATTTTCTAAAGTTTTGACTCACTTATTAAAAAATAAGACAAAAAAAAATCCTATAGAATTTCAAAAAAAATTTTCTAAAGTTTTGATAACAATTTAAAGTAAAATCTGATTGAATTTCTGTTCTCTAAGTCAGATCTCTTAAAAAACATGCTTTAAGAATAATACTTTTGGGACTGGAGCAATAGTACAGCGGGTAAGGCGTTTGCCTTGCACGTGGCCAACCTGGGTTTGAATCCCAGCATCCCATATGGTCCCCTGAGCACCGCCAAGGGTAATTCCTGAGTGCAAAGCCAGGAGTAACCCCTGTGCATCGCCGGGTGTGACCCAAAAAGGAAAAAAAAAAAAAAGAATACTTTTTATGTGATAAATATGTAGTAAATATGGGCTGGAGAGATAGTACAGCAGGTAAGACACTTGCCTTGCGTACAGCTGACTTGGGTTCAATTCCCAGACCACATAAGGTCCCCTGAGCCCCTCCAGGAGGGAGCCCTAAGTACAGAGCTAAAAATAACTCCTGAGCATAGCCCACTGTGGCCCAAAAACAAACAAAAAATGCATATATAAATACATAGTCAATATAAATGCTGCATCAATATATACAAGTGTTCTACATTTACATTTGTAAATTCACAGGGGAATTTTAATTCCATCCAGAGTTGTTACTGGTAATTTATTTGCTTCCAGAGTTATTTTTCTTGGTATCTTTATCACAAGAGTTATACAAATCTGGGCCAATGTGTGCCTGTTAAAAATGGAGAATTGACGTTATTTCCTCCCACCTTTTCTTTAAACATCCAAATCCTATTAAGAAAAGGCTGTAGTTTATCACCCTAACACTTATGACTCATTCTCCTCACTCAGAACAGGCTGTGCTATTGCAGGGAAAAATCTCATTTTCTCTCATGTAAAAATGTACTTTAGAGAAAAGCCCTCAACAGAAAATGGCAAAGAAAAATCAGGGGAGAGGCACTGCCAATATTACCTATCAGATAAAAGATAGACTTTTTTTTCTTTTTCTTTTTCTTTTTCTTTTTTTTTCTTTCTTTTTTTTTTTTTTTTTTTTTTTTGCTTTTTTTGGGTCATACCTGGCGATGCACAGTGGTCATTCCTGGCGATGCACTCAGGAATTACCCCTGGCAGTGCTCAGGGGACCATATGGGATGCTGGGGTCTGCTGCGTGTAAGGCAAACGCCCTACCTGATGTGCTATTGCTCCAGCCCCAAAGATAGACGTTATGGGGTGGAGGTTGCTAGTTTGTTTTAGGGACACACACAGCAATGCTAAGGGATTACTTCTGGCTCTGCACACAAGAATTACTCCTGACAGTGCCTGGGGGATGCCAGGGGTTGCCTCGGGTCAGTTGTGTGCAAGACATGCACCCTACCTGCTGTGCTATCTCTCTGGCCCCATGAAAATTACTTTTTTTTTCTTTTTGGGTCACACCCAGCAATGCTCGGGGCTTATTCCTGGCTCTGCACTCAGGAATTACTCCTAGCGGTGCTGGACGGCCATATGGGATGCCAGGGATCGAACCCTGGTCTGCTGCATGCAAGACAAATACCCTACCCACTGTACTATAGCTCCAGCCCCTGAAAGTTACTTTTTAATTGCAATATAGTAATTATTCTTCTTTCTACTTTGTTTTTTTGTTTGTTTGTTGTTTCCTTTTCTTTTCTTTTTGGATCACACCCGGTGATGCACAGGGATTACTCCTGGCTCATGCATTCAGGAATTACTCCTGGCCATGATCAGGGGACCATATGGGATGCTAGGAATCGAACCCAGGTTATGCGAGGCAAATGCCCTACCCGCTGTGCTATCACTCCAGCCCCTATTTTCTACTTTCTAAGTTATATGCTTCTTGCTATAAAAGATCATAGCAGTAATTACTTTAAGCTATCTATGTCTTTAAATTAAAAACAGTGGAATATTTTGGTTTTAGAATTAGTATTGAAAGAGTCTTTTGCAAAATCTTTACAGGCATGATTTTCTGTAAAGTTAGTATATCTGGGACTAGAGTGATACAGAGGGCAGAGCACTATTTCCAGCAGCCCCTCTAGTCCCCTGACCACTGCCAGAAGTGATCCCTAAGTGTACCACAAGGTGTGACCCCAAAAAAACAAAGAAAAGATGATATACCTGCAGTTCAAGAGAAAAAAAAATCTCATACTGTACCTATTATTTCCATTGTTAAGCTCATGAACATCTCAGTCATTATACCTTTTAATTCATTTTTCTTTTTTTAATTGTAAAATTGTTTATTTCAGATTGTGATGGACCAGAAAGTGAAGGAAAGTGATCATGAGATTCTTAAACGACGACTTCGAACTAAAATAGCCAAATAAATCACCTATGAAGTCTTTTAATATAAATGCTATATTCATAATAATTGTAACTTCCATTTTACCTTTTAAAGCTTGTGTATAAATATATATGTATATATGTATGTATATGTGATGCATTAAATTCCCGTGTATATACATTGCTATTTTATAGTAGAAGTAAATCAATAAAGAAAACAAATCAGCAGTAATTTACTTGTCTATATTTTCCTCTTATCCCAGTCTTTTTTTTTTTTTCTTTTTTTTTTTTTTTTCTTTTTGAGTCACACCCAGCAATGCTCAGGGGTTACTCCTGGCTTTGCACTCAGGAATTACTCCTGGCGGTGCTTGGGGGACCATATGGGATGCTGGGGATTGAACCCATATGGTCGGCCACATGCAAGGCAAACGCCCTACCCGCTGTGCTATCGCTCCAGTCCCCCTCTTATCCCAGTCTTATAATCAGTGAAGATCCTGGGAAAAAATACTTTTGTTTTTGTTTTTTCTACAAATAGATGTTATAGGTCAGCTACTTGGTTTACTTATAAGTATCTTATGAATTGTTGTTTTCCTGTAGCTTTTAGAAAATACAACTGACTTTATGTTTGTATTACAGAAACAGTCTAGGGAGCTAGTATATACAGGAATCCCAGTAGCAACAACTATAAAAAAGGTCACTGTCATCCCATTGCTCATCAATTTGCTCAAGCGGGCGCCAGTAGCATCTCCATTGTGAGACTTGTTACTGTTTTTGGCATATCGAATACGTCACGGGTAACTTGCCAGGCTCTGCTGTGCAGGCGAGATACTCTCGGTAGCTTGCCAGGCTCTCCGAGAGGGGCAGAGAAATCAAACCCAGGTCGGCCGCATGCAAGGCAAACGCCCTACCCTCTGTGGCTGTAGCTATGGCTCCAGCCCATAAAAAAAGTACACATACAAAATTTAGAAATCTATCTTTTATAATCTAATGGAGTCTGAGTTCTGGTTTTCCTAGGGCATAGAGAGAGACTTGGAGGAACTTTAGAAATAACATTTTCTTAGTTTTGTAAATGAAAAACCAGTATTCAAAGCTTACATTACATTACATTACATTACATTACATTCTCAAGATCTTACTGCTAAGATACATTGACCTTCTGGTTTAAAATATACCAGTAGGGGCCAGAGCAATAGTGTAGAACCAGGACTGCCTGTGAGCATCAATGGGTATGACCCAAAAAGCCAAAAAAAAAAGAACTTCAAGGTGAGGGCAGGAAAAATAGTACAATCAGTAAGTAAGTGTTGGATTATAGTTCTAAGCATTTTAAGAAGTACCAGTGGTTTGTCCTTACTACTCCCGCTTCCCCTGCAGGGAGCTTAGGTTTATTGAGTTACACCCAACACAGTGCTCCCTAGGCACACCCAAATCCATTGGGCAATCACAATCCTCAGTGTATCCTTAACCTCTCCTTTGTGTTTTTCTTCCCCCATTTGTTAGTCACAAATATTTTCAATTCAGACACTGTAAATTGTAAAGTCAAATCTTCTGCTGGCTCAGGATTTTACATATGTGAGATACTGCTTTTGTTCTGCTTTATGCATTAAATGCATATATAAATATATAGTCAATATAAATGCTGCATCAATATACACAAGTGTTCTACATTTACATTTGTTAATTCATAGGGGAATTTTAATTCCATCCAGAGTTGTTACTGGTAATTTATTTGCTTCCAGAGTTATTTTTCTTGCTATCTTAATCACAAGAGTTATACAAATCTGGTCCTTTGCATATTTGATTTTTAGAGCAATGTCCTTTTTGTATAAACACAGGAAGACAATGCTATGATTTTGTAACAGGAGTTAACTGGTGCCAAATATTTAGTCCTAGGCATCTGTTATATTTACTTAATTTAAGCCTCAGTTGTTCTTAGTTCCTAACACCCCAAAAGGATGGACCTAGGGCAAGTATAAGCTACCCTGGCTTTAAGAAGGGACAGACTTAGTGCCATAAGAAGTATAATAAGAGCACAGTTATGGAACAAACTCTGACATGACTCAAAAAGAAGTAACTAAATAAGAACACTGTTGGGATTAGGAAAAACTAACCTGGCCTGAGAAATGTAGTCTGGGATATATAGTGAAATATTCGCAGGTAGAGCCACCCTTTAAATTTAATATATCTTTTACTGTGTTCATACAAAAATCACTAGAAATATTAAGAAGTAAATTTAGGGGGCTGGAGCGATAGCACAGAGGGTAGGGCGTTTGCCTTGCACACGGCAGACCCGGGTTTGAATCCCAGCATCCCATATGGTCCCCTGAGCACCGCCAGGAGTAATTCCTGAGTGCAAAGCCAGGAGTAACCCCTGTGCATCGCCGGGTGTGACCCAAAAAACAAAACAAAAAAAAAAGTCAATTTAGTGCAGCTAATACCGTGCTCTCTGCCCTGTGGGGCCCGGTGTGCAATGGCTGCCAACAGCAAGCGGCTCCTGGGTAGTGTATGCAGCCTGTAGCTTGTACGGGCTGTGAGAAGGGACCCGGGAGACAGTCCTTTACCCTGCTCGTTCCTGTCTGCTCACACTGGCCCCCATCTCAGGCTCCAAACAGGTATGTTGGGGAGCCTTCAGAAAACCCCAGGGCACAGTGACCAGGGTCCACATTGGCCAGGTCATCATGTGCATCCGCACCAAACAGCAGAACAAGGAGCATGTGATTGAGGCTCTCCGTTGGGCCACGCTGAAGTTCCTGGTTACCAGAAGATCCACATCTCCAAGAAGTGGGGCTTCACCAAGTTCAACTCGGATGAGTTTGAAGACATGGTAGCAGAGAAGCGGCTCATCCCAGATGGCTGTGGCGTCAAATACATCCCCAATCATGGGCCTCTGGACAAGTGGCGGGCACTGCACTCCTGAGAGCCTTGGAGCTGTGCCCTCCAGTCCCTGTTTCCCACCCCAGCACCCAAGCTCCCCATCCCACCCACCACAATTAAACCTGGTTCTTAATCAAAAAAAAAAAAAAAGAAAGAAGTATATTTAAGGGGGGTTAGAGCAATAGCACAGCAGGTAGGGCATTTGCCTTGCACGCTGCAGATCTGGGTTCGATTCCTCCACCCCTCTCGGAGAGTCCGGCAAGCTACCATAAGTGCCTCACCCCCACGGCACAGCCTGGCAAGCTACCCATGGTATATTCAATATGCCAAAAACAGTAACAAGTCTTACAATGGAGACATTACTGGTGCCCGCTCGAGCAAATTGATGAGCAACGGGATGACAGTGATGCAGTGAAATTTAGGGGCTGGAGCGATAGCACAGTGGGTAGGGCATTTGCCTTGCACACGACCAACCCGGGTTTGAGGCCTAAGATCCCACATGGTCCCCTGAGCACTGCCAGAAGGAATTCCTGAGTGCATGAGCCAGAAGTAACTCCTGTGTATCACCGGGTGTGATCCAAAAAGAAAAAAAAAAAGTAAATTTAATAATTTTATATGGATTACTAGCTAAGGAAAGGAGAAAGCAATGCGCCCTTCAATAGAATTCCTTGGGCAATCTAGTAGGAATCTAGGAGTGCTGAACCCCCTAGATGAGATTCTGTCCTTGGGTGGATCTCCTATAACTTCCCCTGAAGGAAGGGCTTTGTATCTGTTCCTTGTTTATGTTAATATTCAACCACACCTATGTATTATTGCTACTCCCCCAACCCTTCACTATTTCTCTATAATTAACACTGTGAGACTTAAATGGCCACTGATTACCAACCAGACTGGTGGCCCCCATTTCTTTGTTTATTGGCTGGCCAGGGGGACAGTGATTGCCCCTCAACACACCAGGGGATCCCCAGGTCACCGAGGGGCACTGGCCCAGGACAAGGACAAGTAAGTGGTACTTGCCTTGCATGAGGCCAACTTCAGTTCCATCTCAGGCATCACACATATAGGTCCCCTAAACACCTCCAGTGTGTAGCTCAAAAACAAAAAACTTCTAAATGAGAAATGGTGAAACCATTAGAGGGAAAAGAGGATGTAGCATATACCTTTCATGTTGGAGGCTCTGGATTTTTCCATGCCGGAGTTCTGTTCCCTGAACACGGCAGGAAGTGATCCTCATCCAAGATCATTGCAGAGTGTAGCCAACCAAAAATAAAAGCACAAGAGAAGCCAAATATAATACATGTTAAAATGGAAACAGGATATACACTACTGAGATGTCTTCCTGATGTATTTTTCTGTCTTCAAATGCATTAGGATCAATAAAGATCCCTTTCAAAATATCCAGGTGAACTTTTACGTACGCAGAGAACTACAGGCCAAATCTCTCTCTCTCCCCTCCTCCCTCCCTCAATTTAGATCCCTTTCAAAATATCCAGGTGAACTTTTATGTACGCAGAGAACTACAGGTCATCTCTCTCTCTCTCTCTCTCTCTCTCTCCCCTCCCTCTATTTCTCTCTCTCTCTCTCTCTCTCTCTCTCTCTCTCTCTCTCTCTCTCTCTCTCTCTCTCTCTCTCTCTCTCTCTCTCTCTCTCTCTCTCTCTCTCTCTCTCTCTCTCTCTCTCTCTCTCTCTCTCTCTCTCTCTCTCTCTCTCTCTCTCTCTCTCTCTCTCTCTCTCCCCTCCCTCTATTTTGTAGGGGCTTGAGTGATAGTACAGTAGGTAGGGCAGTTTGCCTTGCACGCCGCCCACTGGGTTTGATCACCGGCATCCCATATGGTCCCCCAAGCACTTCCAGGAGTAATTCCTGAGTGCAGAGCCAGGAGTAACCCCTGAGCATCATCAGGTGTGACCCAAAAAGATAATATAGTATAATATATATTTATTTATTTATAGCTTCACTTTTTAAAAAAGCAATTAAAAATGTTAAAGTGGCCGAACAGAGCAGTAATACAGCAGATTGGCGCTTGCCTTGCACACAGCCTACCCAGATTCTATCCCGGGTACCCCAGCACCACTAGGAGTGATTCCTGAGCACAGATACAGGAGTAAGCCCTGAGCACCAGCAGGTATGGCCCCCAAACAAAAACAATATTTTAAACTGAGGAAACGGTTCCAAGAAAATTCAAATTACTGGTGGGCTATGTCAAGACCCTCATAGGCCCCAGTGCGCGGCCCCCACAGCAGCGCGCCGGAAACGCCTACCGGAAGTGGGCGTGCCCCGCCCGTGGCTTCCTGGAAGTTGTAGTTCGGGGCTGGCGGCGCGGGCTCGGGTGGGTCTCTGGCATCTCGCTTTTCAAGTGTCGTGTCCACGTGGGAAGTGAGACGCGCCCGCTGCCGCCCTCAGCGAGGCCTGGCCGTGCGGGTGTGGCCTGCCGCGGGGACGCTCGAGGCGACCGAGGCCCAGCAGCCGGGCGCGGCGGCCGACGGGGGCGAGCGACCTCCCCCAGCTGCGCTCCGGGCTGCACCGTGTCCCGGCGCCGCCGCACTCCTGGGTCACCCACCGGCCGCAGTCACACACACACCCCGGACACACACACGCACACCTGCACACACGTTCACGCACACACCTCCGACACACACAAACCCTAACACACACCTTGACACCCACACACCTTCACACACCCCCAACGCACACACGCACACCGACGCACACAGACACACACCTACCCATACACACAAACCCCAGCACATACACCTTCACACACACACACACACACACACACACACACACACACACACACACACACACACACACACACACACACACCATCCTTCCAGAGCTGAGCCTGCCAGAGTTCAGAGTTCCCACGGGGCCGTTTTCTTCCCGGTCTGGGGTCTGCCCTTGGTTGGCCCCAGAATTCCCTCGTTGGCCACAGACCTTTTCACCTGTCACTGTCCTGGTTGTAAGGTTTGGGGGCTCAAGAGCTATTCCTGTGACAGACCGGTGTCTCTCCCCACAGCATTTCCCTGCTCAAAGGAGGCCGCACTCGAACCCCTGCACCGTGGAAACGAATCCATCCAGAGAGGCGCCGAGCAGAGGTCCTGCTCCATCAGCTATTTGGGGACCAAGAAGCCACATCTGGAAGCGGACCCGGTTGAGTACCGCGGGCCCCCGAAGCAGGTGCTTCTCGTGGGCAGACGGAGTATGTGTGTGGGGAGCAGGGAGGGGAGTGCTGACCGGCTTATTGGATCCCAAACCCTGGGAGGAGAGGGGTGGGGAATGCACCTGGGGTACCTCAGAAGAGAGCCGGGAAGGGGTGGCCCCAAGGGTCCCCACTCCTATAGTCGCGGGACTATCATTTCATAGCGTTTTCTCTTTCCCTGACTCCCTTTCCAGGACGCGCCTTCCTAAGGTGAGCAAATGACTGAGCTCCAGGTGAGTTGAGGATTTTTTTTTCTTCCAAAAAGAGGACATCTATGAGAAATCCGTGTTGGCGTGTGGGGAAAAGGGGATAAAGGAAGAGCGTCAGCATTGAGTGCCTATCTAGTGTCACCTGTCATATCTGTGTAGTGATTTTCTCTGTACTGACCCACTTCATTATGAGATGCCCGTGGGTACCAGACATTAAGATGCTGGGAACATTATATGACTGAAACCAAATCATTAACAACTTTGTAATTGTGTATCTCTCTGTGATTCAATTAAAAAATAAAATTATACAGAATTTTTTTTTAAAAAAAAAAGAATGCTGAGAACACCTGGCTCTCAGTTAATGACACCAGGCACCTTCACCAAAAGGGTCATTGTAGTCTGATCCTCTCCCTTGAGCCAGAATGATAGCATAGCGGGTAGAGCTCTTTTCTTGTACTTTTTTCTTTTTTAAATTTGTATTAGTTTGGGGCCACACCTAGTGGTGCTTGCACACTGCCAACCTGGGATTGGCAATCTCTGGCATCCCAAATGGTCCCCTGAGCACCACCAGGAGTAATTCCTAAGTGCAGAGCCAGGAGTAACCCCTGAGCATCGACAGGTGTTACAACAAAAATCTCCCCTTTTCCTGTCAGGCATTTCACTCAAAATGAAAGTTAATTCAGGCTCAAGGAGATAACTCAAAGGCTAGAGAGCAGCTCTGGCAAGCAGAAAGCCTGGTTTTTGTTTTTGTTTTTTTTTTCTTTTTGGGTCACACCTGGCAATGCACAGGGGTTACTCCTGGCTTTGCACTCAGGAATCACCCCTGGCAGTGCTCAGGGGACCATATGGGATGCTGGGAATCGAACCCGGGTCGGCCGCGTGCAAGGCAAACACCCTACCCGCTGTGCTATCGCTCCAGCCCCGAGAGCCTGGATTTGATCCCCAGTACTTCATGGTCCCTGAGCCATCAATGGGGAATGACCCCCTAAATACTGAACTGAGATTAGCCTCTGAGTACCAGCAGGTGTGATCCCCAAAATCAAAGTGTTATTGAAAGCTTTTACAGGCACAATCCAGTGCTAATTTATCTTAGAAAAATAATCTGTAGTGCTCTTATACATGAGTTTATTGTATGTAGGGGGAAAGTCTACACATTAAGAAAAGTTTTGGGAGACTGGAGCAATAGAACAGCGGGTAGGGCGTTTGCCTTGCACACGGCTGACCCGGATTCAATTCCCAGCATCCCATATGGTCCGCTGAGCACCACCAGGGGTAATTCCTGAGTGCAGAGCCAGGAGTAACCCTTTTGCATCGCCAGGTGTGACACACACACACACACACAAAAAAAATTTGGATGGAGGCCAAAGTGATAGTACAGCAGCTAGGGTTCTTGCTTTGCATGTGGCCAACCCGGGTTTGATCCCTGGTGTCCCATATGATCTCCCATACTGGCTCTGTGCTCAGTAATTCCTGAGCACAGAGCCAGTACTAACCTCTAAAACCTGGTGTGGCCCAAAAAAGAAAACAGGAAAGTCTTTTTCTTTTCTTTTTTTTTCTTTTTAAATTTTCATTAGTCAGGGGCTGTTCCTCTCTCTGTGCTCAGGAGAGGCCCCTGACCATATCCAGAGGACCATATGCAGTACAGGGGATTTGAGCTGGAGTCATGCAAGGCAAGCGCCTTAACCCCTTGTTATCTCCCTGACCAAGAAGAATCATTTATTAAGCATAAAAGTAGGTCTCATACCTTACACATGTGAGGGCCTGAGTTGGATCCCCCACCCCCCAAAAAAAAGCAGGGCTGGAGCAATAACACAGTGGGTAGGGTGTTTGCCTTGCATGCGGTCAGCCCGGGTTTGATTCTCAGCATCCCATGTGGTTCCCTGAGCATGGCCAGGAGTAATTCCTGAGTGCATGAGCCAGGAGTAACCCCTGTGCAACGCCGGGTGTGACCCCCCCCAAAAAAAAGAGTTAAAAGCATGGGAAAGTATGTTACATAGCAACATAGTGGCTGCCAAATCACTCATAAATGTGCAGCAGCAAGGCTGTGCACCAGAATCATCTGTGGTGTTTTTAGTTGTTTTATGGGTTTTTTGTTTTGGTTTTTGAGCCACACCTTGGTACTGCATGACCTCCACCTTGGAGGTATTTTTTTAGTAATTTATGTTCTCAAGCCCCCAGCCCAACCCCCTGACCTTCTTAAACAATTTCACTTCCTCTTACCTTTTTGCTCCAAAATTTTGGTGGGGCTGGAAAATTAGTACAGTGGGTAGGATGCTTGCCTTGCATGGGGCTGACCCAAACTCAATCTCCAGCACCCAATATAGTTCCCCAAACACTGCCAGGAGTGGTGATCCCTGAGCACAGAGGCAGCAGTAAGCCTCAAATATCATCAGCTGTGACCCAGAAACAATCAGCAACAACAACAACAAAAAAAAGTAGATTAGAAACAACCAGTAATGGCAGAGCTGTGAAAAAGGAGCCTCATCCACTGTTGGTGGAACTGTCATCTGACTCTTGCTCTATGGAAAACAGTGCAGAAACTTATCAAAAATAAAGAACAGAACTTCCATATGACCCAGCAATTCCACTTTGCTGACCCCAAGAGCACAAAAACACTTATTTTAAAAAAGACTTTTACAAGGGCTGGAGCGATAGCACAGCAGGTAGGGCGTTTGCCTTGTACGCGGCCGACCCGGGTTCGAATCCCAGCATCCCATATGGTCCCCTGAGCACCGCCAGGGGTGATTCCTGAGTGCGTGAGCCAGGAGTGACCCCTGTGCATCGCCGGGTGTGACCCAAAAAGCAAAAAAAAAAAAAAAAGACTTTTACAGGGGCCAGAGAGATATACAAGCGGTAAGGCACTTGCTTGTGTGCAGCTGACACAGGTTTGATCCCCAGCACCTCATATAGTCCCTTGAGAACCATCTGAGTGCAGAGCCAGGAGTAATCCCTGAGCAACGCTGGGTGTGTGAGTGTGGCCCCCAAACAGCAACTTAAAAATTGTTGCTTATGAAGTATTATGTATGGTAATGATGTGGGGTTCATAGCCTTTTGTAGGGATAAGAGTGTAACCCAAGGGGTTGCATGGAGCTGGAGCAATAGCACAGCGGGTAGGGCATTTGCCTTGCAAGCGGCCAACTCGGGTTCGATTCCCAGCATCCCATATGGTCCCTCCGAGCACCGCCAGGAGTAATTCCTGAGTGCAGAGCCAGGAGTAACCCCTGAGCATTGCTGGGTGTGACCCAAAAAGCAAAAAAAAAAAACCAAAAAGAGTGTGACCCAAGGGGTTGGAGAGATAGTATATAGCAAAACAGGTAGGACATTTGCCTTACATATGGCCAACTATTGTTTGATCCCTGGCACCCTTTGTGGTCCTCTGAGCCTGCCAAAGGTTATCCCTGAGGGTAAAGCCTGGTGGAAATTCTTGAGCACAGCCAAGTATGGCACACAGATAAACATACTAAAGAAGAAACTGTGACATAAAAACAAAACAAAAGAATTTTTCACTTCAAGCTTTGTAACTGTATCTCACGGTGATTCAATTTTTAAAAACAGACAAATTGAATAAGAAAAAAATTTTTTTTCACTTCTATACCCAGTCCTTCTCTGTTGAGGGTGAGGATAAGAGAGGGGATTTCCACGGGGCTGGAGGGATAGCACAGCGGGTAGAGTGTTTGCTTTGCACGCGGCTGACCCGGGTTTGATTCCCAGCATCTCATATGGTCCCCTGAGAACTGCCAGGAATAATTCCTGAGTGCAGAGCCAGGAGTAACCCCTGTGCATCACCAGGTGTGACCCAAAAAGGAAAAAAAAGGGGGGGTTCTAGGTAGAACTTGGGGATCTGAGTGGCCATTCCCAGTGATATTCTGCCAATTAGGCTAAACAACTCAATTTGAGAACCCAAGGATCTGGTGCTGTTAGAACCCTATGGTGCTGGGGACCACTAGGGCCACCCCCAGCAATGCTTTGGGACCATTCAGTGCTGAGGATTGAACCACATCGTCCCAACCCCCTTAGCCTTCTGTCTTCCTAACATTTACCCAAAGGATATTACTGTCAGGGCAAGACTAAACTTTTTTTCTGGTTACTGTCTGCAGGTTTTAGGGAATCCAAATCTGAAGTATTGACATCTAACCTTTGTTCCATCACTAGGTTCCTTGTTTCCTAGGAAACAGATAAAAAGTCTGGATATCTTTTTAAGAGAGTGGACTTAGATATCTAGTAACTGAAGCAATTCCCTACAGACTCCTATTAGAAGAGATGGGGCAGTTCAGTAATTTGCAATCAGGATTATATTGGGAATCTTCATGGAGGAATTCATGGGAACACTGAACAAAATTACTTCAGAAATAGAGAAAAGTATCACATATTTCCAGAAATAAGAGCAGTGTGGTGACTCTTCAAAGTGATTCTTTTTAAAACATGGAAAGTGAGAAACACATATCTTTAGCAAGCCTAATAGTCACACAAGACAAGTCAGTGACATACTGTAAGAATGAGCCCCAATATCATGAGGAAAGCAAAAGTCTCTCTATGAGTGAAGAAAGCAGTGAGAGAAACACAGTAGAGAGGAAAAGTCTTCCCATGGACCACTGTTCAGAGAACCTTCAAACGAATCTTGTGTCTGAGGTATCAGAACCAGCCTCACCCTTGTTAGGTGATGAGGCAAAGTACCAAAATGGCCAGTACAAAGACTCCTCAGACCCCTTTGACTCTAAGTGCAAAGACATTGATGGTTATAAATCAAGGGCAGTCCATCGGAGTCATCAGCAAGCTCCCACGAACGAGAGTCGTGACTGTGGAGAAACACACAGCAGTAGCTCAGACTGTCAACCGTGTGAGAAAGTTCACACTGCTGAGCCGGGACACAGATGTTGGTGTAGTCAGGCCTTTGGTGAGAGCTCGGCGCTACAGCTCCATCAGAGAAACCACATGGAAGAGAAACCTTACAAATGTGAGCAGTGTGCAAAAGTCTTCACCAAGAGCTCAAGTCTCCTCATCCATCGAGCCATCCACACAGAAGAGAAACCTTACAAGTGCGACAAGTGTGGAAAAGGCTTCACCAGGAGTTCCAGTCTGCTCATTCATCACACAGTTCATACCGGTGAGAAGCCTTATAAATGTGACAAGTGTGGGAAAGGCTTTAGTCAGAGCTCCAAGCTGCACATCCACCAGCGCGTGCACACTGGTGAGAAGCCCTATGAGTGCGGGGAGTGTGGGATGAGCTTTAGTCAGCGCTCCAACCTCCACATCCATCAGCGAGTCCACACAGGAGAAAGGCCCTACAAGTGCGGAGAGTGCGGGAAGGGCTTCAGCCAGAGTTCAAACCTTCACATTCACCGTTGCAGCCACACAGGGGAGAAGCCCTACCAGTGCTATGAGTGTGGGAAAGGTTTCAGTCAGAGCTCAGACCTCCGCATCCATCTCAGAGTCCACACAGGAGAGAAGCCCTATCATTGTGGCAAATGTGGGAAGGGCTTTAGCCAGAGCTCCAAACTCCTCATCCACCAGAGAGTGCATACTGGAGAGAAACCCTATGAGTGCAGCAAGTGTGGGAAGGGCTTCAGCCAGAGCTCCAATCTCCACATCCACCAGCGGATTCACAAGAAAGATCCTCATTAAATGGTCCTGTTCAATCATGGCGCTAATACAATCTCCAAAGGCTGTTATTTCTAATGTCTTGTTTATTCTGAATGACAAGAATTTTTCAGATTGTTCTCTCACTGAAATTCACTCATTCAAAATATTTAAGTGCCAAGAACTCTTTGTTATAATATACAATAAGTTATTTCGTTCCTCAAATGAAAATGTCTGTACTCTGCAGTTCAGCCAGTGTTATAATGCATTTTTGGGTGAGGGCGGGGGGCAGGGGGTGGGTCCTGCACTCAGGAATCATGTCTGCAGGCTTGGGGGACCATATGGGATGCTAGGGATCAAACCTAAGCTGGCCACGTGCAAGACAAGTACCCTACCCACTGTATTACCTCTCCAGCCCGTGTTATAATTACATTTTTAACTGTTTAACTGTTAACTATACCCATCGGGGTTATTTTTGTTTGTTTGTTTGGTTTGGTTGGTTTTTTGGGTGGTTTTTTTTTTTTTTTTGGCTTTTTCAGTCATACCCAGCAATGCACAGTGGTTACTCCTGGCTCTGCACTCAGGAATTACTCCTGGCTGTGCTCTGGGGACTGTATGGGATGCTGGGAGTCGAACCCGAGTTGGCCACGTGCAAGGCAAATGCTCTACCCACTGTACTACCTCTCCAGCCATGTTATAATACATTTTTAACTGTTAACTATACCCATTGTTTTTTTTGGGCTTGGTTGGTTTTTTGTTGGTTTGGTTTTTGGGGTTTTTTTGTTGTTGTTTTGTTTGTTTGTTTTGCTCTTTGAGTCATACCTGGCAATGCACAGGGGTTAATCCTGGCTCTGCACCCAGGAATTACTCCTGGTGGTGCTCAGGGGACCATATGGGATGCTGGGAATCGAACCCGGGTTGGCTGCGTGCAAGGCAAATGCCCTACCCGCTGTGCTATCACTCCAGCCCCCTAAACCTATTGTTTTTAATGGCAAGAATTATACATGTGTCCCAGCAGAACTTTGTTCAGTATCTGAAAGATTTAAGCTCTCATATCTCTTCTAATTATGTGCCTTGTGTTTTTCATGGCTTTTTTTTTCCATCTCTGAATATCACTTAATTATTGAACTTTGATTCTATGGTGTGCTAATTTCGGACCAGGGGATTTAATGGACATGGAAATGTTACCCTGACTACCAAAGAAAGTTTGACGTTTACATACACAACCAAAAGGTGAAAAGCTACTCATTTAAGATACCCCATACACTGTTCAACACTCCTCTTTGTTTCCTTTTTTTTTTTTTTACACCCCTGTTCTAAGCAAAACAAAAACACTTGCAGTTTTGTTGGTTTTGTTGCTGGGTGGGGAAGGGCCCACACCCAGCTGTGCTCACAGTTTACTCCTGGTTCTGTCTGTGTAACCCCCATGTACTCAATTCGCTTGTGGTTCTTTGGAAGATCCTGGTGACCCACAGGGGGCCATATGGCTCCTGGTTGAAAAACAACACTGGGCTGGGTTATTTGACTATGTAAGACTCACAGTGGTACAAAATAGAGAAAATACCTCCTCAAATGCTGAGAGTCAGTGAATATCTAGATTCACCAGAGAAAAGAACAAGGAAGCCACAGCACAGGCGACATCACTGCCTATCTGCGAACGCAGTGACCATCACAGATATTTTCTGCTGGTCAATGCAAAATTCTTGTTACTTAACTGTTAAGCCCAAATAGAGAGAACAAATAAGTATCAACATAGCATTTATCTCTGGAATAGCATTGCTACCAAGGTTATCAAATATTCTAGCAAAGTAGATTTTGTACTCATCATCTGAAGTAAATGTTGCTTTCTCCAAAACTCAAGATATTCTAGAATATATTTTGTTTACTGCTCAATTTCAAGTTAATCTGAATTCAAATTGTCATACAATTTTCATTTTAGAGTAAATTTAAAAGATTTAAGATGAAAATATGATCTTAGAAATGATTTTTTTTTTTTTTTACATTTCTGCCTTGGTCCTGTGCCAAACATTTCTGTTTTTACCAATCCACAGGTAAATCAAGATTGAACACCTTTAAGGCACATGATAAATGCAGTGATTGGTACTCTTGTAGCATGCGTCTTCTTCCAAAGGTATATGGGCCCTGAAAGGGGACAGAATAATGTTACCCTAACACACCCAATTGCTTATGAAAATGGCGCTCTGGGAATCTGTTTTTTGAGGACACCCCAAGATGCTCAGGAGTTACTCCTGACTCTGCATTCAGGAATTGCTCCTGGCAGTGCTCAGGGACCATATGGGTGCTGGGTAGACCTTGTACCTAGCAAGCACCCTACTCACTTTACCACCTTTCCAGCCCCTGCACTCTGGTAATCTGACCTCAAGAATTCAACTTTATAACTATGTAACCAAGATGACAATATTTTTCGAGGTTTTCAAGTCCCTTTCAAAGCTTCTGAGATCAAACAATTTCCATACCTGCATCCTAGATTCCTCAGGAAATGCTATGTCTGCCTGCCTTCCTGTACATTTCAGGAATTTTATTTCTCAAGCACACCCATTGAAACCCAATTATCTACAAATCAGGTAGAGACCACCTACTGCCACTGACCTCCCAAGGGCTGAGCCAGAACAATATTCTGTGATTAGCGCAGCTCAAAGACAATACAAACACAGAATTAGCACACAGGGCGTTCATCTCTCCATCAGCCTCATAATTCCTTCTTGCTACTGCACACTTTTTAAAATTTTAGAATCCAAGTCATAGTACAGCAGATATGCACTTGCCTTGCACAGAACCCACCCAGGTTCAATCCCCGGCAGCCCATATGGTCCCCTGGGTCTCCAGGAGTGATCCCTGAGCTCAAGGCCAGGAATAAGCCCTGAGCACAGCTAGATGTGGCACAAAAACAAACAAACAAATAATGGGGCTGGAGTAATAGCACAGCAGGTAGGGCGTTTGCCTTGCACACGGCTGACCCAGGTTCGAATCCCAGCATCCCATATGGTCCCCTGAGCACCGCCAGAGGTGATTCCTGAGTGCAGAGCCAGGAGTAACTCCTGTGCATCGCTGGGTGTGACCCAAAAAGCAAAAAACAAACAAAAAAAACCAGCTATAAATAAATAAATAAATAAATAAATAAAATTAAATGAATCTGAACTTAGAGCTAGGCTTCCAAGTTAACAGAAAAAATTAAGAATCAATTCTAACCACACCCATCTGGCAGGTATCAAAAGAAGCAGGGCACCCTGAGCCACGCTAGGAGTGATCCCTGAGTTACAGAGCCAGGAGAAAACCCTGGGTACTTCTGGGTGTGCCCCCCCAACCCCCCACACAAAAAAAAGGAACAGGGCAGAAAAATTGTTTCTCACAAAACTCTGACCTGCAACAAGCTAGCATCCTCTATCCTCCCTACAACCAACATAGATCCCTGCAGCAGAGCCCCAGACATCTTACAGCTTGAGTTTTACCAATCAACTATATTAACCATCTGGTACAATTTGGGAGGGGGTTGGTGTTTTTCCGCTTTTTTGTTTTTTTGGGCCACACCTGGTGATGCTCAGAGGTTACTCCTGGCTCTACACTCAGGAATCACTTCTGGAAGTGCTTGGGGGACCACACGGGATATCAGAGATCGATCCCAAATGCCCTACCTTCTATACTATCACTCTGACCCTAATACTGATTTTGGTCAAGGAGGTGACATTCCAGATGAAACTCTTTTCCAAATAGCATTCCCTACCTGCAAAATCAGAATTTAAAAAACAGGAACTATAATAATAATTAGTGACAAGTGAAGCTGACATACATTGCTCATGGAATTATGAAAATTATGAAGTGGTGTACCTGATCCTGGAAACAATTTGACTAAAAGCATTTGTCATAAAATATATTTATTAACCTCTTGTAAATCTCTTTCAGGTAGCTTATCTTAAAATAAATTGTTCTCGGGAACTGGAGCGATAGCACAGTGGGTAGGGTATTTGCTTTCACACGGCTGACCCAGGTTCGATTCTCAGCATCCTATATGGTCCTTGAGCACTGCCAGGAGTAATTCCTGAGTGCAGAGCCAGGAGTAACCCCTGTGCATCGCCCAGTATGACCCAAAAACCAAATGAATAAATAAATTTTTCTCTACAAGGCAGTAGTTCGAAAGGGGTTTCCAGCTCTATTGTCTCGGCCATACCTGGGAATTATTGGCAATGGGTCCACTCCACATTTTCTACATCAGAGATTTTGGGGACAGGAACTCACCTTTAACAAGGCCTCCAAAGGATATTATTTTTGTTGTTTTGTTTTGGGGACCACACCTGGTTCTTTACTCAGGACTATATGCAGTAGCAGGATTCAAACCAGGATTGAATCAGCCACTATGATAGGTAAATGCTAACTGCCATAATCTTTATGTTATCTTTTGTCCCCGTCCAAGGAATTCTGATGCCCACGAAAAGCATGAAAGGCTGGCAGCACATCAGTTTCACAGTTTAAGTAAATGCTACCTGTAGTGGCCTAGTAAGGTATTTGCCTTGCACGCAGCAAATCCAAGTGCAATTCCAGGCATCTCATATGGTGCCCTGTGCCTGCCAGGAGTGATCCCTGAGTAAAGAGACAGGAGTGGGGCTGGAGCGATAGCACAGCGGGTAGGGCGTTTGCCTTGCACGCGGCCGACCCGGGTTCGATCCCCGGCATCCCATATGGTCCCCCAAGCACCGCCAGGAGTAATTCCTGAGTGCAGAGCCAGGAGTAACCCCTGAGCATCGCTGGGTGTGACCCAAAAAAAAGCAAAAAAAAAAAAAGAGAGACAGGAGTAAGCCCTGAACACCACCGGGTATGGCCCCCAAAAATAAATGAACAAAAAGAAAGTCCCACCTGGGGGCTAGAGAAATACTAGAGCAGGCAGGACACTTGCTTGCACAGGGTGACCCAGGTTCAATCCCTGGACCCTACCAAGAGTGATCTCTGAGTTATCATAAGTCCTGAGCATAGCTGGATGTAGCCCCTAAATTTTTTATTTTAAAGAAAATCCGGGGGCAGGGCTGGAGCAGTAGCATAGCGGGTAGGGCGTTTGCCTTGCGGCCGACCTGGGTTCGATTCCCAGCATCCCATATGGTCCCCCTAACACCGCCAGGAGGAACTCCTGAGTGCGTGAGCCAGGAGTAACCCCTATGCATCACCAGGTGTGACCCAAAAAGCAAAAAAAAGAAAAAAAGAAAATCCCACGTGATGCACTTTGAGTTAACTGGTCTGTGATGCTCAAAACTTCCTCAAGTGATTATTCCTATGAACAGTAATGTTTTTAAGTAATCCAGTAAACAAGCCCCTTTCGAGTTTTAGTGTTATTTCTTCAGTGTTACACAGTTGGCCCTTGATGAATATTATGGTTAGAGGTGCCCACCCATGAAATGGAAAATGCACATGTTATTTAATAGCAATCCCCCCACCCTCCACTTGAGAGTTCCTCAATGGAATCAATGAACTACATTGGAGTGTGGTTGAATCAGAGAATTTTAAGAGATCAGGGAGCCACATCAGTGGCTGAGGGATCATTCTGAGAGGTACCCCAGAGAGACCACAGCATTATATGCTATATTATTTCTTCAGCCTTGAATCCAATAATTTAACACCTGGGTTTTTAAAAAATAACCTGTGAGGGGCTGGAGCAATAGCACAGCGGGTAGGGCATTTGCCTTGCATGTGCCAACCCGGGTTCGATTCCCAGCATCCCATATGGTCCCCTGAGAACTGCCAGGAATAATTCCTGAGTGCAGCGCCAGGAGTAACCCCTGTGCATCACCAGGTGTAACCCCCCCCCAAAAAATAATAACTTGTGTATAAGTGGACCTGAACAGTTCAAACTCCTGCTTTGTTTTGTCAGGTGGCGGAAAGGAAATGCAATTTAAATATTCAGATATTTAAAATCCAGGAACCTCCAAGGGATGAAGAGATAGTATAAGGATAAAGAGCTTGCCTTGCAAACTGATGACCTAGGTTCAATCCCTGTTGCCTGAGCTCACCAGAAGTGATCCCAGAGTATAAAACTAGTATTCCTGAACACTGCCACACCATGAGGCCCCCAAATCAATGAAATAGTACATGATGATAAGTGGGAAGAGAGTTCAACAGACTGGAGTGATGCTTGGTACGAACAGGACTCTACCAGTTATAACCCAAGCAGACCCCCCCCAAAATGAAATTGAAACAAAAGAAGATACTTTTTTTTTTTGCTTTTTTTTGGGTCACACCCAGCAATGCACAGGGGTTACTCCTGGCTCTGCATTCAGGAATTACCCCTGGCGGTGCTCAGGGGACCATATGGGATGCTGGGAATCGAACCCAGGTTGGCCCCATGCAAGGAAAACGCCCTACCCGCTATGCTATCACTCCAGCCCCACAAAAGAACATACTTTTCTTGTTTGTTTTTGGAAGAATAATGCGAACTACAAAGGTTTTTTGGTTTTTATTTTTGGCCACCACCCACCCCCCCAAAAAAAAATATATATAGAACAGCCTTTACTCCTTAATTATCTTGGCAGTTGTTTCTGGGTCATGGAAACTGATTCTTCTCTATGCCTGAAAATCTGTTGACCAAGTCACCATTGAAACAGAACAGTCCCCCTCTCTCCTCTCTTAGTGGCTTTCATCTTTTCTCCTGGACAGAAACCTCTGGGTGCAACCCCCCCCCCCAACACACACATACAAAGAATATAGAAAGAGCTAAGACTTTAAAAGAGGGTGAAGGTGAGGAGACAATACAGCGATTAGGGAGGCCCTGGACTTTGCTGCGAGTGGGCCAAAAACAATGACTTTAAAGAAAACCAAAGTAAATGATGGCATAGGGAACAGAAGAAAAAGAATGCAAGGTATCAAAGATGGGCAAACCCTGGCTCTAGATTACCGAAATGAAAACGCTGGGGAAGGAGACGAGAGGGTCAGAGAACCAGGAACAGGGAACAGTGGTAAACCAACAGGACTTCAAGCAGGAGATCTAAACTGCAATAATCAAACTGAAAATGTGCTTGTTAAGGAGGCAGGTTGGTGCGATGGGAGAGAACCTGGGCACACTGGTGGGGGGAAGTTGTGTTCTAAAGTTAGATGCCTTTGTAAAGCACAGGGTCTACCCCCTCATCTCCTAACCACCCCCACCAAAAAAAGAAAAAAACCGAGGCTGTTATAAGGTCTGAGAATTTTCTTAGTGGTGGGAACTATCTCTTTTCTCCAACCATGTTCCGTCATGGTTGACACATTTGCTGGCCTTGTCATAGCCCCAGCACCTCTCCTGAAACTTGGCTCCAACTTTCATTTTTTCTTGGTGAAGTAAAACGGTTCTTACTGAAGCATTTAGAAAAAAAAAAAAATGTGAGGGGAGAGAAACAGAGAAGTTCGTGTTCAGGAGAGAACACAGGGCTTCTCCAGAATAGAAATAAGCAGAGAACAGTAACAAGCAAGCGAGGTGCTTGCTGGAGAGAGGACACCAGTCTGAAGAGCAAGCCAACTGGCTCCAACTTGGCTGGAGCGCGGCCATCACATGGTGCTCCCCGCAGGTGACCTGAGCCTCGGGTGCTCACTTCAGTCGGAACCTACAAGCCGGGAGGGCGCCAAATCCCGGGACTTTCTGTGTTCCGAGCTCTTGAGCTGCTTCTTTAAGTAAACCCAATCAGGAGCATGAGGATAACACCCAGGATGGACAGGCCACTGCCATGTGTGACCTAGGCGCCCTGAAAGCGACTGATATTCCCGAACCAAAGTGCCACCAGATGGCGCTGCTTGTGTCTCAGTGCTGGGGCGGACACAGGGCCGGATTCAGACCGCAGCGCTCTGGGAGATGGGCATGTGCTTCCGGGGTCCGTCTCTCCTACGCACTCCGGGGGTGTCGAGTCTCCGTTCCCTAAACTGGTGGCGTGGGGAGCGGCGACTCCCCAATCCTCAGAGAGGTATCAAATCGGGAGCCGCGAACGCAGCTGCGGCCCAACGACCTGCAGGCGCCAGTTCGCGCACAAAAGCAGAGTCGACTTCACCCGCCTCGGCCACTCCCGCCGGCTGTGACCTGAGCTTCCGGCTTTGCGGCGCGGCGCCCGGAAGGCCGGAACTCTCGGGGCTGCACATGCGCTGGGGCGCCCGCCCCAGGCTCCCGAGAAGTGTGCGCCACGGGCCCCGCGAGGGCGTTTCCCATCAGCCTTCACGGCGAAAGCCCCGCCCCCGCGTCTTGGCGGCAAGGCCGCGCGAGAGGGATCCCTTTTCTCGCGAGTCCTGACGTGGCCGCGCGGGGAAGTCTCGAGAGGGGCTCGGGAGTGCGGACGTTTGAAAACAAAACGAAACGCGTGATGGCGGTGCTTTTCTTAGGAAGGCACATCAGCCTGGTGCTGGGAGGTAACCATAAATGAGGTCATGCCTGCTTCCCGGGATTTCTTGCAATACGGATTATGAGTGGATAAAAATAGACATGCTGAAAGAAATGCTTTATCACACAGCCTCAGATGAATGAATAACCTTAGAACGTTTAACCAAAATGGGGTTTTCAGGGCATAGTCTGCAAACAATGTAAACATACTCTTTGTCAACATATTATTTCCTGGCTCTTACTGAAAATGACAAACAGAAGGTTTGGACAAACAATACACTTCTCACCTAGGATCAGGAACTGTTACTATTTTCCCGTATTTGCTTTATCTAGATGTGTATTTACTCGTGATGAAACTTCAGCCCTAAATGTCATCATGTAACTTCCAAGATTAAGGACATAATCCTAGAGTTTGGCATGTATCTCAGTGGCAGAGCACACAGACCTTGACCATACATAAAAGGTCCTGGGATCAGTCTCCCCATACCAAAATAAAGGCATATTTCTACCTAATCATCATAAATATAAATTATGTAAATTTTAACAATGATTCCATGAAAACGTTGTTCAAGATTCAATTGTTCCTTAGAGATTTTGTAACTTGATGTTTTCTTCAACTAGAATTCAATTTAAAACCCATGTTAAATAAGACAGTAGTGATGTGAGAAACATTAAGTGAAGACATGGCAAGATTAACTCCCCAGATTCGCTCCCCAGAAAACTAATTAGTAATTTTCCTATTGGAATATATGAAGAGTGAATAATCGAGACAGTTTTAATCAGCAAATAGAACAGTAATTTTGTTTCATATTTTCTGAGCATTTCATAGATTTCTCTATAATGCAACTGTACAACATCACAATCAAATTTTACTAAAAACCGGTGTTGTGTTTCCAGATACTAATTTTCAGGTATGTTTTATATCACAAGCATTCATCTAATGAATACTTTAGTTACTTGGCTAAAAGGAAAGCTTTTCGGTTGTCTGTGTTCAAGGAAGTGAACTCAAAGACACACATGAGAAATATGTCTGAGCTACATCTTGCACTATTAAAAAATATTTTTAATTTTTAAAGCACTGAATTTGTATTATGTACATACATAATAATACATAAATATATAAAGCTGAAGCAATAATTCAGCAGGTGGGGCGCTTGCTTTGCAAGTGACCTACCTAGATTCTATTCCCAGTACCCCATACTGATTCCCCACCCATCAGGAATGATCCTTGAATGTAGAGCAAAAGCCCTGGGTACTGCTAGATGTGACCCAAAAGCCAAAAAATTATATAGAGAGATAATGGGAACCAGAGAAAGTATAGAGAATAATAAATAGGGCAATTGCCTTGCATGCAGTTGATGCAGGTTTAATCCCCAGTACCAAATGTGATCACCCAGGTACAACCAAGAGTGATCCCTGAGCATAGCCAGGTTTTGCTCAAAAAAACAAAAGAGAAAGTATTGTATTGTTTCAGACGTTATGTGATAACATAGTACTTTCAAGTATTTATGCTCATTACTTCACATTTGTAAAATTTAAATTTCTATAAAATGTGATACTATAGTGGGCTGGAGTGATAGCACAGCGGGTAGGGTGTTTGCCTTGCACGCGGCCGACCCGGGTTCAATTCCCAGCATCCCATATGGTCCCCTGAGCACCGCCAGGAGTAATTCCTGAGTGCATGAGCCAGGAGTAACCCCTGTGCAACGCCAGGTGTGACCCAAAAAAGCAAAAAATAAAAATAAAAAATAAAATGTGATACTATATTTGATAGGCACTCCTTTGCATAATTTGAACACACACTAATTTCAGTCATCATGGTTTAGTTAAATTATGTCAGTCCCACAACAATTTATACAAAGTTTAGTTAGCCACTTTATATTAAATGTGAGTACATAAAGTACAAACTTGGCACTAGTTCTTTATTCTATAAATCACCTTAATAATTGATGTGCATCATGATCAGTCACCAGTCCTATCAGTTCTTTCAAAGTCTGTTGGTGATTGGTTACTGTAAATCAGTTATTAATAGTTGTAGGCGTGTGAGCTCTGTCTCCCAGTGACATACTCTTATGGTTACCAAGAATTGTGAAACTCTTGGCACAGACTAGCTCCCTCCAGACCTCTGCAGCACCAACCAAATCTTTGCATGGCTTCTAGCAGCTAAGATCGTGTCCCCAAAATGAACCCAGCACACTGCCAAGAAAAAACTTATTTCTGTCAAAATATTTATGTATCTCCCAACTAACTCTGAAGTGTCTCAGGATCTTTTGAATCATAGCCATCAGAAAGATGGCTTTTTTTTTTTTGAGGGCCACAGCGAACAATGGTCAGGACTTACTCCTGGCTTTGTGCTCAGGGATCTCTCCTGGCAGAGCTTGGGGCATCATATGTGGTGTAGCAGAACTAGGTCTACTCCAGCCCCAGCCTAGGGTTTCTCGTCTTTGTCTTTGTGGGAGCACAGAATCCTAACCTAAATGCTGACACAGATGGCCTAGTTGCATTTACACTGACCAACTCTTTGTAATTTTTTACTTCTATTGAAACATCCAATCACCTCTGCATGATTTGAAATGGATCTTTCCCCTCTAATGTCAGCTGTTACTAAGCAAAATGTTTTCACTTGCTTAACTGTCCTGCTTGTGTCCTTGACATAATCTGAAGATAAGAGATGAACTTCCTATAAGAGGTGGGTCATTACTCATAACATGAGGCTTTCTGGAGAAAACAGGAGTGTTGCTCAACCTGCTTCATAAAAGATTTGAGAGCAGGGAAGATATTGATTTAGGGGTTTTACTGTGGTTGAGGGTGGGGGAATGGGTCAAGGTCTGTGTGTGCTTAAACTTCCATCCAGAGTCAAAGGAGGAGCACCTGGATTTTCTAGCAGTGCCCCAAAAGTGAGGCAACAGAGGAGAGTAACTATTTGAAAGCTGCTATTGCACAGCCATTCCTGGACACTCCTGGGGCAGAGTTTGGATGTAAATGAGGGCCGGGTGGGAGGGAGAGTGGGGTATCAGCAATTGCAACAAGTGACTCAGGAGGACAATAGTGGCAGTGTCCATTGTAGAGGACAATTAGGATCTTTGAGAGGATCTTTGCAGCCATCAATATTTGCTATTCTCTATATTTTTTGTGGTTTTCTTTCATTTTTCAACTCTTTCCTGGTGATCTGGTTTTGTTTTTTTATAGTATTAAAAAACTTCATACATTTATTGCTATTTTTATTACATTTATTGTATTGTATTCAAGTTCCAGGTTTGCTGAGTTTTTTGTATTTTTCTTTCTCCAAATGTGAGGGTTCAAGTAATTGCCACTGAACCTTATACTTAAATATGATTAAATTACTAGTATAGTCAAAGAAAATTTCAAAATGAAAGTAAAGTAAAATGATTCAGACTACTAAATTTGTTTTTGTTTGGCTTTTGGACCACACTCAGCAATATTCAAGGATCACTCCTGGCAAGATCTCAGGGCACCATATGGGGTGCTGAGAATCAAACCCCAATCAGCAGCATGCAAAGCAAGTACCCTACCCACTTGTACTATCTCTCTGGACCCCAGACCATTACATTTGAAAGGAAAAATCTAAACTCCAATCTAAACTGAGGGACGGAGCGGTAGTACAGCAGGTAGAGTGTTTGCTTTGCATGTGTCATTCCATATGGTCCCCTGAGCACCGCCAGGAGTAACACCTGAGTGCAGAGCCAGGAGTAACTCCTGAGCATCGCCGGGTATGACCCAAAAAGAAAATAAACAAATAAACAAACAAATAAAACTGAATATATGTGGGAATCTAGAAATGTTTAAAACTTGGGCTCTATGCACAGCGGGTAGGGCGTTTGCCTTGCACGCGGCCGACCCGGGTTCGATCCCCAGCATCCCATATGGTCCCCTGAGCACCGCCAGGAGTAACTCCTGAGTGCAAAGCCAGGAGTAACCCCTGTGCATCACCGGGTGAGACCCAAAAAGAAAAAAGAACAAAACAAAACTTGGGCTCTATGTATGTAAGATACACAGATACACAAAAAGAGACTAACAGGGAAAAAATAATTTATTTTCAATCTCTAGGTTTTTAGTCATACCATAGAACAGTGTAGATCAATTTGTTAATTGATCCATTGCTTTCTCAACTGCATATCCCTCAACTATTATCTACAACTATTATTGGTTTCAGAATGCCCATAGATTTTTTTAATTCTTCCTAAATCTCCATAAGAATTTTAAATCTGGTTCCTAGAACCTGGAGAAATAGTACAGGTTGCCTCACAATGCAGCTAACCCTGGTTCAGATCCCCACCACCACATATGGTTCCCTGAGTATTGCCAGGTGTGATCCCTGAGCACAGAGCATTTATTTTTTATTTTTATGTTTTTATTTGGGGGGCTACACCTGGCAGTGCTTAGGAGTTACTCCTGGCTTTGTACTCAGGAATCACTCCTGGCAGTGCTTGGGGGAGCATATGGAACGATGGGGATCAAATCTGTGGGTTGCTTACAAGGTAGATGTCCTACTTACTGTACTATCTGTCTGTCCCCAGGATGAGCTTTTAAAAACACAGTAAAATTCCTCTGGAGAGGGCTTGAGAGATAGCTCAAATGACTGGGGTGTATGTTTTAGAGGTGGAAGGTCCAAGTTTGATCCTGGGCATTGCATAGTCTCCTGAGAAGTGTCTCTGGAGAGGGGGGGAAAAAAACATTTTTAATTGCTCCCTAAGCAGAAGATAGATATTTCCAATGAGATTGTTTGCAAATACATTTAGGTTGTAAGGTGACTGAGATGATGCCTTCTGAGCAGAGCCAGGAGCAGCCCCTGGGAAACTTCCAGGTGTGACTCAAACACCACTATGCCCCCCAATACAAAAAAAGTGAAAAAAAGAAAAAGCAGGCTGGAGTGATAGTACAGAGGGTAGGGCAGGGCGTTTGCCTTGTACTCGACCAACCCAGGGGGCATCCATTATGTCCACCAAGCACTGCTGGGAGTAATTCCTGAACCAGGAGTAACCCTTGATCATCGCTCAAGGTTTAAGTGTGACCTAAAGAAGGAAAAAAAAAAGGGGGGGAAGTGGTGACTTTAAGTTCACATAGCCTAATTATAAGGAATGATACAAATCTCCACAGGCAAATTGAATGAGATGTGCTCTATGTTAGTACAATCAGAGAAACAGATCCTAAGGAAATAAATTAAGATGCCCACAAAGTTATTTCTTGGAAAGTAAGCTCTCAAATTCCCTTCCCTAACATGAAATCACCAATGGCTAGTGATTTTTTTTAAGTACAGCTAGTGTGACTAAAGAACTGAAGTTTTGTTTGGGGGCACACTCTGGGGTCACTCCAGGCATTTTAACCTCGGCACTATCTCCCCAGCCCTAGAATTTTTTCTTTTTTTTCCTTTCTTTTTTTCTTTTTGGGTCACACCCGGCAATGCACAGGGGTTACTCCTGGCTCTGCACTCAGGAATTACTCCTGGTGGCAGTGCTCAGGGGACCATATGGGATGCTGGGATTTGATCCCGAATCGGCCGTGTGCAAGGCAAATGCCCTACCACTATGCTATCGCTCCAGCCCCTAGAATTTTATTTTTCTTGAGGGGGTGATTAGTGGGCAGCACTGAGTAGTACTTAGGGTACTATATACTAGTGGTATTTAGAGGACCATGCAGTGCTTGAGATCAATCCTGGGCCTTCCACAGACCAAGCCACGTGCTCAATACACTAAGTTATCTTTGGCCCAATTTTTTTAAAAATTTTTTTAAATTTTATTTTAATGTAAGTTAAATCTATACAGAAGGGAATACTGAGTACTGAGCAGCATTCGGGCCTGGGTGCAATCAGGTGATTTGATATAAGTCACTTAGGGATAATCTCCTTCCCTAGTGCAGGAATATTTCCCAGTATTTCCTTCAAAGCAGCAATGCTAGGGAAAAAAAAACAGCCAATACCATTCTTATGGGAAACTGAGTGATTTACTAATAAAATCAGCAGAAAACATGTTTCCAATACCAGAATACTCTCTGAAGAAAACTTTGGGGGAAACCAGAAATAGTAGTGCAGGTAGGGCGGTAGACCCAGGTTTGATCACCAATATTACATATGGTCCCCTGAGCCCTGCCAGGAGTGATCCCTAAGCACAGTCAGTAATAAGCTCTGAGCACTACCAAATATAGCTCCAAAACAAAAATCCCCAAAAATTCTCTGAATGCTCTTGTCCAAAAGTAACCTAGCCTTTAGTTTCTGAGCAGCTTGATAATCCAGTATTTCCAGAACAACATCTAAGATGCAAGTCTTTACCACTCCAACATTAAAGTTTTCCCTCATTTTATTTAATTTATTTAGGCCACACCTGGCAATGCTCAGGGGTTACTCCTGACTCTGCATTCAGAAATCACCCCTGCGATGTTTAGGAATGCGATGTCAGGGATGGAACCCAGGTCAGCCACATACAAAGCAAGTGCCCTACCCACTGTACTATTTCTCCTGCCTCTCCCTCATTTTAGATATTCAAAGATATCTAAAGATATTTGAAACAGCAACTTGTCATTAGACATCATCTTCATTTGACTTTTCACTTGCATAATCTTTTCCCCAAAATTCAATGGCTTATCTATAAGATCTCTATGCTTCAAACACAAATGATAAGAAACTTCATAGCTTCATTCTATAGAATTTTGGGGGTTTTTTTTTTTGTGGCTTTTTGGGTCACACCTGGCGATGCACAGGGGTTACTCCTGGCTCTGCACTCAGGAATTACCCCTGGCCGTGCTCAGGGGACCATATGGGATGCTGGGATTTGAACCCGGGTCGGCCGCGTGCAAGGCAAACGCCCTACCCGCTGTGCTATCTCTCCAGCCCCAGAATTTTGGAATATATTATATTCAAGGGCTGTGGCAATAGATAGCCAGGGGCTATAGTAAAGCCAGGTTTTTAAGTGTAACCAACTAAAATGCTTAACGGGCTGGAGCAATAGTACAGCGGATAGGGCGTTTGTCTTGCACGCCGCCGACCCGGGTTCGATTCCCAGCATCCCATATGGTCCTCTAAGCACCACCAGGGGTGATTCCTGAATGTAGAGCCAGGAGTAACCCTTCTGCATTGCCAGATGTGATCATCAACAACAACAAAAAAATGCTTAACAAAGATATTTTTTTGATTTCTCTTTCTGGCTTCTGTCCCACATTCAGAAACATTATTTTTTTTCCTTGCTTCTTCTAAACTTGAAATACTCACATATGGCTTACCTTCAGGCTCATCAATACTTTTCTTGGGGCTGGAGCGATAGCACAGCAGGTAGGGCGTTTGCCTTGCACATGGCTGACCCAAGTTAGATTCCCAGCATCCCATATGGTCCCCTGCGCATCGCCAGGGGTAATTCCTGAATGCAAAGCCAGGAGTAACCCCTGTGCATTGCTGGGTGTGACCCAAAAAAAGCAAAAAAACCCAAAACTTTTCTTCCACTGTTCTTGCTTTTAAAGAAAGTTAAGGGGGCTTCAAAGACAGTACAGCTGGTAAAGCATTTGCTTTGCACGTGGCTGACCTGGGCTGGTATCCCATAAGGTCTCTCTGGGCACCATCAGGAGTAATTACTGAGTGCAGAGCCAGGAGTAACCACTGAGCATCACCAAGTATGACCCAAAAAAGCCAATAAATGAATAAATAAAATAAATCCCTGGCACTGAAAAAGAAAAGTTCATGTCGGGGGCTGGAGTGATAGCACAGCAGGTAGGGCATTTGCCTTGCACGCGGCCGACCCAGGTTCAAATCCCAGAATCCCATATGGTCCCCCGAGCACTGCCAGGAGTAATTCCTGAGTGAAGAGCCAGGAGTAACCCCTGTGCATCGCCGAATGTGACCCAAAAAGGAAAAAAAAAAAAGTTCATGTCGCCAATTCCAGCTCAATACCTGGCACTACATATGGTCCCAGAGCACCACCAGGAGTGATCCCTGAGCAAAGAGCCATGAGTAAGCCCTGACCACTCCTATGTATGCCACCCTCAAAAAAATTGTTCAAGGACTACAAGGTGAAAAGGACATAAGAGGTCTAAGATATGTCTATAGGCGAGCTTATGCTGTCCATATCAACAAAATGATGCTATCTCTGAACCTGAACTCATCACAAGCAGTGATGAACAGAAGGATTATGTATTAAGCAGAAATAACTTGTTTTCTGGGCTTTTTTTGTTTGTTTTGAGGCTACCTCCTGCAATGCTCAGGGATTACTCCTGGTTTTGTACTCAGAAATTACTCCTGGTGGGCTTGCGGAAGAACATGGGGAGCCAGGGATTGAAACCAGGTCAGTTGCATGCAGGAGCACAGTCAGGAGTGATTCCTGAGTGCAGAGTGAAGAGTAATCCCTGAGCATCGCTGGGTGTGACCCAAAAAGCCAAAAAAAAAAAAGGTATTAAAACATTGCACATAATACACAAGAACATGCAGAAACTATCTGATAGCTTTGAGGGGGGCAAACACTTTTAGTCAAGTCATAAAGAAAGGCAAGTGATCAACAAATACAAAATTCAAAACAATGATGGGGGAAGGAAACTGAGGACCAGGACTCAGTAAGGGCAGATGATTTTTTGTATTTTGTGTGGAAGAACCAGGGATCAAACCCAGGGTCTCACCAATGCCAGGCAAATGCTCTAACACTACGCCACATCTCTGGCCAACCAGTTTTATTTATATATGTGTGTATGTATATATGTATGTGTGTTTACACATAATATTTGGGAGGAGGGGTTCTTGGGACACACATGGTGATGCTTAAGAGTTACTTCTGACTCTGCACTGAGGAATTACTCCTGACAGTGTTCAGGGACCGTATGAGATCTCAGGGACCAAATCCAGGTAGGCCATATGCAAGACAAGCACCCAACCTGTCTCTCCAGTCTCTATTTATATTTATATGGGTGGAGAAATAGCTTTATTGATAACAAAATGGCAAGCTAAAGGGGCTAAAGAGATAGTACAGAAGTAGAGCACTTGCCTTGCAGCTTGCCAGCTTTCCCAGAGTACTACTGGGTGTGGGAAAACGTCAGACTCCTGTCCTTAAAGCAACCACCCCGTCTATAATGTCACAAGGTGTTTTTACAAGGGAAAAAAACAAACAAAAAGTGTGTCACTTCATGGGCTTAATCAATGGCTGAACAGCAGTATACCTACATTTAAAAAAAAAAAAAAAAGAAAGGGTGGGCTGAAGACCAGGGTGCCAGAATAAACAATATAATTCCTTCACAGGCTGATCCCTGAGGCACACTGTCTTATCTGCAAACCTGAACAAAGTGATAGTTTATGCTTTGGGAGGAAAGGGTAAACTGAGGATACACTCACCACCTTATCTTTAGACTCTGGGGCAAGGGCAGTAGTCCTTGTCTAGTCATCTTTGGCCAGGTTTTCAATTACCACTGTCAGTTCTTCCATTTTTATGGAAGTTAGAACTAAGAGTCAACACTAGCTGCTTCCTGCTGAAATCAAAGAGTTGTATTTGTTTTGTTGCGACACATCCTGGGGTGCTCAGGGATCATTCCTGGTGGTCACTGGGGAAACGGGAAATATATGGGGTGCTGGAGATTTTTTTTTTTAATTTTATTGAATCACCATGAGATAGTTACAAGCTTTCATGCTTGGGTTACAATCACACAATGATCAAACACCCATCCCTCCACCAGTACACATTCCCTACCACCAATATCCCCAGTATACCCCCCACTTTCCCAACCTCCCCCTGCCTCCATGACAGACAGTATTCCCCATACTTGCTCTCTACTTTTGGGCACTATGGCTTGCAACATAGACACTGAGAGGTCATCATGTTTGGTCCATTATCACTTTCGGCATGCATCTCCCATCCCGACAGATTCCTCCAGCCATAATTTTCTTAGTGATCCCTTCTCTATTCCATCTGTCTTCTCCCCTCCACTCATGAAGCAGGCTTCCAGCTATGGGGCATCCTCCTGGCCCTTGTATCTACTGTCCTTGGTGTCATCCTCATGTTATGTTATTCTATACTCCACAAATGAGTCCAGTCCTTCTATATCTGTCCCTCTCTTTCTGACTCATTTCACTTAGCATGATACTCTCCATGTCTATCCATTTATAAGCAAATTTCATGACTTCATCTCTCCTAACAGCTGCATAGTATTCCATTGTGTAGATGTACCAAGGTTTCTTTAACCAGTCATCTGTTCTAGGAAGCTGGGTTGTTTCCAGATTTTGGCTATTGTGAACAGGTGAACAGTGTTGCAATGGGGGTGCTGGAGATTGAACCCAGGCCCGACATTCAGGGATCACTCCTGGTGGTGGTTAGGGAAAGGGAAAATATATGTGGTTTGAACCCAGGACCGCCACGTGCAAGGCATGCACCTTCCCTGCTCTACTCTCTCCAGCCCCAAAAAGTTGTATTTCTTAATATGTGTACCTTGCAGAGCCAGCAACATAGCTCAGAGGGCGGGGGCACAGGCTTTGTATGGAAAAGACCCAGGTTTAATTCCTGGCACCGCCTATGGTGCCCTGAGCACTGTAGAGAATGACCCTCAAGCACCCAGCCAAGGTGTGCCACAGAACACTGCTGGGTGTGGCACAAAAATTTTTTAAAACAGAAAAAGGGGGTTGGTAGATACACAGTTCTTGGTTTGAGTAGTCTTGTTTATACCTTCTAGTACTGCTTACTGCTGAAACCTTTCAGGTATCGAGGATATCCTGCTTCTGTTTTTAAATGTAAAAAAAAAAAAATACAGGGGGCCAGGGATGAGGCTCGGAAACAGACCTCTTGCCTAGAATGTGTAAGCTCTCCGTTCAGTCCCCAGAACAGAAGAAATTATATAGAGAAAAATCCCCACCAGGACCTAACTCTCAACATAAATCAGAAGTAGCCCCTGAGCACCAGTTGTGGCCCCCAAAGAGGAAAAGTTTTAAAGATTTGAAAACATTTCAAAGGCGCAGGAAGTGGAGAGCTGAAACGTTTTTGAATAGTCATGTGCAAGTTTGTGATTCTTTAAATGTTGAAACATGTGGCTGCTACCTTAAGTGAAACAAAGCAAACTGAACCTCAAGTCAAAGACGCCCCTTCCCATTTCCTCTCTATGCCCCCGAAGGGGTCTGCGGGTGGGAGCAGACGCCTCACACCCACGGATGCTGGGGATGCCCACTTTCGGGGACGCCCCCACCATTCCGCCCGTCCGCAAAGATCGGGTTCCTCAAATTTTCTGACTCGCCCGATTTTGCTCCATGAGGGTTGGCGTTCTCCCAGACGGGTGAGTCTCCAAACGGTCCGCACGCCTCGCCCCGCCCCTCGGCCTCTGACTCTCCACGCTCCCCTTTTCTTTACATCTGGTACCTCATCGTCCCTCCGAGCCCCCAGAAGAGGATGGAACGCAGGAGATTTGGCCGTTACCGTGATCCCCGCCTTAGAAAGGCGTTTACAATCACCAGAGACTAGCCGGGCGCGCTCCGGGGCGGGGCTTCGGACGCCACGACAGCTGAAAGCCGTCTGTGGGCGGCGCTTCCGGAAGCCCTTCGTCTCCGGGCGCCGCGGCCCTCAGCTCGGCCTAGCGCCCCAGCAGCGCCCGGGCGCCGCGGCCCGGGACTACGCTTCCTTGCCCCCGCCCATCAACTTCCGGCTCCCGCCTGACCGCAAACCGGTCCCATCCCCCTACACCCTCAGCGAAGAAGCCACCGTCCGCTCCTTCCGCTCCCGATAGGGGCCGGCGCGGGCCGACGGTGGGCGGGGCCTGCCTGTGACGCGCTCTGAGCGGCGCCGGGGATTGGCCGGCTGTCTCGGGAGCCTCGTAGGCCGAGAAGGGCCTGGGAGAAGCTTGGCGATGTCGAGGCGGGGCTAGCTGGGCCGCTGTGGGGCGCGGCGAGTGCCCGCTGGCCGCCTCTGGAGCCCCCACTAGAAGATACTGATTGGCAGGGGGTCTCCTAGATGGAAGGGAATGATATTATTCCTCCTGCGGGAAGACGCGGGGTCCCCGGGGCACCGGAAACCGCTAAAGGCGGCTCCGGGGGTGGAGCTGGGGGGGGCGCGACTGTGCCCCCAGCTCACCGAGCACGGCTCCGCTCGGTCAGGCCCTTACAGCTGCCCCCTCCCCCTCTTCGTAGGGCAGGACTTCGACCTCAGGCCTGATCCTCGGGGACAAAGTGCTGTGGCAGAGCTTTTACTGCGGGGCCAAACACGCACCAGTTTAATGGCATTTGGGCCGGGCCAGAGCCAAGGCCCCCTTTGTTTTTGCTCTAAACAGGGAGCGTCTGAACTCTCCAGTCCGTGGGGAGGAGTTAAGCGCAAGTACAGTCGGAATTAGCAACTTGAGGCACCCGGAGGTATCCGGTTTCTGCAGTGAAAGCCGCTAGCGGAGTCTGCTTTGCTTTCTTTGCTGCCGCGCAGTTAAGAATCAAGGGCCGGGGGGCCGGAGTGATAACGGGTAGGGCGTTTGCCTTGCAAACGGTCGAGCCGGGTTCGTTCGATCCGCGGCATACAGATGGTCCCCCGAGCACCTTCAGTAACACCAGAGCATTGCTGGGTGTGGCCCAAAAAAACAAAACAAAGCACAAAAGGCCTGGGGATAGAGCAGCGATACCCCGCCCCCCTCCTCACCACACGGCCTCCCATGGATGAGAATCTTGTGGAGTGGCCCTGGATCTGCAGGCTGCAGCAGCACCGCGTGCTTGGACCTTTACACTGAACCACGAGCCCTGAATAGTGGCAGTCACCCATCTCCCCAGCAGAGACCCATCTCCCCAAAGAGAAATCTCTGAGCCACGAGTTGGTAACAGTTTTCTGTTTGTTGTTTTGTTGTTTTGGGGTTGGATTTTTGGGACCTACCCCGTAGTGCTCAGGGATTACTGCTGATTCAGCACAGGAATCATCACTCCTGGCTGGCTGTGGCACCATATGTGGTCCAGGGGATCAAACCCGGTTGGCCATGTGCAAGGCAAGCGCCCTACCCATTGCACTATCTCTTTGACCCTAGTAACAGTTCTGAATGCCTTAATAATTACTAAACAGTGTCACAGACTTGCCATCAAATGAATTGTGTCTGCCATGATTGAAAGATTCTATAACTGGGTCGGAGAGATAGTGCAACAGGGAAAGCATTTTTCCCTGCAAGCAGCTGACCCAGTTCCATGCCTCCTGCATGCATATCCTCAAGTGTCAGGAGTATCCCTCAGCCCAGTGACATGAACATAGGTGTGGTTCAAAACACACACACACACACACACACACACACACACACAAATGCTCTGTAACTGTGCCAGGTCTCTAAAGAAGATGTATGCAACCATAGCACAGGCCCTGGGTGTAGCTTAATAGTATGAGATGTATGGACGTGTGAGCAGGGTCTGGAAGGAATGCTTGCCTTGCAGATGTATATGGTTACATCCCTTCTACTGTGCCTGGTGTTACCACAGTGAATCTGTGCAGTGCTACAGCCAAGTGTGTGTGTAAACACCATCTCAATTCGGGGGCCGGAGCGATAGCACAGCGGGTAGGGCGTTTGCCTTGCACGCGGCCAACCCGGGTTCGATCCCCGACATCCCATATGGTCCCCCAAGCACCGCCAGGAGTAATTCCTGAGTGCAAAGCCAGGAGTAACCCCTGAGCATCGCTGGGTGTGACCCAAAAAGCAAAAAAAAAAACAAACACCATCTCAATTGGTAGGATTGGACCAGCACCATCACTAAAAGATGCACCACAGCCAGGAAGTGCAACCCCTGGCAAGCACACCTATAAGTATGGCATCACGAAGTCCCTAGCAGGCATCAGAACCCTAACTTTTGTGCCAGAACTCAAGCAGTGTGTAACCACCACAATTCAAGGAGCCCAAACCTCCGTGGTAAACACCATGAAGATTGTGCAAGCATCTCATCCTGATGTGGCAACCCCAAGGGAATATCACAGTTAGATATGTGCAATGCCCAATTATTCAACAAAGGATGAAAGTGGGAAAGTAGAAATTTTAGAAATTTAGATGTCAGACTGGAGAGATAGTAAAGGAGTTTAGATACTTGCCTTATATATGGGCCAGCCCTGGTACGGAAACTGGCACCACATATGGTCCTTTGAGCACTGCCAGGAGTGTTCCCTGAGGAAGAGCCAGGTGTTGTCTAGAAAACACCTTCATTCTTCCTCCTTTACCACCTCCCAAAAGGTAGTTGTGAATATTTCATGTCTTAATCCTTGGGTTCAATCCCCTGTAGCACTAGGGGGAAAAAAAAAGATCTGCTATCCCTTTTCCAGTTCTGACTGTTGCTTCTCCACTTGGAAACACTAGCGCTACTCCTTTCTTTCCCCCTTGGCTTTTTTAGTCATACCAGGAGATGCTCAAGGGTTACTTCTGGCTCTGCACTCAGGAAATACTCCTGGCAGTGCTGGAGACCATATGAGATGCCAGGCATTGAACCCATATGCAAGGTAAAGGTAAATTACTATACTGTCGCTCTAGCCCCTAGCTCTACTTCTTTTCTCTTGCTTTCTAGCTTAAAAACTTGTTAAATTGTAGTCTGGAGCAATAGTCCAGCAGGTAGGGCACTTGCCTTGCATGAGGTCAACCTGGATTAGATCCCTGATACCCAATAACATTTGGTAATTATTTGGTAACTACCAAATAATAACATTTGATATCCAGTCAAATGTTATTATTTGGTAATTATTCCCGAGCACTGCCAGGAATAATTCCTGAGCAGAATCAGGAGTAAGCCTAGAGCATCATTTTGGGTGCGGTCCCAAAATTTTAAAAAACAAAAATTACAAAAATAATTAGTCCTGTTTCTGATAGCAGTCAATTCAGAACAAACCTGTTTCCTGACACTTTCCTAGTCTCCTAACAAAATCTAACGGTCCCTTTATGAAACACCTCGTGGTTCACCATAGTGTGAGGTCTTCCTCACCACAGGATAACTCCTCATGGTTTGACCATAACATGGGCATGGTAATCTAGGACTCACCAGTATTAATAAACTTTTGTAGTTATTAATTATTCATGGCCTTCACCACACAAACCTCAGAGGCTGTATTTATTTATGAGTGGTAAAATGTTAGAGGTTGGGGAGCCGGAGCAATAGTACAGCAGGTAGGGCATTTGCCTTGCATGCATCTGACCTGGGTTCAATCCTGACATCCCATATGGTTCCCAGAGTACCACCAGGAATAATTCCTTAGTGCAGAACCTCTGGGTATTGCTGTTGCTGGGTGTAACCCAAAAATCCCCCCCACCAAAAAAAAAAAAAGAAAAGTTGTGTATAAAGGTATCATATGCAAAATACAAGTGTGGGAATGTGTTTTTTGGGGGAGTTTTTGTTGTTTTGTGCCACAGCTCTGAGTTTCAGGGCTTTCTCCTGGCTCTTTTGCTCAGACATCACTTCCTGGCAGGCTTGGGGAACATTATGGGGTGCCAGGGATCCAATCTTGGTCAGCTGTGTGTAAGGCAAGTGCCTTACCAAATGTTATCTCTCTCTTTCTTTCTCTGTTTTTTTTATTTTGGGTTTTTTTTAATTGTTTTGTTTGTTTCGTTTTTGACCACAGCTGGCTGTGCTCTGGACTTGCTTCAGCTCTATACTCAATTCTGTTGGAGCTCCAGGGACCATATATGGTGCCAGGGATCAAATCTGGGTCAGCTGCATGTACTGTCACTCCAGGCCAGTAATCAGCTTTTTTTTTTTTTTTTTTGTCTGAGGTGGGACACACCTGGTGGTGCTTAGGCATTACTTCTGGCTCTGCAAAAGGGATCACTCCTGGTGGGTTCTGGGGACCATATAGGATTGAGCCCAAGTGGCCGCATGCAAGGCAAACAAGCTACCACCCACAGTGCTATCTCTCTGGTACCTCCTTATTCAGCTTTAAAGAGACAGGCTTAGACATGCTGCAACATGGATGAACCTTGAGGCCATAATGCTATACGAAAATAAGCCAGTCACAAAAGACAAGTATTGCACAATTCTTACACAAGAATCGAAAGTAGTCAAATTCTGGGCTGGAGAGATAGTAAAGGGGCTAAGGTTTCATCTCAGGCACTGCATATGGTCCCCCAAGCCACACAAGGAGTTATCCTTGTATGCAGAGCTAAATGTAAGCCCTGAGCACTATGTGGGAACTAGGCGAATTGATAGAAATAGAAAAAAGAACAGAAATATTGCCAAGGACTTGGCGGAGTGGGCGGGGACTGTCAGGTGGGAAATGCAGAGTGTTGTGTAATGAGTATAGAGTATCAGGTTTTCAAGAAGAGAAGACTTATGGACTTTGATTACACAACGCTGACTGTACTTAGCACTGCTGAATTTAGAAATGGTTAAGGTGATTTTACTAATTAAAATGAAAAGTTAGATCCTCATCGAACATTGCACTAACCACATTTTAAGTCTTCAGCCGGCCTTTGGTCTGTGGCCCCCATATCTCCAAGTGCAGCTGTAGACAAAGCAGAGGAAGGAATAGAGATCCTGCTATCTGCGGCAGCCACTCTGGAAGGTCTGCGCCTGCTCTCTGCTGGAAACCACGGCGCTCTTTACTCAGCCTGGAGGGGTAGAGCCTGTTACTTAAGTCTTTCTAATGGTGGCTAGTAATTATTTCATAGTGAGTCTTCATTTCCTTTGAGAAGTTTCCTTGTTTTACAGAAGGAAGTGGACCCTTCTACTCTGGTAGCAATCCACTTAACCTCCGTGGCTCAAACATTCCTCAGGGAAGCACAACAAGAGATTTTGTCTGCTCCATTAGTTACTCTAGGGAGTTTTCTCTAAAGACTTTCACAGTGAAATCATTGTGATCCACCACCAAAATTTGAAAGTCAGGCACTGGGCCAATAAATAAATAAATAAAATAAAGATAGGCTTGCTCTTCAAGCCTGTGTTCTCCCTTGAACCTTGCCTGCCTCTCTGTTTCTTTGTTGCCTTTTCCACTCTGGAGAAGCCTGTGCTCTCTCTTTTTTTTTTTTTTTTTTTTTTGCTTTTTGGGTCACACCCAGCAATGCACAGGGGTCACTCCTGGCTCATGCACTCAGGAATCACCCCTGGCGGTGCTCAGGGGACCATATGGGATGCTGGGATTTGAACCCGGGTCGGCCGCGTGCAAGGCAAACGCCCTACCCGCTGTGCTATCACTCCAGCCCCCTGTGCTCTCTCTTGAACAGGTATGCCCTTTATTTTTCCTCCCTCAATCTTTCTAAGTAGCTTTTTTTCCCCATAAAACTATCTTGTTAGGGGCTGGAGCAAGCGGATAGGGTGCATTGCCTTGCACTTGGTCAACAGTGTTAGATCCTCGGCATCCCATATGGTACCCTGAGCACCTCCAGGAGTAATTCCTGAGTGCAGAGCCAGGAGTAAAAACCCCTGAGCATTGCTGAATGTGGCCAAAAATAAAAACAAAAAAAAACTCTCTTGCAAAAAAAACCCACCAAATAAGCCCTACTACTTCACTAAAATAAAATATATAATTTTATATATTAATTTTTAGGAGAGAGACATAAATATTTTAAGCAATACAAATAGAGCAAAAATGAGGTTATTACACATGTCAGATTTTGTAAACACAATTATCTTACTGTACACAGTACCAAGAAGATCTATGCTCTGGCCATGGAATTGGGGCTTTTGTTAGGTGTGGTCAGAATGAACAAAAACCAACTTTATGTCCGCCAACATTCCCAAAAGAAATGAAGGGTTTATAGGTAACCCTTTCAGGAAATACCAAATTGTTTCTCACTGCATTTATAGATTACAGTGGATTCATTTATAAATAGTATTCATAACTACATTGTAGGATGAGTCCTGGGGCCTTTACATTTAGAAGACAAAATGAAAGTCTGACCAGTGGGAACCTGTAGGTTATCAGCAGATGTTAAACTAGACAAGAGGAGAAAATCTTAAAGCCTTAATTTCACTATTTAGAGGCAGCAGCCCAGGGAAGTTAAGTGACTTCTGCAAAGTTACCCAAATCGTAAGTGGTTACACAGAAACCCAAAGTGCCTGGCTCCTAGTCTAATGCCCTTCCTCTTTTGGGGGAGAAAGGAGGGAACTTAGGGTAACACCCAGCTGTGCTCAAGGCTTACTTCTGGCTCTGTGCTCAGGGATCTCTCCTGGAAGAGTTCAGGGAATTATATGCAGTGCCAGGGATCAAGTCCCCGTCAGCGGGAGCAGGAGTGATAGTACAACGTGTTTGCTTTGCACGTGATCGACCTAGGTTTGGTCCTCAGCATCCTATATGATCCCCTGAGCATTGCCAGGAGGGATTACTTAGTGCAGAGCCAGGAGTAACCCCTGAGCACTGCTGGATATGAAGACCCAAAAAGCAAAAAAAAAAACAAAACACCCAAATCCGGGTCAGCCATGGGCAAGGCAAACTGCCTTAACCATTGTACTGGTGCTCTAACCTTGACCTTCCTCTTTTTTTTTTTTTTTTTGCTTTTTGGGTCACACCTGGCGATGCACAGGGGTCACTCCTGGCTCATGCACTCAGGAATCACCTCTGACGATGCTCAGGGGACCATATGGGATGCTGGGATTCAAACTCGGGTTGGCCGCGTGCAAGGCAAACGCCCTACCCGCTGTGCTATCGCTCCAGCCCCCGACCTTCCTCTTAAACCAGCTGGATGTATGTACAAACGTGTGCTCTTCACTTTGTACAATAAGTACAGGGTTGTCAAAGTTACTGTGCAAATAGAAACCATGCAGAGCAATCTTAAATCTAAATTAGAAAAAATAAGATTGTCTGGGAGCTTTAACTGTTTTTTCTTTCCCCCAAACATGAAAAATTCTGGGTCAGGAGGGTATCAGGAAATGAAAAAAAAAGTAAAAGAAATATTTATTTAGTATTCTGCAACATCTGAGCACAAAATGTTATTATTTAAATGTTACCAAGGGTAGTCTGAACAATGCTGGTTTATTATTTTTTTTATCTCCACCCCTCACCTCTTTATTCTATTTGTGGGTGATGTACTGTGATGGCCAGGGATTGCACATATGCCGGATTTTTGTTCCTGCTGGGAAATGCGTAGTAGACTGCCATACTTGCACACTTGTATCACATCCAGTGATGCTCAAGACTTACTCCTGGCTCTGGGCTCAGGGATCAATCCTGGTGGTGGTTGGGGGACCATATGTGGAATCAGGGTGAAATTCCTGAGTGCAGAGTGAGGAATAACTCCTGAGCATCGGTGGGTATGGCCCCCTCCCAAAAAAAAAGGAGTGACCCATGAAGTGGCTCAGAGGACTATATTTGATGCTGGGGATTCAATCTAGGGTCAGCTACATGCAAGATTTATTCCTTGTACTATCTCTCTGGCCATCAATCACTTTAAATTTTTTTGTTTATTTGTTTGTTTGGGCCCATAGCAGGACTCTGCTCAGAGATCACTCTTGAAAGGGGAGGTCTGGGGACTATATAGGGTACTGGAGATCAAACCTGAATTCAATGCATGCAAGGCATTATAAAACCAACCCATTTCTGAGCCAAAGCAATAATACAGTGGGTAGGGCACTTGCCTTGCATGCAGTTGACCTGGGTTCTATTCCCTTCACCCGATATGGTCCTGTGAGTCGGCGAGAGTGATCCCTAAGCACAGAGCCAGGAATCAGCCCTGAGCACAACTGAGTATGACCTCAAAATCAAAAACAAAATGAGAGAAAAGCTACCACATTTTTCAGTGTTGCTGTGTATAGTGATCATATGAAGATTTGGTCCACATAGCATGGGGGATTAGAGAGAAGGTACAGTGGGTCAGGCTCTTGCCTTGCACATGCCTGACCTGGATTTGACCACTGGCAGCATAGGTGGTCTCCTGATCACTACCAGGAGTGATCCCTGAATTTAGAGCCACGAGTAAGCCCTGAGAACTGCATGGTATGGTGTAAAACTGAAGGAAAAAAAAAATCCCATAGCATTGGGCAGATGCCTACCAGGCGGGAGAGTAGGAGTAGTGGCAGAAATAGAATCTCAAATTTCCACAGACAATTCCAAAATTGCTTTTCATTTCTTATTGATGTAATTAAGACAATGGGATATAAAATATTTTATGAAAATATTTAATCGCCTTGAAGTTTAAGACCTCTTAAGACTACTTAAGGTATCTATTTTGAGGAGTTGGGGGGAAAGGTTAGAGTGTCTAAAGCAAAGTATGGTGAAGCAACATAAAAAGATTATGTCTTGTTTCCTGAGGTGGTGATGTTGCAGTGAAAAGCAAGGAGATGGAATTCTGCAAAAATGTTCTGTGTTTTTCTGAGTCAGATCTAAGTGAGAGCTTCATTTGATTTGAAATGTCTAGAGCATTAGCGAGTCTATTCACCAGTGCCAGAATAAACACATTTCACTAACAAGAAACAGATTATCTCTTACTCTGATGATTTTTAAGCTGCTTTAAAATTTTATTTTATTGGGATGGGGGTTGGGTCATACTCAGCTGTGCTCAGGGTTTGATCCTGGTTCTGTGCTCAGGGATCACACCTGGTAGTACTGCAGGGACCAGATGAGGTGTCTGGATTTGAACTGAGATCAGCTATATGGTAGGCAAGTGCTTTACATACTGTTCTATTTCTCCATCCCTGAATTTGTATTTTATAGGTCTACAGGAGATGGACTTGGAAATGTCTCTATGGCTTATGCCCCGTAGGAAAATGTCCATTCCGTCTTCTTACGATAGTTTTTGGAAATTTTTCCTTTTTCCTGGAGCAGCTGCTCTTGCTGTCAGCATCCCTTTCTGGGCCATTGCAGAGAGATGCTCCTTGGAAGGAATTTCCTCTTTTTCTTGGAAATAATCTTGCTTCCTGCCTCATGCTGATCACTGTTTCTTGTTTGGGTGGGAAGGGATTCTTCCCCTGTGAAGATTTAACATAGCCAGTTGTCTCCTCAAGATCACTGCTGAGAGTTTCTTCTTTCTGGGAAAGTTGTCTTTTTCTAGAGTTTGGAGAAAGAGACAGATGGATCTTTATTTTCCTACGGAGCCTACTAGGGGAGTCGCTTTTCCTTCTTTCTGGAGCTTGTCTTTCTTTATCTCCTCACACTCCTCTGAAGTGCTACTGTTTTCAGAAGATTCGAGGACAATTGCAACAGGCAACTTCTCTGGGACTGGAAGGCTAGAGGGATAGTACAGTGGGTAGGGTGCTTGCTCTGCATGTGGTTGACCCAGATTCCATCCCCAGCATCCTATATGGTCCCTTGATCACCCCCAGGAGTAAGTCCTGACATTGCCAGGTGTGGCCCAAAAACAAAAGCCAAAAGGTTGTTTTCTTCTTTCTTCAGCTTTCTGATAATACCAGCAGCCCCTACCCTGACTTCCTTCATGACACTTAAGATTTTTTTATAGAGTTTCTCCAATCTCATAGATTATAGACAGCCACTCCCCAGCTTGGATTTTGTTTTGTTTTGTTATCTTTTGGATCATACCCATGATGCTTAGGGTTTATTTCTGGCTCCATGCTCAGGGATTGCTCTCAGTGGTGGTGCTTGGGGAACCATTTGTGGTGCTTGGATGGAATCAGCCACCTTACCTCCTGTACTGTTTCTCTGGCTCCAATCCTCAACTTATTCTCCAAGTTTTTCCCCAAATACAATTCTGGGAACCCCAAAAAACAATCAGTTTGTTAGTTAACACCACGGACATATGCCAGGGATTGGTAGAAGAGCCCTTGTTCTTTTTGTTTATTTTTGTTTTGGGGCTACACCACCCTTGAGATGCTTAGGGGCTACACCTTCCTCTGCACTTAGAATCTCTCCTGGCAGTGTTTGGGGGACCATATGTGATGCCAGAAATTGGACCCAGATCTGCCATGTGCAAGGCTTGCACCCCACTTTCTGTACTCTCTCTCTGGCCCCAATTCCTTTGCTCTTGGTAATTGCTCGTATAATGGAGTTAAAGTGGATCCATATTTTGGAAAATAAGTCCATATTTTGGATTATTATTATTTTTTTTGGTTTTTGGGTCACACCTGGCGATGCACAGGGGTTACTCCTGGCTCTGCACTCAGGAATTACTCCTGGCGGTGCTCAGGGAACCATATGAGATGCTGGGATTTGAACCCGGGTCGGCCGAGTGCAAGGCAAACGCCCTACCCGCTGTGCTATCGCTCTAGCCCCCATATTTTGAATTATTAACCCTTGTCTTTATTGCTCTGAAAAGTAAATCCCTTTCTCGGGTGCTGGGAATTCATCATTCAGACACTAGCCATCATCAGGACTAGATTAAGAACTAGCCATTATCAAATTATGTTTATATAAAGGTATTTTGATATCTGCAATTTTACTTTATTTGGAAAGGGGGTGGGGACATACTGGGCAATGCTCAGGCTCACTCCTGGATTTATACTCAGGAATTACTCCTGGTAGTGACCATAAGCGGTTCCATACAGGATACCAGGGATCAAACCCCTATTGAGTTACATGCAGGGCAAGCAGTCTACTCACTGTACTATTGCTCTGGCCCTGATAATGGCAATTTTAGTTTTTTACACTATTATTGTTTTTTACAAGTATACATGTAGAAACAGATGTATTGGTGACTTTTATTTTTTGGTTTTATGTCTACACCACTAGTGTTCAGGGGTTACTTCTGGGGCTGGAGCAACAGTACAGCAGGTAAGGCCCTTGCCTTGCATACAACTGACCTGAGCAATGCCAGGAGCAACCCCTAAGTATGACTGGGTGTGATCCCAAAACAACAACAATAAAAAATCTGGGGTCACTCCTGACTTTCCACTCAGGTCTTATTCCTGGTGGGCATGACTCTAGCCCCATTGATGACTTTAAAGATAAGGTAGATTACATTGTCTTCATTAACATATTTTTGTGGGGGGTTGGGCCACACCCAGTGGTGTCCAGGCTTTACTTCTCGCTCTGTACTCAGGATCACTCCTGGAGGAGTTTTGAGGGACAAATATGGGGTGTCAGGGATCAAACCCAATTGGTCACATGCAAGACAAGCACTTTACTCATGGTACTATTGCCGCGGGCCCTCCTAGCAGGGCTTGGGGCACCATATGGGGTGTTGGGGAGGGAACCAAGATCGAGCCAAGATCAGCTGCATAAAAGACAAGCACCCTACAAGCTGTACTATTACTCCAGCTCTAGTGGCCTCAATTTATTCAGTTTTTATCTGTGTACCTTTTGGAATATGCTGCTGTAGACCACCTTAAATAAAAAATCTATGGGCCATAGCAATAGTACAACAGGTTAAGGCCCTTGCATTGCATGTGGCCGAACCAGGTTTGTTTTCTAGCATACCATATGGTCCCCACCAAGCACCACCAAGAGTAATTCCTGAGTGCAGAGCCAGGAGTAACCCTTGGGGGGCTGGAGCGATACACAGTGGGTAGGGTATTTGCCTTGCACGAGGCCAACCCAGATTCCCAGCATCCCATATGATCCCCTGAGCACCACCCCGAGAAATTCCTGAGGCCAGAACCAGGAGTAACCCCTGTGCATCGCCAGATGTGACCCAAAAAGGAAAAAAACAAAGAATGGAGTAACCCTTGAACATTGCCAGGTATGACCCAAACACAAAACAAACAAACAAACAAACAAACAAACAAATTTCTGCTTGTATACATCAAACAGGTAGCAGAGTGAACTGTGAGACAGGTGATTTACCACATGGGGTAGCAGGACAAAAAGTAACTTAAACACAGCTTAATAATTATATATCAGGGCTGGAGCAGTAGTACAGCGGGTAGGGTGTTTGCCTTGCACACTGCCGACCTGGGTTCAATTTCCGCGTTCAATTTCCGGCATCCTATATGGTCCCCTGACCACCGCCAGGAGCAATTCCTGAGCGCAAAGCCAGGAGTAACCCCTGAGCATTGGTAGGTGTGACCCAAAAAGTAAAAATAAATAAATAAATAAATAAATAATCATATATTACATAAGTAACATTTAAATTTTCACTGGCTTTTGTGACTCCCAAAGTTCAAATGGAGAAACAGCACCAAGAGGAAAAGTTTAGAGCAGATTCTAGAGGCATGTTACTAAATTATAACACTCATGAGAGAAAAATATATTGATTCTCCCTGGGCCAGAGAGATAGTATAGTGGTAGGGCACTTGTCTTACATAGGATCTGCATGGGTTGGATCACCAGCACCACATATAATCCCCTGAGCCCCGCCAGGGATAATCCCTGAGTGAAGAGCCTGAGGAGTAAGGCCTGAATACAGCCAGGTATCGCCCAAAACATAAACAAATAGACTCCCAGTTGGGGCCATTCTCTGTGGAGTCTGCAAGTTCTCCTGCTTCTATCAGCTTTCTTAGACTATTCTGCTTTCCTCCCACATCTCAAATATGTGTGCAAGTTTCACTGACCTCTTTCACTTATAAGAATCCTAAACAAGGTCCTTCAGCTTAACGAGACTCCCACATCTTGGAGTCATCTCCCCCCAAATAGCACCCCATGCGGTCTGCCTCTTGGTGTGCCCCAAATAGATCCAAGGTGGTACTGGAGTGATAGTACAGGCATAGGGGATTTGCCTTGCACTTGGCCAGTACCCCATATGGTCCATGGAGCACCGCCAGGAGTGATTCCTGAGTGCAAAGTCAGAAGTAAATCCTGAGCAATGCCAGGTGTGCCTCCCTCCCTCCCCCACACCTCCTGCCACACAAAGGGACATCGACGTGGTTTCCTGATTTGAGATTTAGTTTTTATTTATTTTTTTACATTTATTTATATTTATTTTTTATTTTTTTATTTTTTGCTTTCTGGGTCACACCCGGCGATGCACAGGGGTTACTCCTGGCTCTGCACTCAGGAATTACTCCTGGCGGTGCTCAGGGGACCATATGGGATGCTGAGAATTGAACCTGGATCGGCCGCATGCAAGGCAAACGCCCTACCCTCTGTGCTATCACTCCAGCCCCACTGATTTGAGATTTAGAGCTGGGAAAGTCTTGGCTGCACCTTCCTATCTCCCATGTATAGAAGAGAATGACTCCTGCCTTTTCTTTTCCTTCCCCCTCTCTTTTTGCTCTCATTGTCAGATACTCACCAGTGCAACCTGAGCACTGCTTGGAAGGCTCCCATCCCCCAAAATAAAATAGAGCAGAATAGCACCATAGAGCATTGATTTCTCTATAGTCACTTGTCCAAATAAAGTGAAAGGAACTAGTAATATGTCAAAATTTATTTATGTCTTTGGGAAGGGTCCACGGCCAGTGGTGCTCAGTGCTTACTCATGGCTCTATATTCAGGGACTCACTCTGGCGATCATAGGAGGTGGCAGAAATTGAACCCAGTTGGCCCCATGCAAGGCAAGCACCCTACCCTCTGTACAATTGCTCTAGATTAGTATTTTATGTTTTGAAAAAAGAGGAGTTTGGGCTGTACTGAGCACTTACTCCTGGCTTTGCATTCAGGAGTTACTCCTTGAATGCAAAGCCAGCAAAATTCCTTGCTGTGTTTGGGGGACTATATGGGTTGCTGGGGATCAAGCCTGAGTTGGCCTAGTACAAGGCAAGTGTTCTACCTGCTGTACTATCAGTCTGGCCCCCAATATTCCATTTTTAAAGCAGAAGTTACTCTGCGAAGGCAGAACAACTATAAACTGCTGATCCAGTAATTGTTTTGGAGGGGTGGAGGGTGGAGAGTGTTAGTGAGCAAAATTGGACCATATTCACTGATGCTCTGGACTTACTCCTGGCTCTGAGTGCAAATCATTCCTAGTGGTGCTTAAGGACTATATCAGCAATTTTTTTTTTTTAATTTCCATTTTGGGGCCTGGAGTGACAGCACAGCGGGTAGGGTATTTGCCTTGCATGCGGCTGACCTGGGTTTGAATCCCAGCATCCCATATGGTCCCCTGAGCACCGCCAGGAGGAGTAATTCCTGAGTGCAGAGCCAGGAGTAACCCCTGTGCATCGCCAGGTGTGACCCAAAAAGCAAAAAAAAAAAAAATCAATTTTTACCGATATAATTGATATAGTAGCACACATTGCTCCAAATATTTTCTATCTCTCCTAAGGCCTCATCTATGTGAATATGTTTTATATACCCTTTGAGGGAGGGAAGACTTGATTAGGCTAAAAGTTAATAATTCAGAACGAGGACAAAGTTAGACCTTTGCTCACTAATCCCCAAGCCAGGGCTTGCTGCCAGCCTAACTTTTTGAGGAAATGGTTAAGGGCAGCCATACAACACAGTCCAGTGCCACCCAGTCTAACAGTCTTTTTGCTAGGCAAAGAAAGAAATTTAAAAAAAAAAGAAAGCAATTAAAGCTGATAATCATGCTCAAGGGGATCAAACTCAGAATCCAGGGGGCCAGTCTTTTTTTGGTGCACCATGAATAATAAGCTCTGGTGCTGCCTTTAAATTGTTTTTAAATTAAAAATATTTTGTGGGGGACCACAATAGGTGATGATCACCGGTTACTCCGGGCTCTGTACTCAGGAATTACTCCTGACTATACTCAGGGGACCAAATGGGATGCTGGAGATCAAACACAGATCAGCTGCATGCAAGGCAAATACTCAACAGGGGCCAGAGTGATGGTATAGCAAGTAGGGCATTTTCCTTGCATGTGGCCAACTCAGTTTTGATCCCCAGTTTGCATATGAGCCTCCAAACACCACCTGGAGTAATTCCTGAGTGCAGAGCCAGACGTAATTCCTGAGTATTCCTGGGTGGTACCCTCCCTGCCCCCCCTTTCCAGTAATATCCATCCAGCCCCCTCTGATGCTGTGCTGCTTTATTTATTGTTTTGTTTTGAGGACACACCTGGCAGTGCTCAGGATTACTCCTGGCTCTGCGCTTAGGATCACTGCTTGTGGGCTCAGGGGATCATATGGAATGCCAGGGATTAAACCTGGGTTAGGGCAAATGCACTCATTACCTGTTGTACTATCTCTCCCAGCCCCTCTGCTGCTGCAAAAAAGTTGCATTTTTTTCTTTTTTGTTTTTTAGTATGGTCAAGAAATTGTACCAGAGATGAAAGACTGGATAGGGTTTAAGGCCCTTGTTTTGTATATGACGGACCCAAGTTAGATCTCCAGCACTACCTGTTCCCCCATGCACCCACCCACCCCCAAGTATTGCCCACAGCAACTCCTGAGCACAAAACCAAGAATAGCCCCAAGCACTTCTGGGTGTGGCTAAAAATCCCCTCCAAAAAGAAAACAAACAAACACTTAATGAGTCTGCAATTGCTGAACCTTCCTCACAACTCTCTGGCCTCAAGGAGAAATGTTACTTTTGGACAGGACTTTAAATTTGCTTTCTCTTTTTTTCTTTCCTTCTAACAGTAGGAAAGGAAGGTAGAGACTTTATGGATCAACCTGGAAGGCCAGTATCTTACTGGGTTTGAGAGTGCAGCCACTAGAGTGGAACAACAGTTCCTCAACCCAACACTCAGACCAGCTTTCTACATCTGAGTGACTTTAGGAAAGTTACCTTAACAACTCTGTTTTTTTCCCACCAAGTGGGGAATGATAGTAATAACATTTACTCCTGGGTTGCTATGATATTTAAATGAGATTAAGTATACAGAATAATGCAAAGAAGGGAGGAAAGTACAATACATGGTACTTATTGCTATTGTCATTGCTATTTGACACTCATTGTGAGCATGAGTCCTGAGTGTTGGTGGGCCTTCCTAAACATTGGCATCTCCTGTGGAAGGCAGGGAGGTAGGAGGTCAAAGTTTACTGGCTAAAATGATCTTTTAAGGCTGTAGCACTGTAGCACTGTCGTCCTGTCCTGTCCAGTTGTTCATCGATTTGCTCGAGCGGGCACCAGTAATGTCTCCATTGTGAGACTTGTTACTATTTTTTGGCATATCGAATACGCCACGGGTAGTTTACCAGGCTCTGCCGTGGGGGCAGTATACTCTCGGTAGCTTGCCAGGCTCTCTAAGAGGGATGGAGGAATCAAACTTGGTGCAAGGCAAATGCCCTACCGCTGTGCTATCACTCCAGTCCTTTTTAAGGTTACCAAAAGAAAAATTTTAAGAAACTCCAAACAAGGGGGCTGGAGCAATAGCACAGTGGGTAGGGCATTTGCCTTGCACGCGGTCGACCCGGGTTCGATTCCCAGCATCCCATATGGTCCCCTGAGCACCGCCAGGAGTAATTCCTGAGTGCAGAGCCAGGAATAACCCCTATGCAACGCCAGGTGTGACCCAAAAAGAAAAAAAAAAAAAAAAGAAACTCCAAACAAGACAAACCTCTAGCGTCATAGATGAGAACTTACCAAAGGACTTAGTTTGAATTTGAATTTTTTTTTTGCAGTGCGAGGGATCAGATCCAGTATTTCATAAATGTAAGGCAGGAGCTCTACCACTAAGCTATATCTTGACTCCAAGAGCTTATTTTGGGGCTCAGAGGTACAGTGGGTTAGGTGCTTGCCTTGTATGCAGCCATCCCGGGTTTTCTCCCAAGCACCCCAATATGGTTCCCCAAACATGCCAGGAGTGATTCTTGAGTGCAGAGCCTCAAGGAGTGCTCGGGGGACCGTGTAGAATGCTGGGACTCAAACCCGGATCAGCCTCGTGTAGGGCAAACGCCCTACCCCCTGTACTACCGCTCCAGCCCCCAAATAATTCTTTTTAGCTTTCAGAAGTCAGGTGAGGCCCTTTTGTGGACACAGAGATGAAATAATGGGCAGAGGCCGTGTGGGCAACAATTCTTAAGTTTGTTAAACCAGTGTTTCTCAACCTTTTTCTGACTGTGGCCTCTTTCAACCCTTGTTTCCTTCTTATGTATCCACCTCCCACCTTTCCAGTTGTCCCTCAAGTCTGGTGCCATACTCCTCCTTGGAATGTCCTCGAGGCAAAGGGACTGTGTGGCTCCCAGCTGAGAATCACTGGGTTCAAGACTGGATGTTTGCACAAAAGTTCTGGAATGTATGGCATTAGTCTGAGTGATACTAGCTCTCACTGCAAAAGAGCCTAAAAGGTTGGGGCACCAGAAGGATAGTACAGTGGGTAGGGCATTTATCTCAGATTCGGCTGACCCAGGTGATCCCCAGTACACAATAAGGTCCCTGGAGTCTGCCAGGAATGACCCCTCTGCATAAAGCTAGTAATAAACTTGGAGCACTACTGGGTGTGACCCAAAAACCAAAAAAAGAGAGCTGAAAATGGTGCTCAGTGCAAGAGTGGATTCCTGGGAAGACACCTTAAGACCATAGGGAGCAGGTCAAGGCATTAGTTTTCAAAAAAGACCTCAAAGATTTTTGCATCAATAAAGATGAAAAAGAATCAGATCAAAGAGCCTACTTGGCACAGATGCTCTCATTAATGGAATGCACGACTTCTTGGATAAGATTCTTAAAGACTATTTTTGTATGTGACATTTTTGTATTTGCTTTCGATTATGTACTTTTACTTTTCTCTCCAGAAACAGAACTTTCTATGGCAAGGCTTTGATAGATATTTGGAATTACCTTTTTTGTTTTGTTTTGTTTTTGGGCCACAAGGGCTATATTCAGGGCTTACCTCTGGGATGCCAGAGGTTGAACCCTTTTCACTTTTTGGGCTACAGCAGGCGGAGAACGGGGTTTGCTCCTGTCTCTGTACTCAGAGATCACTCTTGGATGGCCTTAGGAACTACATGCGGTACCGGCAATTGAACCTAAGTCGGCCTTGTGCAAGGCACACCTTACCCATTTAACTATGGCTTCGGTCTCTCAATCTGGGATTACTTGAGAAAACCTGATTTTGTTGGACACATTGTTTTCTAATTTTGTCTAATTTTCTCCTTACACATTCACCCTTTTGGAGGGCCACACCCAGCGATGCTAAGGGGTTACTCCTGGCTCTGCACTCAATCACTCTTGTCAGGGCTCGGGAACTACAGAAGATGCCAGATATTGAACCTGGGTTGGTCACAGGCAAGGCACGGGCCTTAAAGGCTGTACTCTCTTGGCCCTATTCTTACATATTTCCATCACTCGACAACTCCTGCTTTTAGTATTCCTTTTTCAGTCGTGTCTATAGGGTTTGGCTACAACCCAATGGTGGTCCTCAGCTTTATGCCCCGGGGGATCCTCTGTTGCCCGAATAGAATGAGATCGGTCACAAGTATATACTCTCTGGACCCTACTATTCCCTCTTTCCAGGTTAGTTTCTTTTGACAAATGTCACTCTATATGGCTCTTCATTCAGTGACACTACTTCAAGTACTGCCTAAACTTAAATGGCGATTTGAAAGCAAACTGCTTAATCTGTAATGGGTGGCTAGTGATCTTCCTTTTTACGAAGATACTTCCAAAATGAAACAGTAATTATTACTCCTATAGTGCTCTACTGATTCGGGCTGGGTAGCCATTTGCTTGTCCGTGTACACAAGTGGTAACAGAAAACCCAGTCCTCTCCTGGGTCCTGTGAGTCACCTTCAGACTGTGGGGTTTCTCACCCTCGTCAACAACTTCAGTCAACAGATGATCCCTCCCTGACTTATGCCGTAGGAGCCGCCTGTAAGGGACTCGGTTGTTGGGTCTCTTTCTTAGCAGGAAATAAACCTTACTCATTTTATTTTTGGTGTTCAAGTTGGGAACCCTTTGGGTTCACTCTTACGGGGCTCTCCGACTCGGGGGTGGCGCAGACCGCCGACCCTTCCCGCCCCCGAGACCAACTCGCCGTCCTCCCCACGTCGCGGGGCTCCGAGAGGCTCCGCCCTGCCCCCGGAAGACCAATCCCCGGCTCCGCTCGGGAGACGTCACAATGGCGCCCTCGAGGTCCCGCCCTTGGACGGATGCCGTGGAGGCCCCGCCCCACCCCGTTCTTTGCGTCCTTCCGTCTTCGTCGTGGACGGAGGTCTGCTCGGCGTCTTCCTGAAGGCGAAGGTGGGGGTTCGGCGTGGGGACAGGCCTCTGGTCACGGCAGCAGCCGAAAGTGAGGGTGGAGGGCGGGAAGCGGCTCCCAGGCCTGCTGCTCGAGGGAACGGGGACGCTAGGCCGAGCCGAGGGCGGGCGCGCCGAGCGAAGGGCTTCCGGGAGCGCCGCGTGCGCTCGGCGGGCGGGAGTTGTGGCCTGGTGCCTGCCGCGCGCCTGGCCCCGCCCAGGGCTCGCTGCCAGGGGTTTCCATGGTGACGGTAAACAAGCCTCAACTGCCTCGGCTACAACTGCCAAGTGCCCCGCGTTCCGCCCTGTAGGTGCTCAGAGGGACGGGCGAGGTGCCGGATGTGAGGAAGAGGGGGAGCGTGGAGACTGAGCCCAAGGTGAGGGGCGGGCCGAGAGGGACGGGCGGCGGGTCGAGGCTGAGGACCACACACGTAGCACCGACTGGGCCCCCAGGCGGCGGTGGGGAGGAACCGCGGGCCTGAGATTGGGGGTCGGGAGACGACCTCCGAGGTAAAGGGCCGCCAGGGCGGGCGCGGGGGCCGAATCTGGGGGGCAGACGGAAGCGGCGTCCGCGGCGAGGGCGAGGGGGCGGCGGGGCCCGGGGCGCTGGGGGTTGCGCTCAAAGCGAAAGCGGCGCTTCACGTGGCCGTGCGCCGCGGCGGGGGCGCCGACTGGTCGCGCCTGGCTCCTCCCCCCTCCCACGTTCCCGCTCGCCGAGGCCGCGCCGCGCTCGCTGCGGCCTTTTCTTCCTCTCCGCCGCGGCGTGTGTGCCCTGAGCGCCTGGCTGCGTTTGCCGAGGTATTTGGGGGTGGGGGGATTTGGGACGTGGGGGTGGGGGTGGGGGGAACTCGTGCCTCGCGACTGGGCTTTGTCTGCTTTCGACTCGGAGGCCGTTTCCATTTTCCTGGCCCTGGACTTCTTTTGTGTCTTTGAAAAAAAAATTTTTTTTGGGGGCCGACTTCCTGCTGGCGCCGAAGAAACTTCGGGACGCGGCCGGCGTTCGCGAGACGCCCTTCGCCTCGTGTGTTCGCGCGCCTTTAGCGGAAGGTGGCGCGGGGGGACGCGGCGCGAGGCGCGGAGACCCCCCCCCCGAATCCCCCCCCGCGGCCCTGGTCCGAGAGGAGCGGTTGGGCGGCCGCAGGCCCCTCCCTCTCGTCGGGGCCCTACGCGGCTTCTCAGGTGGCGACCACGCTTTCCTCAGGCCTTCGGGTGGGGGTGGGGGTGGGGGTAGGGGGGGCTCCTCCCCAGACCTCGGGCTCTCGAGAACCACCCCCGCCCCCCACCGTGTGTCTGGTCTCTGGGGACTGGCGTCCCACGTGACGCCCTTCTGGTAGTTTCCTTGTCTCGCCGGCTCCCGGGACCGAGCGAACGGGCTTGTGGAGTTTTCTCAACTCTAGGCGAGGGCTGGGGGCCTTGCGACCCGCGGGGGGCGGCGGGCCGGCGGGCGGACGCGCCCGGAGCGGGGCCGGCGGGGCCGGCGGGGCCGCCTTAGCTTCCGGGAACCGTTTGTGGCGGCGGCGGCGAGGCGCGGGGGGAGGGGCGGCCTTGGGAGCCGGCGAGTTGGGCCCCGGCCTTCACGGCGGGCCGACTGCGCTCCGTGTCGTTGGAAGCGAGCGGTAGTTTTCTTTTCGTCACGCTTTTGAAAGTTTAAGTTGGTTTGTGAGTTTCGGCTTAGTAGTAAGAAGGGACGTGGTCCAGTGTCCGTTTAGACCAAATTTCAAGAGGGCTGAAAAGGGACGGTGTTCAGCGTTTAATTCCAGCCAAGATTTTTTTCTTCACTCTAAAATAGTTGGGGCCTGAAGGACAGCAGCAGCTCATGCTTGTCTACGATTGTCCCGGATTCGATTCGGGATGTGACCAAACAGAAAAGCGCCCTAAAATAAAATAATTAAATGTCCCGCTTGGAAATGAGAACTGGGGAAAGGGGTTTTTTACTAATAATAAGTAAGCGCTTCCTTGGCCTTGGGGAATCCTAGGTTTCTGTAAGCGCTTTTATTTTTAATTGCGAATGCGAGGCCTACGCGAGACCTCCGAGCTGTATCTGGCCCACATTTCAATGGTTTTTTTCCTGTAAATTTATTATAGTACTTGCATGTAACAGTATTTTTTTGGTTGTTTCAATTTAATTTTTTTCAGGCTTTTTTTTTTTTTTTTTGGCTTTTTTTGGGTCACACCCGGCGATACTCGGGTTACTCCTGGCTCTGCACTCGGGAGTTACTCCTGATGGTGCTCATGGGACCATATGGGATGCTGGGAATCGAACCCGGGTCGGCCGCATGCAAGGCAAACGCCCTACCCGCTGCGCTATCGCTCCAGCCCCTAATGTCTTTTTTAGAAACGGGTGGTGACTGCATTTAGCTTGGATATCATAGCAAAGCTTCTGTTAAGCGTAAATGTTACAAATGTGAATTTAAAAGAAACCTTACTAGAGAATGATTAAATAGGAGCTAAATAGGAGCGTCAGTTCACGGATGTGGCCCAAATTAAGTGAATACATAGTGCTACCATCCTGGTAAATGCAGAAATGGGGGGTTTCACGAGATAACTTTACATTACCCTTTGAATGTCTGAACTCTGACTTATACTTTGTTGAAACACTTATTTGATCCATTTTAATGAGACTACGTTTTCTAGCTGCATGATAAGGATTTTACTGTCTACTGTACAGATAGAAAATGGAACCCTTGAAAGCTTGGGGCTAAGACATCAGATTAGCCTGCCAGGTACCTTTGTTCTCATCTAGTTATTTGAACCCTTAGGGACTTGTGAAGGACAAGAAGGTGGCCAAGTGGGAAAACCAGCCACAGCTAAGATCTACCTAGCTTACTTTACTACAAATCTAGACGTAGGCTTTTTTTTTGTAAATAATATTTTGCTATAGTTAGTTACAAAGGGGACTTTTTAAAACTATAACCATAGTACTATTTAAACATCTAAAGAGACAATTCTTGCTGTAACCCGAGTGTTCAAAACGTACCCAATTGTGTAATTGGAGGGGGAGGCGCATACCCACCCGATGGTGCTCAGGGATCACTCTTTAACAGTTCTGGGGACCATTTTATTTTGAATGCGGTGCTAGGGATCGAACCCAGGTCAGCCATTTGCAATGCCAAGTGCCTTTCAGCTGTATTATCTCTCTGGCCTTTAATTGGTTAGTATATTTAATCGGTTGGTTGGTTTGAATTGGACTCTTAAACTAGGTCACACCTTACTGGTAGCTATCTTTTTTTTCTTCTGGGTTATTGGCAACACCTAGCTATTCTCAGGGATCATTCCTGGCGGCTTTCGGGATCAAAACCTCTGTGCATCCAATTGCAAGGCAAAAGAGCCCTACTTCCTGGACTGTCTCTGGCCCAGGAGTGTACAAATTAAATAATTTCCTGGGGCTGTAGGGATAGCACAGCTGGTGCGGCGTTTGCCTTGCACGCGGTTTACCCGGGTTCAGTTCCCAGCATCCCATATGGTCCCCTGAGCACTGCCAGGAGTAATTCCTGAGCGCAGAGCCAGGAGTAACCTCTGCATTGCCGGTGTGACCCAAAAGCCAAAAAAATACATACGGGTTTCCTTGTTACAGTTGTGTAGAGTTCTATTTATATTCACTATGTTTTTATGGTTGCATAGATGTGTGATGTTTAAAACTGTTAGGTGATCCTGTGATGTTATGATAGTCATCTCTAAAGGCTAGTAAGATTCATTTTAGTTTATTTTGAATGCTTAACCAGATGCGCATACTGCTTGGTTTTCCCTATATTATTACAAGGTTAAAGGCTGTTAATAATTTTCTAGTCTTAACTGTGCCATTTCTAGTTTTTACTTTATTTCATAATCTGGTTTTTGCGCCAAACCCCTCTTAATTTTTATTTTTTGTTGTCGAGGACCCAGTATTTGGCACGTGTGATTATTTACTTTTTACCAATCTCCAGCATGAGTCTCAATTCCTTGTATATGCCCTAACGCGCCAATAATTATTGTTGTGGTCATGTGATTAACATAGGATGTTTTTTAACTGAAATAACTTCCTGCTTTGATGCTTGATTTAGCCAATTTGTGGCTGAGGGAGGCATTCAAATTTATGTTCTGACGTTATTTGAAATCTCAAGTATCTTGAATAGATCCTTTGTTTTATAGTATAACTCTAAAATAAATCTACCCACCAAGCTCTACCGTCAGTTAGGTTATTAATTTATTTATTGTGGGGCTGGATGGGTCTGCACAACTAAAGGTGCTTCTTGACCATATGGCATGCTGGGAGTTGAACCCAGGTCTGCTGTGTGCAAGGCAAGTGCCCTACTTACTGTTGGTCATCCCTGTTGGGTTGATTTTTAAAATTCCACACAGTATTTGAGAATGTCTATTTATAGCCAAGAGAGTGTTGTCAACTTACGGATTATTGCCAGCATAAAAGGTACTCTAAATATTTTATTAAAATTCTTGACATCAGGATGAGGTGGACATCTTTGATTTTTCTAGGGTCTTTTTGGGAGTAGAAGGATTTGGGCCACACCCAAAGCCAGGAGGAGTAACCCAGTTCGATCACGCCTGGCTCTGCACTCAGGAATTATTCCTGGCAGTGCTCAGGTGAGTATCTTGGAGAGGGATGCTGGGGGTGGAACCTTTGGCATTTCTGTGCAACGCTGGCATCCTCTGGCTGTACTATCTCTCCAGCTCTCCAGCTCCTCTAAGGGCTTTTGTGACCAATTTGTTCATAGACTGAGGTATTTTGGGGGTGGGGGGCAGCACATCCCTGGCCTTTCAGTGTTTTTAATATTGCATAAGAGTTTCCTGTATTGGGGCTGGCTGGAGTGATAGCACAGCGGGTAGGGCATTCGGGTTGGATTCTCACTATCTCATATGGTCCCCTGGGCATCCCAGGGGTAATTCCTGAGTGTAGAACCAGGAGTAACCCCTGTGCATTGCCGGGTGTGACCCCAAAAAGCAAAAAAAAAAATTTCCTGCATTCTGAAATTGGAGTCATGGTCAGGAATTTCTACCCTTACTTCCAAGTACAGACGAATTTACCAGTTTTTCCCTGTTTTAGGATCTTGGCTTTTCTTAAACACTGTCACTGTCATCGTGTTGCTCGTTGATTTGCTCTAAACACCCAGGAGAAATTCTTCATTAATTCGTATTTTGCTTCCGTGTTAGTGTCAGTGTGACAAATTTTACTCTTGTGGGATGAACTACAGTTGAGTTTCTGGAATAAAATCACCTTAATTGTGAGATTATTTTGTTATGTGTATTGTTAGGTTTAATTCGATTTTCTCGTGTTTTGGGGCTATACCCAGCTGCGTTCAGGGCTTGCTCCTGCCTGTTGCTGCTCAGTTTTTCCCCAGCAGTGCTGGGGGAATGTGCTGAGTGTTATGCAAGCACCTTACCTGCTGTACTATCTCCAACTAATTTGCTGTTGTGGGGAGCCCATGCAGCAGTGCTCAGAGCTTACTTTGGAGAGTGCTTTGTGGGCTGTGTGTCCCCAGTTTTGGTATAGGGGATCTATCTAATCCAGGGCCTCACACAAGTGAGGTATGTGCTCTACTACCGAGATACATCAACAGCTTCTGTGGGTTGTCTTTATTTTAAAATATCTTTTAGGGGCGTGGGTTGTTGCTCTGGGTCCAATTATTGAGCATGCCTGGTAACTGAGGGGGTGGTGGGAACCTATTGTACTAGGGTTCTATCTTAAGGGTCTGGAATTTAGCTTCCTTGTTCCCCCCCACCACCACCACCAATATATAGGTTTCTGGAATGACAGAACTGAGTTTTGTTGTATTAGTCCAGGGAATTTTTAAGTGTTAGGGTCAAACCAGGCAGTGCCTCAGTGATGCTGGGGGTCAAATCCCGGTTGACTGCTTACAAGGCAAGGCACCTTACCTGCTACACTATATCTCTGGCCTGAACTCCATTTGTATATTCTAAAATAAAATCTACTTACATGTTCCTCCTGTTTTGACTAAGTTTTCAGATTTTCATCTTTTCCTCTCCCCTTCTCTTGGTTTTTAGGCATTTCTTCCACTTGGTTTTACAGGATATTTCTTTGCACTTTTCACTTCATTGCTATTTATCTGCATTAAACTTTTTAGTACCAGAAGTCTTTTTTTTTTTTCTTTTTTTGTGGTTTGGGGATTGAACTTAAGATTCCAATTCTCATATATGCAAGTTATGTGCTGTACCCCTGGGCCATGTCAGACACAGAACGTGCTTGTTCGTTGCTGCCACTCTAGGCAGGTTTGCTCAGGGATCACTCCTGGTGTAACTAGACCCCAAGATTATTTATAATTCGTGTATTTAAAAGTGAAGTGAAAAATATCAAAACCCTTAATCATTTTTTTCTGCTTTCCATTCTCTTAAAATCACATTGTTTTCTTAGATTTTAGACCTGTAACATCTCTAGATGCTAGAGTCCTTCTAATGTAATTTTATAAAGTTCTCTTGACATGTCCTGTGCTGTTCTTTGACTGTAGACTGTAGCAAAGGATAAAAGGAAGCTATAGCAGTCTTGACTCCTGTGGCAGCTGCATGGGACATGGCAAGTTGTCACATCTATGGAGCACCCAGAAAAAGTCCTTTTTTTTTTTTTTTTGGCTTTTTGGGTTACACCTGGCGATGCATAGGGGTTACTCCTGGCTCTGCACTCTTGGAATTACCCCAGGAAGAAGTGCTCAGGGGGCCATATGGGATGCTGGGAATCAAGCTGGATCGGCCACGTGCAAGACAAACGCCCTACCCGCTGTGCTATCACTCCAGCTCCAAGTCCAGTTCTTTTAGGCCCCTCAGGTGACACCTTCCCTTCCTGAGGAACTGTGGGTTTGATGCCACAGTTTCCCTAGAGATAATTATGATTGTACCCCACAGGCCTCCCTCCGGAGAGGCCTTCTCAACTCCAGCAACTGACTTCTTTTCTACCCAGGGACCTGGGGGGAGAGCAGTTGAAGAGTTGGTTAAGGGGTTGTTGGGCAGTTTTGTTAGCATTTGTATTTTAAGTTGTTCTCCTAACCCTATGTTTTAACTAGGCTGAAATTAGATGTATTTTGTTATGGAGAGAGTACTGTCGCAGTTAATTCAGATTAATTTTTTTTCTGTTGAGAAGTTTTTAGTAATAAAATGGTCTCTGAAAAATTTATCTGATACATTTTTTAATATATCAGGTCAATTGTTATGCACTGAACATTAAATTATTTTAATACCAATTATTGGTATAATTTACCTAATAATACAAGACTATACAATATGCTCTTGTGCTTGCTTGGCAGTGCTCAGGGGCTATTCCTGACTTTGTGATCAGGAGACCACATGCAAGGCAAAAACTTAACCCAATACTATTTTTTGGGACTCTTAATTGTGCTTCAGATTTTGAGAGATGAACATGGTAAAATTGTATTGCCCCAAATTGTAGTATATATTAAGTGGTCAACAATTTTCATGCTATTTAATAGAAGAAATGAAGTCCTATACGTATACACACAATTACATAACATATCCTTTAATGGATGGAAGAGCGTATTTGATTCTTGGCATTGCAAAATTATTTGAAGTTAATGGAATAATGATACAGCTACATCTTTTCTTAAACTGCTTGGGCAGCTTTACATGTTTGTCTTGCCCTGTTCAGAAAATTGGATCAGAACTCACACTGCATGGACCTCCTAACAAGTGGAGGTGGGGTGGGTAGTGCTTTTGTGTGGGTGGGGGAGTGGTCCAGACCTACATCATCTCTGAATCCCTGCTAACAAAAAAAATGGTTTTATCAGCCACTGAAATGGGGCCTTGCTGTTGCAGTGAAATATAACAAATAAGGAGCTGAATTTTGTCATGTACTGTCCCATGAGAGGGAATTGTTTCTCCCCTGGGTACATCAGTTCTCAAGTGGAAAACATGAGTAGAAACAATAGCTAAAATTTTCTTTAGTGAACTTAATAGCAATATACAGATTAGAAGCATTCATCACAGAACAAAAGTACTCTGCAAAGCTACCAAAACATTCTGGCAAGGGGAGGGCGGTATCTTAAATAGAAAAATTCTGAATATGCATCTAAAGGAAATAGGTAATGTTTAAAAACGAAAACATAATGCAGGCTTCTAACACTTGAGTTTAAATCCTTAGCTGTATACTAGGGACACAAAGCTTGACATTTTGCTTTGAGGGGTATGTCCTGTGTGGCAGGATTATTCCTGGCCCTGTGGTCCGGGATTACTCTTGGTGGTGTTCTGGGAACCATACAAGGTGCCAGGTATCTTCACCTCATTAGGCATGTACAAGGGAAATGTCCTACTTGCTGTAGGAAGTGTTCTGGCCCCCAAGTTTGGTGTTCTTACCTGATAACGCTTCTGATCTGCTTAAATCTTAGAACCCCAATGTAAATTAAACCCATTTTCTTGTTTTTCAGAATTAGTCACCTTATATTCGATTGCTTAGTTCATTCTGTATATCTAGTACAGTGTAGTGCGTGCACAATATTTCCAGGGTTTAAATAATACAAGTTGAGAAACTGCACATCACTTTATCCACTTAAAAGTTTTCCACTGTAAGATTCCCACTGCTGGATTTTTAATATCTCCATACATCTTTTCCACCTTCATTTATCAGTTAGCAGCTAGACTTTGCTGTTGCAAAGCAGAAAGGAAGCTCACAGTATCTTTCCAGAGTTTTTTGCATAGTGACTGAGATCATACTCCTCACACCTGGAGGTCACAAGTGCTCACTTGTGGCCTTTGCACCACTTCTAGGACCCCACATAACTTCAGAAGGTCCTTTCTGGCTTCTAGTATTTCCCTCTGTTCCTGTTTGTTGATCTCAGCTCTGGCTGCAGCTGTCTTCAGGTGTTTTCTGCTTCTACTCAACATGCCTCCCCTGTGTCTTCTGTTCCTTCACTGAGCAGGAACCATATCACGACTATTAATTATTAACACTAGTCTGGTCAGCAGCAGCAAATTAAGCTGAAAAGGCATTATGTAGAACAACTTAACTGCTTTTATATACATTCAAATAAGAAAACTTAAGCCAGTTACATAAACTAAGATCCTATTTTGGTGAGGATTTCTAGGAAATAAAGGGAATGCTTATGAAGTACTGACACCTGTTTCTGGAAACTCCAAAAACAAGAATGGGGGGGTGTGCTTAATTTTTAAAAGCAAATATATTCACATTCTTTGGTGTTTACTATATATTTTAGTTTCATATAAATATGTGAATATTTAATTTTTAAGTGGGGGGATTGAACCAGGTCTCTTTTTTAAACTTAGGTTTCTTTTATTCTGTAGCTGTCCCCTGGCTCTTTTCTCTGGAGCTCTGCAGACTTGCATCACCATATTTCATTTGTGGCACTTCCCCAGCCCCCACCTAGCACCTCATACAAAGCAACTTTTTTTTTTTTCACCTGCTTGTTCTGGGGGACCCAGGACTTAGTCAAGGCCTTGACCCGGAGTATCACTGTATTGTGACCAAGAATGTTAATCTTGTATTTAAGTTGGTATCTCTATTAAATAAGATGATTTTGAGAACGTAATTTTATTATTAAAAGTGCCAAACAAAAGTATAAAGAAAACTAATGTTTCAATACTTATGAAACTATGGCCTAGAATGCCTTTATTACCACTCCTACAGACTACTTAGAAACATCCTAGATTAGATCCTTTTTGGGAGGGGGTTGGGGTAGAGGGCCCACCTGGCTATTTTCAGTCTGGGCTTTTTTTCTTGGATCACTCCTAGTGGACTCTGGGGTGCCGAGAATCGAACCCTGTTCGGCCGCGTGTAGGGGAAGCGCCTTACCCGCTGTAGTATGCTCCTTACATTTTATGCCCCTTAAAATAATCATTTCAAAGTAAAGTCAGCAGAAATAAAAATTATTTATTTCCATAATGTAAGAACAGCACAGTTTATGCTGGCATGATTGCAGTCGCTTTCTCAGTCTTTGGGCGCTCGCCATTCTGGCTCCCCTATGGCCTAGATTCTCGTTCATAATCTACTTAATGGGACTCCGCTTGTATTTCCTTACTTTAATAAAAGTTCTTGGGCTGGGGTTGTAACAGTATTACCTGCCGGGCACGTGTGAGGCGGCACCGGGTTGATACCGTGGCAAAAACAATTTTTCCTAAAATCAGTTTTGTTTTTTGGTCACACTGGCGATGATCTGGGCTATTACTGACTATGCTAGGGAATCACCCCTTTTGGGTCCCGGAGATCGGACCTTAGTCGGCCTCGTGCCACGCATTTTACTAGCTGTACTATCCCTCCGCGCACCCAAAAATAATTTATTTAAAACTATTCTTGTATTTACTGAAGGAGTTGCTGATACACGAAGTGTCTATCATTTGTCCATTAGTTTCCATTCCAAGATTTAACCGTGTCTGCAGAGGACTCGGTTAAAAAAATATTCTCTTTCGGCGTGTGCGCGCCCCGACTCCTTAACACCCGCCCCGCTCTCCCCGCGGTAGGCGGCGCGGCCTGGCCCCCGCCGGAGATCTCGCCGCCGCGCCCGCCCTTCCTTGTTACTTTCCCTCCGCCCACTTCCTGCCGGCCGCCCGCGCGGGCCGCACCTGCACGGCGCGTTTTCATTGGTGACATCTTGGCGGGCCCGTCGGTGCCACTTCCTCCTTTGCACCCCGTGACCCACGTCCGGCTCGCCGCGCTCGCAGTCACGCGGCGTCGGCCTCTGGGACGCAACCCTGCGAGCGGCCTCCGACTCCGCATTCGCCGCCCCGGCGCCCGGGCCCGGACCCGTCGTGGTGAGCCGTCGCCCACTGACTCCCTCTCCTGCCCCCGCGAACGCGAACCCCAGGGCTTCCCTTTTCCGTACCCCCCCTCCCAGGAAGTCTCTCCCGCCGCTCTGGTGGCTTCCCAGCTCCACCCCTAGGCCGGGAAGCGCTGAGCTCCCCCTCCCCACTCGGGGAACTTTGCCTGGTCGCCACGACCGGCCTCTGAAGAGGGAGTCTCACGGCCCGGGGTAGCTGCGCCGCTGACTAACCGGCCTCTGGCTCGGCCCTCGGCCCTGGAAGTCCCCGCTGCGAAGCGCGTACTCCCTTCCCCCCACCCCCGCCCACAGCTCCTTCCCGCCTCCGCCGAGGGCGCTACTGCCGGCGCCCCGTGACCTCTTCTCCCCTCCCCCACCGCCCGGCCGCCTCTCCCGCCCGATCCCCGCCCCGGAAGCTCCGGCTCACTCCGCCCAGAGCCGGGTTGGGGCGCCCCGGGGGCCAGCCTCGCAACGGGGCGGGGCCGACTCGTAGCTGCTGAGTCGCCCGGCCGCCCGCACGCGCCCCTGCCGTCCGCTTCCCGCTCAAACCGCGCCGCGCGCGCCCGAGGCTGCCGCTTCCGTGCTGGCTGCCGACAAAGGCGGCGCCGGGCGGCTGCGAGCGGCTGCGTGAGAGCTGGGCCGGTACCCCGGCTACTGGCCGAGGATAAGGGCGGTTCTCCCCTCAGCGCGGGTAAGTCAGTCCCGCGGAACAGGCCGTTGGCGTCCTGCGTGGCCGGCGCCAGAGCGAAACTTTCCTGAGTTAACTTGTTTACCGCCGGTGGGGGGAGGAGTAGTAATGGCGGATGGGCGCTAGCAGAGCGCGTGGGAGGGCTCCGCAGCTAAAAGCTGGAGACGGCGCCGAAAAGTCTTAAGGTCTGCGGGACGGTGACGAAGGGTCGTGCTCCGGCCGAGGCGATTCCGCCCGCCCTAAGAGTTTTTCTTGGCCGCCATGAGCCGCCAGGCGCGCCCGGCTGATCTTAATTGAATCGGCCTGAGTGCCGCCAGCCGGTCCGGCCGGTCCGGCGAAGAGCCGGTTCTGCGGGGGCGTCTGCAGCCCGACCCAGAGCTATCCGAAAATTACCGGGGTCCGGGGGCACAGTCTTGGGAGCAGTTGTGGGAAATCTCTGGGATGCCCTCTCCTGCTTCACCCTGTCTTTACGGGGGACCCCGGAAATGTGGAGGGCGCTGCGTTTCTCGTTTGTGTAACCAAAGGTTCGTTGTTCGTTTTGTGAGAGTTGACTTAAGCGAGACTTAGTCGGCCGTTTTGTGCCTGTACTGGGAAGATCCCATGAGGAATAGAAGTGAACGGGGCTCATTAATTTTACTCTTAAGAGCTTAGCTTTGGGAGGCCAAGGGGACGAACGGTCTAGCATGTTAATACTCCTACAGGAGATTTGAATTAGCAGTAAACTTGAACTCATTTAAATGTGCCCATTGCCCTTTTGCGATTTGAAAGATTTTTTTCAATGACTTCAGGTCGTTATTAAGAATTATCTAAGTAAAACTACCGTTTGGGAGTGAAGTATCCTCCCCGATAGCATTTAGGATTACTCCCGACACTGGGCTTCGGGAGCACTACTGGTAGGCTGCGGGATGAACCTGGGTATACTTGCACTGTGCCCGGCTCAACTTTACCATTTCTATCTTTGCAAAACCAAGACTTTGTTTTTGGAGGATTCTTGAGTGTTTCTCAACTGGAGAATGTAGAAAGCTAAGGCAGGCTGCGTTTTGGGGAGGGAAAGCAAAACCAGAATCCCTTTATTTTCAAAATGTCTTAAATTTCAACACGTATTTTAGGTAACACAGGTGGGGCAGGCACGCCCTAGAGTGCTCAGGATTTAATTCCTGAAAGTGCTGGGCTACTGTGCTGTGACTATATGAGGTGTCCCCAGCAAATTACTTCCTTCAGTGTCTTCAGCCTGGGAGTGGGGTCCATGTAAATTGGAAATGCTGTTGAACAGTATCTAGTAGTAAGCAACCTCAATTTGGAGCCCTTCCCAGTGAACATTAACCATTGCTCAGTTCTCCTTTCAGTTATACGCTCTTCCCTTCTTCCCAGCCTGGCCCCACCCACATTTGGAGCCCCTTGGCCCAGGAGATTTAAGTCACTGTTGTGAATGTTTCCTGTACAGAAACTGGAACTGGACTAAAAATCCTGCAAATGTGTTAATTCTATGCTGTTACTCTATCATTTATGAAAAGGTAACCTTTTAAGTAGAAAACTGTAGGGTAGGGTTTGTTATAAATGCCCCCTCTTTCTAAAGGATCTACATGGAAGTTCACTATATTTTCAGTTGCTTGGGCAGGTGTTAGACAGACTGCCACATGATTTTTTTCTTTTTTTTCTTTTAGGACTGTTCGTTGCCTACTAGGATTCTATCCCAGTTGTGGGCATACATACCCTCTTGTGCTTTTAAGGTGAGTTATACTTGTATATTCAAGCTGATTGTTTTCTTATAAGTCAATTTATTGTCTTGCTGGAATTTCCAGTGAGGAATGGAAAAAGAACATTTTATTATTGGGCTTTGTATATGTTGGTGTGCACATTACCTGTGGTATGCCTGCTCATATAGCCCCAACTTGTATCATTACTACATCTGACTCTGCTCTTGCTATCTTATCTGGGAAACCTGCACTCTACAGCTGAGCTACATCTCTAGTCCCTGAAATGTCTGTTCTTTGTGCTTCCTGCTTTTGTCTTTCCTTTTAAATATGCTGTTATATACTGTCTAGAAAGAGATGGGCAAGGAGGGCTCTCCCACCACTTAATCTCATTCTGAGGCTATTGCTCTGGGGAGTTAGGGGGTGAGTCTAAGGAGCGATTAAACAGATACCTAGTTTGCTCTCAAGGACCTCTGGAGGCACTTTCAGTTTTGGTTTTTGGACCACACAGGGCTTAAACCTATTCTGGGATCAAATCCAGGTCAGCTGCTTGCAAAAGCCACAAACAAAATCATTGGGCTTGTGGGGGAACTTTTTGAACATAAGGAGATTGCTATCAGCATTGTTTGTAGAATAGGAATATCATTTGGAGCAGCGGCATATTTGAGAAGAGACTGAGGATTAGTAGGATTAAACTAGACAGAAGGTTGGCTTCTTGGAGAGTGACCCAGTGTGTCAAATCTGATGCTCTGCTCAGGAGTAATTGGATAGAGATATTAAAGGGGAAGTAATGTGAGTTAGGAAATATTCCATGTCAGAATTTCACGATTTAAGCTCCCCTTTAACCGTGTTAGGGAGGTTATTTGAGTGGTAGTGTCTGAACACTTGAGCTGTTAATTGGGTTTTAATAATGGTTAGCCATCATGCTTGAAGTTTAAGAACTTAGATAGCATTTTTGAAGGAGCTGTTGATATTGTGATCATGGAATAGTAAGAAGGGATATGAAGATCTTAAAAGCCTGTTCCATCAAATTGCAAAAGATGGAATTGGGATTATTGAATTTATACTCTTGATACTTGGTGATACAGACTGAGTAGCACTTAATGTGAGGAACATAGTACTTAAGAGCAAGATTTATAGAGTTCAGGTTGGTTGATGAATCATTCCCAGACACAATGAACTGAATTTGAGGACTTGGTAGAACAGTCCTAGGGGAGTGAGTGTTCAGTAGGCCACTTTGTTCTTTCATTGCAACCATAGAGGTGTTGAAAAGGTTGCTTTTGGATGAGAGATAGTACAGCAGACAGCACTTGCCAGGAGTAAGCTGTGAGCACTGCCTGGTGTGACCCCAAAACAGTTGATTTTAGTTGTACTTAAGAGTAACTGTGGAGTAGACTTGTAACATTTTAGGCCTCTGGAATCCAGGCCTGAACTTCCGTGTTCTGTGCTTGGAGATTATCCTAAAAGATCTAGGGTCTGGGCCAAAACTTAGTGATTTCCCTTTAGTTGAATGTTTAGATTATACATGTATCGGTTGTGAGAGTTTGTAAGGAATTAATAGGAAAAACCTGGAGAATCCCTAAGAGCCTAGGAGATTACTCATGGCATGGCAACAAGGTCTTTTTTTTTTCTTTTTTCTTTTAACAAGGTCTTTTGGAACTGGAGAAATAATGCAGCTCGCAGCAACTTGCCTAACAGGTGGCTTACTTGGGTACAATTCTTGTCACTTAGTGATCCCAGACTGCCTAAAGTAACCTTTATACCCTGGCAGTTGTGGTCCAGATTTGTCTCCAACAAACTTTGAAGGTTCTAGATTAGAGTAACATCCCTTTGGGCTATCTGGTCCACATAGTTTACTGAAAAGCACAGTAGTTTTAATTGACCATAGGGAAGCTACCCTAGATTGGTTAGAAATGAGCATAGTGTACTCGATGGTTAAGTGCAGTGTATTCGCTAGAGTGGACTTATAATTTCTAATCTATAAGAATCTACTCCTGGCTGTGCACTCAGGGGACCATATGGGATGCTGGGAATTGAACCCAGGTCGGCCCCATGCAAGGCAAACGCCCTACCCGCTGTACTATCGCTCCAGCCCTTATAATGATATATTTGTATATAATATAATCTACTTGTAGATAAATGGCAGTAATCACTTTTTAAAAGGTCCTATTCAGTAACCTGAAGCTTAAGAGGGTCCAGCTGAAGGTATATTTAAAGAACATTTTTAAAAATTTTTTTAGTAGTGAATCACCATGAGGTACAGATACAGACTTAAAAACTTTCCTGCTTGCGGATTTAAAGAAAGTACATTTTTGGTTTTATTTATCCAAATATCTTTGGTTCATCTTAGATAAGGCTTTGTTGGAATTTTTATTTCATGCATGGTGATTAGTTTTGTGTGTGTGTGTTGAAAGGTAGTTTGATTAGGCATGTATTGCCTTTTTTTTTTTTTTTTTTTTGCTTTTTGGGTCACACCCGGCGATGCACAGGGGTTACTCCTGGTTCTACACTCACTCAGGAATTACTCCTGGCGGTGCTCAGGGGACCAAATGGGATGCTGGGATTCGAACCCGGGTCGGCCGCGTGCAAGGCAAATGCCCTACCCACTGTGCTATCACTCCAGCCCCCATGTATTGCCTTTCATGTTTGCTGGATGTTACATGTATTTTATGACAACCTGTCTGAAAGAGCACTGCACCTTTTACCACCCCTTTTGTACTTGAGAAGGTTTTTTTCCACCTCTTTGTTTTTGGGCCAGACTTGGCAGTGCTCAGGAGTTACTCTTGGCTGTTTTCAGTATCATTCCTGACAGTTCTCTCAGATCATGTGGTATGATGAGGATTAAACCCCTGGTTTGTCACATGGCCAAGGCTTTAGCTGCTGCCCTTATCTCCGCCCCAAGAGATAAATGATAAATTGCCTGTTTCATATTATAATGAGAAGAATGAATTGTTTATATTTGTATTGTACATAATTCGCTGACAAGTGTTGTCAGGTGTCTGTACATCTTCCGTTTGTCCCATTTGACTGAAGTGGTGCTTTGCTTTGCTTTTGGTGTCATGCCAGGACCTAGTTTTTTCCTGTTAGGAGATGTTCTCAATTCTTTCTGAATGCTGCCTGAGTTTATTCTTCCTTGAAAATACTGAATGGCCATTAGAATTTGTTCGTGGTGGTGATTTTTGTTAGCTTTAGTTTTAGTCCATGCTTGGTGGTGGTGTGGGGCTACTCTTAGGTCTATTATGTTCACCTTGATCTCTGGTACTGGGCATCAGTCACACTGCTCTTCTACATAGCAAAGTATATGCTCAGTCTGTTAAAGTATGCTCTCTGGCCCAGATCTTCTCTCCCAGAGGATTTTTGTTTCTGCTTTGGGTTATCCGTGGCAGAGCTCAAGGCTTACTTCAGGCTCTGGACTCATCACTTCTGGTGGGATTTGGGAGACCTTATGGGATGCCAGGGGATTAGACCTGAGTCGCTACAAGGCCAAGCAGTACCTACCCTACATGATGGTATCATTTCTCCATCCTCTCCCAGAACACATTGGTTTCAGTTCTCAGACCCTTAATGTTTTTTAGAACCTGTTTTAACTCAGTTATTTGGTAAGTATCTTAATGGTTTAGTCATTATTCCCCTGGAAAATGGGGAAGGGTAGTTATTTGCATGTTCATTATGTAAAGTGAAAATTTATGTAAAATAGTTTTTGCTTTCTTTTCAGCCACAAAAATCTGCACCCAAGCTTGTTTGACATCTGCCCTATAAAGTGTCCATGATGCTGGGCCCTGAGGGAGGTGAAGGCTTTGTGGTCAAGCTCCGTGGCCTGCCATGGTCCTGTTCTATTGAGGATGTGCAGAATTTCCTCTCCGACTGCACGATTCATGATGGGGCCGCAGGTGTTCATTTTATCTACACTAGAGAAGGCAGGCAGAGTGGTGAGGCTTTTGTTGAACTTGAATCAGAAGATGATGTCAAATTGGCCCTGAAAAAAGACAGGGAAAGCATGGGACACCGGTACATTGAGGTGTTCAAGTCACACAGAACCGAGATGGATTGGGTGTTGAAGCACAGCGGTCCAAACAGCGCTGACACCGCCAATGATGGCTTCGTGCGGCTTCGAGGACTACCATTTGGATGCACCAAGGAAGAAATTGTTCAGTTCTTCTCAGGGTTGGAAATCGTGCCAAACGGGATCACATTGCCTGTGGACCCCGAGGGCAAGATAACAGGGGAAGCCTTCGTGCAGTTTGCTTCACAGGAGTTAGCTGAGAAGGCACTAGGGAAGCACAAGGAGAGAATAGGGCACAGGTATATTGAAGTGTTTAAGAGCAGCCAGGAAGAAGTTAGGTCATACTCAGACCCCCCTCTGAAGTTTATGTCTGTGCAGCGGCCTGGGCCTTATGATCGGCCTGGCACAGCCAGGAGATACATTGGCATTGTTAAGCAAGCAGGCCTGGATAGAATGAGATCTGGTGCCTACAGTGCAGGCTACGGGGGCTATGAGGAGTACAGCGGCCTCAGTGATGGTTATGGCTTCACCACCGACCTCTTTGGGAGAGACCTCAGTTACTGTCTCTCGGGGATGTATGATCACAGATATGGAGATGGCGAGTTCACTGTCCAGAGCACCACTGGGCATTGTGTCCACATGAGGGGGCTGCCATACAAAGCCACTGAGAACGACATTTACAACTTCTTCTCTCCACTCAACCCAGTGAGAGTTCATATTGAGATTGGCCCTGATGGAAGAGTAACCGGTGAAGCCGATGTCGAATTTGCCACTCACGAAGAAGCCGTGGCAGCTATGTCCAAAGACAGGGCCAACATGCAGCACAGATACATAGAACTCTTCTTGAATTCCACAACAGGGGCCAGCAATGGGGCATATAGCAGCCAGATGATGCAAGGCATGGGGGTGTCTGCCCAGTCCACATACAGTGGCCTTGAGAGCCAGTCTGTGAGTGGCTGTTATGGGGCTGGCTACAGTGGCCAGAATAGCATGGGTGGATATGATTAGTTTTGTAGGAGCATTTGAGTTATTTCAATCAAATTTTCACACGCAGCCAACAAGCAGTGAAAAGCAGTTATTTCTCTAGAGGAAGCTGTGGGACCCATTTTGCACCATGAGTTTGTGAAATCTGGATTAAAAAATTACCTCTTCAGTGTTTTCTCATGCAAACTTTCTTCTAGCATGTGATATTGAGTAAACTAAAACTATTTTCAGCTTTTCTCAATTAACGTTTTGGTAGTGTACTTCAAAGTGATGTTATCTGAGTTAAAGTAGTTTTGAGTACGTTCAGTGTGGATCTTTTACACCACATCACCAAGAACACATTGGGGAGACATGCTTTTTTTTTGTTTTGTTTTATTTTTGGAAAACTCAAGGTGCTAGATCCCTAATTCAAAGAGGAACATTTCTCATGTTTGTTCATTCTAGTTTATTTTCATTTAAAATCTTTTAGGTTAAGTTTAAGCTTTTTAAAAAGTTAGTTTTGAAAATTGAGACACAATACTAATACTGTAGGAATTGGTGAGGCCTTGACTTAAAACTTCCTTTGTACTGTGATTTCCTTTTGGGTGTATTTTGCTAAGTGAAACTTGTTAAAAATTTTTGTTAACTAAATTTTTTTCTTAAAATAAAGACTTTTTCACAATGACTGGCACAGACTATCTACTCACCAAAAAGTAGCAAAATGGCTGGTTGGTTGGAGAGAATTCCTTTTAATACTTAAGTGTGAATTTTAAAATAGTTTTAGGGCATGAAGTCTATGTTTCCCTTATTCTTAAAATGAGGCTTAAACAGATGTTTTTTAATTGTTACGTGGAAACGGTGGAAACAATGGAAACGGTGAATATCTATTTGGCAATAGAAGCACAGTCCCAATCTCCTGTGACATGTGTGTTTCATTCTTTGTCAGCGATTTGTAATGTCCTGTTCAAGTCTCATACATTGTTAATATTAAGCTAGGGATTCCTTAGTTTTGAGTGCTACATATATTAAGTTTCTTACATAAAATGAGCTGATAAAACCTTTTTCATTTCTATAGACTCATGGGTTAGCAATTACAGGTGATTGCAAGGTACACTTTCTCAAGCTTGACCTGCCTGCAAATTGTCACTAGAAATTTTGTCATCCACTAGTGAGCAGTGGAAAGCATTGTCTAAATTCCAGACAGTTCTACACAGTTACTACCATAACTTTCAACTTTTATGACACACTAAATAAAACCATCAAGACTTTAAAATGTGAATGGAGTTTTTTTGCTCTAGTTATTTTCCAACTTTCCCACCTGTCTTTTGATGGCATATAGCTTGAATAGTCTAGTTTCATCTGTTCACACCAGTCTTCATCTGGTGTGTTCAGTAGACTAGCTTCAGAGACAAAGTGGTCCTGGTTGAGTCTTGAACTCTGCTGGCTTTTCCTGTCTCATTGGATCTTTCAGGCCTAACTTGTACCTACCAGCCTTCCCAGTGTTCAGTCACATGGTCTGAAATAAGATAGTGGTATCAGTCAAGAATGCCAACTTCGGGACAATTAAAGCCACTAGGACTTTGCTAAGCCACAAACAAAACCTGTGGTTCAGACGGGTGAAATGCACCCAGAATTTGAGCAAATTAAGTGGGGTGGGTGGGTGGGAAAGGGATATAAAGTGAAAGCCGCCTCTTACCATTGTTCAAGTTCCATAGTCTTGGGGCCATGCCCTGTGATGCTCACAGATCACTTGTGGGTACTCAGGATTGTGTAGTGCATTTATTTCTTGGGTCACCCAGCAGTGCTCAGTAATTCTGATGGTGCTCAGGACCAAATAGGATGCTGGAAATAATTGCTGGCTGTGTGCAAGGTAAATGTCTACTACTTACAAGTACTATTGCTTCAGCTCTTCCAGTCTCATTTAAAACAAGTAACAAATTGCTGGTAAGACACTCATCTTTGCCTTTACTATGGCCCTAGTAAAGTTTTTCACAGATCCATTGATGTGCAGTTAATGCCAGGCCCTGCATGTTGACAGTACGGTTTTAATATGGAGGACCTGGGTTCACTTTACCAGCATTCCCAGAAACCTGCCCAGACCCAAATAAAGACTTCAGAGGTAAATGACCTGGAACGTGTCTTTCATGTAGGTCACTTGGGTCTGGTACTGGAGTACAGATCGTGGAATTAGGTGCAGTAAGGATGTAGGAACTAAAGGACTGAATACGAAATGGTTGACATGGAGCATCTGTTCAGATTTAAACCCAAGAACCTTGAGCCCTGGAAATGGAGTCTTGTGTATGGTGGGGAATGGCTGGATGTTTAGAGGTTAGAGAAGGGACCTAGACATTGTTGGGAGGGGGCTTTCATGAGGAAACATGTCCCAGCAGAACCCAAGGACATTTCATCTGTTACTGTGGATGAACATGTTAGGTCATATTAGACAGCTGGGAGCTGGAGCAATGATACCGTGGGTAGGCACTAGTGTTGCAGGCAACTGACCCGTGTTTTATTCTAGGCACCCAATATGGATCCCTCCAGCCTTCCAGGGCTGTTCTCTGAGCATTGGCGGGTGTAGCTACGGAACAAGACCCACAAACCAGGGTAGTTGTATATGTATTAACAACCCTTGAATTCCCAGTCCATGATGATGGGCCACGGAAGTACAGCGGGTAGAACACTTGCACAGGCCGACCAGGTTCAATTTCGGGGATCCCAAGGTTCTCAGCACCATCGTAATTACTGAACTTCGTTGGATATTGCTCTGGATATCACCCATCACACCAGAAAAAAAAGATTTAAATCTAGTATGACTTGGAGTAACTGGAGGGTCTCAAGGAAGTCGGGTGCTAGATGATTACTCTCCGGGGTGCTATGTAACGAAACAGCGGGGTGATAAAAGTAAACCCATGGACGCGATAGAACTAAAGTCCAATGGGTAGGGATGAGAGGTAAAGATTGGGTGGGTGGCCTGATACTAATGTAAAAAGTCGGTTTTAAGGGGTCCAAGGAGTTAGTTGGTGTGGAGGCTTTGTATGCCAGATCCCTGGTTTTGTAAGCATGGTCCCATGAACACTACCATTAGTGGTCCCACAGCACTGAACCCCATGGGAGTTGCTCCCAAGCACTGCTTAGTGTGAACCAGAAATGGGTTATAGAGTCATCAAGCTTGCTTGTGGCTAACGGTCCATTCCCCAACACCACACACAGACCCCTGAGCACCTCTACATGTGGCCCCAAACCTTTCGCTACTTCCCACACCATTTTACCTACAACATACACCAGAACGTATTGGGACATGCACAATTGTTTTGTTCAAGGCTGCTCAGAGCAGTAAGTATCAGGACCGCATGTCCCACAAAACTTAATGTCCTCATAAATATCCTATGTAGACCTTTAAACATCTGCCCACCTGTGATACTGAGCAAAACCAGGAAATTTCCTCAAATTTACAGGGATAATGCATCAGGGAGATAGATGAATGGGCTGGACTGTATTTTTGCATGTGGGAGGCCTGGCCAATCCCCAGCATTATGTTAATTGCCAGGTGCAATGCCTTAGCCTAGAGTAGCCCCTGAGAACTGCCAGGCATGGCTGAAGCAAGATACTGCATTTTGGAACTTTTGCCACCCAGGAACATAGCTTTAATGTTAGCACTTTCTTGGGGTGTCCCACCCAGTGGTGTGTGGGGACTATTCCAGGCTTGGTGCTCGAGGGTCAGTCCCAGAGGTGTTTGGGAGACCCATGTAGTGTCAGGTATTGAACCTGGGTCTCCTGCATGCAAGGCATGTACCTTGTATATTTCTGCACTCCATCTGCACTCCCTCCATCCCAGCCCTATTATACATATTTTGTGTGCTGGGGTTTGGACCCAGTTCTCATTCATAAAAGGCATGCACTGGTCACTGAGGCAACATCCCCAATCTTAGGTAAAATTTATTTGGCAGAGTCATTTTTCTCCTGAGAGTAGCAGCTTGGACCTGAGCAATAGAATAGCATTTGCCTTGCACGTGGCCGACCTGGACCCTGGCATTCCATATGGTCCCCCAAGCACTGCCAGGAGTAACCCCTGAGCCTTGCTGGGTGTGATCCAAAAAGGTACCCCTCCCCCACAAAAAACGGGGGAAAAAAGAATAGCTCTTGCCTAGTTTTTACATGACCAGAAGAAGGCCACATGATGTTTGCAAGCTCCCCTCACATCTGCTATAAAGAACAGAGCATGTCCCATCTTAGGGGTAACATTAGTTATTCCTGGTTTTGAATAGTGTCTAGTAAGTCAATAGTCACAGCTCAGGTCCTGTATATTAGTCACCAAGGCCATGTCTTCTATGGCAAAGAACAGTTTATTCAGTTTTGTTTCAAAGTAGTACATAGAGCTGAGCTCCCTCCACTCTTTCATGGCATGAAGGTGTGTCCAATTGTCAAGTCCTAATTTTAAGGCTGCCCATATTGCCTCTAGTTTTTGTATAAGAACTATTGTATAGGGCTTGAGACAAAGTACAGTGGGTAAAGCTCTTGCCTTGCACACCTCTGACCTGGGTCTATTCCCAGCATCCCATATGATTCCCTGATCCCTCCAGGAATAATTATTGAGCGCAGAGCCAGGAGTAACCCCTGAGTATCGCTGGGTGTACCCCCTTAAAAAAAAAAAACAAACTTTTGTATATTCCATATACATATACATGTATATTTATGCGTTGAGAGGTTTGGGAATCGAACCCAGGGTCTTATGTATGAGAATGATGTTTTATATAGGAGAATCATTGCTCCTATATATTTTGGTGGGGGTGGGGCACACCCAGTGGTGCTCAAGGGCTATTTCTAGCTCCAGGCTCAGGGATCATTACTGGCAGTGTCACATACAAGGCAAGTGCCCTGACCATTATACTGTCTCTGGCCAGTACCTCTAATTTCTGACAATGGTTTCAGTATTTATTAACATGCTGGGAGGCCTCCCAAAAGTGTGAGGGCCACTCCTGGTAATATTTAGTTAACTGGACCAGACAGTAGTGACCTGGCTATGGGTTGAACCTTGGACCTAGTGCTACAGGGGACTTCCAGTGGATGGTGCCTGTGTGGGGTTGTGTAATAAAACTCAGGACTTCCTATACAAGGTATTGCTCTACTCCTTTAAGGGTACATCTCCCTAGCCTCAAAATACTGCTTTTTGAGGTTGTGTGTACATACATATTTTACAGCAAGGGCCTTCCTAGCAGTGCCTGGGCCCTGGAAACTACTAGTAGCGATGGCCAGACACTTCATTGCTGTAGCCTCAGCACTGTGTGGGGTCCAGTGGTTCTGGGGAACACCAGGACCATTACAGCAGTCTCTGGGATCCTCCAAGACTACACCAGCGATTGGAGAGCTGGGGTCCTTCAGAGTTACACCCAGAGAAGCGAGGGAGACGGTGTAGTGCTAGGGATGGCCCTAATCTCTGTACTATTTCCCCAGAGCTGCGAGGTTATCCGAACAGTCTCACACTATGATTAAATGGAAAATTACCCTTTGCTTACTCTAGTTCTTTCCTGGGCACTTCCCTCATTTGGGAGAAGATAACAAGAGGAAATTATGATCGAAGTCATTCCCTCCCCCAGGAGAAAGTCTAGAACGGGAGAGGATCCTTTCATCCTAGCCTTTCTCGGGTTAGAACGGAGGAAAGGAGGGGGGGCAGGGAATGGCAGCCTCTAAAAGAGCCTAGCTTCCAGCCTCATGAGCTAGCACAGACTCCATCCTGCATGGTCCCCTGCCTCGGATGTCGCCTTCCGCTCCCAAATCCTCCTGCGCTGATTAACCCAGATTCCCTGCCCCCCACACGACGGCTCTCGCTCCAGCGTGGATAGGTGGAATCAGCCTAAATCACCAGGCAAGAGATAGTAATTGCAGTCAGGTCCAGGGTTGCAATAAACCATCCCCTTTCCCTTCAGACTCTGGAATGGCAGCTTACAGAATCCGGAGCAGTTTAAGGCCGGAGCGATAGTTCACCGGGTTCGATCTGTGCCATCCCAGATGACCCTCGGAGCCGGCCAGGAGCAATTACCAGGCAGAGCCAGAAGCCCTCAGCACAGCCGGGTGTGGTCACCCTCCCCCGCACTCCCTCCCCCCGAACAAAGAATCTGGGGCAATTCTGGGATCTAGCCAGGAGAAATACGAAATTTGAATGAAGCGGTGGATGCACAGCACCGAGCACCGAGCACCGCGCGTCCCCCTGGACCGCCACAGGGCACCCCCTCCCCCAGCAGAAAGCCGAGGGCGGCCCTAGATCACAGGCGGGAAGCAGCCGTTCGCCCTAGAATTGGGGCCAGAATCCCCGGGGCTGGGGTACCCAGATAAAGAATGGCATTAAATGGCATATCTTTCCTACTGGTATAATCTCAAACGGTAGAGCTGCCTCCAGCATGTGCTGGTTAAGACTTGGGTCAACTGTGACGCAGATGGGGCTGTCTGACGATGTCGCCACCGTGACTCCGGGACTACACGTTTTTGCTTTCATGGCTAAAACGTCTTATTTTCTTTTTTTATTTTCTATTTTCTCAAACGCAATCCACTCACACCAGCATCCTTTCGTGTGCCAAGGAGAGGAATTTGCACCCCCTCATAAGCATGGGAAATCGCCATCCCGAGGTTCTGACGCAGTTTCGCATGGCGGCTCCGCCCATCCCTTCTTTGTGCTCCGCACGCCTGCGCCTGGGCCGGAGTGCGCCTGCGCCTGCGCCTGCGTCGATGCACGCCCGCGGTGCCCTCCTCCTGCTGCAGGGGCTTCCGGCTCCTGCAGGTCGGCTCCTACCCAGCAGAGGGCAGTGGCTCTCCTGTTGTGTCCGCCGCCGCTCTTGCTCTCACAGCTCCACTATACTGCCTTTTCTTTGATTCTCGAAAAACAAGAAGTGTGAAGGTTGGTGCTTTAGGCTGTTTGCACGCCATATTCCCTCTACTGGGAAGGAGGTTCACACGCCTGGCTTCTCTGCATTTTATCTCTGAAGAATCAGCTTAGATCTCCCTGTCACCCTTGCTGCTCTTACGGCACACTCCCCCCCACCTCCCCTTTTGGGTCTCGGCTCAGGGATCACTCTTGGCGGTGCTCAGGGGATGATATGCGGTGCTGGAGTTCGAATCCGGTCTCAGTGCCTGGAAGGCAAGTGCTTTTACCCACCGTACCCTGGATCTTAGCATAGCGGGCAGGGCGTTTGCCTTGCACGCGGCAGACCCGGGGTTCGATTCCTCTGTCCCTCTCGGAGAGCCGGCAAGCTACGGAGAGTATCCCGCTCCCGCGCGGCAGAGCCTGGCAAGCTACCCGTGGCATATTCGATATGCCAAAAGCTGTAACAAGTCTCACAATGGAGACGTTTCTGGTGCCCACTCGTGCAAATGGATGAACAACGGACAGGACAGGATGACAACCCTGGATCTTAGCGATGCTCCCTGGGTAACTCAGACCTCAACTGGTGGTGTTACTGGAGGGGACGTGGCAGACCATAAAAAACCCTGGGGATAGAATCCAGGAGAGGAAAACAGCAGATAGGGTGCTTGCCTTGCACACAACTGACCCAGGTTCGATCCTTAGCATTCCCTATGGTCCCCTGAGCATTACCAGGAATGATCCTTGAGCACAGACCTAGAAATAAGACCTGAGCACTGTCAGGTGTGACTCAGAAACAAAACCAAAATAAAATAAAGAACCCAGGGTTTGGCACATGGAAGGCAGTCGTTCTATTTCTTGTTTTTAGAAAATAGAAAGTTGATTGCAAAGTAAGCAGAAGAGAAAGAAGCTCCCCAGTAGGGGAGAAACCTAGTATAAGACTAAGTTCTGCTCTACTTGAGTCGCAGGTCCTTTAATTTCCACCCCTTTTTCTTCTCATGCATGCCTTTTTAATGCATGACTCACATTGTACTGAAAATATTACAGAATAGACTGTCCACAGCTTCCTACGGTGCTCGACCAAGCCACCCTGGGCTGTGATGTACTTTCAGTCCTATGTCCTAGGTCCCACGTGGGTTTGTGGAATTCCAGCTGCAGTCTGGGGTCACACTTGGCACTCTCTCCTCACTGTCTGTCCCCAGTCTCACCCCAGACTCTTCTATATTCTGCTTCAAGAGGCCTCTACAGAAGTTTTAGACTGAAAGGCCTAGAGAGAACTCTGAGGACCAGAATGTAGGTCCTTAGCCTTTAGATTCCCCTGTCCTGGTCTCCTGAACCCTGTGCAGTCAGGGGACTGGAAGTCCAGGATCCAGCTAGAGAATCTGACATCACTCTGACTCTGAGGAGTGGAGGGTTTGGCATAATGTGCTATTCGTTTGAATACCAGCACAGGTCCTGTTTCATCCTCCAGGTCCAGACTATGAGTCATGGGCAAAGGGAGAACCTTGACTGCCCTCCCAGCCGCCCTCTCCTCCCCTCCTCACAGCTCCCTGAGGGAGAAGGGGTGAGGAGTTCAGCGCTTTTCCCCCCTTCCTGGGTGGTAGAGTTTAGCGAGTGTTGTTAAATTACAAGACAGAGAACTGATGAAAGAGTAGCAGTGAGACATTCCAGAAGTGGGATTCAGACCCACTGACGGACCTAGATTGGCATGGTTTGGATTTTAAAAGGCGCCGTGCACGACTTCTTGGGATATAGCTTAGTGGGATATGTCATAGGCTGTTCCCTGGGGAAGGTGGTCTCTGGGCCGTGTGAGTGCCAGGAGCACTCAGTGAGATGGGGTCTTAGCAGAGGGTCATGCCAGCATGACAAGTGTTTGGGAGGCCTGTTCTGGGGTCTCCAGGCAGAGTGTGGACATTGCCAGGTCCTCTGCTATGACTGCAGTGCCTGGCATGGGGCGTGTCACAATGATGATCGAGAGGGGACCAGAGTGGAAGCATGCTTCGAGGAGGCCTCAGGACAGACAGACTCCAATCCATGTGTCTACGCCACCCTGCCGCTGTGAGGCTGGCTGTCCTGAGAAAGCCTCTCAGCCCCCACCAGCCCCACAGAGATCACAGGACCAAGGGAGGAAGCTGTTTAATTTACTACAAACCAGGTTCCATAGGCTCCCATCAGAAGGGGGCCAGGCGACCGACCCACCTCCCAGGCCCACTTGCAGAGAAAGGCCATCACAGGAGCTAAGACCTGCCCCAACTGGGGAGGCAGTCGTGGGTGTCAGCAGTGGGAGCACCACGACGTGCTCAGCAGGAACTGGCAGAGCCTGCAGAGAGAACGGGTCAGGTGTGAGACAGCCACTGCACAGCCTCCCCGCGTCATACTTTGAAGCAAGGCTGGCCTGCAGGTCTCGCCTCACCTGGAGTGATGAGTGGAACAGCTTTCTCTGATAGGGGGCTGTGGTAGGAAGAGATTGATTAGTATGCTCAGCCCTTATTTCCACCCCCTCGGCCCCACCACTCCCGGTACCCCTCCACAGGGGCGTCTCCTTTGTTCTTCTTAGACTGTCACTTAACTTTTGAGGTTATTTACATAGGGGCTCTACCTTTGGGATAAGTGTGGATATTGCCTCCTACATGCAAAGCGTGTGCTCCAGTCCCCGAAGCCATCTCTCCCCAGCCCCAGGGTCATTTGAAGCGATACTGTGGGCTGTTTGGGGTCCATTCAGGGTTGGTTACCAGAGCACAGCAAATCCCAGTGGAAGCCCGGGGAGCAGTCAGATATCTTTCTGTATGGTGTAGAACTTTAAGGGGGAGCACTTAAAAGGGGCCCAATCTCACCTGGGCTTCTGCTTGTGTTTGCATTTGCATTTATTGCCTGTGAGTAGAAGAGAAGGTGAGTGCCAGGATCGGAGCCGGGGCCACCCATCTGTCCACCCTCTCCCCCCTCCCCACTGCTCACTCAGGAGGAAGCCGATTCCGGCGACGCACAGGATCGCTGCACAGATGGTCCCGCTCAGCTGCAGGGTCTCCCAGTCTGGGGGAACAGAGAGGGGCCTGATGGAGCCAGCCTGACTCTGCCTGCGGCACTCCCAGCAAAAGATATTTACGAGCCTCTGCTTGTGCAGATGCTCAAACAGACAAGAGAAAGACGAGCCAGTAAAGCGGTGCCCTGCAATTTCCGGTGGGAAGCACCAGGAAGGAAAAGCAGCCTCAAACAAAGCAGGAGGTTGCAGGCTGATCAAGAAGAGAGGTGGCACTCGAACCGACTCAGGATGCTGAGTGCGCACAGTGATGCTGGAGGGTAGGCTTACTCCTTGCTCTATGCTTGGGGATTACCTCCTGGTGGGGCTCAGATGATTATATGGGATACTGGGGATAAAAATCCAACTTGGGGGGCTGGAGCAATAGCAAAGCGGGTAGGGCATTTGCCTTGCATGCACCAACCCAGGTTCAATTCCCAGCATCCCATATGGTCCCCTGAGCACTGCCAGGCGTAATTCTTGAGTGCAGAGCCAGGAGTAACCCCTGTGCATCACTGGGTGTGACCCCAAAAGCAAAGCAAAAAAAAATTCCAAGTTGGTAGCATATAAGGCAAGTGCCCTACATGCTGTTCATCTCTCTGGTCCTTTTTGTTTCTTTTCTTTTTTTTGGGGGGGGGGGGCAGGGGCACACTTGACAGTGCTTAGGTGTTACTCCTGACTCTGCATGCAGGAATTGCCCTTGGTGGTGCTGGGAGACTATGAGATGCCAGGGATCGAACCTGGGTGGGCAGGGGCACACTTGGCAGTGCTTAGGTGTTACTCCTGACTCTGCATGCAGGAATTGCCCTTGGTGGTGCTGGGAGACTATATGAGATGCCAGGGATCGAACCTGGGTGGGCGCATGAATGCCCTACCTATGCCCTACCCACTGTACTGTTGCTCCTCTGGGCTCTCTTCTACACCCTCCCATGTCCCATCCATTTCCACCCCTCCACCGCAGTGCTGGGGATTGAGCCCAGATTTCCCCTATGCATGGCAAGTGCTATGCCCCTAAATTACACCCATCTCAGGCCTCATTCTTTTATATTTTATGTATGTTTTTTAATTGTTTTTGCTTTTTGGGTCACACCCGGTGATGCACAGGGGTCACTCCTGGCTCTGCACTCAGGAATCACCCCTGGAGGTGCTCAGGGGACCATATGGGATGCTGGGATTAGAACCGGGTCGGCCTCGTGCAAGGGAAATGCCCTACCCGCTGTGCTATCACTCCAGCCCCAGGCCTCATTCTTTTAATCCCAGTGCTAATTCTTTAATCCCCACCCTGCTCCTCCTGCCCAGCCCGCCTTGCACCCCTTCAATGCCCACTGTCTCCACTGAGGTCTATATTCCCCATTGTTTGTTTAGTGTAGAAGAGATCCAAGAAGGGCTGAGGAGATAGCTCAGAGGGCTGGAGCACATGCCTGGCCAGATATTCAAGGCCTTGGCTTCGATCCCTGGCACTGCCCGGCTTCCCTTGTTCTACCAGGTGTGATGCTCGTCCCCAGCACTGCTTGGGAGACTCTTAAACAAAAAGACAGCAATGAAAATAAAACAGGCAAGGGAGATAACACAAAAGTGGAAGCGCTGGGCCGGAGCAATAGTATAGCAGGCAGGGTGTTTGCCTTGCACGCGGCTGACCCAAGTTCAATAACCGGCATCCCATACGGTCCCCCAACCACCGCCAGGAGTAATTCCTGAGTGCAGGGCCAGGAGTAACCCCTGTGCATCACTGGGTATGACCCAAAAAGAAAAAAAAAAGTGGAAGCCCTGTGTTCAATCCCTTGCATGACGTGTTCCCCAAACGCGTCTGGAATAACCCTTGCACAGGGATCACGGAAACATGAGGGAAGAGATCCAGGATGGGGGGGGAGGGAAGGCGGTAAAGAAGAGGGAGGTGGCGGGAGGAGGGGTGGTGTTTGCTCTTACCGTAGTAGAGGGGACTGTTTTTATCTGCAGGAAAGAAAATAAAAGAATGAATGAGGGCCAGAACTGGGAGACACTTTGGGGTCTCGGAGGGAAAATGCAGAGTTGATGTGACAGGGCAGCTGGGGTCTCACTCACCAACCACGTCATTAGCTTCCAGGGCTGGTAGACCTGGGTGGGAGAAGGGGACTGATGTTAATTCAGGACGCAGGTCCAAAATGAGTCAGTGGGCAGGACCACAAGATTCCAGTGCCAAAGGTCAGCATAATTGGGGGGCACTGTAGGGATTACAGTTCCCCACCTTCCTTTGCAACTTTCCCATCTACCAATAACCTGGGGTTTTGTCCCACACCTTTGGTATCTGTCCCCCTTCCTACATTCCTGTTTCTTCAGCTCTTTCTTGTACACAAAATGAGATAGTATGTTGGTGTCTTTTTACCCTCTCTGGGAAAATGTCCATTTGCCAAACTGTGTGTGTGTGTGTGTGTGTGTGTGTGTGTGTGTGTGAGAGCAAGCGAGCTTCTGCTCTGGTCCATTTGAGATGCTTCATGCCTGGGCCCTGGACAGCACCTTTGGGAGATGTTGCCTGTCACTGTCTTGGTCCCCAGCAGCAAGGTCACCTGGGAGAACTCACCTGCCAGCACCAGGAGGAGGCCCAGGGTCACTCTGTCCATGTCCCAGCAGAGGATAGAGAAGGGGTAGGCAGCTCACAGCACCTGGTGGGGAGAGTCCCAGGGGGCACTTAGGGGGCTCTCTGAGAAACTTCCTCAGCTAGAGATGTTAACAGCAGTGCAGGGCCTGGAGAATCACTATTCCGTCTAACACTGACAGAGAACCCAGACAGCTTTGGGCTGAAGCAATAGTTCAGCGGGGGGTGGGGGGAAAAGGGCATATGCCTTGCACATGGCCAACCAGGGTTCAATCCCATATGGTCCCCCAGCACCGCCAGGAGTAATTCCTGAGTGCAAAGCGAGGAATAGCCCCAGAGCAATGCCGAGTGTGACCCAGAAAAGAAAAAAAAAAAGAGAATTCAGACAGCTTAAAAAAATTTGTTTGAGGGGACTTGCTTTTTGGGTCACACCCAGCATTGCTCAGGGCTTACCTCTGCCCTGTGTGCTCTGAGATTACTCCTGGCGGGGCTCAGGGGGCCACATGTGGTGGGTGCCAAGGACTGAACCTAGCTTGGCTGTGTTGTGTGCAAGGCAAATGTCCCTGCTGGGACTACATTGCACAGCGTGTTCTCTCCCAGAGACACATTCTGACCTCTCAGCTGCTTTTGAGCAAATTCATTGTCAAGGACCTGCTTTTAGGGTGCGGGGTTTTACTGAAGACTCTGGTCTGTTCTGCTTGAACCTCACAGTGACTTAAATCTAGGACTGAAGGCCATACCTTGAGGGAGTTTGTGGGACTGCATCAGTTATAGTTGTGTTTGTTTGGAGCAATTAACATACAGTTAAATACCTAATAAGAGTGGTCTGGAGACAAAGTACAACGGATAGGGCATTTGACTTGCAAGTGGCCGAAGTTTCTATCCCTGGAATCCCATAAGGTGTGCTGAGCTCTGAGCACCACCAGGTGTGGCCCCAAAACTAACCCGAACAAAGCTGTATTAAGGGTCTGAGAGACAGATAGGCCTGGAGCACCAGTATATAGTCCCCAAACAAAAAAGCTGTTAAAATCCTGCACTTGGTGGGCTGGAGCGATAGCACAGCGGGTCGGGCATTTGCCTTGCACGCGACCGACCCGAGTTCGATTCCCAGCAACCCATGATTCCCCGAGCACCTCCAGGAGTAATTCCTGAGTGCATGAGCCAGGAGTAACCCCTGTGCATTGCCGGGTGTGACCCAAAAAGGAAAAAAAAAATCCTGCACTTGGGGGTGGGACAGACAAGAAGGGGCAAAGCATTTGCTGTGGATGCAGCTGCAGTGGCCACAACCCTAACTTGAATCCCTAGCACCCGCGCAGTCCCCTGAGCATGGCCACCGTCACTCCTAAGCAAGGAACCAAGAATAGCCCCAGCGTGGAAAGCCCCCTGCCCTCCATATCCAGATACCCGCTCAAGTTTAGAGAAAAAGGCTCTTCCTAACTTCAGTTTGGGTGTCCCCTCTTGCCCACGCCCACAGAGGGCCTGGGGCCATTGTCCCCAAGGTCAGTACCTAGGGCACCATCAGGCCAGATTCCATAAGAACCTTCTGGAGGGCTTGCCCGGGGCTGAGCTGGGGCACAGATGCCGAGTAGGAAAGGGGAGCGTGGGACTGCCAGCTGCTGACTGGGCTCTCACCTCACCCTCCAGGAACCCCCTTTAGGGCAGCCCCAAGTCCCAGAGTCTGTACCCCCTGGAAACTGACCAGTAGAGGGTCACTGCTCCTGTCTCCTCAGGGTACCAAGGATTCCTGTTGGCTATTCCAGGGGCTGAATCTGAGAGATAAGACCCTCCTCGCATTCTGCACATTGTTAACTGAGGGCAGTGGCCGCAGGAATCCATTATGACCTGCTGCGCTCAGCTGGCTGGGACTTCTTCCCGCAGTCACAAAAGAGTTGTGTGACTCAGCTTGTTCCTAAACTCTGTGCCGGGGTGTGAAAAAAGAGGCTGATTGTTTCTAGCTAGTTAGGATTGGATTCGATGTGAACTAGTAAAGTTAGCTAGTTAGGATTGGATTCGATGTGATGAGACATGAAGTCTCAAGAGTGTCTAGCACAAGGTATTATTGTTTTGTTTTTTTTTTGGGGTCACACCCAGCCATGCTCAGGGGTTACTCCTGGTTTTGCACTCAGGAATCACTCCTGCTGGTGCTTGGGGGACCATATGGGATGCTGGGAATCGAACCCGGGTCAGCCCTGTGCAAGGCAAACGCCCTACCCGCTGTACTATTGCTCCAGTCCCGCACAGGGAAGGATGGGGGGAGCGGGGGTGGGGGGCGGTCTGGAGCAATAGCACAGTGGTTAGGGCGTTTGCCTTGCACGCAGCTGACCTGGGTTCAATTCTCAGCATCGAACCTGAGCACCGCCAGGAGTAATTTCTGAGTGCAAAGCCAGGAGTAACCCCTGTGCATTGCCGGGTGTGACCCAAAATGCAAAAATAAATAAATAAATAAAATTTAAAAAGGAAGGATGGGGTCAGAGTTATAGCACAGTGGTGAGGGCATTTGCCTTGCACATAGCCCACCTGAATTCAATCCCCGGCATTCCACATGGTTCCCTGAGCACTGCCAGGAGAGATCTCTGAGTGCAGAGCCAGGAGTAAGCCCTGAGCAATGCCAAGTGTGCTCCCCACCCCAATACAATTCATAACATCGTATTGTTATGAAACAAAACAATAAAAGGAGGAGAAGGATGGGAATGAATAGTAGGTGGGTAAGGCACTTGCCTTGCACTCAGCCAACCAGGAACTGCATATGGTCCCCTGGGTCCTGCCTGGGGTGATCCCTGAGCACAGAAGTAGGAGTAAGCCTGGAGCATATCCCGGTGTGGCCCAAACATCCCTCCCCAATTAATTTCTTTTTTTTTTCTTTTGGCGCCACACCCGGCATTGCACAGGGGTTACTCCTGGCTCTGCACTCAGGAATCACTCCTGACGGTGCTCAGGGGACCATATGGGATGCTGGGAATTGAACCCGGGTCAGCCAAGTGCAAGACAAACGCCCTACTCGCTGTGCTATCGCTCCAGCCTCCCCCCCCCCCATTAATTTCTTTTTTTTTGGAGAGTTAACTCCTGGGTTTGATCCCCTGAGCACCACCGGGAGTGGCCCCTAAGCACTGCCTGGTGTGGCCAAAAAAGTTAAAGATATGAATACAGGAGAGTCCTTTGAAGCACAAGTATGTAGAAAAGAGAGGTAATAAACATGCTCTTTCTGAACTGGAGCAATAGTACAGCAGGTAAGGCATTTGCCTTGCATGTGGCCAACCTGGGCATCCCATATGGCCCCCCAAGCACTGCCAGGAGTAATTCCTAAGTGCCGAGCCAGAATAACCCCTGAACACTGCTGGATGTGACCCCAAATGCCAAAAACAAAAAAACCCAAACCATCCCACAAAACCCCCCAAACATGCTTCTTTTGGCTTTTGGTTCTTATTTTGGGACCATCCTGGTGGGGCTTGAGGTTGTACCAGGGGTTTGGCTGAGGACTCTAATACTGAGATGGGACCTGGGACTTCAGCATGTGGGTCACTCGCTCTGGCACTCTGAGCCACCTCGCAGGCTCCTGACGGAGGAGTAGTCTCCTTGGAGCAGTCTCCTAAGTGGGCCCTTTTTGGCTTCAGGTCTCTCTTCCCTTCTACCATCCTGGCATTCCGGGACCAGGAGGATCCCAAATTCACTTCAACATTCACATTTTTTATTGGGGTATACTTGTTGGAACTCAGGGGCAGTTCCTGGCGGTGCTCAGGGGACCATGTGGTGCTGGGGATCAAACCCAGGCCTCCCGACTGCAAAGCATGTGCTCCAGCCTGAGCGACAGCACCAGCCTTCCCCGGGGGTCCTGTGGACCACCAGAGCTACTCCTGTAGGACTAGAGGTAGAATCAGGGGTCTGGGCACGCCAGGCGTGTGCTCTAGCCCTTTTTTTTTTTGCTTTTTGGGTCACACCCGGCGATGCACAGGGGTTACTCCTGGCTCTGCACTCAGGAATTACTCCTGGTGGTGCTCAGGGGACCATATGGGATGCTGGGAATTGAACCCGGGTTGGTGCGTTCAAGGCAAACGCCCTACCCGCTGTGCTATCGCTCCAGCCCCTGCTCTAGCCCTTTGAACCATCTCTCTTACGCATGCTGGTTCCTCTCCCCTTAAACCACCATTCATAGACCCCTGTCCCAGGGCACGCACCATCCAATCCTCCAGCCTTGCTCCCTGGTGCCTAGAATATTGGGTCCCCACCCGTCCCTGAACTCCCCTGCCCCCCAGCCTCTCAGAGCCTCAGTGCCAGAGATGACCCCTCAATCTGACCCATACCTGCTCACCTGCGCGCCCCGTCTGCCGAGTTCCTGCAGCAGGGATGGAGAGCAGGTCTGAGGAGGCTGCGTTCAGCCCCGGTGGGTTCTGCTCTTTAAAGCCAGAGGCCACGCCCAGAGCAACAATACTATCAGGCAGGAGGGAACTGGTCGGGCTCCAGGACCTCTGCTGCTCTCTGCCACTCCCTCTCTCCTCAGTCTGACCTTTTATTGATTTATTTTTTAAATTTTTTGGGTCTTCTAAGTGGGATTCAGGAATCCTGGGCGTCTCTCCCAAGGAATCTTTGGCCAACTGTGTCCCTGGTTCAGTGCAAGGGACTGATGATGCCAGGGATAACCTGGACCACCCCGAGTGGCTTGAGGGTGGGGTAGGACCTTGTGATACCAAGTTTGGGATTAAACCTGAGGTAGCTGTGAGCAAGGCCCGTGCTTAGCCCCTCTCCTATCTTTCCTGCCCCTCCCTTGTGAGCCCAGAAGGAGACAGCTCTGGGGAATGTGGCTCAGTGGCAGAGGATTTATGCTGTGAATGTAAAACCTTGAGCCTCAGCACCTGGAAGAAAAATAAGAGGCCGTGCCTGCCATGCCTAGCAGGCCAGATCTGCAGCTAGGACAGAGCCAGAGGGAGGGATGTGCGGGGCCTCAGGCTCACCGGTGGATCTTCGGCGTCTCTGCTTCCCATGGGCTCACAAGTACTTCTGGATTTTTTTGAGGGGGGGAGGTTAGGGGGCCGAAGCTGGTGGTGCTCGGGGCTTCCTCCTGGCTCTGTGCCCTGGGGATCACTGCTGGCAGGGCTCGGGGACTATATCTTGTGCTGGGGAATCAAATCCATGTAGGCCGCATGGAAGACAAGCGCCCTACCCACTGTCCTATTGCTCCAACCCCTGACTCCAGATTCTTGTCCCAGCAAAAGCAGGGGAGGTTTGTCCCAGGGACAATGCAGTGATAAGGAGCCTGCCACTGGCCTTGAGATGCCACTTGCTCAGCGGTTTTATGGCTTTTCCGCACTCTTCATCAAGGGGGATGGCAGGGGCTCACTATCACCCCACAGGACCAGCCAATTTCTGACCAGACCCCTGACACCCTGTGAGAGTGGGAGCCAGGTCCTGACCCTGACTTCCTGGGTCAGGTGTGGGCCCCGCCCTCCTTGCCCCCATGTCTGTTCCTGTTGGTTTCACCCCACCTATGACCATACCCTCTTGCGTCTACCCTGTTCCCTGTTTTCGGGGACAGAGACAGAGGGCAGAAATGCTGCCTCCTTTGTCCACACCGCCCAGACACCTTCTGCGTGTGAGCCCACAGCACCTCCTCTTGAGCTCCTTCCATAGTGCTCCTTCCAGATTCAGTGTCGGTGTGGGAGCTGCAGCATGGGGGTTATATGGATTCAGTCCCAGTCAAAAACAAAAGCAGTGGGGGAGAGGGGGAGGGGGGGAAGGAGAAAGTAAAGAATGGCTGGAGAGGTGGTTCACTGGGCTGGAGCAAATGATTTGCTTGCAGGAAGCCAGTGCTGCATATAGTCTCCCAGGCACTGCCAGGAGTGACGTCCGAGCACCAAGTCAGGAGTAACCCCTGAGCTCCACTGCTTGAGGCCCCCAAACCAAAAAATAAATCTGTCCTGCACATCAACTCTCTCTCTCCTGGGGCTGGAGAGACAGAACAGCAGCTTAGGCACTTGCCTGGCACCATGAAAGACCCCAGTTTAATCCTTGGAACTATGTATGGTCCCCTAGGCACAGCCAGGAGCAATTTTTGAGCTCTGCAGAGCTGGCGTAGCTCCTGACCACGGCAAGATTCCGTTTCTACACAGAGCGTATGGGCGCTGGGTCTAAGGTGGGGTCTGAAGCTCATCTCTGCCACCTGCTGGCAGAATGCAGAGTTTCAGCTCCTTCCCCTGTGAAGGAGAGTTGCAGATCTTCAGGGTTTGGTGTGGGGTGGCAGAGGGCCACCGGGCCACCCTGGGGTCAACCCTCTATATGTGTGAGCAGCACGAATACCTCCAGCTCCGGATTCAATAGAATTACTAATGGCACATACTTGGGAGTCCAGTCCAGGCTCTGCTGCTTCCTTGCTATGTGCAACCAGCTTTCCCTCTTCTGCCTGCTTGCTCATCCAGAAAGCGGGAAGTATGCCACTGGGCCCCTCTGCCACCTTCTAGTAAATCACCAGATGATCACCGTGGGATGTGAGAGGTTGCACGAGAGGTCTCTGCAGTCTGTTCTCTAGGCCTAGAAACATGGGGTTGTTTCTTTGACTACACACATACGGATCCACAAGTAGAGTGTCATTGCAGGTACCCAGGAAACACACCTTTCAAAGAGGAAGGGCCCACAGGGGTTCCCATGGCAACACTGGTAGAGTCTACCCCGGTACCCAGCATGCAGTTGGCCTTGCTGTCAACAAATCAGCCAAGGGGCAAGTGTCTTGCTGACAGAATGACCTTCATAGTCATTCTATGCATATTTGCATTCCAAGGGCTGAGACAGTTTCCTGAAACGCTGCAGGAAAATAGCCAGGGGAGAAAGGAAGGCAGAGAGGAAGGGACTTGGGCCCACCTGCCCCGGCCAGTGCAGTGTGGGGAGGGGCTCACGCTACCCTAGGGATGCATGGCAGGTGGAACGGCACAGCAGACCCAGGGCTGTAAAATGTGGGAACCACGACAGAGCCAACTTCGGATGTTTATGGGATGTTGACGTTGGATGGTTCCACTCCTTGTGGATGGCGCAGTGGCAGGGAATGCTACACACATGCTGCAGTGTGAGGGGATGAGAGTCATCATCAGGGATAGCCCGTGGAGCGAAGAGAAATTCTGTTTAAGGACACATGGTGTCTGGGTAGCAGAGTGGGGACTCAGCCCCCGTTTCCAGACTCAGCTGAGTTCTGCTCCCCTGCCCATTGGGAATATGCATCCAGAAATAAAGCATTTGTGGGGCTGGAGCGATAGCACAGCAGGTAGGGTGTTTGCCTTGCACGCGGCTGACCCGGGTTCAATTCCCAGCATCCCATATGGTCCTCTAAGCACCGGCAGGGATATTCCTGAGTGAAGAGCCAGGAGTGACCCCTGTGCATCACCGGGTGTGACCCAAAAAGCAAAAAAAAAAAAAAAAAAAAAAAAGACAAAAAAGAAAGAAAGCACTTGTAGGAAGATGACAGGGAAAACATGATCCTATTTTTTTGGAGTAGGGGTGCAATACCAGTGGATTACTCTTGACCTGTGTTTAGGGATCACTCTTGGTGGGCCTGTCAGACCATATGGGGTGCTGGGATTGGCTCTGCCCTCTGTATTGCTCCAAGGCCTACCTGATTGATAAGAAGAAATATATATATTGGACCTTATCCCCAGTTCCCCAGATACTAAGTCCTAAAACTTGCAAATTCTTGTGTTAAGAATGCTAGGAGCATCTTTTGTTCCATTATGTAGTCTTTGTATCATTGTCATTTTCTCACTGATAGGAATGTCTTTGTTCTAATGAGGGATTCTGGGTGGGTTCCTGGATGGGGGCTGGGCTCTGTAGAGACCAAGCCCTGATTAGAAACTGCTAATCTCTTGGAGAACAGCCAGCAGACAGGGCATGGAAGCCCAGGGCTCCTTCCCACAGGCCTTGGGTCATCACGACTCTTTTTTTTCTGGGTGCTCATCTGTATCATTGTCAATCCTTTGCAAGGGGGGTGGCTTAGGTAATACCTAGGAGTGCTCAGGGCCTACCCCAACTTTGTGTTTGTGGCTCGCTCCTGGTGGACCGTGTGGTGCTGGAGATCAAAGCCAGACCTCGTGCCTACAAAGTGTGTGAGCTCTCTCTAGTGCTCTGCTTCACTCTTTATTTGCCACGTGAGAGAGCTGGGTAAGATGAACTGAGATCCACAAGCGAGTCAAATCTCTGGTGATGTGAGCCTGGGAGCCAGCCCTAGATGGGGGCTGCAGGGGGCAGATTCGAGCCTGGAGACTTGGTATGAGAGAGAAGGACAAGATTCAGCTTCACACGGCTACGAAGGACTTTGGGTGGAAGGAGAGAAGTGAGGGTGAAACCCGAAAGCAGCACTCTCTCCTCTGCTCCTGTCCTCGCTATCATAGGCCCAGCAATGCCCAGACTGTGCCCACAATCCCGGGGGCTGCTACTACTCCCTGAAGAATATAAATGTAGCTTGGATGTCATTCATTTCCTTGAGGAAAGCTAATAAAACAGTTACCTAAGACTGACCAGTGGTCCAATAAAAGGAAGTGGCGGATCCATCAAGTGTCTTAGCTGGCATAGAGTGGGGAGGTATCTTCAATTTTTCTATGCCTCCCAAGATTTGACAGGTGTGAGCAGAAGGCTGAGCTGATTTATTTTTCTTTTTATTTATTTTATTCACTGTATGATTCCCAGAGTGAAACTTTTGTGGCCTAATTGCTGAAGACAGTCATGCCAAAATGGCCTATGTTGATGGGATAAAGAGACATCTTTTCTTTTGTTTTTTTGCTTTTTGGTCACACCTGGCGATGCACAGGGGTTACTCCTGGTTCATGCACTCAGGAATCACTCCTGGTGGTGCTCAGGGGACCGTATGGGATGCTGGGAATCGAACCCGGGTTGACCGAGTGCAAGGCCTTACCCGTTGTGCTATCGCTCCAGCCCCAAGAGACATCTTTCTTAGACTGGGAAATCAGAGTTGGGAAAGGGCATGCTTTTCCTATTTAATTTAGAGGGGGGGTTGTGTAGGGCCACTCCAGGCCGTGCTCAGGGGCTACTCCTGACTCTGCTCAAAAGTGAGCACAGTCCCCTGACAGTACTGAGGGACTGTATGCCGTGCAGGGGATTGACCCAGTAAAAGCTGCATCCAAGACAAGCACCTTTTTTTCAAGGGGGCCCATACCTGTCAATGCTGAAGGGTCACTTCTAGCCCTGCACTCAGGTATTACTCCTGGCGGTGCTGGGGGGACTGTAAGGGACACTGGAGGATGGAACCTGGGTCAGACACTGTCAAGGCAACCACCTTATCCTCTGTACTGTCTCTCTGGCCCCAAAGCAGCAAGTTAAGTCCTGTATTATCCCTATGACCCTATAATTTGTAATTTGATTTGACAACATTTGAAGTGTCTTTGTTCTAATACAATTGCTGTGTATTTACTTACTAACCAGTACATGTTTTGGGTATCAGTTATATTTTACTAATTTTATGTTTTATGGTTTGGGGACTATAACCCAGAGGTGCTCAGGGCTTTTTCCACTTTGGTGCCAGTGGGAATATGTAATGGTGGGGATCAAACCCAGGGCTCCTGCATGCATGCACACGTTCTAGCCCTTTGAGCTTTCTTCCCATCTCTAAATATCACTTATTTTAATTAATTTATTTTCTTTTAGTTTTGGGGTCATGCCCAGTAATGCTCAAGGATTTACTCCTGGCCCTGAACTCAGGAGTCACTCCTGTCAGTGCTCGGGGACCCTATGGAGTGCCAGTGACTAAACCTGGTTGGCTGCATGCAAGGCAAGCACCTTACCTACTGTACCATCTCTCCAACTCCAACATCATTTGGGTTTTAAGTCACTGCAGTCCTGACACTTTCCCAGTGCTGTGGTCTCCAAAGTAGGCTATGCAAAGCTCTTGCTTACAAGGACTGGCCTCATGGTGGGGGCATTCAGTAGGAAAGCACTAGACAGATGGCTCAATATTTCAAGCTTTGACTGATGATTGTGGCTTATGAAGTGACTGAGATATGGTGACTGATGGACTAGAGAGACAGTTTTCTTCGATTGAGAGGCCAGAGTTGACTATGAAAGGAATACAGCCTTAAAATATTCGTGTGCCTCAGTCATAAATTTTCTCTGCCAACTCCCGCCCCTATGGTTAAACTGAGCCAATGAAGTCAAGTACCTAGACAGAATTTAGATTAAAACATAATTTATGAAAAGGGTCTCTTATCTAGAAACAGTGGCCTCTCATTCCAAGAAATATCTCTCCATAACTTCTTTATCTACCTCTTCATAAGTTAGTTATAATGAGATTAAGTGTCTGATATGAAGAATTACTTACTTATCTGACAGTAATGGAATTAAAGAATGTTTTTACTGGCATTGAATGTTAAAGTTGAAAAAAAAAGAAGAATGTTAAAGTTGAATGACTGTAATGGTTCAAGAGAACAAAAGCACTAACTATGATTGGGAAAGTTCTAACAATAAGGCCTTTTTTTGTTGTTGTTTTTTTTGTTTTTGCTTTTTGGGTCACACCCAGCGATGCTCAGGGGTTACTCCTGGCTCTGCACTCAGAATTACTCCTCGCAGTGCTGGGGACCATATGAGATGCTGGGAATTGAACCCGGATTGAACCAAGGCAATTGAACCAAGGCAAACGCCCTACCCTCTGTGCTATCACTCTAGCCCCCAATAAGGCCTATTTGAATTCTTTGACTAAATGTCAGTAGTTTCTAGAAAATTGCCTGGTAAATAAAAGAAATGAACTTGGTGGGGTCCTGAGCGATATTTCAGTGGGCTGGGTGCCTTCCTTGCCTGGGGCCGACCTGGGTTGGATTCCTGGCACCCTACATGGTCCCGGCCAGGAATGATTTCTGAATACAGAACCAGGAGTAACCCTGAGCACTGCTGGGTGCGGTCCAAAAACAAAAGCGAAAAACCAAAGAATACAAAAGAACTTTCAGCTACCTGAAATCTGGATCCAAAAGGAACCAAAGTTTGACCAAGTCTTGGATGTTTCCAGTACATCAGCAAATTAAAAAATCAGTGGCTGGATGGGCTGGAGCAATAGCACAGCAGGTAGGGCATTTGCCTTGCCCGCGGCCGACTCGGGTTCGATTCCCAGCATACCATAGGGTTCCCTGAGCACCGCCGGGGTAATTTGTGAGTGCAGAACCAGGAGTAACCCCTGTGCATTGCTGGGTGTGACCCAAAAAAGAAAAAAGAAATCAGTGGCTGGAGAGATAGTGCAGTGGGTATGTCGCTTGCCTTGCATGCAGAAAACCAAATTTGATACCAGCATCCCATATTGTTCCCCAAACCAGCCAGCACTGGTTTCTGAGTGCAGAGCCAGGAGTTACTCTTGAGCATCCCTGGGTGTGGCCCCCAAACAAAAACAAAAAAAAAAACAAAAATTAATCAGTGTTTTGTGGTTATTTGTTATAGTTCCATTAAACAAAGAGACCTAGTGTTTTGTTCTACTCTAGATCATGACAATGTTTATCAAACTAAAAAGAGCTATTGAAGAATTAGTATATATGGGGGGTGGGAGATCCATTAAAAAAATTGAGTGTTAGTTTTAGCTTTTCCCTATAACATAAAACTGAACCCTCTTGCATTTCATATAGAAAGTCTGAGAGAGCCTGCCTTCAACTTTGAAATAAATAGTAAAATTAATATTTAACTTCTAATAATCAACACTGGGATTTTCCATAGTGAGGGTCTGAGGTCAGGGCACCTGGAGAACCAGTTTTCCTGCTAGACATAGGTGGAATTTGCTCTGTTCCACCGTTCACCCGTGAAGACTCAGTTCTTCTAGGCTCCCAATCTGGGCAGGGTGAAGTCCATGGGCCTCATTTCTGAACTGGTTACCTACCTTGGAAAATGATCCTGAAAATGAAAGTGTGTAAACATGGTACCCAGCCCAGAACCCCAGGTGTGATCCTCAGAGCATGGACACAATTACTCCAGATGGATTTAGGAGATCCTGGAAGTGGAAGCTGGCCACTTGGAAATTCTAAGAATAATATGAATTGGTGTAAAAAAAAAAACCCAAATCAAAGCAAACACCAAGATCCTGCCTGGCTGGAGTGATAGTACAGTGGGTAGGGCATTTGCTTTGTATGTGACTGGCCTGGGATAGATCCCTGGCAACCCATATGGTCCCCTGAGTACTGCCAGGAATAATTCCTGAGTACAGAATCAGGAGTAACCCCTGAGCGTTGCCAGGTAAAGTCCCAAACCAAAATAAACGAACAAACAAACAACCCCCCTAAGATCTTAATTCAGAATTGGCAGCCAGCAACTGCAGAGGGGAGGGACAGTTGTCCTTATGTTGTCCTTCTCTTAGGAGACCAAGATAAAGACAGGCTGGACCCTTTCTCAGGGTCAGGTTGGCTTAAATTTGCAGATAAGATGGAATGTGCCTGAGGGGACCAACCAAGAGGGAATTTATTGATTTCCTGGGCACTAGTCTGTAACCTACCCTTTTCTAAAAATGTGCTGTCTCTATTTCTACTTCTTGTGACAGTGCAGATAGAAAGGTAACTCTGTGTGTGTGTGTGTATGTGTGTGGTTGGTACCAGGTGTCAAACCCAGGCCCTCACACCTGTGAGGAAGCATTCTACCACCGAGCTGCTTCCTAACCTAAGATGGCTGCTCTAAGAACACGAATCTGCCATTTTCCAGTCAATAAAGCTTTCTCAAATTATCACTGTGTCTATTGATTAATTGGGCCTCGGGTGCCAGTGGAAATGTACCTCCACTGTTACAAGATCATCAAAATATATTATTTATTTAGTTTTCACAGTGCTGGGTATAAAATACAGGGTCTCACCCATGTCAAGTATGGGTTCTGCTGCCGAATCAAGTCTCCATCCCCCAAATACAAATTTGTGTAAAAATTTTGTATTTATATAGAAGAGCAAAGCAAAACCAACTGCAAAACCTTAAAAGCTGACAAATAATAACATATAACAAATCATAAAAAGATAACTTTTCCCCCCCAAGAAACCCAGCATGGGCCAGAGAGATAGTACAGTGGCAGAGCACTTGACTTGAATGTGGCCGACATTGAGTGTGGTTTGATTCCCGGAACTATATACAGTTCCCCAAGTGCCTCCAGGAGTGACCCCTGGGAACGGAGTCAGGAATAAGTCCTGAGCACTGCCTAGTGTGGCCCTCCAAGTTAAACAAGCAAATAAGGGGCCAGAGAGAGGGTGCGAGCTGGAGGGCTGAGCGCATGCTATGCGTGAAAAAAAGCCTGGGTTTCATCTTTGCCATCACAGGGTACCTTGGAACAACCCCTGAGCACAGTTAGAAGTAAACCCTGAGCCACTAGGTGTGGCCCCCAAATCAAACATGCAAATATGTCTTTGGGGACAATATGGTGGTGGTGGAACTCAGGGCCTCCCACCTGCTCTGTGTCGTGTGCTAAAAGATTTATTTTTCAAGGTTTAGGGATCACTCCCAGTGATTCTCAGGGCCTGGCTCTGCACTGCGCCGGGCTCACTCCTGGCAGGTTTGGGAGACCATATGTGGTGCTGGGGATTAGACCTGGGTCAGCTGTGTGCAAGGCAAGTGCTCTACTGCCTGTACTATTGCTCCAGCTCTAAAATAAAATTTTGTCTATCAAAATATTAGGATTGAGACATAGTACAGGGGTAAGGTGCTTGCCTTGCATGCAGCTGATTCTTTTTTTTTTTTTTTGCTTTTTGGGTCACACCCAGCGATGCTCAGTGGTTACTCCTGGCTCTGCACTCAGGAATTGCTCCTGACAGTGCTTTGGGGACCATATGGGATGCCGGGGATCGAACCCAGGTTGGCTGCGTGCAAGGCAAACGCCCTCCCCGCTGTGCTATCGCTCCGGCCCCGCAGATGATTCTTTAATAAGTTCAGCTTCTATAATACAGTTCGGACAGTTGGCAGGAGGGTTCTTGTAGGCACTGCAGGGGGCCCGCCCCCTTCCTGGGGATGATTGGTCTTGCTCTATGGGCTGAAGTTTCAGTGCTCAGCTTGGCCTTTTGTGGTGCTCAGGGACGCTCAGAGCCACACTTAATGGTACTGGGGATGGGGTGCACGCAGCGACTCTTGGTGCCGGGGGGCCCATGCAGTGCAGGTGCTGCACCCCGGGCTTCTGCACTCAGCACAAGCACTCTGGCCCCTGAGCAGTTGCGTCAGTTCCAAGGAAGCATTATTCCGAGGTTGTTTTCTTGGGGTGGAGATTTCCATAGCTGGCAGTGCTTAGTGGCTACCCCAGGCGAGTGCTACAGGGGTTACTCCTGGAGGTGTTCAGGGGAACCAGGTGGGTGCCATGGATTGAACCTGAGGCTCCCACATAAGGCCCATTCCCAGTCTATTGTGCTATTTCCCTAGTTCCATTATGAAAGCCTAGGGGGATGTGCAATTGCATTTTCTGTCATTTTTTTTCCCTTTAAGCTTTGTATGAGAGAGAGTACTATTGAATAACTGCATTTCGTATGCCCAAATACATGATGGAAACAGGACATATTCTTGTTCTATATAGCCTGGTACCCGCATTTCCTTTTTCACATGATTTGATATTTGACTGGCCAGACTTTGGCAGCAGGGAGAGCATTTGATACTCTCATATTACCTTTTTACTTTAATATCCCCTATTACCCTTTTATTGGACAAATGCTTATTAAAATTAGAATAAGATCCAAATATTGCACAAAGCACTGGGATAAGACATGAGTTGGGGGGCAGAAACAATAGTGCAGTTGGTAGGGTGCTTACCTTGCATGTAGCCCACCTGGGTTCCATCCCTGGCACCTCACATGGTCCCCTAAGCCCACCAGGAGTGATCCCTGAGTGCAGAGCCAGGAGTAAGCCCTGAGCACTGCCAGGTGTGGGCCCCCAAACCAACAACAAAACAAAACAAAACAAAACATTACTGGATTGAAGAAGGAATAATTTGGTCAAGACCTTATTTTCCTAGAAGCCTAGGAAAAATAGCCTCAAAAAGGAGAAGGGTTTACTTAAATAAAGGAACACAAGGAAACGATTTGTTCCACCAGCACAAAGTTATTCAGCTGAGGAGAACTTGGGAGGAAAACATTGTGTACTGTGCTGAGATCATTGGCTGTATCCTACAGAACAAGTGGACATTAGCTTTTTAAAATTGGTGCCACACCTGCTAGTGCTGGGGACTGTGGTGGGGGTGGGTAGGGCTACTCCTGGCTGGCTCATTTGATCTGAGGAGCCAAGGAAAAACTCAGGGCCACGTGCTTTACCACTTGAGCAATCTCTCCTGCCTCAAGAGATGTGGTAATCTTTTTTGGACCATACCCGGTGATGCTCAGGGGTTATTTCTTTTTTTTTTCTTTTTTTTGCCTTTTGGGTCACACCTGGCAATGCACAGGGGTTACTCCTGGCTCTGCACTCAGGAATCACCCCTGGAGATTCTCAGAGGACCATATGGGATGCTGGGAATCGAACCCGGGTAGCATGTAAAGCAAACGCCCTATTCGCTGTGTTATCGCTCCAGCCCCAGGGGTTACTTCTGAGTTTGACTCAGGACCCACTCTTGGCAATGCTGGGGGGACTATATGGAATAGCAGGCATAGAACCTGGTCAGCCGTGTACAGTATGCACTTTATCCATTATACTATCTCTCTGGCCCTTATGGTAATGTTGGTAATTTTTTTTTAAATTTAGTTACTGTGAATTACAAGGGTATTTATGTTTGGGTTCCAGGCATACAGTGCCAAGGACCAGAGCAATAGTACAGCAGGTAGGGCTCTCAAAACAAAACAAAAAACCAAAAAGATTTCAAATATAAAATTCCCAGAAATTTGAAGATGGAGTCATGTTTTATGTATATATGCACATCTCTTTACCCCGAACTCCTTTGCCCTCTGTACCTGTAGCAGGGAAACTCCAAACTGGATACAGAAAACCCATTTGTGATTTGTGTTCTGTCAGGTAGTAGGAAGATTCTCAGGATATTTTAGGATTTTTTTTTCTCCCTTTTTGGTCACACCTGGCGATCCGCAGGGGTTACTCCTGGCTCTGCACTCAGGAATTACTCCTGGCGGTGCTCAGGGGACCATATGGGATGCTGGGAATTGAACCTGGGTTGGCCTCCTGCAAGGCAAATGCCCTACCCGCTGTGCTATCTCCGGCCCCTCTCAGGATATTTTAGGATTGTGCTGCATACCTGATTATCAGTGGGCTCAGGTTGTTTTTGTTTTGTTTTGCCACACCCGCTGTTGCTGGGGGCTACTCCCAGCTCAGTGTGTGTTTGCATTGGGAGACCCTACAGTGCTGGGGATTAACCCTAACCTAGTTCCAACCCATTAACTATCTCTCCGGCTCCAGGGTACGTACAAGTTTTGAGTCTTCTCTTCACTGTGATGTTTAAACTTTTTTTTTGGGGGGGCCACACCCACTGATGCTCAGATCTTACTCCTAGCTCTGTGCTCAGGGATCACTTAGAGACTCGAGGGATCATATGGGATGCCATGGATTAAACCTGGGCAGGCCAGACATGCAAGGCAAATGCCCTACCCTTTACTATTGCTCTGGTTTGTTTGCTCGAACTGTTCTTCTTCTTCTTCTTCTTCTCTCTCTCTCTCTCTCTTTTTTTTTTTTTTTTAAGTTTTTGGATCACACCTTGAGACACTCAGGACTTACTCCTGACTCTGCACTCAGAAATTACTCCTGGTGATCCCAAAGTGCAGAACCAGGAGTAAGCCCTGGGCATCACAAGG